>NW_024351729.1:3942404-4663804 GCF_902729225.1 Pteropus medius
TTGCCTATAGGATATGTCAATTACCAATAGAGAGATGTTGAAATCTCCAACTATAGTATTGTCTTTGCCTTTCCTCTTTGCAGTTTCATCAGTTTTTGCCTTGTGTATTTTGTATTTTGACGTTCTGTTGTTAAGTATATATACATTAAGGATTGTTATGTTTTTTTTGGAATATTGACCCCCTTACCATTATGTAATGCTTCTCTTTATCACTAATAATTGCTCTTGCTCTGATATGTTCTTTTTCTGAAATTAATATAGTTACTTCAGGTATCTTTTGATTAGTGTTAGCATGGTATATTTTTCTCCATCCCTTTACTTTTAATTTATCATTGTGATCGTATTTAAAATATGCTTCTTTTAAACAATAATAGTTAGTTCTTACTGTTTAATCAATTCTGACCATCTCTGTATTTTAACTGGTATATTTAGGTTATTCCCATTTAGACTGATTATTGATATAGTTGGATTAATATCTACTATATTAATTAAAATTAAAACAGTTTGTAACTGTTTTCTATTCCAGGCAGTCTTTTTTCTTTGTTTATTTTACCCCTCTTTTTGTGCCTCCTTTGGTTTTAACTGAGCATTTTATATGATTTCACTTTTTTCTCTTAGCATATCAGTTAAATTTACTTTTATATTTACTTTTTTCTCTGCAGTTTGCAATATACATTCACAACTAATTTAATTTCACTTTCGATTAATACTACACTGTTTCATGGATAGTTCAGTTGCCTATAACAGAAGATACCAAATTTCTGGAACTTAGTAGAGAAAACCAATGAAACAAAAAACTTGTTCTATGAAAAGATCAATAAAATCGATAAACCACTAGTGAAGCTAAGCAAGAAAAACATAAAGAATAGACACAAATTACTAATACTAGAAGTGAAAGAGGGATTATCACTACTAATCTCATAGACATTAAAAGGATAATAAAGGAATATTACGAATAACTATGCCTACAAATTTAATAACCTACAGAAAGGAGCAATTCCTTGAAAGATATAATCTTTAAAATTTACACATGGAGAAATAAGTAATCTAAATATGTCTGTAGCTATTAAAGAATTTAGACTGATAATTAAGCACCTCAAAAAGAAGCACTAGCCTAGATGCTTTCATTATTGAATTCTACATACTATTTAAAGAAGAAATGGTGACAAAACTATTCAATCTTTTCCAGGAAATAAAAGCAGAGAGAGTGCTTCTTAATTCTTTCTGTGAGGCAGGGATTATCCTAATAACAAAATCAAATAAACATAAAGTGGTGAAAAATTGTACCATTCTGGAGTATGATGTTGTTAATGGGGGAGGTTTTGCATGTGTAAAGGCAGGAAGTACATGAGTGTTTTGTGTACCTTCCTCTCATCTTTACTGTAAAACTAAATCTGCTCTAAAAATGTTTTTTAAAAGAATTTCTAGGTGACCTTGCTTTTGGGTATGAGTTTTTTAATATAAAACTGAACGTATGATTAATGAAAGAAAAAAAAAATTGGAAAGTTGGACTACATTAAAATTAAAATCTTTTGTCTAAAACACCGTTAAGAGGATAAAGAGATAAGCCACCATCTTCAAGAAAATATGTGCAAAATGCATATGTTATAAAGAACTTTTATCCAAAATATACAAGTAACCCTTAAAACTCAGTAGTAGGAAGACACACAGCCTCTTTTTAAAAAATGGGCAAACTGTCTGGACAAACACTGCACCAAAAAAGATATACAGATGACAAACAACTGTGTGTGAAAGATAGTCAAGATCACTTATCATTAGGAAATTGTAAACTAAAACAGCAACAAGGCACTACCACATACCTATCAGAGTAGCTAAAAACCTAAAAAAAAACAAAAAGAAAAAACAACAAAAAAAAAACAAATGCTGGTGAGATACAGAGAAACATGAATATTTATTTATTCATTGCTGGCGAAAGTGCAAAATATAATTTTAAAGTGAATTCTACCATATCTTTTAAAAAGAAGTAGGTCTAATTTTTTGAGAATAATGCTGGTAGCAAGAAAGGAAAGAACAATTCCAATACTTCCTATGAGGCAAGTAGAACACTCATTTAATCACACACATACACACAAATATAAAAAAACCCCGAATTTATAGACAAATATCAGTTATGATAAAGGATATAGATTCCTAAATCAAATATTCACAAGAATAATGAACCATTTTCATGCAGTGGTTCTACTAGGAATTCAAAGATAGTTTAGGTAAAAATATATTATATTGAGCACACAAATGTATCAAATGTCAAAAGATCATTTAATCATCTATCTATATCTATATCTATCTATATCTATATCTATCACCCATCCATCCACCCATCCATCCGTCCATCCGTCCATCCATCCATCCGTCATCTCTATCGGCCATCTATATCTGTCTGTCTGTCTGTCTGTCTATCTATCTATCTATCTTTCTATCTATCTATCTATCTATCTATCTTCCATCCATCTATCATTTATCTATCTTTCTATCATCATCTCTCTATCATCTGTCTATCATCTATCATCATCATCATCGTCATCAACATCATCATTATTAATCTTTCCCCTCTTGCGTGTCTGTCTCTAATTATCTTTCTGTGAACTTATTTACTTACCTATCTATTCATCTACTTACCCATCTCTACTCAAAAGGAAAAACTATGTTTAATAGCAAAACCCATGGTACATTTCAATTATTAATAGTGTTATACCCTTTTTAGTGGAAGATCTAATCAATAGCTTTTCTAAATAAAGAATCAAATAGAAAAGAAAATGATGCAAAACATTCCATTTACAATTGGAAGGAATATAGAACATGGGAGTAAAATTCCACAAGAAATGTTTAATATGTGTACGAAGATATGTTTCAAATTCTAATGGAAGGAGGTTCAAATAAATAGAAAATGAAGCATGGTTTATACCTCATTGTTTATTTTAAAGTTAATTTCTGAGTCATCAAAATATTAAATTTAATACAGTCATAAAAATGCAAGAAGAAAACTTGAGAGTCTTCATTTATAATGTCTTAGTGAGAGATGACATTCTAAAGAAACATTCTCTTAAAATAAATACATGACTCAAAAGCCAACAAGATAAAGTCAAATAACGAATGAAAAAGTTGGAAAAATATTAGCAAGCCATGTTTTGGATGGAGATATAATTTACATGAATTATCTTCAGATCAGGCAGAAACATACCAAATAAGTAGATAAGAGACATGGATGATCCATTTCAAGATAAGCTATGCAAATATTAACAACTTCTAAAAATACTCAACCTTACTCATAGTAAGATTCAAATTAAACCTATAATGAGATCTCATTTTCTACCAGTCAAGTTGGAAAAGATGAAAACATTTTAATAAATCATTGTTCATGAGGGTTTATGGAAGTTAGACCCCAGGTAATAAATAATTATCCTCTGAAGCATTATTAGTTGCTTTGGTAGAGAAAAAAAATAGGCTCCAGAGTGTCTCATACCAATATTTATAAGTTCCAGCTACCTGCAACTCTGTGACCAGAACTAATTATGGTGCCCCACATAGTTACAGACTGTCCATGAAATGAAATCCTATAAACTGTTCAAAAGGGGGAAATAACCAGTAGTTGGTAAATAACACTAATAATGATCTAATTGTGCTTTGTCATTAAATATTCAGTATATCTTTCTTCCCTCACACAAAATAGCCTTCCTAAAGTAGATTACTTCAAAGTTTCTCCATCACAGTATCAAGATGGTAAAATAGATTTTGCTTAAGTATAAATCAAGGAAATAGAGGTTCAGTAATCACTCCAAAAAAGTAAATGGTGAAGTCCCCGAGCAAGAGTTTTAATGTTTAGTGTGTACTTTTATGTTGACTATGTATTTGTGGTGGTGTGATGAAAAGTAGAATTCGTCTCTTAATTTGATTCATTGTAATATGTGCTTGTTTAGATTATTGGATATTCTTTGCAATCAACAAAGAACATGGGAAAATGTCTCCTGTGTAATTAAATAGTTAATTAATATGGGGCAGATTAATAATTTTTTAATCAAAGTTTGGGATCTTTATGTTCATTTGTTGATAAATCATTTTAAAACATTTTAAAACATCTTTCCCTAGCTGAGGAAGACTAAACCCAACAGCATATATCTCCGGCACTAAATGTGAAAGTGGAAAAATAATCAAATTTTGCATGTAACTGATTGCTCAGGTTTTATATGTAAATCATTATAAATGTCGATTTAATGTTGTGTAATTTCATGATAAATTCATTTTATCTTTATCCAATAATTTATTTGTATTTCCTGTGATATATTTTATACAAAGAGATCAATCTTAAAAATATAGATACTAATGCACATACAGTTGTTAGTAATTAACATTTAGCAATTCTACATTTTCCACTAGTCAGTATCGTAAATTCTTCTACAAGTGAATTTGAAACACCAATAATAGGCAAAAATAAAGATGAATTTTTCAGGTGCTGTGTTGTAAATTGTTTCTGCCAACAATTTTAAGACTATACACATTTCTCAATGTAAATATGCTGTCACTATGTCATGAGCTGATTTGTTTTGTTTTCTGTTCACCTATAAATGAAATGTATTTCAAAGGATGAAATTATGTCTGAGGTAAAATTACTGAAGTAGCAAAAAAAGGCACAGAATATGTAATATACCTCCAAATTCGAGGATGTGGAATTAATGCGGACAATACATTCTTCAGTGTGTTTATAGTATCTTTATTGTTGTCATCTGTATTCCAGAGGTTCTCTTGGGATTGCCTTTTCTTGCTTGTGGAATTTTGTTGACACATTACACGTCAGCTTCTAGAAAATTTATGGAGTGGAACAGAAGGGTGTTTCCCTCTTAAAGTTTTATATACCCAAGTTTTCTTCTTCTGATGTGGCAGCTGGGATTCTCTTTGGATCACACAACAGAATTTTGCCAGAATACACTTGAAGAGAAAAATGAAGAAAGAACAGAGTATACCAAAGTTTGACATGGAGAGCAAATCTTCAAATTTTAAAAAATTAACAGAGTTTTTATTAAAGAATTCTAAGTAATATAGATATCAATTGTATGATTTTAATATAAGTATATGTTGATATTTTGCATATTTAATTTTTAAACATTTAATTTTGCATTAGTTTACATACTTAATTTTTACTTATTTTGACTTATTTTTAGTACCTCTGCACTAAGCTATTACCATGATAGTGCTTTGTATATAGTGCTTTTAAAAGCACTTGTAAGGGATAGCTAAATTAGTAGGACAAAGCCCACAGTTTATCATGTTGCATTATACTACAAGGTGGAATCACTGTATGAACTTTTGATGCTTCCCGAAGTTTTATAACTTAGGTGATGCATTCCTTAAATTCTAGGTCAGTATAAATAGATGTAATATATATACAGACAGAAAACAATATTTCTGATGAGAATAGGAATCATGAATATAGACTAGTAAGTCCTGTTTGAATTTCAGGGAGAGAAAATTTTAAAAGATGGGAAATTTACTGTAGGTATTAAATATTTTATTCACTAATTCTGTTAATGGAAGAAGAAATGTCTTCAAATTATCTACGAATAAATTATCTTCACATTATAAAGAACCAGTAGTGGGGAAAATAGATTCTACTTTAGTTCGGCAGAGCCTTATATGAAACTTAATGGCCCTGCGGCAAAAATTTGTCCAGTTTTTCTGCCTGTTAACCAATTGTGAATTAATATCTGAGGAAATAGAGAATGTCAAGGAGAATTTAGTACCTTTTGGGGGGAGAATGTGTGTTTAGTCAAAAATAAGTTATTACATCTCCCAATATTGACAGTCACAGCTATACCCTATGGGTTTATTTCAAATATTTTTAGTATGAAAAGAGATAAATATTATACTGAAGAGTCAGAAATTAGTCTTAGTTTGACACTATTTCTACAGGAAACTTGCAATTTTGAAAAGAATGTTATATGTGATTTATAAAATTCAGGAAAAGATTATTGGCATAGAATAAAAATTAAAAGTGAAAGAAAAGGACAAAAGACAACTGAAAAACTGAAGAGAATTTCAAGGAAAAGTTGTAGGGCAACTGGAATGAATGACCAATATTATTAGCTATAAAGAAAATTGACAATGAAGAAAATTTTACCAATTACATGAAAAAAACTTTCAAACATCTTTCTAAATAAACAAGGAAAAAATTATGAAGAGTAAAGAAAAATGATTTTACACAGATCTGTGCAAGCCCCTAAACTACATGCAGAGTGAGATACAGACAACAAATAAGGATAGAAAGAAACTTTCTTAGGATTAATAAAGGCAATTCTAAATTTATAGATAGTAAGTCAGAATAATAAACAAAAGAACTTTCTATAAATTATTTGTTTTAAAAATGTACTTTCCATTGCATGGGTTTCTTTGAAAAGCCATTATTTTTCTCAAGGATTCTTAGAACTTCTATTTCATCTTTAAGTAACAATTTAGGTTTATGTTTTTTATTTTATATTTTCTAGATAGTGGCCTACGAACAACTACTTTTCATCAATAAATCAAAAGAAACTCCCACAGATTATGAGAATTTTTTTCATGTTGCTCTTTTTTTTCTGTATATATGAGTTTATGTGATGAGAATATATTATTTTTGTATTGGGGAAAATTATGTAAAAGATTTTTTCTTTCTTAGAATAATGAAGTGGGCCAGCTCTGAGAATATTGCAAAAGAATTAACATATATGCAACAGACGTTAAAAAATAAACTCATAAAATTTGAAACACCTTTACAGAAAACGAAAATGAGTAGTATCTTTAACTTCTCTTTTAAGTATTTTGCCTTGAAATATTCAGTGTACCATTACATATAGTTTTCATTGTTACTCCCATTTCATCATTAAATTTCTGTAAAGATTCTGCTATATTTAAAGATCTTGATTTTAGGAATTCAGTTATACTGATGACATCAGGAGTTAGCTTTAGATTCTTTATTGCAATAATCCCTGTGAATTTTTATTTATACTAGTGGACCATCCATATTCCAAATGACTATTTCAAAAATATTTGCAAAATTCTAGGTGTAGCAGTTTAGATTGTTAGTGTTATTTGCCACTGTAATGTAACTGATAAAGAGCAAGTATGAGGATAAGGACCAACAGTAAATTTATTTTTGTTTCCTCATGTTAGTATATTTTCTGTAATCCTTACTCTGTAGTTTTGTTGAAGAATTTTCTAATCTACATGACCATTTGTGAGAGTTAGTTAAGTTAAAATTAGTAAAAATAATTCTTAAACACACTCCCCTGGGCATGTATATCTGGCATATTGCATTGTTCAAAGGCAGATAGAGAAGTGAGGATGCTTCACATTGTGATACATGATGGCTGGTCACTTGGAGCCAGTGAGGCACAGGTGGCAAGTATGTATTAAATATTGATATAGCTTAATGCCTTTGTTATTTTTTAGGTGAAATATACATAAAAAGCAGTGTTAATACTTCTCTGAGAGCTCAAAGAATTTTGTGTATATACTGGAGTCTATGGCTATTGGTTGTACAGCCCTTGATCAGGATAGCAGTGGAAAGCAGAGGTTACATTCTCTATGTAACATTGCTGGAATTCTAATTCTGGCTCAATCAAACATTGGCTGCACCTTCATTTGCTACATTTAAAATGTTTTTATTTGGAAAAAAATCTCAGATAGCATTTATAACACTTGAAAGAAGTATTACCTCCCTTACAGAAGAGGAATGTCAGGTACTGAAATGCTATATAATTAATTGCTAATACAGCTAGTAAGCAGCAGGAAAGGGATGTGAGCCAAAGCAATCCAACTTCTAATTTTTATAGTATACTACTTTTCAAAATCCAGATCACACTAATATTTACCTCATAGGCATAGTGTTAGGATTCAGTGACATATGAAGTATTAAGAACAGGGGTTAGCACATGGTTAGCACTCATTGTATGCTAGTTATTGTAATAGACATTTTATAACCAAGTATTTCAGACTACACCTGGGGCAGGAGATGAGAAGAGGGATGATGATATTCAGAGAGAAGTGGAGAAAGACACTGAGAAAAAGCTTGAAAGTATCCCAAAGTATTATCCTTCCTGTTTCTAATCACTCTTGAGATATGGCTGCTTCTCTGCCCTTTCTGTGACTTGCTTCTTCATTCTTAATAAAGGCAATTCTTAGATTACAAGATTGGCAATTTTTTTTCTGTATTGCCTTTGCCATGCTTTTATATTTTATGTAATGACCCTATTGTTCAGACTTTACTGGATAAAGTGCTTAAAAAGAGAAGGGAAAAGAACAGAAAAGAATAAGAATGAAAAGGAAAGAAAGAAGAAAAGGGAAGAAAGGAAGTTCAGTTCTGAAATAGAACATTTACAGGCAAATAGAACAAACTATATTATCATAAAAACAATAGAATATAAAATAAAAAATATGAACATTTTTATTGATGACACATATCCAAACATTTACTTCAATATTTGGAAACAAAAAAATTACTTGACAAACTTGCCAAACGTCACACCAGACATTTGGATCACTCATTTTATATATATATATATATATATATATGTGTATATATGTGTGTGCATATGTGTTTGCCAGTCTTTTGCTTTTCAAAGGTTTTGGCATTTTGTACTTACATTCTGAAAGAATAAAAGAGCATCCCATAATGGAAACGACCATAATGGAATCACATGGAAAATCCCCACGCACATCACCTACTTGCTCAGGACATCTGTTACTTCATAAATTAGGTAAATCATTAGCATTAGCATTACTGAAGGCAAATCAAAGCAGATTGTAAAAGGTTGTTCTGCTTCATACTTTCTCAGTTTGCCTACAGATATATGACTTAAGGTATCTAAAGTAAAAACCAATCTCAGTTTCCTCAAATACCAACACTAAGAGAAAAGCTTCTCGATAACAGACAAAATAACAACATGACATACATTTTACGCTCTGCAATATCGGTTTGCTTTATATTAGAGAGAAAGCCTTAGAAATTAACATTTAATATAATTTTCTAATGCCAAATATTTCCCATTGGTTGAAAGGGAATGCATAATTAAGTGGAAAGTCTCTCAGGAAATGACAAGGAGTGAGGACTATTGGTTCATACAATATGTGTTCACTATTAATTGGCCCTGCCAAATGACAATGATTGGGTTAAGAAAAATAGCTGTAACTAATGTTTCTATGTCTGTTATTTCAGAATTCAGTGGTTCAGCAAGTTAGATATTCCATACGTCTTAGTGACTGAAAACTTTTGCTTGGTTATATGATCATAAATAGTTAATACAAAAGAATAATAGCAATATCTACCTTTAGATTCGTTGGGAAGATTAAATTAAATATATGTAAAGCATTTAAACAATACCTTGTACATAGTACACACTTAATAAATTGTACTGAGTAATAATGATGCCATTTCCACTATTAGTAATACTATAATACATCTGGGACTTTCATTTCTTATGCAACCTACACAGAAAACAAATAGAAATAATTACTTCTAATTATTCAAATTTGTATTATCCTGTAACATTGGCACACTGATGTGGCACAGCAGTTCATTTTTGAAACCAAAGGCTTTGTTTATGTAGAACTGGAAGGAGAGAAAGAAATAAATCCTTTTTTGTATCATCTGGATTAATATTTCTATTGTCTCTTTTACTCTTAGATGTGGAACTTGATACATAGGAAGATAATATATATCTTTTCCTAAAATATATACATTTTAGGAAGTGACAGATAACAAATTCTGAACTCAGCTATAGGTATCACTCTTTGTTGCTTAAGTTACTTCATTATAGCACTGGCAAATTTAGATTTCTTCAAAAGGCAATTTATTGAAAACTGTATAGTCTTGCTCATCATATCTAATAATACCAAATGGAATCTGGTTTAATCAGTAGTGATATAATGAATACCATATGAATTAATAATATTTGGCCACTTCTTGAAGTTTTAATGGTTCCATCTGTCTCATAGTTTATTTGAAATAATTAATACTCTTTTGCTTTTCCTTGTGACAGTAATTTATACATCCTAGCCTCTGAGAGTTGTGTGTGTCCCTGAAGATGGAACCAACTATTTGAGTTAGAAAGAATGTGGAAATTGTATCCTAAAACTTTAACTACCCTAAGCAGAGACAGCCCCACACTTGCCTGGTTGATTCTTATTTATGAAATTCAGCCTCAAGGTTGCCAAGATGGTAGAAAGAAATAAATGCTATGCCTTTGACAAGCACCTAACCATTGCTACTGCAGTAAGAAAACAAAGTGAAATAAGTCAAGTAACTTTTATCATGTATTCCTATGAATTTCATGTTCCCAAAATATTCTGTAGATTGGCATATATTTACAGAATGCAATGATTAGTCAATTTTCTATGAGCTGACATTTTCTTACACTTTTCATATATATATATATATTTTTTTTTTTAACTTAATTACAGTTACCTAAAGCACAATGCTCATTTGAAGGCTAAGCCTATGACTATCAAATTAAAGCCAATACTTTAAGGAACTATTTTCAAACTGTACTTTAATAGAAAAAATGTTTGTTAAGTTAAAAGAACATTTATAAAAACAAACTCATTTTTGTTTCAGCTGGCATTAGCACAGCTAATTTATATTCCAGTATAAATTAGATTTTTTGTAGAAGCTGAAGGAAGTTCTAACTGTATGACTGCACTATAAAGGGATTTGGCCTGTGCCAGACATCAAAGCGGATGCAGTACAGAAAGTTGCTGACCTGACATCTAAAATACAGATTTTATTGATTGTGAAGAGAGTAAGATGTCTGGCATATTAGTCTTTAGTATCAAGGGATTCACACTAACAGAGCTGGCATTTTAAGGACAATTGTTAATTGAGACACAGCCAAGAATGGCCTTTTAAATAAAATCTAGCCTTTTCCAATGCACACAAAAATGTTTAATAAATAGTAATGAAAAATAATGATAAATATTACAATTAGATCTTAATCTAAACCAAAATGTTTTGAGGCATTAAATTCCAAATATCTATGACTGGTCATTGATGTGGATGAAAATACATGTGTAGGTTTTCTTTCTCAAATCTTTTAATAAACATCTTCAAATTTAAAAGGCAGAAGTCTTGTTTGTAATATTTATTTCTTAAATGCAAATACACTTGCAAACTAAATTAAATAAACTGAATCGAGAGGAGATTGTTTATTGTTCAATAAACAATACATGAATTAGTGGACTACATAAATAATGAATTGATGAAATCATTAATTGATGAATCTTATGGATGGATGAAAAATTTAATAAAAACACAATTTTAAAAACATAGCTAATCAGACTTTAAATTTTATAAAAACTAGCTGCTAAATAGCAATACTGTTTAATAAATACTGTACATACCACTTTATATATTTATATTATTTTTTAACCATTGATTTTTTAAAATTAATTTATTTTTATTATGGTGACATTGGTTAACGAAACTCAGTAAGTTTCAGGTGTACAATTCAACAGTAAGGCATATATATACTTTGTTGTGTGTTCACCACCCATAGTTAGATTTCTTTCTGTCCCAACATATTTGACCCCTTTTACTCCATCTACCTCTCTCTTTCCCCCCGCCTCTGCCCTCTTCTCCCCCGCCCTCTGGTAACCACTGGTCTGTTGTCTATGTCATGAGTCTCTGTTTGTCCTGTTTGTTTCTTGCTTTTAGGCTTATATCCCACATATAAGTGATGTGTGGGTTTCAACTTTTCTGACTGACCTATTTTGGTTAGCATGATTATCTCGAGGTCCATCTATGTTGTCGCAAATGACAGTATTTCATCTCTTCTTATGGCTGAGTAATATTCCATTGTATATATGTACCGCAGCTTCTTTAGCCAATCATCTATCATAGGACACTTCGGTTGCTTCCATGTCTTGGCCACCATGAATACTACTCCTATGAACATCAGTGTGCATATATCTTTTTCAGATATGGATTTTCAGGTTTTTTGGGTAAATACATAGTAGAGGAATAACTGGATCATATGGTAGATCAATTCTTAGTTTTTTGAGGAAAATCCATACTGTTTTCCATAGCAGTTGTCCATATTGCAGTCCCACCAGCAGTGTATGAGGGTTCCTTTTTCTCTGCATCTTCTCCAACATTTGTTATTACTTCTCCTGTTGATAACAGCTATTCTAAGAGGTGTGAGATGGTATCTCATTGTAGTTTTGATTTGCATGTCACTAATAGCTAGCAATGTTGAGCATCTTTTCATATATTTGTTGGCCATTTGTACATATTCTTGGGAGAAATGTCTGTTCAGGTCCTCTGCCCATTTTTTAATTGGATCATTTGTTTCTTTTGTTGCTATTGAGTTGTATGAGTTCTTTGTATATTTTGCATATTAGCCTCTAATAGGAGGCATTGCTTACAAATATATTTTCCCATTTGGATGGTTGTCTTTTTATCTTGTTGATGGCTTCTTTTGCTGTGCAGAAGCTTTTTAGTTTGATGTAGTCCCATTCATTTATTTTTGTTTTTACTTCTCTTGCCTTTGAAATCAAATTCATAAATTATTCTTTAAGTCAAGGTCCTTGTGTTTAGTTTCTATATTTTCTTCTATGCAATTTATTATTTCAAGTCTTATATTCAGGTCTTTAATCCATTTTGAGTTAATTTTGGTGTGTGGTAAAAGACAACAGTGTAGTTTCATTCTTTTGCAGGTGGCTTTCCAGTTTTCACAGCACTATTTATTGAAAAGGTTTTCTGTTCTCCACGGTATGTTTTTGACTCTTTTGTCGAAAATTATTTGCACATATAAACATGGGTTTACGCTATACCTTATATCCCTGTGACTATTTTTATATCTGGCAATTTGTACTTCTTAATCCCTTTCACCTTGTTACTCATCTTCCCAACTTTCCTCCCATGTGGCAACCCATCAGTTTGTTTTCTGTATCTATGAGTTTGTTTCTGTTTTATTTGTTCATTTATTTTTATTTTTATTTTATTTTTTAGATTCCACATATAAGTGAGATCATGTATTCATCTGTCTCTGTCTGACTGACTATTTTTACTTAGCATAATACTCTGATTTATTTTACTTAGCATACTACCATCTAGGTCCATTCATGTTGTCACAAATGGCATAATTTCATTCTTTCTTATAGCTGAATAATATTCTGTTGTACATCTTTATCCATTCACCTACTGATGGACAGTTAATTGCTTCCATATCATGGCTACTGTGAATAATGCTGTAGAGAACATACTGGTGCATATATCTTTTCAAATTAGAGCCAAACACACTACTTTTAAAGACTGCATGTTGAATTACATTAATTTCACTATACATTCTTTAATTTATTCATGGGTACATAAAGTACTGAGTATCAAATTTATACACTTGCTATTGTGGAATCATTGGATCTCTCTTCGTGACAAAAACTCAGTTTCTGTACTATTGTATGTTAGCTTACACTTTTGGAAATCAACCTGTTTAAATCAGAAATCCACCTTCGAAAACACATTACATAGAGAGTAATGCTATTATTATTATACTTTTTTCCAAAACATACTTTTTCTGTCTATAAAATGATGAAAAAAAAAAAGAATTCTTCTACTGTAACCACTGGTGTAGCAGCCTGTTCCACACAGATCGCATGAGGAGTGAAGTGAGGCAAGCTCAATTTCTTTTCCTTGTAAAGAGGTGTAATGCATTCAAGAATAACTCTATCCTTTTGTAGAGTGAGCATTGTTAAATATAGTGGAAGCAATCAGTAAAGTGGAGGAAAGGTAGATAAGTAGGACAGCTAAATCTCTATTTTTCTGTAAGGAAAAGTCAAAGTTAAGATCTAAATCTAAAAAAATCAAGATTTGAAAATTTAATCCTCATTTTTAAAGACTTGCAGGTAAATATCAAAATTTAAAGCTAAAAGAAAAAGTAGTTTCCTCTTGGGAGGGGGAGATGGGAGAGAGGAACGGGAGACTGCTCTTTACTGTAATGAGTCTCATATAACCCATTGACTATACTATGTGCATATATACGTTGGGTAAAACTTTTTAAAAAAGTGAAACTAAAACCAAAAACATTGAATTAAAGCTTAGTTACCAAATCAGAATTGAAACATTTACATGTTTTCCATACCTTTTTACTTTTAAAAATAAAATAGATATTTGAGAGCATTTCAAGTAAGGTGGCATATTTGAATACTGGTTACCTTTGGCCCCCCTACATTTAACTTTTTAGATAAAATTTTACATTAATGTTTCTATTACACAAAATTAACCTTTTCCATAATTAATTTTTCTAAGCTTATATCTATGTAATACTAGATCTACCAAAAAAAAATCATAGAAATGTTTTGTTTCAAATATTAGCCCATTTGCTTTATATTTCAATATATGAAGTTGTACTAGTTTAAATGGGCAATAGCACCATACTTCACAGTGAATTTGTATATTAATTATGAGTCAAATCAGGCCAGCCACTGTTTCTTCTTTTGTTTCCTTGAAATTTCAAGATGAACGCAATTTTACTTTAAACTGAAGAACATTTCACATATCAAATAATGCCTAAATGCCCTAATTATGTGTGATAAATAAGCTTTATTGAAATTTGAATGTCTGCTCTTGCCAGTTGCTCTCAAAATGCTTTATGCCATTGAATTGTATATTTCCTATGTATACTTCAGTTAATTACACATTTTTCTTTTTACCAATGTAAAAATAACATATACTAATAATTATAAGATTATTTAAGGGAAAATGCTATGTGGAAGCACAAATACATTGAAAGTGTATGAAAATGTATACCATATTTTTGACCTCAAACACATTTATAAAGTCCTTGCTCATAAAACATTCTGTTCTTTAAATTCCTAGGTTTTAAAGGATATGTACGCAAATAAAAGAAACTCTACATTTTGTTTACAGTTAATTCTCATTTTTCGTGATAATTGAGTACTATAAAATTGCTGCCAACTCTGAATTAGCAAATACTGAATAATTGCCATTAGAGGAAATAAAGGCTTAAATTCCTAAGCCTAGGTTACAGCATTTTTGTCAATTGATCAATGCACAGCCTTGTTTTATATGTTATTCTGTTTGAAGGCACCTTTCTTAATATATATTACTGTTACATTAATACTGAATTCATGGCCAACATAAATATAACTCCTGCCTGAACAAAGCTCATTTAACGCACATATTTTCTTTGGAAGACGCATCACAGATTTCTTAGCCAATAGGGAAACTAGATAGCACTTCAGCACTATGCTTGATGGCTATTTTAAACAACAAAATCGCCATCAAAAAAACACAAAAATGTGAAAAATCAGCACTAAATAGATCACAAAAGTATACTTGTTTATAATATAAGAGCTGAAACAAGAAGACAGAGTACCTCCTTGTGCCATCTTAACTGGGAACTTGGGAGTCAGGCCTTTTGACTTTTTTATAGCTCAACACATGTCTAGGAAATCACCAATGTGCAATGATTTAGGAGTTATAAACAAATTGTAGTGAATAGGTGAGTTTACAAATACAGAATCCATGAAAAGATATCAGCTGTACTTTTATTGTTAAGTTATCATTTCTATGCCAAGATCTACAGAGCAGATATGATCTGCTCTGACCTCAGCTGGATCCCTAGATCCAGACTGTCAATTCTTCCAAAATTTCCTTTTAAATATCTTAAAGGAATGACAATTCCAACATACCCCAAACTGAATTATTCTTCTTTGCCAGAAAAATCTAATTTTATGTGTTCTGAATAATATTTAAACTTTAAAATGTTATATTTTTTAGCAGGTTTGTTACAATTTTTTATCTTTAATATGAACCTCTAAGATCTGACCTTATTTTCCTATCTTTTGAACTCTGGCCATTAAGATGTATTTCATTTCCTCAATACACAATATTCTTTTTTTGTTTCTTGGTCATTAAACAACTTGTTTTTCTCTGTGTTTGGAACACCTTTCACCCTCAAACTCTTTACCTGTATAATTGCCATTATTCCTTTAGTATCTATTTTCAACATCATTGCTTCAGAGAGACATTTCTTGATTCTATGGACTACTTTAGGTCTCCCTTATTATACTCTAATGTTTAACTTTAAAAATACTCATTATACTTGTAATTTATTATATAGCAGATTTAATTTTCATTGTTACACATTCAAGGACAAACAAATATATCTGTATTTCCTTATATATTGTTATATCTGATGTATTCTGTTTTTTAATTACGAAACCAATATCACTTGACTTAAACTTGTTGCTTCCAGTAAGATTAGCCACTTAAGATTATATTAATTGCATTAATTAAATTTAGTACAGTGTAAGAGATTCCAAAATATAGAGACTTTAATAGTGTAGCAGTAAATTATTTCAATAGGTCAGAAATCTAGGCTCAGAGTTCAGCTCTGCCTGAAGAGGTAATACTGGCACCCAGGTTCCTTCTGTCCTACAGCTCTAACATGTCTGAGAGCATCACCCTGAACAGCATGATTGAAGCATTACTTACACATTTACTTTGAAGCTTTGGGAGGAGCATAAAAAGCTAAATTCTAAGAAAAACACCTTGGAGATGGCCTGGAGTTACCCCATAGTTTGTACTTTGATTGGATTCTTATTCACTACTCTCCTCCCCTTTCCTTTAATGGCATTATATCTTTTGCTACCTGAATGCAGTGCCTACCAGTAGATTAGGTGGAGAAGATATTCCTGCTGCATCGATTTGGTGCTTGGCCATTTAACTATTGGAATGTGCATGGAAATAGCATGCTAGTTTCATTTAGGGGCTTTAAGAGTCTTCTTGTATCTCTAGCTTCTACTTCCCTACAAGAGAAAAAAACTGCATCAGGCAGTGACTGCTCCCTGGGGTTTCCACAGATAAAAGGGTATTATGACACAATGTACAGAATGCCACATTTTGCTTATCCATTTGTCAGTTGCTGGACACTGGCTTGTTTCTACCTTCGGCTTTTATAAATGATCCTGCTATGAACATCTGTGTAGACATTCTTCTTGTGTGCATATGTTTTCATTTCTCTTGGGTTTATGCCTAGAGGGAATTTGTTGGGTCATATGGTAACTATGTTTAATTTTTTGATGAACTTCTAGGTGATTCCAAGGGGCTACATCATTTTATATTCCCACCAACAGTTTATGAGGGTTCCAATTTCCTTAAATCCTCACCAATGCCTGTTATTATCTTACTTTTTGACTTTATTCACCCTAGTGAATGTGAAGTGGTATCTCGTTTGCAGTCCCTTGAAATTCCATATGAATTTTAGAGTCAGCTTGTCAGTTTCTGCAAAGAAGTCAGCTTAGATGCTAATTAAGATTGTGTTGAATCTGTAGGTCATTTTGGAGAGTATCACCATCTTATCAAAGTTATGTCTTCTGATCTGGGAAACTAGAGTGCTTTTTTCAATTATTTATCTTGTTTAATTTATTTCAGTAATGTTTTCTGATTTCAGAGTATAGGCTTCTCAGTTATTTGTTAAATCTCTGAGTATTTTATTCTTTTTGAAACTTGTAAGTGGAATTATTTTCTTAATTTCATATTCAGAAAAACAATTGATTTTTGTATAAGGATTTTGTATCTAGCGAATGTGCTGACTCATTTATTCTAATAGTTTTTTAGTAGATTCCTTTGGATAGACAGGATCATGCCATCTGTGAGTGCAGTTATTTATTTTCACTTTTTCCTATACAGTATGGATGCCTTTTGTTTCTTTTTCTTACCTAATTGTCCTGGTTAGAATCTCCTGAATGATGCTGAATAAAAATGCTGAAAGTGAACATTGTTATCTTTTCCTGATCTTAAGGGCAAAAATTCCAGTCTTTCACAATTAAATATGATGTTAGCTTTTGTTTTTGTTTTTGTTTTTGTTTTTGTGGATGCCTTTTATCAGTTTGGGGACATTCCCTCTTATGTTAGTTTGTTGAGTGTTTTGTTGTTGTGAAAGAGTTGGATTTTTATCAAATCATTTTTCTGCATCTCTTGAAATGATCATATAATTTTTATTTTTTATTCTATTAATACAATGTATTACATTAATTGAGTTCTAGGTGTTGAACTAACTTTGAATTCCTGTGATAAATATCACTTGGTCATGTATAATTATTTTATTTTATTAGATTCAGTATTCTGGTATTGTGGAACATTTTTTTGTGTACATATTTATAAGAGATACTGGTCTGCAGTTTTCTTGTGATGTCTTTGATATTGGGGGAATAGTGACTTCATAGAATGAGTTGGGATTCTCACTTATTTTTTTGGAGGATTTTGTAAATATTTGGTATTACTTTCTTCAAATGCTTGGTACAAGTGTATTCTATAGATAGGATAGAGTTGGATCATGTGTTTTATCTAGTCTGACAATTTCTGCATTTTATTGGAATATTTATTCATTCACAATTGATATTATTGATATAGTTGGATTTCTGCCTACCATTCCCCTTTTTAATTTTCTATAGGTTTTATAACTTTTCGTTCCTCTATATTTCCTTAACTTTCTTTTGCATTAAGTATTTTCTAATCTAGTACAATTTGTTTGATTCTTTTAACTATATAAGTTATATTTTAGTGCTGCTTTTGAATTTACCATATACACCTGAAGTTATCTGAATCAGCTTCTGATAATAGGTTAATTTCAGTGATATATAAAAATGTAACTCCTATGTTACTCTGTTCCTTTTCCCCTTTCGTAATATTGCACTATATGTTGCATCTATTAATGTTTTAAACCCAACAATATATAAATATTTCCATTTTTATCTGTAGCCAATTTTAACCCAATAACAGCTTTGCTCTCATTGACTTCCTTTGTGCTAATGTTGACAAATATATTATATATATATTACATTTCTATATTTTATAGGCCTAATAATATATTGCATATATATTGTTTAGTGCATTGCTCTAAATTAATGAAGAGAAGAGTGAAAATATGAATCTTCTGTCTTGTAAAATTATATAATTTACTTATTATATAATTAATATAATAAGTAAATTATATAAAATTATATAATTAATTTTTCATGTGGGTACAAATTATCATCTGAAGTCACTTGCATTCAGCCTGAAGAACTTACTTTACTATTTTTTGTAAGGTAGATCTAGTTGTAACAAAATCTCTCTGTTTTTTTTTCATTTTTAAAATCTGGGAGTGTTTTTTCTTATCCTTCATTTATGAAAGATATTTTTGCTGGATATATTATTCGTGGTTGATAGCTTACTCTTTGAGCACTTTGAGCCCTTTATTGTTTGAGCACATGCTTTATGATCTCCACTGTTTCTGCTGTGAAGTCAACTTGTTGGTCCTATTGAGGTTCTTTTGTAAGTAATGAGTCACTTATTGCTTGATGCTTTTAAGATTTTCTTCTTGTCTTTGAAAATTCAGCATTTTAAGTATGGCATGTCTGTCCATGAATTTCATTGTTTATCTTAGTTGGAATTCACTGAGCTCTCTGGATTTGTAAATTAATATTTTCTCTCAAATTAAAGTAGTTTTTTAAAGTATTATCTCTTCTAATATTTTTATGCTCATTTCTCTCCCTCTCTTTATAGTACTCTCATTGTATGCGTTTTGTTTTTCTTAAGAGTTCCCTACAGTTTTCCGAGGCTCTGTACATTTTTCTTCATTCTTTTATTCTCTGTTTTAAGGCTTACACACTCTCTATCAATCTCCATTAAAGTTAGCTTATTCTCTCTTTTTATGCCATTAAAAATCCACTATTGAGCCCCTCTAATGACTTTTTAAAAAAAATTCAATTAATATACTTTGTAATTTCATATTTTCCATTTCGTTCTTGTTCATACTTATATTCTCTTTTATGTGACATTGCCACCATATCATCATTTACTTCTTTAATCATGGTTTCTTTTAGTCCTTTAAACATGTTTATAATGGCTACTTTAAAATCCTCTAATAAATCTAACATCTGATTGTCTTATAGAAGTTTTGTGTGTGTGTGTGTGTATGTGTGTTTGTGTGTGTTTGTGTGTGTGTGTGCTTAATGTACTTTTATCCTGGTGTATGGGTCCTATTTTTCACTTTCATTGCATGCTTTATAATTTTTTTGTGTTGGAAACTGGATATTTTAGATAATATATTGTACCAACTTTAAGTATGGACTCCCCCTTTCCTTTGGATTTATTTGTTAATTTATATGTTTAGTGACTGATTTAGTGAATTATTTAGTGAAGTGTAATCCTCATGCGCATACACACACACACATGTGCACACACATTCAGTGTTTAGTCTTGACTGTTCTTACACAGGAAAGCATTCTAGTCACTCAAGGATGACAGTGGTTTAGGTAGGACTCACTTACCTGAGATTACCGAGTTATTAGATTGCACTAGCTGATAACGCCATTGTTTTCAGTAATTTCTTAGAGCATAAATTCATCTAATCAAATTCTGCAACAAATCCAAATTCTGGATTTTTTTAAAGGAATAGTTGAGGTTACTGTTTTAATTTTGTTCTGACCCTAAGAGGAGCCCTTCCTGCTATTTTATTTCATGTTTGTTGGAATAACTGTAAAGTAGCTGGCCTACAGTTTAGTCTGCACTTCAAATCAACTCTTAAATTTCTTTCATCTCCACTATTCTTGAGAGTGACTTTTGGCTTAAATTTCACTCTCTGTTGCAAATAATGTCAATTCCTTTGGGAAGAGATTAGAAGCTATGTGTTGCATGGTCTGTGTCTCCTTCCCTACACCTGGGAAAATATCTGGGCCTGGGCTTTGGAGGTGAGGATGTGGACAATACTAAGTTTCTCTTTGAATGGCATGCTTATGCTCGGCCTGAGCAATTGTCTGGGTAGGCAGCAGCCCGAGTCCTTCTGGCTGCTTTGCCTGGCATAGAACCACTATATCAGAAGTCAAGGCAAGAGTGATCAAGGTACCAGTACTCTCAACATACTATGCCTGAAGTAAACCCTCCATTTCCCAAATGGGGGTTAGGGATAAGAAGAGATTTCCTACCTCTCCACCGCACTTTATGAGGCTTTTCTTTACAAAACAGGTAGCTGAAGATAGAATTAGAAATACTGACATCCTGTTCTTCCAGAAGGAAAGCCCTGCATATGAGTTCTCGAGTGGTGGAGAGCACAGTGTTCTTGAGTCTAGCAACCTGGAGTTCTTTACATTCTCATGTTGGAAGTAAATCTGTTGAATGAAGATGTTTTAAAGTGATCATGTCTTAAATGGTTAATCTAAGCTTCTGAAGCCCCATCCAACAAAATGATTCTGTCTCCTTTTCTTCATTCTTTATGTTATTTTACTTTCAATGTATCAGATATAAAGTTTAATGACCAATTTTCTTTCAAAATTATGCATATATATGTATTTTTTATTTATAAGGAACCTTATTATACTGGCTTGCTCTTAAGTGGTAAAATGATTTTAACTTTCTTCTTCATGTTTTATAGGAACATGGAAAGAACAGATTCAGAGCCAGAAAAATAACTTGAACAAATATGATCATTTTTTTCTCTCATAGCTATCATATTGAAATTTATATAATACATTACATAAGCATTGCCTGTGAACATGAATAATATCAGGTAATGTACCTGAAGACACTCAATTTTTTTAAAAAAAATGAGGTATCTCCATAAATAAACATTATGCAAATATCAGGCAATAAAAACAAAGACCATGGTAGGCCCACCTATTTAATTACTCTTGAACACATGGAAATTTAATTCAGTTTTGATGAAATATAACGAAACCTCAAATCTGTGTTTATATATCATACTGTTAATTCATAAGTAGATTTTAAGAATGACTCATACTTATTGAAAAATGTAAGATCAATAAAAAGTAAATTAGAATAGTTCAAGAGTCAGTTTACATGCCACATTAGAAACACACATTAGTTATATTTTACATCTTTCCAGAAGACAGATGGTTATTAGCTAGGCTTTAAAATGAAAGTTGTGTACTAAGCAAGTAACAAGCAAAATGCCCAAGACTACATTGGCATAATTTAACAACTGCAGTTATTGGGCAAGGCAGTCAGTGAAATTAATGATCTCTGCATGCAGAGCTTCTAAATATATACTATAGTGATTGGGAGAGGTGTGTTAATTTTGGACACATAATAATATCTAATAGACTCTGTCTTCAAGTTACTAACTTAATCTATGGTATAAAATGAGGGTGTTATCACTTCAAGAGTTAAGAAAGTCACCAAATATCTCATTTTCTGCTAGGAGATTTTTAATCACAGGGAAAATTAAACTTTTGAAATAATGGACATGCTAGTTTTATGCTTGAGAATCTAATAATCATCATAAACTGTTTAAGTCTTAATTGTTGTTAAGCCATGTAATTGTGACAGTGGTGTTGACTTTATAAAATTTTTCTATCAGAAACAGAAATTGGATGGATAGTCACAAGTATTAGTCATAGAAATTATTTTTTGGAAATTAATTTTTTGTGCATAGGTACTTCTCTGCTATAATTGCAAAATAACAAAATGTAATAATATGAAAATAATACAAGTTGGCAATTCTAGTTATATATTTCAACTGAGTTTGAAGTGCTTTGCATCATATTTTAAACCTTATATTTCTCATGCAACCTGTTGTGAAAACTGTTTTAGTTGGAAAAGATAATATCTGTATTTCAATTCTAATAGATTACCTTAATATTGTGGAACTCAGTATCCAAGTAAGAGTCCTGTTTGTCATAACTAATGAGTGCTCCATGGAAGCTGGTGGCAGAATATTACCATTATTCAAATTTATATGATCAGCCTATACTATCTAGACTCATTTACAGTGATAGATAGATTAATAAGACTTCCCTGTACTTGTGTTTTCCATTTTACTTTTTAAAGCAAAATAGCAATGCCTTGAATCTTCTGAAGATTTGAAGGAATGACCCTATAAATTCCTTCAGTTCATTCTGAGATGACATCCTTGTTCTTAGCTCCCACAAGAAACTGTCAGCATCTTCAGAGTGAAAAACAGAATATAACTTCAAAGTCAAATTAGACTTAGAAGAGGGAAAAAAAAATAGCTGTATGTAAGACAAATAGCTTAAAGTAGCAGAGGAAAAGTAGCTAAAGCATAATAAAATTTTAATTTCATCAATTATTATAAACCAATTATTAAGCATATTTTAAAAGCAAAAGTTACTAGGTTATATAAGTGCTATCACATGGTTACATCTTATTATAAGTATAGTTATTATTGGAAGAGGCAATAGAAGAGAAAGAACATCATGGAGTTGGTTTCCCATATGGATCACAATGAATATTTTTGTCTCATGAAAAGAAAAAATGTATAGGTAGAAAGTTAAAGAACAATATAATAGCAAAGCAGAAAAAGATTTATGAGAATAGTAGAATCAAGTGGACTGACACAGGCAGATCCTTGAATAATGGGTTTAAGATGGAATACATTGGGACCTCAAAGGTTTTGTGCTTTTGAAAGCCAAAGAAATAGGATTCTGCTCAGAGCGCTGCATTACTGCCGAAGGCATTTGCAACATTGACAGCACTGGCAGGCAGTAAGGGGTGTTCCTTTCTGTGACGTCATGGACTGTAGGCATCTAAGAGTAAACTAGAGAAGTACACTATTCATGAGCAGAGGTGAGGTGCCTTGATATATTAATAGTGATGTTCTTGACTGGCAACAGTCTTTGTCATGCCTTTTTTGAGAATGAAATCTAAAGACAATGATTTGTTGAAGCATGGGAAATCTAAAGACAATGATTTGTTGAAGCATGGGAATATGTGAATTTCAGTAATGCATGCTTAAAAATGTAATTCAAAAAGCATAATCTATTTTAGAAGGGGGAAGATTGTGGAATACTAATTATAGTCCAAGCCTGAAAGTTACTTAAATCAGTTCTGCCTTCATTCCATTGGGCAGAAGTGCATGAAATCAACCCAACCAACTACAAAGGGAAAAAAGCAAATGGACTCCACTGTACATCCTAAAATACACATTGACAAAAAACTAACATATAAATGTTCAGAAAAAAATACAAATAGTTATTAAGTGTATAAAGATGTTCAAATTCAATAATTAATAAAAATACTTAAAATATGTTGACAAAGTTATTCTCATTTACTCTTAGACATGTATGAAATTTATTTCAGGAAAAATTGACATTTTGTTTCAACAATCTTAAAAATCTTTTAATATAGTTATTTGATCTCAACAATTCTTTTGATAAAATAATAAGAAATGTATACAAATACTTATGAATGAATATGCTATTACAATATCATTTGAATCACCAATTAGAATTTTTAATGTTATTTCTAAGTATATGAGGAATGGTAACTTTTTTCTTTTTTGTACTTTTCTATGTTTTGTAAATCTACTGGTATTAGATTGTTATTTTGGCATATTTTTAAAGAAGCAACAAAAACAATTGCATCAGTAAGAATTAGGTTCCACTTTGAGTAACAGAAACTCAAAACAAAAATGACTTCAACACAGCAGAGGTTGTGTTCTCAGGTAAAAGTTAAAAGGTAAGTAGCCAGAACTTGTAAAGTAGTTCAGTTCCATGAGAATCCCAGGGACCCAGCCTCATTCTATCACACCATTTTACCATGCATCTAATGTGAACTTCGTCTTCATAATTTCATCACAATCATATTTGAGGAGATGATATTTGGTGATAATTCTCTAAGGTCTGGCATTTTTGCACACGTTCTGAGGGAAGATGCCAATTTAGGAATGGTTGTACAAGTAGGCTTCCTTGGAAAGATAAAACAGTCTGTCCCTCCAGAGAGCTTTAGAGACATCTCTCATTGAGACTATCTCACTTTCCCAGAGACATTCCAGGGTAAGAAAGTATTTCTTCTATTTGCAAGGGAGATCTGCTTATTTCAGGATAATTAGGTAATGTCTTCCTTGTGGGTGAATGTTGGGCATGTTTCTAGCAATTCCCTTATAAGATTAGGATTTTCTACAAACTGACAGGGTCTGCTCTGCATTGCCCTCATGGACTTGGGGTAAGGCAAGGGATGTTAGCAAGCTGACGTTAGCATGAAGCTTATGCTGCTCACTGTGCCCTAACAAACTGTCTAAATCCATTTGGACTTACTGTTTTTCTACTAACTAATTTGTGTAAGTTGGCAAGTCAGCCTAGGAACTATGCTGCTGCTCAGGAACTGCTTGACTGCTTGATTTAACGGAGAGAACAAAAAGAAAACTGGCAAAGCACACATAGAGCAGTTCTTAAAGGACAGTTCCCAGAACCTACCATGGAACATTTGGTAAAAATTAGTCAGGGAACCAAACAAAACTCCGAGGGTGGTGGTAATGTAATCTTTATCATTACTCTGTATCCAGCAAAATTATCAGCAGTTCTATTATACAAGAAGGGAAGCAAATGATATAGGACAACTAGCTACTGTCCTCTTGCAGTAATTATGCTAAAAAAATAAATAGACAATTGACAAGAAAACAATGCAGAGTGAAATAAAATTCATTTATAAATGTTTTTACAATGTATAGTAACACTCAAATATCAAGATATCTAAATAATTTAAATTACTCTGTTGGACAAAATTGACAATCAATGACAGATATTAAGTTGGATGTTGAGGATAATTTTAAACCTCAACCAGATTTTAGGAGAATTTTTGAAATAAAAAGTAAAGATAAATGCTGACAGTTTTACAGTAGCAGATAAAAGAAGGTAAATTATGTCTTCAGGGAAATATCTCATTGATAGGACAGAGAACACAATCAGAATATACACAAATGGGATATAAGAGAGAAAATGTGTTACGAATCTGAAGGCGTTAAGTCATTACCTACAAATTTTCTTAGTGTAGTCCAATTGATTGAAACTGAATAGTAACAAAAACTAAAATTAGATGTCTGGATGGTAAGAAATAAGTCAGTATCTCATAAAATGACATTTTTGTCCTTGGGGTTATTGTAATTGTAAATCTATGATCCAATAGAGAACAAAGAGAAGAGAGAGAGAGGAAGGAAGAGGGAGGGAAGAGAGAGAGAGAGAGAGAGAGAGAGAGAGCAAGAGAGAGAGAGAAAGAAGTCAACTTGTAGCTCACTGAAGGATACATTTAAATAAGCAATTCCAGTGTCCATTTTGAATAGGAGGTAAAATAAGTGCTAAAGCTGTTGAGTATCATAGGCTTTTGTTGGTAGTGATTTTGTTTTATTTTCTGTAATTAATCCTGTTTACTCATTTTCTGGAATTTTTCATCAGATATAAAGATGGTTTAAGAAAACCTAATTGCATTGAATAATTTTAGAAGGATGTGATCTTATTAACTGTCATTCATTTGTTTTATTTGCATATCATGATGGGCTTATCAATTTTCCAATTAGTTTCCCCTGTTTTTAGATAGCAAGTGATTCTAACAGAAAACTCAATGTATTTTATTATGGGTTTGGTAAAAATGCCCAATCTAGCAGATAATTACACATTCTAAGACATTTTTATAGGCTTTTATTTCATAGGCCATGAAACTCAATATTTCGTAAATTTTATAGTCCATGAAATAAAGAGCTGGTGTAGCAATAAGTTAAACCATTTAGGTTTCAAAAATGAATGTTAATTCTGAGATTCATTATGCTACAGGCCAATCATCTAATGAGTTTGAGAATAATTTTATTTTTATATGTTTAGAGCAGACTCCTTATCACATAAACAAATTTTTACTGGAGAAAAAGTCTGAGACCAAAGAAGTCAGGCAAAATGAAGAATAGATTTTCATCTGCAATTTCAATTGCAGTGTAGATAGGCACACTTCTGCACCCGCCAGAGTTCATTTTATAACTACATATCCTGTGGTGAAGTTTGAAGAAAGCCTTGAACTACTATCAAATATAGACAAATGCAGGGTGTATCAAAAGAATGTTAATAAAAAAGCATCAATTTAAGTCTATGAAATCATAGGGTATTCATTCTTAGAGTGGCTCTTATTTGGAATGTAGCCTAAATATCTCTCTCGTCTAACCTCTGTGAAAGGAACGAATTTCTGTGAAAATGATGTTTAACACTGACACAGGTATTATAATGGCTTAAGGGAGTGTATTCCAATGTGTGTTCCATGGAATACTAGTTTTGTTAGTAATTAAAAAGAAATCTATGAGAGAATTCTGTGGTCAAAAAAAAGTGAAACATTGCATTAAAACAATTTAAATGTTTCGTTGTTGTTGTTGTTTTGAGAAGGTGTTGTTTCTTTGTTTTTGAAGCAGAGTTTCTAAGAGATCTAAATGCGTAATGTGCAGGAGAAGGCTCCAGTAGGATGACAGGCATTGTACTACTTCCCAAACCCATTTCACCATGGGATTCACTTTTTATAGAACTTCACCTAAGTGTAGCTTTCCATAGAACACATTAAGTTAAATGGTGACTTAATGATTCTATGAATTCAGTCACTTTCTGAGTGTTTAGACAAAGGATCTTTCGCAGATAAAAATAATTCTCTCTTAGCCTGCTACATTTTAGGTTTAAAGGAGTGATTTGGTCATATGTTAAGGAAGGCTTTTTTATTTAATCTTACTACTCCATGTAACCTTCATATTTTAAACAAATAGTGTTACTCAGAATTCATATTAACAAGCAATAATAAGCCATGTCTTCTGATGAAAAGAAGATGGCAGGAGGAGTTGAAAAAAAGGTAAGACCTAAGATTGGTTCAACCTCAAATTTCCCTTTCTTCCTCCTACCCAGTCCCAACACAGGGTACCTTAATAACAACTTTGCATATCAACAGGGCTTAAAAGAACACTCTTTGAAATATTTTGTCATTTTAATATTCCCATACATTAAAATTGCTTCACATAATCTACCATTAGATAAATTAATGGTACTATGTTACTAAATTTGTAAGGCAAATCTGTTCCCCAAACATTTTCCAGAATGCAGAACCTTCCAAATATTATTCTGATAGTATCTAATGCCTATGGCAGACAGCAAATGCATTCATTTTTAAAATACATAGCTTTAATCATGCATGGGAATAATTTTTGGAATTCTAAACTCCCCTAAACAATTCCTTTTTTGTGTTTGCATGTTTATTGATTTTTGAAATAAGACATCGGATATGTTAGCTGATAGCCAAAAACAGATTTACTGATGCATGATCTAAACTTAATTTTCTTTGTAGTATTTAGTAAAATGTCAAAAATATTCCTAAAAGGAATTTCTAATGTATTGTCAAAGTTGATTTCATCTAATCTTAAACATATTTATGTTTTCTATCTATTCACCACAAAGTAAACAAATTCCAACCAAAAATAAAAATATAGTCGAACAATAAAATTAATAGCTAATTAATCCTGTTTACTTATTTTCTAGAATTTGTGTAGTCCAATTGATTGAAACTGAATAAAGTGTCCTAAGTGTAATTAGGACACTTTATTCAAATCTCCTATGTGTAATTACGGAGAGTGTGTGAGTTTCGAAATTAATTTTATCTGAATCATTACTTAGATGGTAATGTAAACTTTGTTTTTACTATTAAGTTTTCAGATACATAAAAATAACATACTTGTCATCGAATGTAAAAATAAGTCAATTTTCAAAAATAGTGAACTAGATATTACCTAAAATTAATATATGGTAATGTTTAAGTTACATGTATAATTTATATTAATGTCAAGGTTTTCTTTGAATTCTTTAGCCCATATTTACCTCTCCCTCTATCAATGCTTATACATAAATAACACTTAAAGGAACTCATTTAATATATGAAATGCTGCGAGAAAGTAATAACATGTAATAGCTTTAATCTAAAAGACATGGCCACCTTTCCATTTCCCATTCCCAAAGACTAGTTTTCTGCTGGAATGCTATGGTCTTCATTCTGATATCTGCCCTCTGGTGATGTAGAAACTATTACAAACCACAAGCATTTAGATACTTATATATAGTTATTATATATTTATTGCATATTTAAAATACTATATTAATATAGAGAGGTGATTTCAAATATTAATGTTAATTCCTTGATATAATTTTTTAAGCTTAAAAACTAGAGAAGCTAGGAGTGACATTGCAAAACTGCAAAAGTTCTGCCCACGTATGCAAGATAAACTGATACATTAGAATCCATGAGAAAGGTTTTAAATAAGTTTACTCTCACCCACTCCTCTCTTAAGGGAGTGCCAAGTTTACTTCTCTTCCCGCCATCAGCTTCTATGCAGATTGGTTACTTAGGACAGTTTGTTTCATATGAATTTTGGCACTAAACAAATCTAAACTAAAAGACAAGTTTGGACAAACTGGGATACCAATGAGCATTTTTACTTCCTCTTTCCACCATGGACTCTTCGGAGTCCAGAACTCTCAGACTTTTGACTGCTGTGCTTCTTTCTGCTCAGTGGCACTTGATCAGTAGGATGATCTGTGGATTTCTGATTTGGTACCAGTTTGCTGGTAAGGAGAACAGTGGATTGCAAGAGAATGGCTCATCCATACATCTAACCAGGCCTTCAGCTCTACTCCTAGGGTTGCAAATGTGAAGGAGGGCAAGTTTTATCACATGATGTAAATACACAAATACTACCATAGGCTTCAAGAGAACTAATTACCAGGAGCTCAGTTTGAAGAAAAACAATGTTTAAGGATTTACCATAAAAAGAGAGGACAAAAACAACAAATGACATATACTGTAAACCTCATTTTTCTTTCATACGGCAAACACAAATATATTTCCAGCTCAAAACAGTGGTGGTAAAGATCTTCAAACTTTTTAGCTGTATGGAAGCTCTTCCTTTTGACTACTACATTTTAAATGAATTCTGTGAGTTAATAATCCTACAGTATGACAGGTTTTATTTTTAAACTTGGTCCTACTACAACAAACATTCATTAATGTATCTGGTTATGTGTGTATCACATAATTTTGGAATTGTTTCCTATAAAGCCAATTTTAAAACTTATAATCTTTTCTTGGAAGGAGTACAGTGTTTATTTTAAATGCTATATCCAAAACTCTTCACACATATCTAGAGATTTTTACCAAGGTATATCCCTAGGTAACTCCAGGCCTACTGAATTAGAATCTCAATGAGTGGGATTTAAGAATATATATATACATATATACACACACATATTTATATACATTCAAATACATATATATTTAAATATGTATGTAAAATTTATGCAGTGTTTTTGTACTGGGGTTGGAATTTTCTCAGTATTGATCTACATAACTCTTATTTCTGAAACATAAACAATCTGCCTTATTTATTGTAGCATCACCAGTGTTTAGTACAAAATCTGGCATTTTATTTTGCTTTTATTTTCTCTTCATTTAACTATTTTAAATTCAGTAATTTTTGGATTATTGGTTGGCCTTTCTTTTAATGAACTCGGTAGCTTATAGTGAGCCACATGAAGCTTTGGCTAGCTATGTTAAATTAAATCACTGCCCTGACATCTTTAATTCTTGATAAGTCAGAACATCTGTGTATTTTAGGAATACAATAATTTTTTACTAATACTTTATTTGTTCAAATTTCTTGTGTTGTGCAAGTTTTAGTTAGATGGCTGGTTTCATTCTCAGTAAGAATTAAGTAATCTCCATAATCCAATTTTACTGATTAATATAAAGGTTTAGAGAAAAAAGACTAAGTTCTCAAACATGCGATGACAATTAAAAAACGATGATTGAAATCCACATCTGCATGGCTGCAAACACTGATTCTTAAGCAATGCAGCCTGGTATTATCTTTATTATTATCTTTTTTGTTGTCTTATTTGTCAAATCAGGAAATATTCATATGATTACCTCATTTCAGAATTCTGGTTTGATTCCTCTCAGAGTCTATCAATTCTTTTATTTTAAACAGCTCTATTATGGTATAATTGAAATATATAAACTGAAATGTATTTAAAATCATCACAACAGTACAAATAATGAGCATATCCATTATCCCGAAAGTTTCTCTGTGCTTCTTTGTAATCCCTCTGTCCAGACTTTCTCAAGCCTCTTCTCCCTGCCTTCCACCCCCATCCTTCTACAGCAACCACTGATCTGCTTTCTATTAACATTAGTTACATTTCCTAAAATTTTATAAAAAATCAAACAGAAAATACTGCTTTTGTTCTTGACTCTGAACAATTATTTTAGAAGACATGTTAACAGCTTGTATCAATAATTTCTTCTTTTATGTTCCTAAGTAGCATTTCATTGCATGGTTATAGAAATTTGTTTACCCATACATATGGTTTATTTAGAGTTTTTGGTTATTCCAAGTGTCGCTGCCATAAACATTTGTGTTCCAATTTTTGTATGGATTTATTATCTTATTTCACTTGGGAGAATGCCTAGGGATAGAATGGCTAGGTCATCTGATAGGTATATGTTTATCTCTGAGAAACTGCAAAACTGTTTTTACAAAGTAGTTGTTTTACGTTATATTACCATAGGCAGTGTGTGAAAGTTCTACTTCTTTCACATCCTCCACATCTTCACCAGCATTTGACAAAGTCAATTGTTTGTTTTTTCATGTTTTTGTTTTGTGCTTTAAACTTTAGCCATTTTAACAGGTGTGCAGTCATATCTTATTATAGTTTTAGTTTATATCTCTCTAATGACTAACAGTGTATAACATCTTTTCATGTGCTTATTTGCCATCCATTTATCTTCTTTGATGCATTGTTTATTTAAATCTTTAACCATATTTTTATTGGGTTTGATGTATATTATTGCATCTTGAGAGTGCTTTACATATTCTGGATTTTTGAGTTTTGTCAGTTTTATGAATTGAAAATATTTTCACCCAGTCTGTGGCTTGTGTGTTCATTTTTTAATAGTGTCTTTCTAAGAGCAGACATTTTTAATTTCAATGAAGTATGATTTATCAAATATTTTCTTTTATAGATTATATTTTTAGTTTCTATCTAGAAAATGTTTGCCTAACCAGGGCTCACAATGGTTTTCTGTTCTATTTTATTCTAGTCTTTGTGGAGTTTTAGGTTTTCCATTTAGATCTATGATTTATTTTGAGCAAATGGTTTATATGATACAAGTTGTGGATCTAATATTTATTACATTTTGCAAATGAATATTTAATTGTTATAGCACTATTTGTTGAAAAGACTATCCTTTTCCTACTTATTTTGCTCCTTTGTCAAAAATCAGCTACCCATTTGTTTATGGGTCTATTTTTGAATGATCTATTATATCCCATATTTCTATTTTGAAACTAAACCACATTCTCTTGTTTAATATAACTTTATAGTAAGTCTTCAAACATAACTGTTTTAAATGTTGTTTTGACTATTATAGATTTTTTTGCAGTCATGAATTTTAGAATCAGATTTCAAATTTCTATTAAAAAACAGGATTTTAACGGGATTGCTATTTGGGAAGAATTGTCATTGTAATAATATTGAATCTTCTGACTTATGGCTGTGGTATATCTCTTCATTTATTTAGGTCTTTATTTTTCTCTCAGTAATGGTTTGTAGTTCTCAGTGTAGAGAATTTTTACATAATTTTTCAAATTTATCCCTAAATCTTCATATCTTTTCATGAAATTATAAATAATAACTTTTAAATAGTCAGTTGCTTGTTATAGCACACAGAAATATTTTTAATTTTTACTTGTGGATCTTGTGTCCTGTAACTTTCCTAAACTCCCTTATTAGTCCTGGTAGGGTGTAGATTCCATAGGATATTCACATAGACTATGTGAGTAAAGATAGCTTTACTATTTCTTTTCCAATCTAGAAGCCTTTTATTTTGTATTTCTTACCTTATAACACTGGCTATCATTCTTAAAACAATATTGAATAGAAATGGCCATTCTTGTTTTGTTACTTATCTCAGGGGAAAAACATTCTTTCTTTCACTATTAAAATAGTATAATGCTGGCTGTGGGTTTACATAGATGTCTTACTTTGATGGATTTTTTATAATCATAAGTGGATGTTATAATTTATCAATTTTTTACACCTACTGAGATGATAACATGGTTTTTAATTTTATATTTTATGAATTAATGAATTCCATTGATCAATTTTTAAAAATTAAACCAGTTTGTATTCCTGGAATCAACACTTGATCATGATTATTCTTTATATATATCATTGTATCTGACTGGCTAAATTTATGTTTAGAATTTCTGCCCCTATGTTATTGAGGCATATTAGTTTTTACTTTTATTTTCTTTTAATATCTGTCTAACTTCGTTATAAGAGTAATACTGGCTTCATCAAATGAATTGAAATGTAATCTTGCTTCACCTATTTTCTGCAAGAAATTGTGTAGAACTGGTAATAGTTATTTCTTAAATGTTTACTAGGATTCTTCAGAGAAGCTATTTTGCCCTAGAGCTTTATTTTTATATGATAATTTTGCCTACAAATTTGTTGTTTTTAACAGATATAAGATTAATCATGTTATCTATTTCTTTTAGTTTGAATTTTGGTAGTTTGTCTCTATTAAGGAATTTGTTCATTTTGTATAATTAACCAAGTTTTTTGGTGTAATATTGTTTATAATATCTCCCTAATATGTTTTTAATTTTATAGTAATTTACTAACTTGTAACCTTTATTTTTTTCTTGATGTGTTTAACTTGATAGATGTTTATCAAATTAGTAAGCTTTTGACTGCATAGTGGTCAGCCAATAAACTGTCATAAGATTTTCTTCAATGTAGTAACCTAGTATGTGTTTTACTTTTGGCATGGGCTCCATTTGTGAATATATACTTTCAGATTTTAGGAAGTTTACACATCACCCTTAGCTTCCACTTCTTGCTTTTGGAGCTCCTCAAGGGCAGCCAAAAGTGAATGTTTGAGGCCCTCTCTTACCCAAGTTTTTCCTAGGCATGCAGACAACACTGCATATGCATCTTTCACACCCCCAAGGATATGTTGGAGATTTTCAGAGTCTGCTATTTGTGGTATAGTTCACTAGATAATCCCTTCTAATTTTGCTCCAACTGAAATCACAGGCTTAGACAGTTGTGATGTTATTGATTCAAATTGCTTGCTGTAGTTTTTGAAAGGACTCTGGGAATAGGATTATTCCAAGAGTCCCTGAAAAACAATTGACTATGTTCCACTATGGAAATATCAGCAGAGCTTCAGAAGAGGTCAGCTCCCACCATTGGCTTTTTTTTTTTCATGACTATCACTTCATTGACATGAAGATATAAGGGAGAGGTATAGCTCTAAGTTAAAATGTCACAGACAGACCTGAATTTCTCTTAAGGCTTAGTAATTTTCTTCAATTGATGCTTTTAGCTTGTTGTGTGCCTTTAATTAATTTTCAGAGTTCTGAAAATGGCTCATTTTGAATATTGTATCAGTAATTTTGTTGTTCTCGCCAGTGAGCAAATTCACTGAGGTTCTGAGTCCTACTTCCACAAACCCATATTTATTGACTTCTTGTATTATATATTATATATATGTGTATATATATATATGTATGTGTGTGTATAAATATATATGGTCAAACAAGATCTTGTTTCTTTGGGTCTTAAGACTGCATAAAGGATATTTGTTCATAATTTTCTTTCGATATTCTTGTTTACTGCTTAGTATCTCAAGAGTTAATAGTATGGTATCTTGAGACATATATTCCCAAGAGTTACTCTGGCACAGTCCTGAACTGGAAGCTAGGCACAATGAATATAAATTTTATGCTCTCTAGTAGCTCATAGTTAAAGCCCTCAGTTAAGACCTGGTTCTATAAGATCATCCATATTCATTTAATATTTTAAGGGAAATTTAATGTTACTGATAATTTTGTGCAGTTTGATCCTGATTATTTTCTTTTAGGAAATTTAACATTATTGATAATTGTTCTTGTGAGGATATTGATTATTCAGAAAGTTTCTTCACAGTTTTTGTGTGTTAGAATTTAGAGACATTCAATAGGAAGATTATAGGATAATAAATATTCACTAATAATTTCCAATGCTTGATGTGATGTGATGAGTACTTCAACCTTTCCAATATCCCCAAGAAATAAGTGCAAATATTGTACTCATTTAAGAGCTAAAGAAATTTTCTTCTAAAGGGATTATATGACTTAAATAGTTAAGAGAATATTTGAGTGTGAAATGGATCCCAGGCCGTTTTGTTACAGTAAATTTAAACTGGATTTTTTGAAACAAAATTAAATTAAGAGAGGAAAAGAATGAGAAGGCAAACAAGTCAAAAGGAAATGAAATATGAAATTAATAAATAAGAAAAAAATAACTGAATTGGATAAGTCTATAAATATATGACAAAGCGTTAGGTAAATGACTACTAGCATACCTGTGTTAAGAAGCTGGCAAAATAGGCAGCTTTTAAAAAAAGAAGCAAGCATTCAGTGTTAGGTTCTTGACATGATGTTGGAAATTTAGAAATACAGATTGTATCATAAGTTTGCTGTTTGAAATTATTTTAGATTATAAATTCCTATTGCAGCAACACTTGAATTGATTTCAATTTTCTTTTCAATTGTAATTAACTTAATTTGGTTTTCAATTTCATCCACTTTGTTTTTATATTATTCTTTATAATAGCAGTAAAACAAGGCTAATCAATGGCCTGTAATTTCTAACACACACACACACACACACACACACACCACTTACTAGCTGGACGAGTTAAAATGATTACTTCAGAGTAAAACTACATATTGATTTAAAAATTAAATGCCTGAAACATGAGAAAATTAGTAATAAGTAACTTGAACAGTTAGTGTTGGACTGAAAGTAAATTCAATGTTTATCTGAAAGTATTACTGTTCATTTTACTTCGACATGTCTTTCTTTTTGTGAAGACACTCAGAGAAGACCTTAATCAAAACTTGAGTAACCATATTAATTGCATAAGTATAAACATACATTTTAAAAACATACATTCATAGATAAATGAATGACTTGTATTTTTAAAAAATAATTTATGATATATGAACACATGGGAGAAAATATTTGGTCATCGGATAGCTTTGTTTTAAATTATAATCAATTTGAAAAAATAATTTGTGTTAACTGTATTTTGAATTAAAAAGCCCTCAAAGTCAATATTTTACATATAAAAACATAAAAATTAACAAATTTTTAAACAAAATTGTAAACATAATTTTGCTCACTAAAACTAAAAATTTTGATACTCAATGATAAAAAAGTAAGACAAACTATTTTCTCTTTAAATGCTTGAACACATTGTCACCATAGTAACTAATAGACACATCAGGAGAAAATTATTCAAATATATATTCTTGCAGGTGACTCCCACTCTTACATCTTTCTTTCAGCTACCTCCATGCTTATTATTAGAATCAAAACAAATATTAGTGAGAATAAAAGAAGAATTTCACTTGAAAGCATTACTTTCCGAGTAGCATTGACTTGCTAAATTATATATAGCCAAAGTAGTAAATATGCATTTAGTCTTTAGTCTGTAATATCAGTTCCTGTCTTTTTAATTGTAACGACACAATATTCCCTAGCACATTTCATTTTATATGAAAACTAGTTTTTTCTGGTCTTCCTTTCTAAAATGTAACATTTATTTGGAGTGTTTGTGTGTGGAAGTGCATAGAGAAGTAAATCCAGAAGACTAAATGTTGATTGAGACATCATCATAAGTAATGGACAAAGAATAAACTATTTCATTAAAGAGCAATTTACAAATTCTTCTCTAATAATATTAATTACTGTCATTTATTTTGATTTATACTGTATTATAAAATCATATATACGTTAACAAACCTCTGAGTTAGATATTTTATCCACATTTCCTGGATGTGAGTATAGCAACTCAGAAACATTAAGTAACTTGACAACTATTTACAGCTAATAATCAGTGGGACTAGAAACCAACCATGTCTGTCTATTTATAAAACTAAAGACCTTTACTGCAATTTACTGTCACTTTCTTATTACACACAGAAGCCAGATGGTAAATTGGAAATTCATCAGGCAGAGAAGCTATGGCCGACATGGTAATTTTACTCCAATATCCATCTCCTTCCTCCATATGGAAATATAAATATCAAATAATTTTAGCTAGGCACACGGCTGGTCCTTACCATTTATCAGCTTTTCTTGTAGCTATGAGTTGTAACAAGGTTAAATTCAGAGCAACGGGAAATAAGCAGAAATGATGTATGCAATTTCTGAGATATCTCCTTAAAAAGGGTAATACTTTCCCAAGACTGGCTGGCTGTCTTTTCTTTTCTTTTCTTTTCTTTTCTTTTCTTTTTTCTTCTCTTTTCTTTTTTCATTTTTTTTTGTAGTCCCATATATAGATGTGGAGAGAAATCAGTTTCAATCTTACAGGATCACAAAGGAATAGTGGTTCCACAGGATGTCAGGAACCCAGATGTTTGAATGACCTTATAGTGCGAAACAACCTTGCCAATCTTAGACTCCCTTGAGAGGGCGAAATTAACTTTTTGTAGTTACTATATTTTAGGTCTCTGTTCAAAGAGCTTGAGTTGTACCCTAAATAAATTAGACTGTCACTGAAAAGCTACATATATATGGGCAAATAATTTTCAACGAAGGAGCCAGAAATATACAATAGAGAAAAGAAAGCCTCCTCAATATATGATGTTGGGAAAATTGGAAAGCCACATGCAAAAGAAAGAAACTAAAGTGCTGTCAGTCACCATATACCAAAATTAACTCAGAATGTATCAAAGATTTATATTGATAAGATCTGAAGCAATAAATTGCATAGAAGAAAACATAGGTACTAAACTCGTGGACTTTGGATTTAGAGAGGATTTTATGAATTTTACATCAAAGGCAAGGGAAATAAAAGCAACAACAAATGACTAGAACTATATCAAACTAAACTATATCAAGGGAAAAAAGCTATCAACAAAACAAAGAAGAAACCAATTGAATGAGAGAAGATGTTTGCAAATAACACCTTCAATAAAGAGCTAATATCCAACATATGTAAAGAACTCATATGACTCAGCAACAACAAAAGAACACAGACAATCCAATTAAAAAATGGGCAGAGGACCTGAACAGATACTTCTCCCAAGAAGACATACAAATGGCCAACAGACATATTAAAAGATGCTTAACTTCACTAGTTATTAAGGAAATGGAAATCCAAACCACAGTGAAATACCACCTCACAACTGTTAGAATGGCTATTATCAATAGGACAAGTAATAAGGAGTGTCAGAGAGGTGGGGAGAAAGGAACTCTCATAAGCTGCTGGTAGGAATGTAACTGGTACAGTCACTATGGAAAACAATATGGAGTTTCCTCAAAAAATTAAGAATAAATAGACTTACCATATGACCCAACAATCCCTCTACTGGGTATCTGTCCAAAAATTTTGAAGACATTTATGTACCCCAGTGTTCATAGCAGCATTATTTATGGTGGCCAAGACATGGAAACAACTGAAGTGCCTTTTAATAGATGATTAGATAAAGAAGATGTGGTATATTAATGCAATGGAATATTAATCTGCCATAAGAAAAGATGAAATATTGCCATTTGCAACAACCTTGATAATCTCAAGGTGGATCTTGAGATTATCATGTTAAGTGAAATAAGTCAGACAGAAATAGTTGAGAACTGTATAATTTCACTCATATGTGGGATATAAAACTGAAAGAACAAACAAATAACATACAGTAAAACTCATAGACACAGACAACAGTAAAGGGGGCCAAGTATATGGTGATGGAAGGAAATTTAACTTTGGGTAGTGAACATGCAATGCAATATACATACAACATATTATTGAATTGTACACTTGAAGCCTATATAATTTTATTAACCAGCGTCACCCCAATAAATTTAATAAAAAATAAAATATTTTCAAACGAAAAAAAATTTGTTTGATCTTTCCTAGTTATCTGGTACCTAAAACAGTTTCATTCATATGACAAAATTTAAAGAAGCTATTACTGATTTAAATATTCTTATAGCTTGTTTAATAGTAGGAAGCAAAGAAATAATAAAAGCAAGAGAGTTATTCTCATAGTTATCAAAATACAAAAGATAAGAGAAGCAACTGCAGCTGAAAACAGTTCCAATGCAACCAAAGCTAAGAGTGAAACAATGTGGATTCCTTAGCTCTCCTTAATAAAACAGAATAGAAGCACTTCAGCAATAACAAACTTTTTCTTAGCTTAGAATTCTGAGAAAATATTGTTGCACCGATTCTTATGCCAGAGATAATTAACAATATAATTAATGATTCTCTGAATGATATTTCACAAAATACAAGGGTATTAGATGTATGACCATTTCTAATTTTGACTTTGGAGGCCAAAACATTAATATGCACTTGTGAAAGTATTAAATTTTACGATATCCTCTAAGTATATGCATCTTAAAGAGGATGGACTTTTTTTGAACGTGGTCTTATTAAAACCAAATTAATTGATTACTTTCATGTAATTGATATATTCATTTCTACATATGGAAATTATTTATTTACATTTTATCTTAATTGTTTGAAAATCAGTATTCTCTATAGATTCAGATAATATTGAAAAGCAAGTAACATTATTTTAAAGTTTAAATACAACATATGCATTGAAAAAATCAAGAGGTAAGCAGAAAAGCCTGCTATAAATTGATGTTAAATACATTAGGAAATATGTACTTTATGAGAATTTTATGTAGGCACTAAGAATGAAAGATGGTAGTAATTAGAATTAAATATAAAATTCATTATCTCCACTCAAGAAAAATTCTCTGAATTTGAGTAATTCAGCCAGATGCTTGTTATTATTTATAGCCTTTCTGTTTCTTCTAAAATAAGTTTGTTTCACTTGCAAGTTTGACAATAATGATGAAAGAATGGTGATTTAGAATAACAATGACTCACTATTTTTGGAGTACTTTAGAATGTCCACAAATTAGTAACTATGGTCAGATTCTCAAGACTGTTGATATTTCAATAACTATCATATAAGTATATACAAATTACTAAATTTAGTAAGGCCCTATTTTCATTGCATTTTCACATCTCTTACCAAGCTGAAAGACTTGGCTACAAGTGTCTGTTTTCCTCTGAAGATCATCAATTAACCCCAAATAAACTATGCAAATACTTTTTGGGTTTGCATTAGTAAATGTGTCTTCACCCCTAATAAGTATTTTATTGTATATTAAAATGGGCTTTGCTTTTGTTTGTGAATTTTTTAAAGATTCAATAGGATGTTTTTCTATTATTCCAGGAATAGATACCTCTGATTTTAACTAAAGCCTTCACGATTTTATAGATTACAAGCATACTTTTTATTGTAGGTTCTCCCAGGTTAAATATTTGTATGTATTCTGCTTTTTTTCTTCATTTTATCTTCATTTCTTTGGTTCTGTTCTCTGTCAATTTCTTATAAATATTTTTTTATCTTTATATATTAACTATATTTCCTTTATAGAAGCACCTGGCTTCTTCACAAAAATAAGTTAATATTTTGTTTGGGACCTTGGACTTTTTCATTAAATATTCCATCAACCTTTTCATTATAGCAGCATAATGTCTACTGAAGATGGCTACAATGACTTTCAAATTTCTTTTGTGGGTTATAACAGATAGTGGATTATCCTATATGTGAAGCTTAGGTTACTTTTTCTCTAAATGCATTCCTTACTTTCACCTATACAGAGAGAAGCTCAACTGTCAATGTATATCTATTTTTATTCTTCCATTTCTCCTGAGTAACCTACCCCTTACTAGTTTTGAGGAAGGAATGGGTGATTTTCTAATCTCTCCTCCATAATTTACACCACGGAGAGCTGCTGTCATTGCCAACAGCAGCTGTCAGTTTTCAGAGCCTATTTAAGTGTCATAAATGCAGCTGAAGAGTTGGCCTGCCTTCCTTATTTTGGTAAATAAAAGTACATTTGAGCAGGGCTGGAATATACAACTGAGATGTATTTTACCCTTCAATTGTCCAAATTCTGTTCTCTTCCTCAGATGGTCACTATATGCGTATTAAAGTTTAACTAATTGCCGCAAGTATGGCAAAGAAGTTCATGCTATAGACTTGCTTAAATCAGTCACTTTTGTCAAATTACAACACATCGATATAATTTGGAATTTACTAAGAATTTAATGCAGCTCTCAGTCCATGTTACCTTGTGTACATAGTTTATGGCTCACATTCTGTCTTTCAGTATGCAACGCATGAGTATACAGTCTGCAATTATGAAAAGTCAGCATGATATGGTGGAACGTGTAAAGAATTTGAGTTCATTACTCCAGGTTTAGTTCCCGTTGGTAAAGTTGATTAGTTCAGGCAAATTACTTACATTCCTAGATCCTCAATTTTTTTATGTATAAATTGTACCATTATATTTCCATTGGGTTGTTTTGAACATTACAGGTCAGGCAAACATCTATTCATCAATTACGGTCAATAAATTCTAGGTGCTATTGTTATTATAATTGTCCAGTGTAAGCATAGTAAAATAGCTAGAAATCCTTTTCATACTTTGAGAACATCAATTAGGATTTGGCCGTTAGTCACTTTTAAATGACAATGCTTAGTTTATAAACAAAGGGGCTATGTAGGATGACACAAGTGTTTTTCAATATTTAAAAAATAAAGAATGCGATATGTTCTTATCTTCTTAAACATCCAGATAAATAGTGAAAAATAAAATCAATTAGTGTGTTGGTCTATGTTAGTGGAAATGTACTCAGTGGAACAATAGCAAGTAAGCTTTTAATAGCTTCTATCTTAAAAAATATTAATAAAATGTTTCTATTCATATAATTTTTATAACTATTTTATATACCTCTATATTACTTAGAGCTTGAGACTGTTTATTAACATAGAACTATTCTATTCATTCTGAAACAATTTCTCAAAAACTTAAGCTATGCTTTAAAAAAATGCTATTAAAATCTGTGTTCCACACAATACCTAATTACTCATGTTAGCACAATTTTGAGAAATGATCTGGGAAATGTAACAGTTGATAACGTGTTAAATATTATTACTGCTCCATGTCCAATACCTTTCATAATGTTCCTGAGTACATGGTAAAGATAAAGAAATATTTTTGAGTGGCTAAATAAATGCTTAGCATTTTATGTATCTATATCTATGTCTATGTCTATAGCTATATATCTATCTCTGTCTCTATCTCTAATCTACTATCTGTATATCTACCTATTTATCTCTCTATATTTTATTTTAGAATCCTCTAGGCAAACCAAACCATAGATCACACATACAGAATGAAAAGTAATGTGACTATTTTCATGATTCAAGAATCTCACGAAATAGCCATGAGTAACAATTTTAGCATACACTTTCTCTTAGTTTGTATTATTTTAAAATTTTTCTTAATTCACCATTTCACTTTGAATATTGGACTCTGCTTAGGCATATATTATGTTGTATTTGTTATACTTTTAATTTGTTGTAAAAATATTGTTTAAGTGTTAGGTTTCATAATATAATTATATTTCACACTATAGAAACTGATTGCTTTATCTCGGTGAGTTTCTTTATATTTTAGTAAGTATGTTTGTTGCAGTTTGCAATCTGGTTGTAGCAAAGGAGAAAAGGCAAAAATACATAGTTTTACACAACATTTAACAAGACAATGTTTCATTACGAAAGCAGAGGAACTAACCTCTGGTATTAGGTTCTCTGAGGAATACTAAAAGTAAGAGAAGCACATTAATATTAAAGCCATTTATACAATTTTCAGTCAGCTGCAAAAGCTCTAAATACCTTTTCTTTCTTTGCTGAAGGAGTAGGATAGTAGATTTGTGACTTTCACTATTTTCAGCAAAAAAATTCCTTCTTCTACAACTTGAGAATTTACCAGAAAGTCATGAACTTGTATTAATAAAATCCAAACCCTTTGTAAGTAAATTAATTAATCATAGTTTATAGTTTAATAAATAGAGAAGGTAATATGGAATATTTTATTTAGAAGCAATAGCTTCATGTAGTAGAAAATTTTAGAAATAGAGTTAAATGAATATTAATGCCATTCAATATGCTCTTTTCTTTTTCTATCTCATGTTTAGTATATTTCTTAGAAGTTATGATTTCTATTGATGTGCCAAGTTATATATTAGAAATTTCTTAAACAGTAGAATAAATACATTTAAGGAGGGAAACATAACGAAGAGGTGTAAAGTCTGTTTTTCTCCACTACAGATATATGTGTAAACCATTTTATAAACATATTTGGTCACTCTCAACTTGCAATAAAATGTATTTTTTTGAGACACTGGGCAATTTAATTTGCATTTAGATGTAGCATTTTGACTTTTACCTAACCAAAGCACATATTCACAGAATAAGCTAATTGTCTGGAGGTGTTCCTTTAATAAAGCATTTAGGCTCTGGTAAGACATACTAATAAGGTATACTTAGGCAAGATTAATTCATTCAGTCCATGCTTATGCTCCCCCTGGGAATCAGTGTGTGTGTGTGTGTGTGTGTGTGTGTATGTGTGTGTCTCGTGCACGTGTGCCTGTGCATGTGGGTGTATACTTTCTGTTTATTTTCTATATAATTTTTCAAAAATTTTGCATTATTTCTAAAATTTCTATAGTGCCTTCTTGTTTCCTTGTGATATTCACACCATAGAATATTGTATAGCTATTTTTGTATACAATCTAAAGTGAAAAGAAATTATTTTGAGTAGATTAATATTAAGTAAAAAATACATTTAGTGATGGCATGCTTAAAACAAATATGAAGCTTTAACATTCTAAAGTAATAAGCATGAAAAGCATATAAAGTAAGCATTAAAAAAATAAAAATATGTAGTTTTAATTTTATTGATTGCTTCCCCCGAAATAGCAAGTCTCATGGAGAATTTGAACATGCTAATAATGGACAACCATAGAATATTTACTCATTACTTCAAAAAGATGTAATTAAATTTCTAAGAAAAACAAAGAAAAATATACAGTGTTTTGAATGTACAACTAATTTAGTAATCTTTGTTTTCATAAATTATAAACCAAAATAAATATTTTATTGAATGCTCATCATATAACCCGGGACTCAATTTAACAATGATGCATTTGCCGATTTAGACACTAAAAGCAAAACATGGTTAGCACATTCAGTAAAATTTGAAAGGATTTTTGAGAGAGAGGTAAGTTTATAACAATATAGTCCATAAAATATCCAAAAGAGTTATCCAAAAAAAGATGGGTTTGGATTCAGTTTATGCTAACTAAAAAAAAAAAGAGAGAGAAAGAGAGAAAGAGATTAAAGATGGTCTTTTAAGGTCTAGGGAAAAAAAACAAATGAACAACTCGTATGTATTCTGAGTGTTTTGGGAGCAAAAGTAACAGTCTGACTGCAGCAGCATATACCTGAGTGAAGAAGAGGCAATCAGAATATTTTCATAAACTGTAATTCTGTAGGGAAAAAAAAAAGCTAGATTAACCAAGTCAAGTTGTTCAATATCATGTACTTCTAATCATAAGCCTCACTTTTCTTTATGGTGCTCTCACAGTGCAACTTATCCCAGTGATTCCAAGCCATTGATTCACCAGTCCTCTCCACTGAAATGGTCTAGCTGTACCTTTTTAAGGGAAACACAGTGGTCCAAAATTCTCCCCCCTACATTCACCCTGTTCCTATCAAGAGAACATTATCTGTTTGTCTCCCATATCTTATTGTTTAATTATCTATATCCCCCAGCCCATACTAGCCGCTCAGTGTGTTAAGCCTAATAATGTAGTTTTATTAAACAGCAAAACTAACAAACAACTTCTAGAAATACAGTACTTTAAATCAAAATAAACAAGATAAATATCGTGGAAATTATTGACAAATTTGAAAATTAGTAGGGATACAATGGTAAGTTAAAGTAATTTTCTAGGTTCTAAATCTACCTTGAATACTCTGGTTAGTTATGTTTCTTACGATTTTTAGTACTACATTCTGTACTCAACCATTAAGAGAGCAATCTTCTGATCATAACATTCTTTTGAATGTCTGAGTGGATATTCTTTAAAAGAACTTATTGAAGTTTTTTTTTTATTAGATTAATTTGGACTTACATTTTGAGATTCATGACATCTACCCATAATGATTCTGCATGCTCAATATTATTCACTCTATTTGTTAATCCTGATTTCATAGTTTATGTGTTAGAAACTGTATTTTTTTTCCGAGTGAATAGGATGATGAGATTATCAACTCTGAGAACAAATAAATATCAAAGTGTATATTGATGGTGATAATATATTAGCAAAGACTTAAAAAAAAAAAAAGTTCTCATTGTTAGTGTTTTTTTCCTGAATTTTGAAGGTTTTTTTTTTTTCCTTACTAACATTGTAACGGCTTTGCCAAATCTCTAAAAGTCATTTATTTTCAGAAAAAAAATAAAAGCATGAGACTATATTCACCATAGTTCAGCAGCACATTCAGGAAAAAGGAAAAATGTAATTTACTTTCAAAGATAATTTATTTTTGCTTTATAACTGAGACAATCAAAGTGATCTTTCTTTTATGATATCCAGTAGGGACAGAAGAAAGTGTTCTTCGTTTATCATAATTATTCTGCAGAAAATTTAGCTTTCCCTTAAGAAATCCATTGAGAAAAAGCACTTTGCTCAAAATGGTTGAATCATATGTCTCAGGAGGCTATCCCACGAAGGAGATGTTTTCCATCTTCACTCACTTCTAAAGAGCTGTCATTAACACCCTTACCAATCATGTGCTGTAAATTATAAGCATGCTCTATCAAGTTCATTTTTTGGATGGGTATTTCAATTTAAAAAGGTGGCATTTTACGTAGTTTTAATTTTACTTCATTTCCCTGAGTCACTGTCCTTTGCATGTATGTGGCTTTTTCTCATGAAAATAAATGAAATGTAGCTGTGACAATAAATAAATGTGATATAGATAGATGAATAGATATATTAATTTTTTGCTAAAATATTTTAGTGTTATTAGAAAAACATTATTCACCACCCACTGTTATTTTCTCCCTTAGGTCATTTGACCACCACTGGGATTAGTATTAGAATATTTCTTAGAGCTTGGTTTTTATTATGATCTTGAAGCTTGACAGTATCACTGAATGCAAAGCATATTTGTACAATAAATACATAGGCTATTATCATAAGTTAACAAAATTCTCCAGCATGCACATGGTTATTATTGTAGTGGGGCAACATTATTCACCTGTATGTTCATTTGCTATAGAATGTTTTCGAGGCTTTTTAAATAAAATGTGCATATATTCATATTGATTCCTCTACATTTTGCCTGAGGGCAAAGAACTGAAAATTTAATTTATTCTCCTTAAAGAGATAAAAAAAGGGATAGCTATAATCAGGCTACGAACTAATTGGAACTCCCAGATGACAATGTAGCACAAGGCTTTATATTTCTACTTTATGAAGAAGTCTTGATTATCAAAAATATAGAGAGAAAGCACAAATAAATTATAACTTAAAATCATATCATTATTATAATTTTTAAATGCCTATTTTTAATTTAAAATTTTATTTTCCTGAAATTTGTCCTTGTTTGAAGTAATGAGAAAAAGTCAAGCTGAAAGATTTAATTGAGATCATAAAACTTTCAAGTACTCAGAGCAATTAAACAATAGTATCTAAAGGGAATAGTATTGACAAACAAATAAAAACTATTTATAATTACCCTATGAGAGTCTATTAGTAAATTTCTGAGGAAGGGGATATTAATATTTTACCTTCAAATCTGTCATAATTTTATATCACTGTATGAATGTCTAAGAAAGCACAGCGTAGGAGTCAAATCCTCATGGAACCGCACACATCTTTAACTCAGTTCAGTTATCCAGTGTCTTCTGATACTGCTACCTAAGTTCTATAGGTGGGTAGAATTTTGTAATAATATTCTTCTGAACTTCTGAGACTCTGGCTTACTGACGCAATTTCTTGACCTAATTAAATGAAATATTAGCAATAATTGGATCTACTTATTTTGACTATAATTTCAAATTAATGATCTTACATTGCTTATACTTACTCACAAATTATAAAAGTGATTGTTGTTTTAAAATTTCCATGTGGTTTGTTGTCTTAAAACATTTCATGTGGAACTCAGATGTATTTAGACTGCATTTATGCACAGTGGTTTTCTTATATTTTTCACTATCTGTTCTTTCTCTTTTAATCTTCATAAATTATTCATTAGGGATAGCATGGGTAATTGTGTGACTGAGAGTCTGGAATTGAGGAACAGCAATAGTGATATTTAAAAAAAGTTATTTCTTTCTATATTACAAAAGCATCTGTATTTTGTAAATTCAAAATTATACTTAAAAATTGAGTAAGCATGCTATTTTTTCTGATATTTCATCTTTCCTATCAACTGAAATACCTGAAGAATACATGTAAAAATTACATGACAATGATTTGCTTCTAATATAGGCTATAACTTGGTTATTCAGTTTGTTCCTGGCTTTATATTTGTTTCACTTCAATATTTCTTCGGTAACTTGCTTCTCTGAAGTAAATGGGCTAAGATTAGGCAACAGCTTTAGAAACTTGATTCTGATCTTCCTTTATCTTCTAATATTTACGTTAAAATGACTATTAATCCTGTTTATAATGTTATGCAAATTAAAAGAATTGTATAGTATTTTAATAATTAATAATAGACCTAATGAGGATACGAAATAAAATACAAAAATCAGACATATTTCTATAATCTAAAAAAACTATCTGAAAAAGAAATAAAACAATTCCTTTTACGGTACCTTCAAAAAAAAAAAAACAGGAATTATTTTAACCAGTGAGGTGAAAAAATTGAAGAAAACACATATAAATTGAAAGATATCCTGTGTCCATGCATTGGAAGAATTAATGTTAAAATGTTCATACTTCACAAATACATCAATAGAATCAATGCGGTCCATATCAAAATTTCTGTGAATTTTTCCCACACTAATAAACTACAGGAAAAAAAAAAAAAAACAGGCAAAAGTTCCTTGATATCAATGTTGGTAAAGGTATTTTTTGGATATGACAAGGGCAAGCAACAAAAGCACAAGGAAATCAGTGGGAATCTGTTAAATTAATAAGCTACTGCATAGCGAAAGAATCAGCAAAATAAAAATAGCAACTTATGGAATGGGACAAAATATTTGCAAACTGTCTGATAAAGGGTTAAGATCTAAAATATATATATAATGAACAGCTTAATAGCAAAAAAATGAACAAATAAAATCTCATTACAAAATGAGCAAAGGTCTTGAATAGACATTTTTTCAAAGAAGATATACACATAGCCAACAATTACATGGAAAGATACTCTATATCACTAGTCATCTTTGGATTTTTTTCAATATATATTTACAAAAAACTGATAAGAAATCTTGTCTTGAGTTATGCAAGTCAAAACAATCATGAGCTGTCACCTACACTTGTTACAATTGCTATTATCAAGAAGACAAAAAACAACAAATTTCGGCAAGTCTGTGAAAAAAAAAAAAGCAAATCATTGTGCACTGTTAGCAAGAATGTAAATTGGTACAGCCACTATGGAAACTATTATGAAGTTTTCTCAAAAAATTAAATATAGAACTACCATATGATCCAGCAGTCTCAATTCTGGGTATTTATCTAAAGGAAATGTCAAAGAACTACTGTACTTTTATGTTCGTTGCAGCATTATTCACAATAGTCAAAACAATCTAAAAGTCCATCAGCAGATGAATGGATAAAGAGTAGGTGAGGGATAAAGAGTATGTGTGTGTGTGTGTGTGTGTGTGTGTGTGTGTGTGTGTAATTCAGCCATGAAAAAACAAGAGAAGCCTGTCTTTTGTGACAACATGGCTAGACCATGGATCTTGAGGGCATTATGCTAAGTGAAATAAGTTAAACTTAGAAAGACGAATACTGCATGTTCTCATTCATGTACAGAATCCAAAAAATCTTGACTTATAGAGAGTATAATGGTGTTTGCCAGGGACTGGATGGGTGTGGGAAATAGGGAGATCTTGTTCAAAGAGTAGTAACTCTCAGCTATAAAATGAGATCTCAGGATCTAATGCATAGCATGGTGACTATAATGAACAATACTGTATTATATACTTGGATACTGTTAAGAGAGTAAATCTTAAATGTTATAAACATATACACAGAAAATTATGATTATCTGAGGGGATGGAGATATTAACTAACCTTATTGCAGTATATACATGTATCTAATCATCACATCGAACACCTTAACCTTACATACTTTATATGTCAATAAATTCTCAAAGCTGGAAAAGAAAAGAAATGTAAACAAAACAAAAAAAAACCAGGGGGAACCATTATTGGATTATTCTTGGGTCTTGAGATCTGTAGTCAATATGACTTCTTATCTCTACATTTCACACTCTTATGCTTATTTTCTCTATCATATCTAGGATTTTTAGTTATACTTAGAAGGAGGAATAGAAAATGCGTGTCTGTTCCATTTTCCCACAAGTAAAATTCTGCCTTCTTGTTTTATAATCTGCTTTCAATGGAACATCTTTTTATGCAAATAAATATATCTCAGAGCATAATTTAAAAATATAGACCTGTTAATGTGAGAGAAATATACATTGATTAACACCTTCCTGAGTGTAATTTTAAAAAATATAAAGGAGACTTTAAAATATTATATTATTAAGTGAGTAACATCTGTCAGCTAGGTCTGAGCATCTCAATTCTGCCCTTTGATTTAATTAAAAAATTTCAGCCTTCTTTGGAGGTACAACATGTGGTGGCTAGGAAGATGAAAAATTCATGAATAGAAAGATAAAGTAAATTTTATAAATCACAAAGCTGTGACTCAGAGTTTAATTCATCTTATTCTCAGTTAGGTCTTTTTAAATTAATTGGGCTAAGAAAGCAAAAACATGAAGCAATAAACAATTTTAAAAAATTAGAAATTTTAGATAAAAAGGTAGCAATCTTATGAAAAACATACTTTAAGATACTTGTAGAAAATAGTTGCAGAAATAAATGCCTTTTGATTATTGAAAGATTAATCCATGATTTCTTCAGAATTAGACATTAATTGGAATTCAGTAATAAGAATCTCATTTTATGATAGTAACTTACTACTATATAAATGTTAGGAGTTAGCGATTTAGTAATAATTCACTTTCCTTGTTACTGTCCAGTCCTCAAGATGAAATCTTCCTATTTAAAGTAGATATTTCTTATTTTGTCTTCCTCAATAATTTCTTTGATAAATGTCTTTATTAAAACATAGTTGTAGATGATAGTGGGAAGCATACGCTCCATCCCCTGGCCACATGAACTATTAACAGTGATGCCAATCATAGTGTTATATTCCCTTCAATGCAGTCCTTGTTCTGAGGATATGTTCACAATTCAAGCCAGCTAATCAGAGTAATATCTTTGTGATTACAGACATATAATGAGGTCATGTCTAGGGCCAGGGTTCCAATCATTGGAGAAGCTGGTCAGAGAGAGTGATGCTGACAGTTTTGAGATGTATTTGAGCTGAAAGCAAGAAAGTGACAGCATTCATGTCATTGCACCAATTCATCTTCAAGACCATTTCAACCTTCTTCACAGACTGACCATTTCATTGTTTTAAGTATTTCAACTTTCACTTGAACACAAAGCATCTTAATTGACTGCATACCTCTCAAACATCCCTGATAAGGGAGAAGAAAAATATATGTATATTAAGTGAGGCTTTATTCTTTCTGAACTTTACTTTTTGGTTTGTTTTAGTTTTAGTCAGGGATGTCTAGATTATCATAGCTATCTGTTGGCAAAGAAGACAATAAGAATTTTTTTTTTTTGATGAATTTCTCCTGTCTTTCAAATGTCCTTCTTCCAGTCAACCTGCCTGCTGATCTGAAGCATTAAAACTTTATAACATGCTATGACTACATTTCTTTCAATTATAGAATTTATCTATTATGTGCTTCAGGCCACTGGTTACAAGTTTAAATAGATTTATTAATATAGAATTTCCATATTAATCACATCGAATATTACTAATATTACCAATAAATATAACTAATATGGCTGATGTATTACTAATAAATATTACTTAATGAGGCTGGTACATGATCAGTTTTCTTTATTATTGCCGACAAAACATCAATATCTCTTTTGGCATCTCTCTTATTGTTATTGTGGTAGCCATGGTTTTTTGAATTTAGACATCTAATTTGAAGGAAATCTGAAAATATGTTACATCAAAGTATTCAAATAAAAATGATAGCCTAAATTTATCTCTCAGTGAAATTTATATTTTAAGAGCAGACTTAAAATTTAAACCCCAAGTACCATATACTAAAGCTATGATTTCTGACACCATTGTAAACTGGGTGGTGACATATTTTGAGTACTAGAAACTACAAAGAAAGTTATTTGTTTTCTCTACACCAGGACAGAACAAGCTTGAAGCTTTTACATATATCTCAGATAAGATTTAAACAGATTCTAAGAGTATTAGAGTTTAAAAACAAAAACTAAAAACAAACAAAAAACACAACTCCAGAGACTATATGGATGTTTGGTACAGGTTATCCTTTCACCCTCAAAAGTGTGTACTATAAATGAGCAAACGTATACAATACCCATGTCACTAATGTGTGAGTGGCACATTGGTGTAGTTGTCAGTCTCAAACATGGAGAAGCATCAGAATCCTTTGGCTTCCTCTACACTAACTGTAAGGACTAGATCAGGAGTTGTAGAGACCTCAACACTGTTTCTAGAGTCAAGTGACTCCAAAAGGGAAACCTGCCTAATGAATGATGAGTCAAAGTCAACCTAAAAAGGAAAAACAATCATAAGTGAATAGAGCTTATACTGCATATCTCTCAAAAATTATATATATTTATATAATAAATTTATTGTGGTGACATTGATTAATAAAATTATATAGGTTTCAGGTATACAATTCAATAATACATCATATGTGTATTACATTGTGTGTTCACTACATGGAGTTAAATTTCCTTCTGTCACCATGTATTTGATCTCCTTTACCTTTATCTACCCCCTCTCTCCGTTTTTTTTTTTTTTTTTTTTTGAAAAAGTGAATGCTTCTGATAAATATCTTTTGGCCATGCAGTGAACTAGTCTTAGTCTGAAACCATCATATAGATAGAACAGAGCAATAGAAAGAATCATGGTTCCTGATGACATTTTTGTGCTGCCAAATCAAGCAATTTGAGGCCTGCCATATATCTGGGTTCTCAAGTGAGATAATACTTTTACTTTTAAAACCAGTTTGATTCAGGTTTCTTTTCATGTAGTAGAAAGCATAGTTACAGGATCACTATCATAATTATATCTTTGTGTATTCTGATATTTCTGACTAAAGCCTCTTTACTGTTTGGACTGCCACATTGAGTTTTTCTATTTCTTCAAGACCCTGTGCAACTTTCTCTGTTCATCTCCTATGTTCCATAATCTCCTCAAGCAGAAACTTCCCTGCTATTCTAGTGAATCCTCCATTTGACCCTTGACCCAGTATACAGTGATTTCTCCTAGGTAAACTCTGCCTCTGTCTCTTATTTAATGTGAAATATAATTGTGCGAGTGCACATACCATTGTTAGTTAGGATTTTGTCAGGACAGACTTTAAAAAACTACAAAAAAGCTCATAAAGAAAATACTACTTCCTAACAGCTATAGTTTTCACATTCCTGGCATATCAAGGGATCTTAAAGTTTATCAGTATCTGTATGACCTCGTTACTTCATTGCCATCCACTAGGAAGAGAGGAGAGGATGCAAGTAAATTAGCATGTGCCTTTTACACTCTTATCCAATAATTTACCAGAGCAATTCAACTTACTCAATATTTCTAACTCTCCCTGTATACCAAAATCCCTGTTAGGCAGTGTAGAATATAATATAAAATACAAAGTTTTAGCACCTACTCTAAAATGATTAGCATGTAACAAGTAAATTTATAAAGACCTAAATTCGTAAAAAAAACAGTAGAGTTAGGCAAGTCCTAATTAGGAGTGGAAAAGGAATAAAACCAATAGTTATAAATTGCTTGCTATGTCAAATGGCATTTTATATATGCTGAATAAAGATGAGCTTCAGCTGATAGTGTGAGGCTGGGATTTGTGGGTTAGAAAAAAGACAGTATAGAGAAGACGTTTGAGAATGTAGAGACATGAGCAGAATGAACAGAAATATTACATAGTAAAATCTGAAATGTTCAGGAAATAATAAATCATTTACTCTAACCAAAGTGTTTATGTAAGGAAGAAGCGCCAGATAAAGCCAGATAGATAAATAAAAATCATATTGAGGAAGATGAGTATTATTATTGAAGCCCTTCATTTAAATGGGAGCTACTACAAGTTTTTGAGGAGGATTGCGATTTAGAAAATGCACTGTGGAACTCCTTGAGAAATAGATTGGGTAGACAAGGAAAGGAGTTGGAGGAGTTCCGTGAAGCATTTATAGCCACAATCTAACAAAGATTTAATGAAAAAATAGTAAAGAAAAGGAAACAATGTAACTTCTTTGAATCCTGTTGATTTTTCTGGAAGTATATGTTTTGTCCTTTACATACATACTAAATGATGGCTGGGTTTTTTTGTTGGTTTTTTTTTGTTTTTGGTTCTGGAGGGACAATGAAAATGGATATCCTAACAGCTGTCTTTTCTATATCGAACGCACATGTTCCGTGGTATCTGGCAATATTCCAAATATCATCATGTCAGGAAGAAATAAATTATATGTCAAAAATGAGTCTCAGGTTGTGCTGTAGAAATTATCACATGGCCTTTTCTCTCACTGTATAAGACTTCTTTTCCCAATGGAATAATTTAAGAACAACCCAGTATAACAGCAATTTATTGAAAAAAGAATGATTGCCTCATGCTCCGTGATGCTATGCTACACCCGGGACTGGCCAGCATTTTAATGCACAGCTGCCTAAGCATCTGCCTCAGCATTGCTAGTATTCACTGTCCCTTGTGCTTCTTGACTGTCTTCAAAATGGAACTCAATATGAAATCAAAGGTCTTTCCAATATTTCCAATTTAGATAAAGTGAAGATTTATATTTCAATGCCAAAACTGTTTTGGCCTGTTTTGTTCCAGAATTTTATTTTATTTTATTTTATGTTTTATTGTTAGTTTCAAGTACACAGTACATTGGTTAGACATTTATATAGTTTATGAAACAATCCCCCTGATTATCTTCCCTCTGGCTCTACAAACAGCCATTACATTACTGCTGACTGCATTCCCTATGCTATGCTCCCCATCCTCATGTTCCAGAATTTTTATTACAAGAACCATTCTGCTACTTGGATCAATGATGTTAATGCAAATATTTGATGTGTTAGTATTATTTTAAGAACATTAATATTTTAATATTTTTGGTTCTTAATATTTCATAGTAAGTATATTTTGTCTTAGCCCCATGAACTTCTCTTTCCAAATCCTTAAATGACTAAATATTTTTCTTTATTTTGCCAAACATCCAGATTTTCACAGTACTTTCTGTCTATTACTGTTCACCTCTCTTTCTTGCCTCTCCTAGTTCTCTGCTTTGATATTTCATTGTTATTTCCATGTGATTTTCTCCAGCTTCCCAGCCTCTATGACTGAATGAACATTCTTATATTTTCAACAAACTCAGTTAATTGTTCAGAGGAAATAAACCTGATTAATAATTACAATTAGGTCTACATTATCCTTAAACCTAAGAAGATTAGTCAAAATAAATGCGGTTTTGATAACGGTTAGGGCAAAACACATGGTGGTGATATTGTGCAGCCACATAGCAGGAAATATGTGAATCTAAATACGTTCTAGATGACTGAGAAGTCTTCAAGCCTTTCATTCTGAGAGAACATAAAAAGCAATATTTTGAGCAGTGAACACACAATGCAATATATATGTATGACTTACTATTGAATTGTATACTTGAAACTTGATGGATTTCATTAACCAATATCACCATAATAAATAAAAATAAATAAATAAAAAGCAATAGTGTACATAAGTAGTCCTCATGCTAATTTACTGTTTTTCAATTTTTTTTCATTATTACTCTTAAGGAAGAGTTAAAAATTTTAACCTAATCAATCCCCTAAGAAATTTTAATGCTAGTTATACTGTATACCTTATATGTACTATATAATATCTGTGCTTTATACTTAAAAGAGTAAGATTATTTTTGCACCTAAAGCCAACTTTTGCCCCGAGGGTAGTGTTATCTTCTCCAATCGGAATTTATGCTCTAATGTAACTTTAAGATATGATATGATGTAAAGTCATTATTTCCAAAATTAATGAAGACACAGAGTCAAGAGAGCTGTGTTAAAGCTTGTATATTTGGGTCGTGGGAAATGTAACGATTATTCAGGTGAAAGAGGCAGATGTTATTTTAAGAACTATCAGGCCATGGTACTGACCTTAGAAAGTATAGAAAGTCAATTAAAAAGATCAACAAAATTAACCCAGTCTAAATCCTACTGGATTATAAAACACATGAGTAATTTTCTATCAAAACATCTCTGTAGAGTTTTTATTTTTATTTTTTTAAAAAGGAAAACCCTGAAGCATCTCTCGGTATACTAATCAAGTTATTTCAGCAAGCAGAAAACAATAATCTGAAATTAAGTTCACAATCTATGAACATGAAAATACATATATTATACTTTAGACTATTGCACAGGGGTAAGTGTAGATCAAATCCTGACAAAGTGTAATTTCAGCCTCCTGAATAAAGACTGGGAAATATTGACTAAGATGGGCTGGACAGCCAACTTACCCAGAGTCCACTAGTGTAGCGGTCCCCAACCTTTTGGCACCAGGGACCAGTGCTCCTATGAGACTGTAATGCCTGATGGTCTGAGCTGGAGCTGAGGTGGTGATGCTAGCGCTGAGGAGACGGTGCAAATACAGATGAAGCTTTGCTGGCTCACCTGCAGCTCACCTCCTGCTGTGTAGCCCTGTTCCTTACAGGCCACAGACTAGTACCAGTCTGTAGCCCTGTTCCTTACAGGCCACAGACTAGTACCAGTCTGTGGCCTGGGTGTTGGGGACCGTGACACTAGTATTTATCTGTTTTGTCTTTACCCTTTTATCCGCAGAGATTTGGTTTGGGAAATGCTTACATAGTAAGCCAGAGAGTCTGCCAACATCTAGAAAGTTACTCTCTTAAACCTAGAGTTTCACTGAGGGATAGAGAAGGCTATGCCACTTCCAGAAAAAAAAGTAATAGTGAGTTACAAGAACATTGTGCACGAAAACTCAGAAAACATATTATTCAGTTAAAGGGAAATTCTCAGTATTTTCAAAGTTGATTTTAATCATTTTATTTCTCTTAGTTTGATAATGGCAAGATGTCTTTGTTAATGAAAAGTCACCGAATAGCTAGACAATTATTTTCTATAAAGAAAAAATTTTAAATATCAGTCCAAGTTTGTTCAGATGTAGCCATCTGCGAAGTAAGGTGTTTCAGTGTATAATTAGAAGGTGTGTTCTTCCAACTTTCATGCCAGTTGTTATTTAATCACAAGGGAAATGGACCAAATAGAATTATTATGTATTTTTTTAACTATTGAGAAGGAAAAGTTGTAAGCATTACATATATATTAAATAAATATATTAATTAATTTCCAATTACTTTAACTGTCTGAATGATAATCAAATGAAAGAACCTAACAGGTTTGTCAACATAATTTTGTTTTTGAAATTACATGTGTAATCATTAGTATATTTCATATTTTTTATAATTACATCCAGTATGTTCTTTAATTGAATGTATGTTTCTCTTTATATCTTATTAAAATTTGAAATAATAAATGATCTGCAACATTCAAATAATGAGTTGTTACACGAATGTAAATATGAATATAAAGTAAGATAAGATTAAATGTAATTAAATGATATAAATTCAGCTTTAAGCTTTTTATATTAGAAAACTCAGTATCTAAAAATAAAATGATACAAAAATTAGACACTACAAAACATGTAATACTTTTCTTTAATGCTATAATTTAGTTACAATCTAAAATATAACTTCTGAAATACCATAACATTTTGCAGAATCAATTACCAAGATTTACTTTAATATACAATGTCGTAAAATTATCAATAAAAATTTAATGAATGAATTAAATATGCAGGGCATTTGATGTTTTTATATATTCATGTATGTGTGATTTTTTGCATATATTCAAAATAAAAAAGTAGAGAAACATAATAAATTTGATTTTTATCTAGAGAGAGAGAAATTAAGTTTTTGTTAGTGACAGTTTAATATCAGAGTCCCTTATCAAGCTCTGAATTTTGTATGAACTATTGTAACCTTGATAAATTCAAGTGACAAGATTGAAAAAATATTTATATATAGATGAATCAAAAGATATATATTTAGATAGATAAAGATTTACAGGGAGAGCAAAGTAATTGGCCAAGAAGTAGAAAATTAGTGTTCTGGAAATTTATACTGTTATTCACTGAAGAGTTTTAAGTATGTTTTCCTCTCTAGGGATGGTGATCTATTCGCCATCAACCTCCTACATATTTTTGGCAGTCTAACTCAGTCATCCATTCCAGATTCTTACCTCACTTTCTACCCCTAAGATTTTCTCTCTAGTGTACTTCTTTTTATAAATAGCTGCTTATGCATTTTTTCGTCAATGGCTTTTGTAATCAACTGTTAAGTGACATTTCTGGTTGTGGTACTAGGCAATATCAATGACTAGTCCTAGGAACAAAGATATCCATGTTCATAAAGAGAAGGCTGTGATTGTGAGGTTAGTTTGATAGTCAAGGTAACAGAAGGCTAAGGAGAGCATAAATCCCTAGTTTGCTTCAGTGAGGATGAGGAACATTACAGTTTTGAGAAAATGCTTATTGCAGAATTACCAGCTGTATAAATGTCAGGTGTACTGGCTCTATGTTGGGTTCCTTTCACTAACTACATATGAATACTTAAATTCAGTAATCAAACATACAAATTGTGATTCTGAATTTCTTTAGATGCCATTTAAAATGTTACTTAGGCATGCATTTTTCAATGTGGAGACTTAGGACTGAAGTTTAGAATAGTGAAAAAATATACAAAATACAATGAAAGTTATATGATACAAGATAAAATAGAAAATCTTTAGGGTAACAAAATATTTTACAAAATTAAATGTATCATACTAATTAATTTATAATGAATCATATTCACATTTTCATACTAGTAAATGTGGCTCTGAAATAAGTAGTTCATTCAAAATTATATGATTTCTAGCTTTAGTATTCCATTTTCCTCCTGCTTGTCATTTCAGTTTTATGTTGGTGTTTAGTACATTGTATATAAAATGTGCACAGTAACTTTTGACCATCTGTTATTGGTATCTGTTTTGTTTCTTTTTTTAAAAATTGTAATAACTGTCATGAATTCTAAAATGGAGTATTCTTCTGGCCTTCTGGTTAAGATCATTCATACATCTGCCCCCAGGAAAACTGAAGTGACTGTGGCATAGAATGAGCTCTGTGATCTACTATGGCTCATTTATTTCTAACTGTTATGACTAGAGGTGTTTCTGAAATCTCGATGACAAAAATGCTCTGAAGATAGTACTTGATTTGAAAGTGCAATATTAGTAACATCCCTCTTTACACATGACTGACCAGGAAAAATTCTCTCTTTTTTTTTTCTCTTTTCAGTCTTAAATCATTGATAGTTGTGGTATTTTGCCTCCTCCCACATCCACCATCAATTATAAATACTAGGAAAAATATACCCTTTATTCTTTAAAGACTACGTACATTCTTTAAAATAAGCTACTTCTCTTGAGGACTTGCAAAGGCTGCCTGGTATTTCACTTTTGTCTTAGCAAAGAGAATAGGCCAAGGATTTGGATGTAAATACTGCTTTGTTCCTTACTAAGGACTTATGTTAATCAATCAATCCCAGTCAGTCAGTCAGTCAGTCAAACTAACGAAATTTTGATAATGCTGAAAAATATATCCCATTAGTTTTTGTTGACTAAGGTACATGTTTTAAAGGTAACTTAATCTGGTATAGTGCTATGGTCCTGGATTTGACAGTGAATAACATGTTACAAAATGGTTTGATTTTTGTCAAGGGTCCAAACTACTATCATTATAGAACTGTCGCTATACCCTGGAAAAAAAATGTAGTTTAATGGTGGAAGTTTGGGATAGAACCTGGCTGCACAGGTTCTATTGACTTTTCTCAGTTCTTTAATTTTCACCTGTGAGACATATTCTATGAGCTGGAAATCTGGAGTTCAAGGATGATGTTTGACTAAGCCAGGATATTAATACACATACTCCTATTGTTTAGCAGGAAAGTGAAGTTTCACAGCACAGTTATGTGGAATACATATTAAATACAATATAATCTCAGATTTGAAATATACACGCCACTTCTCATGCTGGAAGGAATCGTGTCAATAGTTGAGGTTCTTCAAGATGTTTTTCTACCGAATATACCTCACCTTTAGCTTCTTTAATTTATTCAGCTATTGCTTTCATAATCAAACCTCTCTCCAACTCCAAAGATTTTCATATTTTCAAATATCAATTTTGTTATTTCTCATCTTGGAAAAATAAGTGAGCATAAAAATAACTACATAGACAAACACACAGTGATGAGTCCTGTAAAATGCTTTAAAAAGATAGTATTTAAAGAGAGAGATTTAATATTTATAGTTATGAATAGATGTTAGTCTATAGTAAAGACAAGATCTGTTATTTAATAGATTTTTTAAATGGTTTGTTGAAGAGAAAATCATTTCTTCAATGAATTACCTTTGTGGAAAATTAAATGATGTATGTGTGTGTGTGTATTTTTTTCTTTACACTCTATACTTTTCCATAGATTCATACGTTGGTATGTGTGTGTGTGTATATATATATATATATATATATATATATATATATATATATATATATAAATTTCTTTAAATTTATTTATTTTTTATGGTGAAATTAGTTAATGAAATCCAATAATTTCCAGCTGTACACTTTAACAGTAAGGTATATATATATTTACACTGTATATTCACCTCCCATAGTTAGATTTCTTTCTTTCACCACATATTTGACCCTGTTTACCCCATCTACCTCCCTTCTCCCCTTATCCCCCGCCCTCTGGTAACTACTAGTCTATAGTCCATGTCCATGAGTCTCTGTTTGTCCTGTTCATTTGTTGCTTTTAGGTTTATATCCCACATGTAAGTGATAGCATGTGATTTTCAACTTTTTCTGTCTGGCTTATTTTACTTAGCATGATTATGTTGAGGTCCATCTATGTTGTCACAATTGACAGTATTTCATCTCTTCTTATGGCTGAGTAATATTCCGTTGTATATGGTTTTTAAACCAATAGCACATTTTCTTGATTAAAAGTAGTTTTAAAGTCAAATAGTTTGTATCTTTTGAATTTATTTCTCTCTCTCTCTCTCTCTCTCTCTCTCTCTCTCTCTCTCTCTCTATATATATATATATATATATAGAACAAATTAATATATATATATATATATATATAGAGAGAGAGAGAGAGAGAGAGAGATTTAGAAACATCAATTGGGATTTTGGAAATGGAATCTGATCCTATCCAAATAAGTTTTGATAAATTATTTTGAAGTATCATCTATGTAGTCAACTTTAATGTTACCTTATATATATATATATATATATATATATAGAGAGAGAGAGAGAGAGAGAGAGAGATTATATATAGAGATTATATATATATATAATCTCTATATATAATCTCTTTCTCTCCTCAGCTATATATATATATAAAATCTCTTTCTCTCCTCAGCTTCTTATATCTTTTGCATTACAATATAAATTTAGAAACATCAATTGGGATTTTGGAAATGGAATCTGATCCTATCCAAATAAGTTTTGATAAATTATTTTGAAGTACCATCTATGTAGTCAACTTTAATGTTACCTTATCGTATTTAATTTCTGATTGATTTTCAGTTATGTACAATTTTTGTTCTGATATTTGTATGTACTCTTTTGTAAACAATCTTATTTTGGGTTTAACAGTTTTATTAATTTGTTCTAAAAAATCAACTTTTTAAAAAAATTTCTTAACTGAAATCTCTTTTAAAATCCCTTGACTTATGTTCTGATACTTATTATTTTTATCACTTTCTTCACAAGACATACTACATTTTGTTTTCTTGATGTGATATGTTTTTTTTTCTGGATGTTTTTAATATTTACTCTTTATAATACATTTCAGCAATTTACCTAAGTGTTATGTTGTCTTGTTTTGTTTCCAGTTTAGGGTTTACCAGCTTCTTAGATCTGTAGGTCAATGTTTTTCATTAAATTTGGGAAATATTCCTATACATCTTCAGAAAATGTTTCGCCATTCTCAATATTTTCTCCTTTGAATGTTTGAGCATTTCTTATTTTCCTAGAGATGTATTATGTTCTGTGCATTTCTTCAAACTTTTTTCTTTGTTTTTTTAATATTTTTCTGTTGATTTCTTATGTTGAGTGACTCTTCTGCCATTTTCAATTCATTATTACATCCATTTTAGTCATAGATTTCAATTCTAGAATTTTTGTTCATTTTATTGTTTTCTCTACTTGTGTGTGTTATGTGCCATTGAGTCAGTTCCAACTCCTAGCAACCCTGTAATGTGATGTGTACAATATCTTGACCTCAACAGCCCTTACTAGCTTCTGTACACTCATACCTACAGCTTCCTTTATGGTGTCAATTCATCTCATATTTGGTCTTCTCTTTTCCTACTACCTTTTATTTTCCCCAACGTTATTTCTCTACTTATGTTTTCTAGCTGTTCACTTATTGTAATCACATTTAAAATATATTTTTAAAAACATATTTCTTTAGTTCTTTAAATATAATAGCTGTCTTAAAGTCTTTTTGCTATAGCCAATATCTGAACCATCTTGGGGTTGATTAGTTTCTAGTGGCAATTTTTTTTTCTTTTTCTCCTTCCTTCCTTCCTTCCTTCCTTCCTTCATCCTTCCTTCCTTCCTTCTATTCACCTTCCTTCCTTCCTTCCTTCCTTCCTTCCTTCCTTCCTTCTTTCTTTCTTTTTCTTTTTTTCTTTGACTAAGAATTGTTTTTCTCTATTTCTTTGGCTCTTCAGTAATTTTTGTGTACCGAACATTGTTCACAATTTGTTTTGGAGATTGGGAGTTTGTTATTGCCTTCTAAAAAATACAAATTTTTGTTCTAGTAAGTTGTTTAATTACTGACTGATCACCCGAAATTTTGGTAGGCTTGATTTTACACTTTACTTTCGGAAAGATCTAAGATACTTAACAAGCTCCTCAGTCTCCAAACTATCTCCTATATGTCTTCTTGGTTTCTTTAAGATCTGGTAGGCTAAGTCTAGAGTAGGAATTACTAGAATGTAGTCCTCGATTCTAGTGTGTGACATTTCTTGTGTCTCAGCTGGATTCTCAGAGTGTTATGACCTACACTATGGATAGACTGAAGTTCTACTCTTTCCCATACTTCTTGATTTCTAGTACTTCTATTGTGCTTTCAAGATGATAATAACCACTCTCTTGTGAGCCATTTATACACACCCCTGCAGTCCAGTCCTTGGCCTAGAATTCATGGCAATCCTTAACATAGAGCTCTGGAGATCCCCTCTATATAGCTCCTTCTTATGCAGAGCCATGTTTCACAAATTCCAACTGATTCAGCTGCTCTGAACTCATATCTCTACCACCTCTACTCCAAAGTAGCATCATACTCTAACTGGACTCTGGCCACCTGTGACAAACAGGAAATTGTACTCAGACCTAGAGCCAAGACCATTCAGAGTTCATTTACTGAGTAAATATTCTCTCAATGCTGCAGTATATATTTGCTTGTTTTGTAACACTTGAAAACACTTTTATATTTTTGTGCATTTTATGATTTTTAAAAACAGGAAGGCTAGCTTGGTGCCAGGTGCTCTACCATAACTGGAAGCAGAAGTCTTAACATCATTTTGCATCTCTATGACTACAATGGCACCTAATTCCCAGTCTCCTATAGTATTATCTCAAGAGATAAAGATTTCTTAAAATCCAAGATATTTTCTACTAAACTACTGTGAATAAAGCCAGTAAAAGAAAAATTGGCATTTTCTTTTTAATATATTTTCTATGGCCATGTGGAAAATGGATGAAAATAACTAAACCTTTCTGAGATTAGTTTTCTCATCTGTAGAATGGAGCTTGGAATTGTAACATTATAGTTTTATTCTTAAAATCGAATTATGCACACATGAACACCTGCACATATATTAAAATATAATAATGTATTGATGCATATTAGATATTCAATACAAGTTAGCTCCTCATTAGTAGCAAAGTGCTAGGCCAGGGGATCCCTTGAGATTTGTTATGTTCCCCAGAATAATGATTACTAAAAGATCATTTTATAATTTTTAGTGTTTTCTAAATGTTTAAATATAGCCACATAATTTTGGAGTAATTTTATGACATAAATATTGTTTTACCCACATAAAACTAATGGAACAGATACTCAAAGTTCAAGAAATTTGCCCAGAATTTTACAGCAAAAAGGTAATTGCATACCAAAATCAGTTCCTTACATTACTAGTGCCTTTTCCACACCTTTAACTAGGTATAAAATTTCAATATAATAGAAGTAGAGTCACTAAACATTTCCTAATACAAAATATGGTTTACTATCATTTGAAATCATAAACATAATTATTTTTATGATTATAATGTGATATTTATCCTTACTTCAGAGAGTAGTAGGAACTACAACCTTCTCTATCTGGAATGGAAGAAGTAAAAGTGTCTCAATCTGTTCTAGTGTTTACGTTAAACAATCAGATGTCTATTTTCTGAAACAAACGTAGTCTTTAAAAAAATAGAAAAGATCTGCTATTTGAAGATACAAAGATTTCTTTAAGAAATTTCCAAGATTTCTTAATGAACATGATCTCCATTTCTTCTCCTATAGTATCATTAACTCTGGAGCTTAAGAAGGCATTGTCATTTTCATGTTTATCTCAGGAGAATTCCTGCTTCAAGAGTGTAATTATACATGACAATAGACTGAGGAAATATGATTTTGATTTGAAAAACCAAACAAAAATTGTCTAAACATTCAGTAAAATATTTGGAATAAGAGTGTTCAACACTACCCTTTTAAAATATCACTTTATTTTTACTCTGATTAAGATGTCTAAAGTAGAATACAAAATGGAATAGAAAGTTCTTAAATTGGTTAACGTGTTAAACCAACAAAGAGATTTATTAATTAGGCATTATTAGAATACTCATTGAAATAGAAGGAAACTTTAAAAATTCATAAGACTGTTGGATAAATTTTAACACTAATTGGATATAGGTTGGGTTGAGGAAAGTATTTGCTTTAGTGTAAGTGGTTGGGATAAGGAATGAGTGGAGGTAAAGAAGAAACATGAGTTAATAATTGTTGAATCTGGGTTATAGATCCATTGCTATTTATTTCAGTGTTTGTCTTTTTGTATGTTTTTTTCAATAATAAAATGTCTTCAAATTATAAAATGACAGCTTATATTCATTACTATAACTATTCTTATACTAGGAAGATAAAGTTTTCTTAGGGAATGAATATTACCTAAGTGAGATATACTTAAAGATAGATAGAATCATTAGTAATGTGAGGATAATCAAAGCTAAACACAGACACATTAGGAATAGTCATATAATTAAGACCAAACAGGAAAATAGAACAATAAAAATATATAACAATTTAAAGAAGCTGAATAAAAGGAGAAAATGAAATGCAAATAGGTAGAAAACACATGCTAATGGTTTAGAGTAAGACACAGAAGAATATTATTATAAATTCCTGCTGAGACCATTTGGTCGAATCTCAAAATCATGAAATTCAGACTGATGGGATCATTTCCTCATTGAGGCAGGTTGCAGGTGGCAGGGCAGGCAGAGTTAGTCTGCCCATGATAAGCTCTTATTTGAACAGGGTAGGGGATAAAAGTAAAGCTTTCTGTGAGAGTGGGCTTTTATCCATTTTATGACAGTCTGTATCACAGTGCATCTATTTCTCTCATTTGATATCCTGTGTAACAACATTACATGTATCCTTGGCATTATTGCCTTCCAAATATTTTCTTCCCATTGAACATTTATATTTTGATTATTTCTTGTTACTGTGTATTTTACTCAACATTGACTTTGATTATCTTTGCTGAATCTCATTTTCTTAAAATGCCTTTTTTTAACCATGTCAGATGGCTTGATATTATTTACTTGTCCTTGCTAATTTTCACATCTCTTTCATATTTGCTGTATTCATATTTATATTATATAACTTTGTCCTTCAGAAAGTCAGATGTACTTGGTAATGCTTTTCTTTTCATAAATCACTGCCAACTCCCATGAGTTTGAGGTTGACTTGTTCAAGAGAATAAGTAATAATATGGAAAATTATTCCTCATTTTGCCAGATAAATAGTGCTGTTATCAATCAGTTCTGCAAAATATAATTAGAATTTCATAAAATATGACCTTTGTAGTATTCTAACTTATTTTCCTGACTGAATAACACAAAGTAAATATTTGCTGACACTATTGACTATACTATTTTCTGTAGGTTTTGTGGGGAAAAGGTGAGCAAAGAATAGTATTTTTTTTAAGACTAGTGTTTCAAGCATTTTCATATTAATATATTCTTATACATAGTTTTAACATGCAATTACAAGCTCTTAGTATTTTTAAACTAAATTTAAAACATGAAAGTATTCTAATTATCTCAGATTTTTTATGTTCATTCATTTTTCTTAACTGAACGTGGCGAACTTTAGTCTCCTTGAAACTTAACTGTTGGATCAGAGAAAATGAACAGACTGAACAAGTAAGCAAAACCATAGTAGAATTGATATTGAACTAAAAAACTTTGAAATGTAAAGTACATTTAGTAGAATCTATCTCTTTCTCCCTCTATTGACTTAAAATTTTTGTTAGGCACAGCAAACAATATGAAGCTCAAGAAAAATCTCATGGAAAAGGGAAAAATGAGGTTAAAACCTGACTCAGAAAGAAGGGTTTTCCTTGGTTGCATACTTTTAATTTTCTAATTTATGGGATTAATTTTGAGAAAGACTTTCAGAGATTGTCTATGATTAAAAGATCAGACACTGGAGAAAATTCAGCATCTGTATCTTCTTTTTCCCTACTTCTTAGTTGTGATTTTAGATTATTTTCTTACCATCTTTTAACGTCAATGTTTGTATCTGTAAGTATCTGTAATATACAAAAAAAAATAATATGTGAAAATCTGTCAAAACACTGTGAGCGCAAAATACTTGCTAGTACTTATTATCATTTTTACTTATACAGATACTCTAAAGAAGTTTAAGATATTAGTTAAAATTCAATACTGATATAGCTATACTGATACTATACCTGTACTTTTACAGGAAATATTTCCATAAGATACCACTAAAACGATTTTGTAGCACGTTATGGAACATTCACACACACTCCTTGGCAGTTCTACTAGCAAAAAGTTCAAAGAATTATGCAATAACAAAGTTTTAGAAGCTATTCAACTCTATTTTGGTATTCTCACTTGTGAAGATCTCCTCTGCTTCCCAAAGAGGAAAACTCTTGGAAAAGTGACAACATAGGAAAATTTATTTTTTCCTTTGCACTTAAAATATAATTCTCTGAGAGGTGTAAAAACATTAAAGAAACTCTTTAGAAGAATTTGGAAGTTTTCAATACTTCCTGGTAGTAAAAATATGTTTTTATTAATCAACAAGGGAAATATACATTGTCTTTGGGGATGAAATACAACATATCTTCAAATTCTGAGATTAATTTCCTATTAGATTCTTAAGATGAAGAAAGCCTCAAAATCTGGTATTAAAGCCACAACATTAAATATGAAGCTTTTAATAACTACAGAATTTTTATTATTTTTCCTTTTGTTCCAACCCTTTTCTCATGTAAATATGGTTATTTCTGTGGCGCATTCAGTATTTTTATTTGCCATTAGTGAGAGTAGAATGAAGCTCATAATCAATCTTTTCATTTTTGCTAAAGAACAATTGGGTGGAAAAAAGTCAGAAAATATTTTGGGATGGGTCTAACACTAGGGATCTTGTTTAAGGTAGATAGTAGTTTTTTTTATATTAAAACTAAAATAATTATAAATCAAACTGTTTTTAGAGCATCACAACAGAATACCCTATGGTTTTTCTTTGTTAGATGAAATGAAAGGCTTCAAGTTATAAGGAAAAAAATAACTTGGGAATTATAATCAGTCATTGTAATTTATTCCTCAGTCTTCTATTTGGAAGTTGTATCACTGTAAACAAGAAGTATGAGTAGATAGCCAAAGAGTAGTTACTTATGATTTGTGATCATTATATGATAAGGATATTCCTGATATGAAAATTAATAGGAGGAAAATACTACTGATGAAGGTGTTTCTCTGTTTGGTGATGAGGAAAGTAATGAGACAAGTTAGTCAAATATGAATATATGTCTGTTTTTTGGTGAGTAAGAGACGAGAGATAAACGTAGAAACTTTCATTAAGGAAACATTTGCTGTGAGTCTATTTGGTAGAGCAGTCTCACAGTGGTGAGAGTGGTCAAAGATATCCTAATAATCTAAACACTAATAACCTAAAAAAATTTGTGTCACAAACCAAAGAATCAAAGCTATATATATTTATTTGTGTTTTATGTGTATAGTTCACAGATACAAATTCTCTTTGTATATGAGATAAAAAGCATCCTGAGATTATTGCTTCCACAGATGAAAAATGTACAACAGCTTTTGAGAAAATTCTTATAAAGATAGAAGTGAGGTATCCTCTAATTACCTACTTCAGTTATTTCACAAGCTCATCTGGTTAGAAATGTTCACATTCTAGAATTTTTAAAATAACCTGAATTCTCTTTGAAATGGAAATTTGTCATCATATAGTATATCCGCATAATTGAACATTAATATCTTTTCTTATGCTTCAAAACTATTAACACATGTGAAAAGGAAATATACAATTAAGATATAATCATTTTGCTTTTTTCAGTACCCTGTTGAGAACCAGATGATAAATCATCAGACATAGTCATTTCTCTATCAGTACAAAATATCATCTATTACAAACATTAACAGTTCATTCATTAGTCATAACAGCAGTGTTCTCATTTGAAGTGATCAATTACTTGTGATTTCAAAATTCAGAAACTCTAGGCTTCCTCTAATTATAAAGAAAGTGATTGCATCCTGATGAAACACTATGCACAAGTATAAATTTGTCATATCATCTGAAAGGAATAATGTTTCCAAGGTAACTTGCTATTTAAATGCTAATAACATGATAACAGGAAAGATTTAAATATTGTCTTACAGGTATGCTAAGTATTTTGCATAAACAATTACTGACATATACTTAAATAAGTTTTTACTTAGTAGTTCTGTATCAAATTAGAAACATCAAGATTTCAAGGCAAAACACAAATTTTGTTAAGATAGGTATTTTAATTACTTTTATAAGTAATAAAAAGTAGAATTTGTACATTTTTATTTCACCTTTTGAGATTTTTTAAAGCATATTACTATTGGAATAAAAGGGTTTTTTTTACATTATCTTCTTATATCAAAAGCAGAAAATAGCACTATAATATTTTTAGAACCAACTATACTTTATTCCTCTTTGTCACTGTCAGAATATCAAAGATATACAAACAAATGCTTAAGTAATTTCTGTATAATTCACCACACTTTCATTCAGTAAACATTATTTGATGGCAATACGTAGCAGACACTGAGGAAGCTCTCTAGAGCTGCCGGCTAATCAGTATTTGGAAGTTCAGATTTAATCCATAAAATTTTGAGATCATTTCGTTTCTTAGCCCAGGGTTAACTTTTAATATTCTTTTTCAATTGTTTGCTCCCCCAACCTATTTTAAATTCTTAGACAATTTATTTGAAATTTTGGTTTTAGCTACCATCTAAGATGACTCTCCAATCTTCCAGTCTTACTTTTTCTAAAATTAGGTAATAAATATGATGAAATAAGCACTGTGCCTGAGGCACAATATGTTATTTCCCTCTTCTTATTCCCTCTATCAAAGGTATTCTCACTCTGAATCTTCAGCTTTATCTAATTATTCAACACTAAACTATATTTTACCCCCTTAAGATTGTTTTGCATTTCAACACTAATCCAATAATTAAAACATTTACAGCCCCATTTTCTCCCCAAAAGAGAGTCTATATAAACTTCTGTAAACTTGAATTTTTATACACATATCTGCTAAGCAGAGGTGAGACAAAATTGTTCCCAGTGTCTCTGAGGATTATTCTCTGATGATATCGCTGCTGAACAATAAGGAAAAGAAAATTCTACACAGAGGAATTAATGCAGCCTTAGGAAGAACTGGTTAGTTATCAGAGATTTCCTGTTGCTTCAAGATGACATATTTAGCAGCTTCTGGACACATCTTAATGTACTATTATCAAATGTTAAACTAGGTATTAACTTCAATGAATAGTTAAACTTACGTTGAACGCTGATCTTTTCTAGTGATATGATAAAGTTTGGGAGTACAGGAAATAATTTAAGTAATTTTGCTTAAAAGTCAGTCATGTGAGGATTTACAACTTAAGCTTGAAGCATGAATAATGACATCATACCAGGCATCTGAAGTGGATGTTGGATAAATATTCTTGATTTGTTCTTTACAGGTGCTAAGTTAATGCATTCTCATGGGAATTTTATGGGTTTAATATCACCAAGCCTTCACAGATGAAAACAAAACAAGTGTCATAACAAGTAGACAATTTCTCCAAGATCACACAGCTATAAGATCAAAATTTGAATGAAAATCAAAGTCTGTCTGACTCTCTAAAAGAAATCAATGCTAAGAAAGCAGAGTTGAACATCTAAACTTTCTGTCTACTTTTGTTTTAGGTTTCATTATAGGGAAATCTTTCACCAGGGCCACAATAAACACCAGTCTCATGACACTTGTTCAAGGGGACGACATAAGGAAAAAGTAACAGACCAAGAAAGTAGATGTACTGTTATGATAACAGGTCCCCCTGTTCCAAAGATGTAATTGCTGTATTTACCTCATCGAAACAAATGAAACAACTACCAGATTCTTTATAGAGATCTCTCTTCCTACCTTGCCAACTAGTTGTCAGAATTTACCTTTGTTCTCAAGTTTCATTAATCAGGAAAGTGCTTACACTGGGTGAAGTGGCTGCTTTTCTTTCAGAATTGGGAGGCTATAATGTTGAATGCATTCTAAACTTATATAAAAATCAAGTGGAAAGTTTTCTATTTGAATTTTATAGTTAGGAAAAGTTTTCAGGTTATTTTAACATTCTTGCTGTAAGAGGTTTTGTTTAAATATTTCTGGATTTTTTATCAACCTTACATTACACAAAATTTTTTCCAGCATATTCCCAAAACTATAATTTGCTGTTCTGTATTTGAGGAACTCAGTTACTTGATGCATATTCTTATTGAAGTTAAGACTGAATGATTGATCCCCACATGAGACAATTAATATTATGGAGAGCATATCCTTGGCCAGAGACAGCACTTCTGATTCTGCTTAACAGGTAGCTTCAAGGAGGGCTAGATTAAAATAGTAGTTGATGAAATTCCATCTACTATGGGAAAGACAACTGAAAACATAAGTTACTTTGATAGTTAAGGAGTAGCAAAATATTCACAAAGAAGTGTTTATTTCATTGTTACACAAAATGGGCTTTTCTATATGGCTGTAATGAAATACATTATTTGACTCTCTTTAAATGGATCCAGAGTGAGAGTGAAAAGAATGTTTAAGGAGGGTCAATGAATTAGGTATATAATCCTATAAATGCTGAAGAATAAGACATAATCTTGATTTTCACCTGTCAGTTTGAATAAAAGAGGAGGCTTCACCTGGGACATTTTTTCTTTTTAAGGTTTCAAAATACTTTTAAGAGAAAGCTTTTATGGTAATCACAGTACGAGATAGCCTTTTTCACATAAATAAGATTTCCAAAGAAACATATTTTCCTAATCGAATGGGCACTATTCCAAGTGCATCAGTAAATTCTTGCAATTCCGCACTTTTAAATCAGATGTATTTTTTGGCTCCAATATTCTCTTGTATATTCAAGTAGTTTCAGTGAGTATTGTTCTCACAGTTGCTGAAATGTATATATAGGAAAACTACTAGACTTTCTAAACCTCACTTTTGCCCTTTGATTGTGATTAATAATTACTACCACAATTAGTTGCTTCCAGATTTAAGTAGGTAATGTATGTGAAGTCATCTAACCTCATAGTAAGTGGTCAACACATAATAAATATGATTTCTCTGCTTATTTATATATAATATTAAACCCCTATAAATTTATATAAATAGAAAAATACCATTATTATATTTAATTTCTTAATATGGATGGTTATGAGACAAAAGACCAATAACAAAATGATGGGATCACATTTTATCACAAAATATTTATTTTATTCAATAATAAACTGTATAAATGAATGAATGAATTAGTGGATATATCCATATTAGTTAATCTGTGTTTTATTATTTTAACAAGTTGAATAAATATTTTAAGTAATCTATTTTTCAGTATCTAAGAAATTGCCTACTATCTCTTTGGACAGCTTATTTATTGAGAAAGTTTGTAATCTCACTTTCTACTTTGCATACATATTTCATTAAATTTTGCGAAGCACTAATTTAGTAATTTTTTGATGAACTTTAAAAGTAATAATGCTGTTTTCTAACTAAAAGAGAGAAAATGAGAACATGAGAAATTAAAACTCAAAGAATAGTAAATATTTGAAACATATAAGAATATAATTGTCATTTGCACACAATTTATGTTTTCTAAAATAAGTGAAATATTTAATAAGAAAGAATATTTAATAAAAACACTTACATGGAAACTTTAAGGAATAAAGCACTATTTCTATATACATCACTAGATAACTTTATAAATGACAAAGTAATTACTGTGTCCCCTTTACCCTTGGGCTAACTAATTTGGGAATATCGGATAAATAGTATTGTATTATTTACATATATATTACATTTTATATTACATTTTAAAATGACTTCTAAATCATTATTATTTATAGGAATGCTTACATACCTTTTGTAAGAAAGCAAAGGCGGCTTAATTTCTTTTTAAATAAACTGAGCGAATGAGTGTAGGAATATCTCAGCATGAATGGACGTGACATGTGTTCGTATCCAAGTAATAGATCCAGAATCTGAACACTTTTGCTAATGATCTGTAACATAATTATATCTCCTCATAGCCTTTCCAATATTATAGCACTTAAAACATTTAAAGTTATTAATGCGAATACTTTGAATTCCATTTTAAAAGGTACAATTTTTAAAGAGAGAGATAGTTACTTCTTCTTTGTATTCTCTATACCTGCTCATCATCCTATACTTTCTAAATATTGGATGACTGAGTGGACTGAATGAATAATTTAGAACTTGGAGGCAATATTATATATTACTACTTTAGAATGCCATAACAATTTTTTTTAAGAAAAAATTAAAAAAAGAAAAAAACCTTTGAAGCATTTTTGCAGTTCTTTCTACTGACTTAACACATACTCTTCAGTGTCAGTGTTGCAGTTTGATGCCCTGACTACAGATAACTATTCTTTGAACTCCCTGCAATTTCACTTTTGGGGGACATTATGCTGGAGAAATGACCAACACAGTAAACTCCCTAAATCAGTTCAATGACATTTTATATGTATATTTCTATATGTGTATTTCTATGTATGCTTGCAAACTCAATAGCTTCACGGTCTGTTGTTTTATTTCTCAGAGGAACAAGTATCAAATATCTAGCACAGACTAAGCATTTAATCCCCTAAAGATGAGACATCTTTAGGTAAGACATCTGTGAAATGGAAACACTTATAGTTAGAAGAGTAGAAACCTGTCTCCATAGCATAAGTTTAGCACATAAATATCTTGGTCACATTCTCCAGAATAGAAACTGGATTAAATTAAAAGAGTTGATATTTTGCAGAATGATTGTAAAATTACACATGTAGGTCCAAAAAATAGCTACAAAATTACTTGATAGGGGAAAAAGTAGAAAGAATCCCATGTGAGAGGCAGAGTTGAGAATTTTAATAAGCTCAATATAAAGAAGCAGTGAACAGTGGATTTCCCAAATATCGATGCAATTATAGGAAACATTGATGTACATATGAAATACAGAGACAAAATATAATGTTTCTTATTGTGTATTGGGTATTGTATATGTGAAATATTTCAGTTATTGAATAACTGGCATACAGAAAACAATATAATTTGATATTTTATCTTAGTACATTTTATTTCCTTTTTTTTAGTAAAATGATCTGGTGACTTGTATGATCATGTTGCTTTTTTTCTTTCTCATTTTATAGAAACAAATTCCTTTACGTTAGAAAGGAACAAACTCCTTTTGTCTAGCTATTAAAATCATTATATATATATGGTGAATTTACAATTGTAGTTTCTCAAGAACGCATGTTTCACCTATCGAAAATTACCTTTCCTTCAATACTTGATTTGATTCAGCTTGCCTGTTTATTTATTTGTCTGTTTGTTTATTTATTTATTTATTTATTTTACATTTTGATATTTGTTAACTAAAACGGTCCAGAAAAGGGTTAGATCAAAATACAGGGGTAAGGGTTAAAATAAAAGTTGTTTTTAGTTTGATTGTTTTTTAGGAGACTGTAACCAGTCCAGAAAGCTGTTTTATCTCCTTAAACAGGACTCAAACCACATCATTTAAGTGTTATATTTCAAAAGAAATTCTTCCTCTTCCCCTTTGTCTTTGTTTTTACCTGTAAGCCAGCTTTCCTAAGAACATGGATGGATTGTGGTGGGGTGGAGTGGGGAGGAGGGAAAAGTTAGATAAAACAGTTAAAAAAGAAAAAGGCAAAATCTTAAAAATGAAAGCTAGTGAGGAAAAAGGGTCACTAATTGCCCAAGAAGCATTCACTGAGGTAATCCTCTAATCCCTCCATAACCATGTCTAGAGAGGAATTTAGAGAGGCCAGCAAAAACAATGCATCCTTGATTTTCTGGACACTTGGTTTGGGTTGAGGAGTTTCTGGTTGGATGGATCTCTTCTTGATGTCTTTACTACTATTTAGAATCCTTTGATTCTCAATAAAGAATTGATTAGGATGACTCAAAGAAAAACCTCAATTAACTACATTATGTGTCATCTCTAAGAACTTCTGACAGGCTACCTAGTAGTGTGTCCCTACTAAACCGAAAATCTAGTTTATCCCTCTAGGAGAGATCTTAGATGACTATAACTTCTGCTTCAGCAGCTCTGGATTGCTGTGACTCAGTGAGCACCCGTACTAATCACCTTGGCTTGGTGGATTGGTTAGAATAATCTTTAAGCAACTGAAAGGTATATAGTCTGAACTTTTACCTTCCTTTCAGAAGCTATGACGGTTATTGTAAGAGTAGCCTTTATCAAGCTTGTCTAGATCCATCTCTCCTGTAATAAATTATTGCTTCCAGAACTGCAGTGCCTATTCCAATGTCAAACCAATGACCTTAGGAAGAGGACATGCTGCATTCGGCCTTCATGGCAAAGGTGATTTTCCAGCAAGGCTTTGTGTAACTGATGCATCCAAGGTGGAAAGGATTTGGTAGAAAGCGAATTGATCTGATCTAAAGAAATTTTCCCAGCATTTTCCTGTGTGCTGGAATCTTGACCAGTGTAGGAATGACTGACGTGTTTAAGCAGAGGCTCAAGTCTCTCATGGGACTGTGCATCCAGCAAGGATCTGGCTATAAATCACTCTGGCCTCCAGCGCCTTTGGGGCAGCAGCTGGAAAGGCACCAGAGATGTGTGGGGAGGAACTGAGCCATCTGGCCTCTGGGAGGGCTGGAGGGGCAGCCCTCCCTCAGACAGAGTGCTGGCAGAGGATCCTGCACCTCCACTGAGACCTCCCCAGTCCTAGCTTGCAAACTCAGGCAGGTGCCACATCTTGATTTGGTTTTTGTCTTTAAAATATAATTCTCACTCTAGAATCTAGAATCTAGATAAAGTTAGTTAATAGAATGATTATAGATTTGGAAACCTCAGGTAGGCACTTTTCAAAGTTTTGAACTTATTACTTTGTGTATTTGAAAAAATATAATCAGAAGAGATCATTGAATGCTATGTTATCTTGCATAGTTATTATAAATGAATACATGATTCAAGTTTTAACATGAATTTTGCATTCCTCTAGTAACAATTAGTATTTTTTTAAGAAACTTTTTAAATTTTGCTTTTTTTCCTGCATTTTACAAAGAATATGTTCTTTGTCTTAGTTATTTCCAGCTACTACAGTGAAATGCCATTGACTAGGTGACTTATTATGAACAGAAATTTTATCCCTCACAGTTCTGGAGACTGGTCTGCAAGATCAGGGTGCCAGCATGGTTAGGTTCTGGTGATAGACAGCTCTCTTCTGTGTAGCAGACTGTCTACTTCTTGTATTCAGATGGTTGAAACTCTCTGCTCTCTTCCTATAAGGATGGTAATCCCATTCATAAGGGGTCCACCCTCATGTCCTAATTACATCCCCAAGATCCCACCTTCAAATACCATCATATTAAGGATTACATTTTAACATATAAATTTTGAATGGATGCAAATATTCAGTCCATAACATTCTCCTCAGTACTAATCATATGAGAAATTTCAAATACAAAATTTTAATGTTCAACCATTTTAAATTACCCAATAACAAAAACAGATATATAGTCCCATTATCTTTTAAACTGTAATAATTTCAATATTAAAACTTGCTTGAAATGTCACAAATAGAATATTTGCTTTAAACATTTCTAAAATAAATTTGCATAAAGTACTACCTATCCTAAACTCTCTGCATCAGAAAGCAGTTGAACAAGATAATTTTCTAAGTATTCCCTGTGATCCCATCTAAACTGTGCAACTGGATCATTCTCAAGCCCGTTGGAAACAATGACAGCCTTGGCAGGCTTGTGACGGTTGGCATAATGCAGATCCCTGTTTCTGAAAAGTGCCCACATGGCTTAAGTCACAGAGTGTGGAGTTTTGCCAGATTCACTAGATGGTTTGGTGTGGGGAGGTGGATAAGAAGAAGAAAACAATAGCAAAAACCACAGCCACTATCATTCAGTTCATTGTATTGTGTTTTAATTTCCATTGAGATATTTTTTTGACTCATGGATTCTTTAGAAGTGTGTCTATCTTTTCCAAATATTTGGAAATTTTCTTTTATTGATATCTAGTTGGATTCCATTGTGGTCAGAGATACCTTCTGTCTAATTTTAATTCTTTTACTTTTTTTTTTGTTTTGTTGTTCAGGGTATGGTGCATCTTGTTATATGTCTATGGACACTTGAATATCATATACATCCTGATGTTTCTTTGTGGAGTGTTTTATAAATGTCAATTAGAACCTGTTGATAGATGGTGTTGTTGAATTCTATGTCCTTGAATCTGTAGAGTTTTGTCTTATGCCAGTTTGGAAATATTTTCATCCATTATCTCTTCAAATATATATATATTTTTTCTATAGCTGCCCACGTTCTCCTGTCAGGGGCTCAGAAGACATAAATATTATGTCTTTTTTTTTATTTTTTATCCCAGATCCTGGAGCCTCTATTCATTTTTATTTTTTCATTCTATATTCAGATTGAGTAATTTCTGTTGTTCTGTCTTCAAATTCATTGATTCTTCTGTCCCTTTCATTTTAAAGTTTATGTACAGAAATACTGGCCATTCATTCTTATCTTGATATATATTTAAAAGACAAATATTTAAATTCTAAAGTACAGGGGACTAAATCTGTAGCAGGTCATGGTGGTGGTAGCTTCCCTAGAACCAATGAAGAATTCTGTTTGGGAGAAAAGCTGTTCAGTCTTGTGAAATATCCTATAGTGTTATTCTTCACCCTTCCCATGCCCCACTGACCAACCTAGGAAATATTCTCACTTCTTATCATAGTAGAAATATTATATTAGCAGGGAGAATGGAAAATTAGTATTTTCAAGGTATGATATTTTAGCTCTTAATTTATTGAGAATATAATGGCGCTGAAGTTAGACTTCACTTGGTATCGGTTAACTAAGAAAAACATGTGCATAAAGATATCAATGATATTTATTATGTCAACATAGTTGTTCAGAACAATAATACAGATACACACTCTTGGACACGCAGACACACACTTACATTGCAGAGATTATTAAAGATAAATTTCCCCATAGAACAATTTTGTTTTAGAATGAGGTCAAAGATGAATTGTTACATTTAAATTTGGTGATCACTTTATGTTAGTTACCATACAATTCATAATTTAATATAATCTGTTAGTAGATCAAATATTAGATCAAATGTGGAAAATATACATATATTCACCTGGGTAGTTTTATTTCTAAATTTTATATAGCTATGTTATAATCTAAAATAGTTAATGCATATTCCAAAGAAATTTAACTTTAAATGACAAACATTTAAAGACATATTCTTCATGAATTTTCTTTTATTTGCCTAGAATATGTGATCAAAAGTACTTGAATTCAAACTTTCCAAATATCTCTTCTAAATAGCTGACATTTCAGTTCAATTCATACTATTTTTAAAACTTGAAATTTTAGAAGATGCAATTATTATATTCGTTCAATGTGTGTCTTTTAGCTCTTATCATAGAACTATGTATTTAAACACACACTTTACAAAAGAGCAAAACAGACAACAGGTGGAAAGAAGTTTTGGAAACTTAACATATTGACATTGTAACTGCTGTGCACTGTAGGTACTGTAAATAGAAGAGCTGTTTTTCTTCCTTTTGCATATTGATTTACTATTAATAGACTGTGATATTTTGTATTTCATAAAAGTTGCCTGCAGAGTTTTTTGAATCAGATATCGGATTTCAGAAATTCGAAATATAATTTCAAGTTGGTCATTTTTAAATATATTATACCATTATTTGAACTCAGATGCCAGTGAATATCCTTTTGAAGGGAAGGGATTCCTTTGTTCTATTATACACAATGAAAAGAGAATTCTCTTAAGTTTTATGGTTAGTTTCCATCAATCTTCAGATTATGCCATTGCTGGGTTGTATTAAATTGCCAATCTGCAGATATAATGACCTTAGAACGTGAGGTTGAACTTATTCTAAGGCAAACCCCTTGCTTTTCCTATATTACCACCTCACACAGCACTACAAACCATTGTTATCTTCTGTTAGAAATGATTGAGTTGTTTTTGTTTCTTTTCTCTCTCTTTTTAAAATAAACATTGAAGAGTCATGGGTTTCAGAAAAAGTATCCTGAGAAATTATATACAAATAATTGAAACTCATCCATGCATGAAGATTTGATGAAAGAATTTAAATATTTATGTCTAGTTGTAGACTGCAAATATTTGACAACTAATACTGTAATGGGTAATGATAAGGCTTCTACAATTTGAGGCATACAATTCTTATTTTAATATTTTAATGAAAGTAAAATTGTTCTGATAATGATCAGTCAGGTCTAAAGTGCCAAAGTGGAGCAAGAGCTTTTAAGATAGATTATGGGAATTTTTTAGATTAAAAAACCCTCAAGTAAGCACTCATAAAGCTTGCCCTATTGTCACTCTAACTCAAAACACTTTCCGTCTAATTATCCAGGGGGAAAAATCACATTGATGTAGTAACTGTTTTTAATTCTCTATTTGTTTTAAAAACACTTTCAAATTTTGAAATTAAATAGTTTATTGTGAGTCTTTTTCATGTGTTCAGGATATTTATGAAGTCATTAAACATGCCAAAAAAGATAACTCTTTAAACAGGATAACAAAAGAAGCTCTCTAATGATATTTAAAAAAAAGAAAATTAAGTTTAGAAAGCTAATTACAAAAGGATCAGAACTGCATAAATCACAAAAGATTATGACATTGAAATTCTGTAAGTATAAATCTATGGAAAGATTTTTAAAATAGCTGATCTTAGAACTATAAATTACTCTGATTATATACCTTGCTAAATATATTCAACAGATATATTTTTTCAAATTTTGATTTAATAGAAACAACCTGTTTTTCTTTTTTTAAAAAAGCTTTATCTAAAGCATTTATAAATATCAGTTATCAACTATCTCTGCTAATATTGTCATTATCAGTTTCAAAGGTTATTTTTCATGCCAGCAAACAATTGCCATCAACAATACTTTTAGTGAAAACTATAGTAAAATGTTTCCAAACACTTTCTTTTGTCTATACTGCTTCAGCTTAGAGGAATTTTATTCTTTCAGGAAAGATCGGTTTTAAAAGTATTTATTTACCTTTTGTCCAAACTACAGTTTTTACAGTCCTTCACAGGCCCACTGCCTTTTAATACCTTTAATAAAAGAAAACAACAACAACAACAACAACAAAACAGTTATTTCACTTCCCTAGCCTCTCATTCACCATGCTTTCACAAACTTCACTTCCTTACTATGGCTGAGTTCTGATTTCATATTTCACAATGGGCTATTTAAAATGAATTATCTGTGGATAATTTTATTTTATTTTTTTTGCATTATTTTTGCAAGAGGTTCAACCAAGCAACCCTAGCTTGTTATCTGCTGTTCCAAGTCATTATCAATCAGATGCTTTTTAAGTTATCATTGTCTGAGATTATTAAACATTTTACTTCTTTGATGCTCCATTAACAATGTTATAAATTTCATATATTACATAGTGTGTTCAATCCTTTAGAAAGATGTTGAAAATATGTCCAAAAAACTCATTATTCTAAACAAATGCCTGGCCCTCCTAAATATATCTGATATTGACAAATTGATGCCTACAGAGAGACAGCCATATCCATAAGACAAAGGTCCCATTTATCTACTTTTGTTTTGTAACAGCTTTATTGAGGTATAATATTTATATATACCATAATATTCAGTCACTTAATTTGTATAACCAAACATTTTTTTTACTATAGTCACAGTGTTGTGCAATAATTACTAATCAATTTTGGAACATATTCCTCACCCCAAAAGTAAATTAGATATTTTTTAGCTTTCACTCCCAATCACCATCCCCACCCCTTCCAGTGCCAGGTAACTACTCATCTATTTTCTATCTGTATAGATTTGCCTATTCTGGACATTTCATGTAAATGGAACCATATAATATGTCATCATTTCATTTAGTTTAATATTTTCAAAGTTCATTCATTTTGTAGCATGCATCATTACTTCATTTCATTGTATGGACATACTACATTTTATTTATCCATTCATCAGTTGAGAGTCATTTGATTGTATCCAATCTTTGCGACTATAAATAATGTTGCTATGAACATTCATATGTAAGTTTTTTTTGTGGACATATATTTGTTTTTTCTCAAGTATATACTTAGGAGTGGAATTACTAGGTCAAATGGTAGCTCTATATTTAGTATTTTGACTTACTGCCAGACTGTTTTCCAAAGTGTCTGAACCTTTTTAAAGTTATCACCTGGAATATATGATGATTCTGATTTCTCTACATGCTTGTCCAACCTTGTTAGTATCTGTCTTTTTTATAATAGCTATATTAATGGTTATGAAGTGATATCTTGTTATGGTTTGATTTGCATTTCTCTGATGACTAATAATGTTGGGCATCTTTTCATGCACTCAGTGCCATTTGTACATCTCTTTGTAAAAACATTCAGTTCTTTTGCCCATTTTTTAAAATTGGGTTATTTGTCTCATTATTGAGTTGTAAGTGTTCATTATATATGCTAGATATAAGTTCTTATGATTTCAGAATATTTCTTGTGTTGTCATTTTTACTTTTTCTATATTTTTTATTTTTCCAATTATAGTTGACATACAATATTATATTAATTTCAGGTGTACATCATACTGATTAGACACTTATATAACTTATGATGTGATCACCCCAATAGATCCAGTATCCATCTGATACCATACATAGTTATTATAATACTACTGATTATATTTCCCATTCTGTACTCTATATCTCCATGACTGTTTTGTAACTATCAATATGTACCTCTTAATCCCCTCCCCTTTCAAACTGGCCCTTCACCCCCAAATCTGAAAACCTTCAAAATGCTCTCTGTATTAATGAGCTTGCTTCTGTTGTTTGTTTATCCTATTCTCTAGATACTACGTATGATATTGTCTTTCTCTGCTCACTTACTCCACTTAGCACAATACCCTCTAGGTCAGTCCATGTTGTTGCAGATGGCAAGACTTCATTCTTTTTAAGGCTGAGTGATATTGCATTGTATATATGTACCACTTCTTCTTTATCCATTCATTTATTGATGGACACCAGGTGGCCTCCATATGTTCACTATAGTAAATAATACTTCAATGAACATATGGATTCTCTGGGCTGTGTCAGAGGCAAAGGAATCAAATGTGTCAGATTATCACTGCTCTTGCCAAATTTTAGCAGATTGTCATAAATGTTTCGTCACTTGCTATATGCCTATGGAACCATTTCTAGAGACTTTAAATGATTTTCCCCCCATTTAATCAGCTTATCTGGGGATTCAGCTCCACAGAGCCCCTCACACTGCCATTGAGTATTGGAACTCACATATACCTACTTTTGCCTCAGTGATAATGATGATTATGGTAATAATAATTATTATTATTATATACAGGCTATATAAAATGCTATATGTTATATAATAATAATTATATACAAGTATTTAAAAAATAAAATATATATTTTCCAAATAATTAGGTGTTTGATAAAACATATTTATTTGCAGTTTCTCTATGGCTGAGGTAAGCCATGTTTTTTCAGTAAACTGGAAGTATCTGTGACATTGCATTATTTCACCTTCCATGGGTATGTGTGTGTCTGTGTGTTTGGGTTTCTCTTCTCTACAAATGTGTACTTTGTTGAGGGCTTGATTGTGCTTATTCATCTTTGTATTGTCTGACACATATCATATTATAATCCACATTGTCAGCTTTAATATGCTAGTTAGTTGATTATTTGGTAGATGACAACTGTCTTGCTAAATGTTTGAAAATATAAATAGATTTTGGTTTTGTGTAACCACAGATTATTGCTCTTCAACACAATGTAAAATAATTTGGGTGAGAAGTCAGATGTCTTTTGGTTTATTGTGAGTTGAAGGTACACAGAACTTACTATATGCCTTAAAATCCCCTCATCTACTTTTCCTGAATCAAGTTCAATACAACAATCCTGGTAGTTGAATCATAACTGGAGCTGAAGTGAAAATATAAATACATTTTAAAATTTTCTACAAGTTCCAATTTTCTACAGAACTCCATGGACAGCTTTGTAAGAAGAGTTTTCTTTGGTTAAAAAAAACAAAACAAAACAAACAAACAAACAAAAAAACCACTAGGTGGCTGAAGACATAGGTTGCCTAACTATCAAAACCTTGGTAAATTGATATAATTCTCAATACAATAGCATAACTTTTAGAAAGCTATTCTTTAATTGACAGCTAGTCTCTTGGAGTCACCATTTATTTTCTTTTATTTATTTATTTGTTTGTTTGTTTGTTTGTTTTATTTTCAGGCAGGGCAACTCTTGTTTGACCTCCCAGATTGCAAGGACCTTGTCAGTTTACAACCCCTTATTTTTTTATTTTTTATGCCTACAGCACCTGATCTTCCTGGGTGGTCTCCTATCCAAGTACTAACCAGGCCCGACCCTGCTTAGTTTCTGAGATCAGATGGGAGCGGGCTTGTTCAGGGTTGCATGGCCATAGACCTGGAGTCACCCACCATTTAATAAGTTGCATTAAATAGCAAAAAGGTAACTGGAAAACTAAACTGTAATCTAGTAAATCTAATGAAAAATTGTTCCAAGCTGTAGACTTAAATTTATTACCCAAGACTGGATTTTAGTAGAACACAGGAATAACCAGCACAATGCTTATTAGTTTAACAAATGCTATCTGAATGCATGTACTTGGTCCAGGTTATAAATGCATTAAAATAAAATGGCTCATACTTCCTTCCTTTTCGTGAAAATCTGGGAATAGTTGGTGGTTTGACATTCTCAAAATATGTTACTTGTCCTAGAAAATTTACAAGCTATTCATGGGTTAGTAATGTGAGAATCTTTATTTTAGTATAAAAATGGGGACAAGTCCCAGGTGAGAAATTTTAATTAAAGAAATCTTCTATCAGAATAATTGATAAAATTAATTGAGTTTTTTGCTTTTATATATACACAAGAATAAGTTTAAATATTTAAGAATACTATTTAAATAATTGTATAGTATTTTAATTTCCAAAGTTTTTATTCAATAATTTTGTAATTATTTTGAAATCTTATTATTACATCATTGTGAGTGAAAAACAACTCTGTCTTCTAAACTTTATAATCTTGTATTTAAATCACAGATAAAATATGAAGATATTTTAAAATTCCATTTCCTAAATTTAAACTTACATATAAAAACAAATATTTCTTTTACCATATGTGTGTGTGTGTGTATTCAAGTGAGCTCCTGTATAAAGAACTATTATGAAATTGAAAAGAAAACAAAAATGTTAAAGAGCATATAAACCTAAAACCCAGCTATGAAACACATACTAAGAAAGTCATACATTGATTTTTCATCTTAATGAGCCATCATCCTTGCCTTTAAATGATCACAGAATTAAGTATGCCTATATTAGAATAGTTTTTCTACTTGAAATTAATTTGGAATATAAGAAAAATGTATTGTGCACATTGGAGAACTTCAATAAATAACTTAAGGATCATGTATCTAAAAAATTCTTCTACATATTTTTCTAAAAAGGTGGAATTAGAGCTTAACTTGTCTTACTGTGCTTGAATGAAAGAATAGACTAAATGGTGCTTCATTCTTTAGATGTTTCTTTTAGATGAAAATAAGCGTAAAGAAAAATAAGATTTGAATGTAAGCCACAAACAAGCGAGTAAGTACAATCTACTTCTAGAAAAAAAATTCATACTCAAATTCTCAAAATACACAATCTCCTTCCCAGACTTGGGTGAAATATACATTCCAGTACCCAATGCAATCTCAACTTACATCTATTGTCCTAACATTATTACTAAATCTTACCTTTATTTTATTATTAAAAACATCTTGGTTTGGACAACTTTATATAGTTACTTAATCATTGATTTACTGGAAATTCTGACATTCTATTAATTAGCTATTCTTTTATGTTAGATATTAAGATCCTTTCTTTCAAAATATTCCCATTAGGGTCAAAATATTAATCCACTTCATTAACTACTATCAGTTAGTAGTTATTGTTTTTTATTATCCAGTTTACTTTAAAAAACATTAAGATATTCTAATTTTAAAACTATATATTTGTGTCATAATTTTAAATAGCCTTGGTAAGGTAAAATTGAAATACAGTAAAATTAATACATTTTGAGAGAACAATTTGATGAATATAGCTGATTGTTAACAGTGTCATAACCGCCACCACTGCAAGATGTAAAACAATTTCATCTATGGAATATCTCTGTGGATGAAACAATTTCATCTACAATTCAGCCTCTGATTTCCAGCTATAGGCAAAAACTGCTGTATTTCCTATAACTATAGTTCTTCCTTTTCTAGCATTTCATATAAATACTTGACTTCTTTCCTTTGGCTTTGTTTTGAGACTAATCCATGTTGTTTGTATGACTATCGTGTTCATTTTTATTCATGAATAATTGTAATTTTTTTTCTCCATTAGTTGATGGACATTTGAGTCATTTCCTATTTTTGACTAACTTAATAAAGTTGTGTGGACACTTGTTTTCATTCATTTTGGGTCAATACAGAGATGGAATTGCTGAATCACATGGTAAGTGTATATTCCTGTTTTGAAATACTGGCCCACTGTTCCCACAATGGATGGGAGATGAACTTGCTTCACAACCTCAGCAGCGCTTGGTATTGCCAGGCATTTTAACTTCAGTCATATTGTTGGGCATGTAGCGCTGCTGCCTTGCATTTAACTGATGACAAGAACTATTGAGCCTCTTTGCATCTGCTTATTTATGATTTATTTTCATTTGTGAAGTCTGTGTTCAAGTATTTGCCAATTTTTACTGAATTTTTTGTAACCTTATTAATGAATTTTAAGAGTTCTTTATATATTCCAAACACAGCCTTTCGATGTTTTATAATAACTTTTCCTAATATTAGGAATGCTTTTTCATTTTCTTAAATTTTTCTTTTGAAGAGGAAATCTTTATAACTTTTATAAAATTGCTTTTATAGATAATTTTATAGATTATTGTTTTTGTGTTCGATGAAACAAAACTTTGCCTGGCCTAAAGTCACCAAGAATTTTATCCATTATTTTATTAAAATTAACAAATTTAGCTCTTTTGTCTAGGTCTGTAATGCATTTGTTATTAATTTTTATATATCATGTAGATTAAAAATTCAAGTGCATTGATTTTTGTAAAAATGCCTAGTTTATATAGCACTATATTTTGGAAAATTATATCTTTTCCTCATTGAATTACTGTGGAACTTGTCTTGAAATTCAGTTGCTAATATGAATTGGAATTATTTATGGACTCTATTCTGTTCTCAATGATCTGTATATCTAATATCTATTTTTATATTAAAACACAACCTTTTAAAAACTATTACCACAAGACCAGGTAGTTTAAGTCCTTCAAATTTGTTCATTTTCATCATTTTTTTTTCCTGACTGTACAATGTTCTTTGTCTTCTCATATAACTTTTAAAATAAGGTTTTTTTTTTTAATAAATCTCTCTAGGATTGTGATTAAAATTGCATAAATTTGAAAATCAGTTTATGAAAGATTTTGATCTTAAAAAATATTGAATCTTGAACATGGAGAATTTCTTTAGTTAGATTTTATTTAATTTTCCTTTGCAGTATTTGTGATTTTCACATATAGATATTTCTTGTATCTTTTAAAATTTATTTCTAAGTTTACTTTATACTTTAATGTCTTTTGAAAATTTTTATTGAAGTATAATTAGCATACTATGAAATGTACCCTAGTAAGTGTACAATTCAATGATATTTGTAAATTTGTTGTGCAACTGCCATCATACTCTAGCTGTAGAACATTTCCATCACCTGAGATACTTCTCTTGTATCTGCATTTATTTCCTACTCTCACCTTCTATTTCTAGGTTACCACTGATCTGCTTTCTGTCTCTGTAAATTTCCTTTTCTAGACATTTTCTGTAAAAGGAATCATACAATATGTATTTTTTTATATCTGACTTCCTTCACTTAGCATAATTTTTGAGATTCGTCCATGTCATACAACAGTATTTCATTGCTTTTAAATCCTAAATAATATTTTATTACTTCACATTTTGTTGATCCATTTAATAGTGGGGACATATTTGAATTGTTCCCAGTTTAGGGCTATTATGAATGTACTATGCACACGTGTACATTTTCATTTCTCTTGGATAGATTCCTGAGCTCAAATGCTGCATGACGTGATAAATTTATGTTTAACTTTTAAAGAAATTGCCAAACTCTTTTCAAATTGGCTACCCCATTTATATTCCCACTACCAATATATGATTTCACTTTCCTTATTATCTTGCCAGCACTCTTTATTGTCTGTATTTTCTCTGCATTAAAATAAAATCTATTCTAGTATATGTGGAGTAGTACTTTATTGTGAATTTAATTTGTGTTTCTCTAATAACTAATGAAATTTAACATATTTTCTTTTATTTATCTTACTTGAATGTGTATTTAATTTTTCTCTCTATATATTTTGGTTATTAATTGAGTTTGAGTTGCAAGAGATTTTTGTAAACTCATATTTTGTACTTTATAAAGTATGTTATTTTCAGTATTTTCTCCTAGTATGTAGCTTAATGTTTATTTTTATTAATGGCACCATTTGAAGCACACATTTTTAAATTTTGATAAAAATTCAAATTAAATTACATATATATTTTTAGTGGTTTACTTTTGATAATGCATCTCAAATGTTTTACCCAAATTGAACTCCTGTGCTTTCTCCTAGAAGTTTTACATTTTAGCTTTAACCGTTATAAGATTCATTTTGAGCTAACTTTTATGTATAGAGTGATAGGTGTCTAAGTTTATTATTATGCAAGTGAATATCCAATATTTCCAGAATTATTTGTTGAAAATATTATCCTTTCCCCATTTTGTCTTTACACCTGTTTCAAAAATCGTTATTTGAAGACAATTCCCTTTCATTTAATATATGTTTCCCTTTGGTTCCAATACCCTACTGTCTTGATTACTATAGCTTTAAAGTTTGTTTTGTTTTGTGTAGTATAAATCCTCTAACTCTGTACTACTTTTTCAAAATTGTTTTTACTATTTCAGATCATTGAATTTCAGTGTACATTTTAGGATAAGTTTTCTTTTTTTCAATATCTACAAAAAATCCTTTGGGATTTTGTTTGAAATTTTGATCAAATTTGGGGAGAATTATCATCTTGATAATATCGAGCCTTTCGATACAGGAACATGAAACAGCTTTTTATATATATCTTCTTTAATTTCTCTCAACAAAATGTTCTGATTTTCATTATACAAGAATTTCATTCCTGTTGTTAAATTTATCCTTGAGAATTACATTTTTTGATGGTATTTTAAATCAGATTGCTTTTAATTTTTATTTTTATATTATTTGTTGTGAACATATTGAAATATAACTGATTTTTATATATTCATTTAACATTCTGAAACCTTGCTATATTCAGTTATTAGTTCTATCAGTTATATTGAAATTTCCTCTGGGTTTTCTACATATAAAATACTATTACCTGAAAACAAAGATAACTTTATTTCTTTCTGATATGGATACTTTTTATTTATTTCTATTATCATATCAAATTTGTAGTCATAGAGTTGTTCATAGTATTTCTTTATTATCCTTTTAACTTCCATTAGTCCTATAGTGATATCCTTTCTTTAATTTCTGATATTATTGTGTTATTTTTTCATATTTCATAGTTAGCCTGGCTGGAGGTTTATTAATTTTATTAATCTTTTCAAAGATCCTGCCTTTAGTTATATTGATTTCTGTTTTTCAACTTTGTGATTTCTGCATGAATTCTTATTACTTCTCTTCTTCTATTTACTTTGGACTTAATTTACACTTTTTAGTTTCCTAAGGTGGAAATTTAGATTATTGATTTTAGATACTTCTTCTTTTCTAGCATATTCATTCATTGCTATAAATTTCCCAGTTAGCACTGCTTTTCCTGCATTTCACAAATTTTTATGAGTTGTGTTTATATTTTTATTTAAAATATTTTAATTTCTCATGAGATTTTAGATTAATTACACTGTGTTCTGAAAGCAGACATTGTGTGACTTCTATTTTTTTAATTTTTAAAAGTATGTTTTATGGCCCAGAATGTAGTCTATCTTAGTGAATATTCCATATGAGTTTGAGAAGAATGTGTATTTCTAGTGGTATTGGATGAAGTAGTCTACAGACACCACTTGTACTGATGAGTTGATTGATGGTTTTTGAGTTCAAGTATGTCCTTACTGATTTTCTACCTGTCAGATCTGTCCATTTCTGATAAAGAAGTGTTGATATCTTCAACAATGATAGTCGATTCATTTATTTCTTTTTGCAGTTCTATTAGTTTTTTCCCTCACATATTTCGATGCTTTATTGTAGGCACGTATACTTTAAGGATTGTTTTGTCTTCTTAGAAAAAAACAACAATATTAGAAAATAAGTGGATTAAAAACATTTTTAAAAACTTTATATTTACCTTTTGATGGTATAAATGATAGTAACCGAAATCTCACCCTGAGGAGAATTAACTTAGCCAACACTGTAGAATAACTAAAGTAAATAAGGCAATTCCCAAATTGTGGTTTTCAGAAGACTATATTGAGGATATATATATATATGGTACTTTATAGGAAAAGTGTTTCTGCAGGCAACTCTGGTCAGGAAACACAAATACTCCATCCTTTTGTCACTCAATGCCTTCTTCCTTAAATCATGCTGCATAGTAAAAGTCCTAAGAAGTCCTGCAGTAATAAAGAGTATATAACTGTCAATTGAATCTCACTGAAACTGGGGGAAAAGAGAATATATAACTCTATTCAATAGTTTGCCACATTAGAAAATGCTTATAGGTACTTAGTTTATTAGCAAAATTCTTACATCTCAAGGAATTCAGGTGTATGATTCAACATATAAATATACTAATGAACATATAAATTTTTAATTAGCTAGCTTACATGTGAGTTATTATTCAAATTCACTTGCTGTAAAGTGTTTTAAATCTATATTTATTAATATTATCCTGAATGTTCACGTAAGTTGCTAGAGTAAATTATTGTTTTTATTTACAACAAACATTACCTACTAGTTTCATGTTCCCCAATGCATACCCATGACGTGATGCAATAGGAGACAGATGTCATGCAACACATATGGAATCTGCATTGCCAGTGAGGAGCCCTGAATAAAATGAATCTGGACACTTATTTACATCCTGTATGGTTTCCATCCAGAAAGAGTCTCCTTGGAAATACAACAGGAAAGATCCTAACTTCTTACTCTAACTCCATGGAATATAAATAAATCTCTTCAGAAGAAAGATAAATAAATTCATTGTCTCCAGATTTACAACCCTGAATATCTTCAAGGTCCCAGGTTTCAGCCTATCTTGAAATGTAAATACACACCTCAGGAGGTAAATCTCTCTGGAGCATTCTCTCTCTAATTAGTCATAAATTACCTTTCAAAACATGTTTTTTTTGGTTGTTTGTTTGTTTTTTTACCTAGACTTCAATTTTCATTAAAAATTTGTTCAGAATGTTCTAACTGTACATAAACAAACTATCTTCCCTACAGTGTCACACCCACAATGTAGTAATTAAAGCAAATGCAATTCAAATAAAAATTATGCTTTTCTTTCAATATAAGCAACAATCAAATAGTAATTTAGTCAGTGTTGGTAACTCGGTATAATTTATTTTGTTGTTTTCTTAGTCCTTATGAATATAAGAGAGTGGAATGGCAACAATGATTATACATACCTAATATCAAAATATATTGCTGAGAATAATATTTGATAACCCTCCCTGCTAAAAAATATACCTTAGAGTTAATATTGACTCTTGTCAAATGTATGGAAGTATTTGAAGCCTACTTTTAGAGGTTAGAGGAAAGCAATATTTAATCTTAAAAGCAGACCAAGGAATCTTTATAAAAATTATTTAATCTTTATAAAACCTAGTTTAAAACAGTGTATTCTCCCACATGTACTACATTGCATGGCATAAGTTAGGCTGATGAAAAATCAGACAAGTCCCATCAAATTATTTAAACAGTCAAATATATAGTAATAGTATATCCTTTATGTGGTATGATGTGAAATGAGGTTATTTTTTGTGTGTATGGAGCTGTGTATTACATAGATGGCTATCAGAAGTTGATCTCAAGTTTAAATATATCATTGATTCTTGCATAATGGTACAATGAGTAATGCAATATACACCCAGTCCTCATCCCACAGCAGATACCCTGAGCCCTACTCTATGATTCGTCCCCAGAAATACTACTGTCTTACATTGGGTGTTTATCATTCCCATCTGTTTCTTTAAAATTTATTACAGATATATGTATTTCAAAGCAATGTGTATTTTTGCATATTTAACTGTAAATAAATTGAATTTATACTACAGTTTCTGTAACTTGCTTCTTTTTGCTAATCCTTTTTATTGTAAGTCTTTGCCATAGTTTATCTTTTCTGTAGCTGGACATTTATATTGTCTCAGTGGAAAAACAATTAGCACTATGTCGCTATAAGCATCCTTTTGCATGCTTTTTTGTATAGGTTGTTTCTGCTGAGTCTCCCTTTAGGATTTTGATACCTTATGTGTTTGATTATATTTGAATGTTTTCTGTCCAACCTTCTTAAAAATGTGTCTATGTGAATTCTCGGAGATCTAGGATGATGGTTCCTCATTCAAGGGAAGGGATGATTTGCATGTGTTTCTCTTAAGTGCCTGAAAACAGTGCCAGGTCTAAAACACTCTGAAGTAAAGTTATTATTCACTTGATGTTATTCGTACCTCTCACATGAGATAAATTTGGTTTGAAATTTGCCCGAGAATACATTATTTTCCACCACACAAATTCAACTTTATAACAGCATCCTGGACTGAAGGGATATATTAACCTCAATATTCTCCTACTCTAAATTGTGTCCCTTGAAGGTACAACTATTGTGGAAAGGGCTCCTTAGTAGACTTTCCAGGTTTTTTTGTTTTTGTCAATCTCATTCTAACAAACTATCAAAACCAAATTTCAACTGTGACAAAATAAGAAATGCTTTCAGGAAAAAAAATGGAGAATTTGGAACTCTGCTTATCTGATTCCTTTGAACCTAAATTTTCATCCTGTTTGGTCACTTTTTTCATTGTTTGAAGATTTTTTTAAAAAGGGCTTTTTTCTAACTTTCTAGCAATCTAAGATTGCTCAAGATCACCTACAGCAGTAAAGGCAGTGCATCTGATGTGATCATTCTAAATTCAAAAATAGTCATTTTGCATTAACTTAAAACATTTTCATATCTCTGCAGTATAATATATTAAGCCTAGATTCCTTGGTGGCATAGTTGCTGCCAAATTTGTTGACAGCTTTTTGTTATTTAACCATTTTGATCAGAGTTATTTCTTATTTCTCTCTCTCTGTCTCTTTCTCTCTCTCTCTTTCTGACACACACACATACACACACACACACATACATACACACTCACACACGAACTCTGTAGCTTTCTTCTATGGTCTATGTTTATTTACATGCATTAAAATTATTGATATATTTATTTTGAACCATCTATTTACTACTTTCTATTTATCCTACTTTTTGTCTTCTGTAATATTAACAATATCGAATATAAGTCAGTATATTTATCATTTTCCAAAATATTTTGGCTTTAGAATACCATAATTCCAATCACCACCTTCGAATTTATTCTGGTTTTGTGTAAGAGTCTATATTTGTGATCTTCCAAATTAAATAGAATTGTTGTACATAACCAATGTTTATTTAGATTTAATCAGATACTTCTCATTTTTCTCGCTCATTATTCCTTCTTGAATCTCAAATCCTAATTTAGAGTTCATTGTCTTTCTTTCTGTCTTTCACTGAAGGAATTGCTTTTATTTATTTGAAAAACTATTTTATCCCATTTGTAAAAGATTACTTAATTATATATAAAGCCTTTGCCATAATTATAATCTCAGAACAATTCTAAGATATTTTTCTATTGAGTTTTGACATCCAAGGTTGATATTAAGAATCAACTGTTGGTTAAATTGTAATTTGACATATGTAAATTTACTTTTTTTCTCTCAGCGTGCTCTTTGTTATTTTTCAGTTTTAATATGGTATGTCTAAGTGTGGATTTCTTGGAGCATTCTTCTTGGAATTTGTTGGGCTTTCCGTATCTGATGATTTTGTCTTTTTTTTTCAAATCTGAAATATACTCAGTTTTTACCTCTCCTAAAATTGTCTGTCTTCTATTTTTCTATCCTCTGCTGAATCATTGATTAGAAATATACTTTTCTTTTTTTCTTTTTCCATTGTACTTATCCTTCATTATTATAATTATCTATAATTATACTTATCTGCCCTTGTCAAGCACAAACATTACACTTGAAGTTGGAGTATATGGATGTTTGTTTTTATATCTTCAAGTATCTTTCATTAGAATCCAAAAATTCTAATCTGACTTTGAAAAATGTGCATAACATGTCCATAACCAGGGTAAGTAGACACAGGCTTTAGAAGTTACTTGGAAGTAGTATAGATTTTACTTAAGATCTTCATTTTTCATTTCTATATAATTTTATTTCATTTATATTGACATCTTTTTTACTTTTTTAGCATCTTTTTTCTTGATGAACAAGTTTGAGTTTCTTCCTAATTTTTATATTGAATCATTGAAAATAAACATCTTCTGACATTTATCACAAGGCCCCATTCATGAGGGCTATGAGTAAGAGATGGCTTACTTCCTGAGCCCTCTCTCCTGTTCATTATATATCTACATAAGGAAAGGAAAATTAGAATAAACCAATTAGAGAGGCACAAAGTATTAAATATATACTTGTTAAATAAATGGATAAATAATATCCAAATATGTGAAGAACAAAACTATTAATAAGTTGCAGAAGATAATGCTATCCATATTTAAGGTAAGTCTCCTAGCTCTTCCATTAGAAGTAGACATAGGTCTGTTCTTGTATATGCACCCGTACATACTCACACATCTACATGGAAACACACACATAAATATAGAGATAGAAAGATTCCCATCTCCAATACCACCTTTGTTTACCCAGTTTTTATGCTCTATAAGTATAAATAGTCAGTGTTCCAGTCTGCGTAATGATTTTTGCACCATAATTTTCACAAATAAGTCATGTGCAAAGGATGTATGATAGAACATGTCTAAAGTGTTGCTGTCTCTGACCTGAGATGTATGAAAGTGAACTAGTAAAAGCTAAAAGGAGTTGTTAAAACAATATTTGACATAATATAACACTGCTAATTTTTATTGAAAGACAAGTAGAAGTCTTCCATGAAATATTTACTGTAGTTTTAATTAATTTATGCCACAGAAATTAGAGCTGAATTACACCTTATGATGGGCTCTGCAAAAAAAATATGTCGTAGGCAAAAGGCACAGTTCGTGCATATTCATTTCTTTGTACTTAAGGTTCAAAAAATAACTTTGATGGGAATATTGTAAATGTGAGGATCTCACTGTTCGCACTGCAGGACATTGTAATCAGTGGTCCTGGTTTGCTGGGATTGGTGTAATTTTTGAGACTAGGGAAAAAGCCAAAATTATAGTACTGGAAGCATATCATTTGATTAGTAAATGTATGCTGAAATAACAATGATGATGCCCCATTTCATTATGTTAAAACATAAGGTTTTAATAATATGGATTTATTTTAGGAGTTATAGGTTAAATAATATTAGTTATATATCAGATTATACTATCAACTAAAACAATAAATGTATCATTATGATGATACTGATGAAAAATGTATCAAAATGTATTTTCAAATATTGCTTATGAATTGAAAATGTATTATTCAGTTCTCATCTCGTACAATTTAATATAATAAAGAAAATGATACCTTTATTGAACATCAAGCACATTTGCAGTGCTTTGGTTTGTCATTCTAAACCTAAACAATCATTCATGTCACTGTAATTTCAGTTGGAGAAGGATAATAATGCTGTCTTCAGTATGAACTGGAGTACAATGTATTGCTTCAAAATGATTGAGCCCATAAAGTCCCACTTTTAACATGTAGTATTTACACAGACTACCTTTTCAGCAGTGGAATATAAACAGTTTACAGAACCTAAGAAGTGCTTTCAGACTAAGTATAATTTTTTTTTTTCTATTTACAACCTAAATACATCCCCTCTTGATATTCTTTTTCATTGCACAAACTTCTAACAACTTCTTTTTGGACTTTCTTCTGCGATTGTGATAGCTAGGTTATTAGTTTCTCAGTCTTTGCTGTTTAATCCATTTGTAGATGACTTTTCTCAGCATAATATAATCAACCCAATGAGAATTCATCCTTTTCTGTGGGGCCTGTGTAGTTCAGTCTCAGCCAGCTGCAAGTTGCAAGCTGTTCTAGGCTCATCTCTCCATAATACTTAAGCATTTAAGCTTTCTTCTTATTATGTTATATATTTCACCCAATTCCTCCCATAAAGTTATTTATTTACTATATTTAATTTTTAATTATTAATTTCCTCCATAAAATATACTTTCCTTCTGAGCAGTATTACCAAAGAGAAAACATATTCTTTCCAGATGCCATATTAATTTAGGTTTCTGGTCTTGAGCAGTTCACTAATTCTCTTTTGTTTAAGTTTACTTAACTTTAAACTGAATGGTTCGGGTGAGAATCTTTCAAGAGTGGCACTGATCAAACCTAGAGGCACTGTTCAGGACTCCTCACTTGGGCAGTTAAGGGTCTGGAGTTAGAGCTCCTAATGATTAATATTCCCCTTTCAAAATTTTCATTGATTAGATGTTACTACAGCTCTCAGACATACTGAATTTACATATTTAGGCATCTACAAAATTTGCTAACCAACAAATTTTATTCTTATGGTATACTGAAGAGACAAACCAACAAAAGATCATGGAATACTGAAAACACACACACACACACACACACACACACACAGGTAAACCAGGGACTCAACTCTGAAAAACATATTCAAAATAGATTTTATATATTTAACTTGCAACACTTTTGAGTAATATCACAAACATTACAGAAACGATAAGAAAAAATATATTACCTTTCAATGTGCTGTTCTCAAATTATATAATAACAAGAAAACACTGGTTACATTACTATTTGAAGTATTGCCATAAAAGTTAGATGAAATGTATCATTGTGATCATGACATTTTTTTCCTGGAAACTGTGAATGTATTAACATCAGAGAAAATGTATTCTATTAAAGAATGTCATTAACAAATAGACTTACACATAAAATAGAGTCACCAGTAAATCTAAAATTGCTTATTGTATCAATATTTTAAATATTTTATCTAATTAATATGTAGGCTGGCACATTAGCTAGAACACTAATTTAGTGGCTCTCTATTCAAGTAGAGGAAGTCTGCATCAATTGTTAACTTGCTTAGTCATTTAATCAGTATTTCTCCAAATGTTTAGTTGGAATGTACTGAGTTGATTTTCTAGTATAATCCAGTGTTACACTGAATACTGAATATTAGTCATGTATTTCATGATTTCATTATCCTTTTCTCATAATTATTATTTTCAGTACACAACTGGTTTTAATTTAATATGTTTTTACCTTTCATTTCCATTCTAATGTCTGTTGATCCCTTTTGGACTGAGTGTATATTTGCATGAGTATATGAGGGCCCACTTTTATTTTAGTGTGTTTCCTTTTTTGAAATTGATGGCAGAATTAAGCTAGCCTAATAGAAATGATCGAGGAGTTTAAAGGGACTGTCATGTTTGTATCTATAATGCTTGATAAGTCTATAATGCCTTGAATGCACTTTTTTCATTTTATCAAAATTTACTTATTATTGTCATAGAAAGAAGTGATCTGAAGCAAGCAATCTGCATAGCCAGAAGCATAAATTGACATTTAGCTTACCTCTACTTTCTGCATAAAAATGGCCTCATTTGCTACTCAGTATGTTCCAGTGATTTCGTTGAGTGACAATTACTCCTTAAAATTGATTTTCTATTGTTCAAACATAAATTAGTTTTGTTATAAATGGTACGTTGCCATATTTAAGAGAATGAGTTCTAGAGTCAAAGAAACTTTAGATCCATTCCTGATTTGGCCACTTCCTGTCTTTGTGATCTTTGAATTATTTAACTTATCTTGGTTTTCAAATTTCCTAATTGCCTAATGGAGGTAATAACTGCATTAATCCCCTGACTGTTGTGAATATTCAATAATCAAATGCATGCAAAGTTTTCTGGCACTTAGGGTTAAATATATTTTAGGTAGTATCATGCATATATTTCATAAACTTTCTCATTTATTCTATGAGATGTAGCTCACATAGGTGATGTTTAACATGATGTTTCCTATTTCTGCTACTGCTAATTTAGACACATGAAAAAAGTTCTGATAGTTTGAGAAGCATAATCAACCATTTCACATTCTATTTTATTCTTTTAAAAGATTCACGTTCTATTTTATTCTTTTTAAATTCTATTTTTTAAAGTGTATCAATACTTTCAAGAATCTGTGCAAAAAAAGAGCATCACCTTTTTTTTTAACCATTATTATTAGTAGTATTTATCACTGTATACGGAAACTGAAAGGTGTCCACGCTGAGCTGATCGAGAAGGGAAGATTTCGATGGTGAGTAGTAGTCCAGTTGGAAGAATGCACAAGAGGCCGACATAATAATGAAATGGCAGGCACCAACTTTATTGTGGGGAGTGCAGTTCTATTGGGGGAAGTATAGTCTATTGTGGGGAGCGGACTTCTGCTCATCTTCTGCTCCCCAAGGGACTGCATGGCTCCACATATATCAGAGTACAACAGTGGCATTCAGCCACACATACATGATACAATAAGCTGAAGTATGTTTACTTATTTTAGGCACAGGAGCCCTACTACACTAATGTACCATTCTAAATCCAGGGTCCTACTCCTAGCCACGAGCCTGGATCACAGCCAGACGTGGGACCCACAAAAGGGAAAATATTTAACATACTTGTAATGAAATTTTCTCAAAGGATGCACAGATACTCTATATTGCAATCAAAGTAGCTACGCTCTTTAAAATTTACTTAGTTTTATAAATTTGCAATGTTCATTAGAGACAACATAGAAAACAAAGTTGCTTAAAGACTATACTTAGAACATTTGTAGAAAACACTTTTTTTCTCCCTCTTTCAACTTTCTTTTCTATCCTTCTAAGATAAGGGATGTTTTCTCTTAACAAGGTACTGTGAAACTCTATAGCCAGTAAATGTAGATCTAAAATATGATTTTATACATGCTAATAGTTAATAATAATATATTTATTTAACCTATGTTTTTAGAATGTTTTCCTTTGTTATCTGGTTGTGGTGGTAATTTTAAAGAGAACTCTGAAAGAGAGGTCCAACCATAAATCTTTGCGTTTTTGTGCAATGTGCTTTAATTCAGCTTTCCATTCACAAATGGAAAGTTGAATTAAAAGATATATACATTTTAAGTGTTTTAATACAAGTGGCCATATTGTATCTAGAGTGGGTCTAAAAATTTATCAGTAGTGGATATGTGGCTATTTTCTCATGCCTTTCCCTACACACTGACAAGTATTTTCTCTTAAACTTTCCTTCTTCTGGTAGGTAAAAGTGTGTTTCACTGTTAAAATACACATTTTTATAAAGATAAGTTAGTTTGGAAAGGTTTTTATGTTTTAATTTGTTACTTATTCCTTCATTTTGTTTTAATTGCTTATTCTTGTTCTTTATTTTTATTTTGGTTTTTAAAAGTTTCTTGTACATGAAAAAAACTGTTTCCTTAACTGTAATGCAATGGTTGCAAATATATTTTGTAGTTTGTTATTTGTCTGTTTATTCATATACAAATACTGTATTTTATGAACATGACTGTGAATCTATTTTTTGTTTCTGATTTTTGTACATGACTTAAGTTTATTCTATATGCACATTGTGTATTATAGTATTTATCAAGGATACAGAGTGTTGATAATACAGAGTGTTATCAAGTATACAGAGTGTTCGAATTGAGATCAGACACTGAGACATAATGCAGAAATCTGATTAAGACCATAAAGTTGCTCGTGAACAGAGGTATAGAAAACATATGTGTGTGTATGTATATATATAGTTTAATTAGAATTGACAGTATGAAACATTCTGCAGGAAGCCTCTCATAATTACTTACATTCATTCCATTCTTATATGTTAGCCACTCTTGTGGGCCTAACCAGATGGTTCTTTCCCTATATGCTGAACAATAATGTGTGTGAATGAGGTATCAAGAGAGTAAGGAAGTGTACTTTACATAATCTAAATATTGTCATTACTGATTTGTATTGTTACTGCCTATGTTTAATATTGTATTTACTTTTTCATGTACACATTTATCTGTATCAATTTGTCAGCTAAGAAATCTAGTCAGACCACTTATAAACAAAAAAATATAAAACACAATTACTTGTATACTTTTCAATTTAGAATTACCAAATTACTGCTGTTAGTGTCTTAAAAATTGTAGTTTAAATACTCAGTGTCGAAAACTAAAAAATGTAGATTTATACTACACACACAGAGTACAAATTATATTATACATAAAAATATATTTTGTTTGCAGTTACCAAAAGCATTATATATGTTCCATATCACAAAAATCAAACATACTAAGAATATATTATAGAAGAATATGTAATAAGAATATATCTTAAGAATATATTAAAAATAAAGACAGGATCATAATACAAATAAATCAAGATAAGTTGCTTTGAAATTGTTAGAAGGTAGTTAGACAGCCATGAGTGATGGAGGATCAAAGGAATGAAGGTTCCGCCCAGAGACAGTCCTTAGGACCTCCTTGAAACACCCATTTTATAGTTATAAATCATCCCTGCATCCTGAAGAACAAAGAAATGAAGGATCATAAACCTATAGCTGGTTTAATCTGGCCACAGATGCTTTTCACCTCACCTTAATTATACCATCATTATAATATCATGCATATGCCCAGAACTTCATAAATATAGTTATAACAGACTGAGTTCTGGGTAGCTGTATGCGCGGTAGGCAAAGAGTTATATAACAGCCAAATGTCAATCAAAATGACCTCAAGTACCAATCATCTAGGATTGCCCTTGTAACTGCCCATCATGGCCCTAATATAATACAGACTACCCGACTCCCACAGGCATTACAACCCTTTTTCCTAACACACCTCTTACTTGGAATGTATTTTAATTATACCTTTTGTTTGCATACTGTAATAGCCCATTTTAGTCACGACCTACTTCTTTCTTAAAATGTGCTTTTAATAAATCTTACTTTTTTTAAATCTCGCTGAGCTATAACTCTTTACCGTGTTGTGTGCATTTCAGATCACACAAGTGGTAACAAAATGAACTTTTCTTTCTTTTCAAATGCAGTTTGTAACCACAGTTACATTTTCTAGACTTCAAAAACTTTCACTTTGGCCCACTAAACTTAGGCTCTATGCCTACATTTAAGCAGTTATAAAATTCCTCTCTCTTAACTATGTACACATTACATTTTTTTCTATTTAAGTAATATCCTATTTCAACTTATAAGCTGTTCTAATATAAAATGAAAAAAACCTAAAAGTGCATGAAATACAAAGTGTACAGCTTCATGAATTCTATAATTTTTTTTTTTTTTTTTTTTACTGTTACCCACTTAAGTTGAGACACAAATTCTAGCATATCAAAAGCTCACCCTCTACCCCTTTCCAATTAAGAATCTTCCTTTTTTCCAAAGGTCATTACTATTTTCACTTTTCTGATAATTGCTTTCTTGTCCTTGCCTTAACTAGATATTTGATTTCAAAGATGTTGAGAGGTTACAGAAACTAGAAGGAGAGGATCTCTTAAAGTCAGTCTTCCTGAGAAGAAAAATGATCTTTGATCATGTGAAACAGTTATTCCCAGGATCCTCACAGGATCTAAAGAAAAAAATATTCATGCCACTTTCTCTCCTCCTTCCACTCTCTTACCAGATTTCCTCACCGGCAACTTCTATCTAGAAGCCAGAGGAAAAAGTACCTATATAGGTCAGCTTCCTGGGCCATATCACAAGGTAACAAATAATAGAGTGAATTTAGAAAGGAAACTAAAATGTTCCAGTTTTAAAAAATGTATTTGCTCAACTGTGGATGAACATTTGAGATGTTTCCAATTGGGGGCTTTATTGAAGCATATTAGTATACATAGTGGATTCAGGTTTTGGGTTACCTGTAGCTTATGTGATCTGGAGTGAAGATTCTCTTTAATAAACAGAATAAAGAATTATATACCTACATATATTATACATGATAACAAAGTAAGATTTACTTTATAAAAGCAAATATGGTTTAATATAAGAAAATCAGTCAATATAACAAGCCACATTAATAGAATAAAGAAAAACAAACACATTATCATTTTAATTGATTCAGGAAAAAAGTATTTGAAAAATCTGACTTCTTTTTATGGTAAAAAGACCCAGTAAACTAAGAATAAAAGGTTATTTATTGAAGATGCTAAAGAATATTTGTGAAAAACCCATAGCTAACATTGTATTCATGGTGAACTACTGAAAGCTGTCCCCTAAGGGACAAGATAAGAATCTTTCCTTACACCAATGTTCTTTAATATTGTTCTGGAAGTTCTAGCCAGAGCAAGTAGTCAAGAAAAAAAGGAAAGAAATGTCTCTAAACAGAAAGGAAGAAGTATATTACCTCTAAATGACATGATCTTATACATAGAAAATCCCAATGAATCCACAAAAAAAAAAAAGCTAATAAACTTAGAAAGTTAAACAGTACAAGATCAACACACAAAAATCAAGTGTATTTCTGTACACCAGCAATGAACAATCCAAAAAGAAATTTAAAACAATTACTTTTAAAATAGCATCCAAAGAATAAAATACTTTTGTAGATAACCAAGGAAGTGAAAGACATATACTGACAACTACATAACAATGTTGAAATTAATTAAAGGAGACCTGAATTAATAGAAAGACATCCATGTTCATAGATTGGAAGACTTAATATTGTTAATGTGGCATTACTATCCAAAGCAATATACAGATTCAATGTAATCATTATCAAAATCCTAATGGCTTTATTACAGAAATGGGAAAGTACTCTGAATTGCAAAACCATCCGGAAAAGGAGAAACCAAGTAGACTCACACTCTCCGATTCTAAAGCTTACTACAAACCTATAGTAATCAAAACAGCATGCTACTGGATTTAGACTAGACATACACATCAATAGAAAACAGTGTGTCCATATCTGTACACATATGGCCACTTGATTTTTGACAAGTTTCTCAATAATATCCAGTGGGGAAAAAATAGTCTCTTCAACAAATGGTGCTGAGATAAACTGTATACTCACATGCAAAGAATGAAATTTGTTCTCTATGTAAAGTAAACTTTATACAAAAAATTAACTCCAAATGGATTAATGACCTAAATATAAATGCTAAAACTGTAAAACTCTTAGAAGAAAAAATAATAGTAAATCTTGACTTAGAATTTGGTGATAGATACTTAGATATGATACCAACACATGAATAAAACAACAACAACAACAACAAAAAAAAACAGAAAAAAAGGGAAAAAATGGACTTCATTATAATTAAAAACTTTTGTGTATTAAAGAACATTATCAAGAAATTGCAAATGTAACCTGCATGGGAGAAAATATTTGCAAATGGTATATCTGATAAGCTTCTAACATGCAGAACATATAAAAATAAAACAGCTCAACAAAAAAAAGACAAAACAAATTAAAAATGGGCAAAAGACATGAATAGTCATTACTCTAAAGAAAATATACAAATGATCAACAAGCACATGAAATGGTTCTCAAAATAATTATTAATTAGGGAGATGCAAATCAAAGCCACTTTGAGGTACAACTTCATATCATTCATATGGCTTTAAACAAACAAACAAACATGAAGAACACAAATGTCAATAAGAATATAGATAAATAAAAATGATTGTACATTGCTAGAGGCAATGTAAAAATGGTTCAGCCACTGTGGAACACAATTTAGCAATTCCTCAAAAAGCTAGAAATAAAATTACCCTATGACCCAGCAGTTTTGCTCACACAAGTATTCAAACAAATAGCTGTACATGAATGTTCATGTTGGCAGCAATAGCCAAAAGGTGAAAACAACCCAGATGTCCAACAATGATAAATAGATAAATTATGTGAGATATATTCAATAATATATATTATTATTAAAGACCTAATTCAACTATAAAAAAATACACTTGACACATTTGTCAAGTTCACATAATTTCATAAGAACTTGTTTATCTTTTATACTTATGAAATTTACTAACGATTATATTGGATATAAAGTCAGAGCAGATGGAAATCATGGACCTTCACACTCTCTTCTTGATTCCAGTTTCCTTCTTGTGTGCCTCCAGTTCCAGTTTTCATACCTTTCCACCTTCTTTCTATATCCTCCTCCACACTCCACCTTCTAATTTTCAGCTCCATGTTCCTATTAAAGTGCTCCCTCAGTTGCCAAGTCTTATCCATCTCTCTCCGACTGAGTCAACATTTTTGCCCATCAATATGTCCATTTTAAGGGAAAGGTAGCCAGGTCTCTGATATGTCATGACTTACCTTTTTTGAATTAGAACACTTCCCTTCTCTGGAACAATAAAATGGGATGGAGAAAAAAAAAAAATGTAGACATCTTCAAACCTGTTAAATTGCCAAAGACCCCATAGGTTAAATAAGGTTTTTGTAAAGTAAGTTAATCAGTTGACAGAGTTAATCTTTCAGAAAGATAAGGTTCAGTCAAACTTTTCAGTCTGCTTTTTAGTTATATCAAATTTTCTGCAAAGTATACAGAGGGAACATGTAGAAGAGAAATGATGTTTGTCAAGCAGCACTATAGCTGTTGATCTAATCCTGGGCACTGAAAAGAAAGATTTAAATTATCAGAGACACAAACACATGAAGATCCACAAGCCGTCGAACTCTGTAATGAAAGAGAAATTATTGATAAATGTAGAATAGAAAGATAGATCCAAGAGATGTCTTTTTAAAGCAATAATAAACAATCATAAAATAAATTTAGCTGATCTACTAAAAGTACATAACCATAAATACGAACTAAATAATATAATTATATGCAATGACATTCTTAACTTTATTAAAATTATTTTGAAATCTTTAATGAAAATATTTTAACAAATATATAAATCATCAAACAGATACAAGGAGATAAAACAATTTGAAAATCATATTATACAAAAGGAAAATAGAAAAGTACTGAATTATTTTTCCTAATTAAAGCGCCAGACACAGCTATTCAATGATATAACTCCAATGGTATTTAAACTCTTCCAGATGAAAAAAAAGGGAGGAAAGATTCTACATTATTTTGGCATAATCAGAATAACAATAATATGAAATCTTTACAAAAACAACACAAAGAAAACTACAGATCAGATTATTTTAGAACTGATGCAAAATATCAATTTGTTTATGTTGTTCAGAGACCAGAAAACTATCACAAATGGCACTGAATGAATAGAAAAAATTAATTTTTAACTATTTAAAAAGTAAACCTGTCTGAAAAATTAAATTGTCACCAGTACATGAAAGTAACTGTGATATAATAAGAAAAGTATTCATGTTAATAACACAAGACTCAATTTCCTTCTTTTCACATCCTTTTGGCAAATGATTTATTAATTGAAGTTTTATTCTTTGATGGTGGTTATTTTTGGCTGTCACGTATAGTTATTATTTTGTGCCAGGTTACTTAATCCTAATCACCATTTTACAGACAAAAAACTTGGGGCACAAACAGGTGAGATGACTTGTCCAGAATCGCACAATGTGTTCCTGATAGAGTCAGAATTTTAGTCGAGCTTACTTAATGCTCTGATTTTTTGTATGGTGCTGACTTGGTGCTTTTATGCAACTTTTAGATGCATTTATTATAAAACATGGTGAGTTGTTTTATAATGGATCATGTTCCAACCATTGGACCATGAGTTACTTAGACATTTTTTTTCTCTCCTATGTAATCTTAGTCTCCAGCCAGGATTCAGAACAGAGTATGTGAAAAGTAAAAGGTAGTGGAAAGGATATTTATATTCTATAGCATCATTATGAGAATTAGGTCATGCATTTATAATTAGTGAGTGAACTCTGAAAATTATAGAAGACTATAATTTCAGAAATAAAAAAGGAAAAATTATTTTCAATTTGAGAAACAAAAGATAAAACAAAACTACAGTGTAACATTATATTTTAAAAATCTGGATTTTACTCTGTGTTGGAAAAGCAAAACAGCTACTTGAAAGTTTAGAGATCTTTAAGCCTGTCTTTATAGTAAACAAGTTTATTTGCAATACTATCTTTAATAACATACCATTTGCACAGCATTAGTGAACACTACAGTAACTTAAATTCAATATGGTCTCAAGCATTAGAATCCTTCTAGATTTTACAAAAAAAAATTTTGCTGGGTGGAGTATTTGCTGTTTCCAAATAGACTTATTCTTTATATTTCTCACTTAGGATTTTAAAAATGCTTTCTGAAAAATATTTTTGAAAATTGCCTAGTCATACATATTTTTAATTTTGTCAAGAATTAAAAATGTTAACTTTTGTTCATTTATTTCACATCTATGTGTTATCCTGCTGACAAAAAGAAGGATGTTTGTTTCTATGTTGTTCAGAGACATCTGAAAAATATCTTTATCTTTTACTTGTGCATTTCACCTGAATAGATATGGGCTAGACCTTTTCTGGGATTGTCTGTGTATTTTCTCTCTCATTCCTTTGAATTGTTTTATAATTAGCAAATGCAAGAATGTAACTTATTCTATTTAAACATTTCTTAATGATGAGATTTCAGAATAGTCTCAATTTTTATTATAAATTATTTGGCAATAAATAATTTTATATCTGTATTTACATCTATATTGACTATATCTGTATATGAACCTCAGTTTTATCTATATAATTAATATCAATATTGACATATCTTTATGTGCCTAAGCTATTTATGTAGAACAGTTTTCTGCATGTGAGAATGCTAGATAAGTAGCCACATTTATTCAAATATGTAAATATTTCTACCAGTCTACTTACTAAAAATATTATGGGATATTGTACTACCACCAATAACATTTGATTTCACTATTCTTCATAGACTCATCATTAATAAATGTTTATTATTATTTTGTAGCACACTAAGTGAAAAAAGTGTCACATTATTAAATTTTTATCTGATTATTCATAATCCTATGTATATTATATTATATTTTATCTTTTGTAAATTGTTCATATTATTTACTTATTTTAAATTTATTTTTATAGTTATTGTTAGCAAAATATTAACTCTTGGTTATATGTGGTACAACCATTTCCTTTCTGTCTCTTAGATTTTTAGTTATTTATGTTGTCATTCAGTTTATGTAACCTTAAATTTTTTAATTAAATTTGTTTTAGAATCCGAACAATACAATAGACAAACAAAATAAGTAATAAAATGATAACACAATATAATACTATTACACATACACAACATATGCATGGATGATATATTTGAAGAATTAGAAAACCTTAATGAATACTTAGAATTAATATCCATTCTATTTTAATGTATTCTGTAATGAAATATACCAAAATATGATTTTTAGTCCTGCAACTTACTAGGCATCAAGTAAATTATTTTTCCTCTGAACTTTCGTTTCTTCATCTTCTCTATGGTAATAATTATAAATCCAATCTCAAGAGGAAAGAAGACAGTAAATATCCCAAAATGTTAATAATATTTATTTGGTAAATATAATAATAGAGAACTCAAACATTCAGTTTAAGAGTAAAGACCAGGTAAAAAATACAAAAAAAATAAAGTTAACAAAATAAACATGCATACATACATAAAATGAACTACCCATAAGTGTAGGCAATATGAAAAGTCTGTCCTTCATGGGGAGGTAAAATATAAATTAGTAAATAGACTATGCTTCTTATTAGGAATACAGAATGCCACTAAGAAACCAATTTTTAACAACTTTAATGTAGTTCAAACCAAAATACTAATGAAAATTTAAAATGCTTAGAAACTCGAGAAATATTTAGTTTCTTGTGAGAGAATAAATAAAAAAGTAGAGCCCCCTCAAATAAAGTTTTGCAGTTGGAGAAACGGAAAAAATATATAGATCGTCTGTGTTATACCTAACAAACTTTTAAAAATAAAAAAGGAGGAAATTGTTATTCATTTGTCCCAATAACTCCTTAGGAAATGAAGAAAAACAACAAATATTTTGAAAATAAGTAGAATCAAAATACACTAATATTTTAAGAATTTTTTTAAGTAGAAAAACCAACAGAAGAAAAAATATAATATCCAGTAATATAATATCCAGATTATATTATATAATATAATATAATATCCAGATCTAATATGCTACAGAAAGGATAAATATGAGCAAGAATCTTTGAGTGAAAAGGTAAAATTAACCTTAAAAATTAGAGAACTTTCTATGAGTTTTAAATAATACATTGGTAATCCGTGTCCTATTGTTTAATTAGGTATAATATATATAAGTAATTATTTCTTCTTTTGCCACTCTCTTTAGTCTGGCTAATCAATTTTCTCTTCTAAATTATTTGAGAGCATTCATCACATTAGTTGCATTTACTGCCATTTAATTTTACTGTGTGTAAATCGTATTCATGACAAAGAAATGTGCAGTAATCAGAGGAGAAACACAATTGAGGCAAACAAAGGTATTCTGCATGGAACAATTTAAAAAGGGCTCTGCCTTCAGTCTTCACTTGGACTTAATTGAGAGTATACAAGGAACTTAATTTATAAATATAGTGCTCAATAATAAGATTGTTATCTGTTAATATCAAATGCTTTTCCTTTGTATTACAAAACATCCTAGGTAAATTAGGAAAAATTATGAACTAACTTTTTTTTTACAAATATTTAATTTCCAGTCAAGTGTTTTATTTCTATTAAGATTTGAAGAATAGTTCAAAATACATGAAATCATTTATGTCTATGGCTTTAGGGTTCAATTAAATCCAAGTTACATCAATGATATTTTACTGGCTCCAGTAACTTGTATTTTCTGTTAAGGAAACTGGAGTGCTGCCAATTTAAGTTGTTCAGTATAAAAAGTCAGCAAGACAACAAATCAAAAATTTAGAGAGTTTCCTATAAATATATTATCCTGCTGTGAGTTGTCTCACTTTGCCATTCACTTTAAATTTGTTAAAATGACTTCATTTTTAAAAAATCAGTAAGATAATGAACTTAACGTTATAAATAATAACCATGTACTTATTGATTTGAATATTTATACATTGTCTTTAACCTATATCAGCCTTATGTTGTTTATGTCCAAAATGAGTTTGAGTTAGATAATTTGCTAATACTTTACTAGCCTAGTTCTCTGAGTCTTAAGGAAAACTAAGTGAGTAGCTAACGTTTGTTTCAGACATAGATTTTACTTCTCAAATAATACAATAATGTATAATTATTAAAGAAATATTTATTTCAATCATTTCAACAGTATTTCTGAAAAATTATAAGGGTTTCTGTGTGGTGCTTTCTATGCAAAAGATGCTTTAGAAATAGTTACAATGCCTGTTAACATTTTATAAGCTTAAATAGGTTCTGAAATATAAAAAAAAATTTAACTTTATTTAATTTATTATTGTTCAAATATTTTGGAAGAAGACATAACCCCTGTGGCACAGCCCAATATCCCTTGAGGCAAGTGCTATAACTTGGAATCACACTCCCAGAAACCAATAGTTTAGATTTGTCTCAGTGGTTATGTTTACTTGTCAAGATATTTGATATTCTGTTTTTCCCAATTTATAGTTTTTTACATATGCTTAATAACATCAATGGTGATTTTTAAAATAATCTATACAATTGAATAAAAATGATTCTAAAATTGATAGTATTATCACAGATTAATAAGAAATTGTTAAATGTTAGCCATATTCTATTCATTGGTCTAAATGCAGTTGAAAATCTGGAAATATACATAATATTTCAGATAAAGTGCTATTCACAAGGATAATAATTGAGAGTTATGATCAGCGTAGTACTGATTGAAATTCATTTTAAAAATCAAAATTTTTTAATCTTTGAAAACTGTCATATTTCTACATTTATTTAATCATTGAAAACACCATTATAACCCAAGTATCTGACCTTTTTTGATGATCTTTTCCAAGGTATTTTTGTCTATGCAATTAGTTACATAAACATTTTTGATAAGCACAGGTAATATGTTTCTAAATTATGTTTCACTTCATTTTTACAAATTTGCACAGATGATTTTTCTCCTTATTCTCCTTGCATGGCATAGTCTCTGGGACCAGGAGGGCACAAAGTAAACATTTGTTAAATTAATTTATGTTCTTGATCAAATTAGGTAATTGATTCCTACAAGTGTCTATTTACATATTTCAAGGGAATGAGTAGATTTTACTCTCTGACTCAATGCTTCTTCTCATATTTAAATATCTAGATTAAGCTCTAAGTCAAAATCAGTCAAATGTTTTCTCCCTCCAGGTAGTCTCATAGAAAATTAAAACCACCTGTACTAAAATTGGTCCGCATTGTTGGATTTCTTAAGTGAAGCTGTGTGAATCAGATATTTCTCATTTGTTTCAAGCTTTCCAAAATACATTAGATAGTAAAGGAGAAAAGTTTTTAGAACTTCCAATATATCTTTATAATAACAAACATACTTATTTAGCTGCTATTATATTATTGAAGAAAGCAAGGTAGAGTAGGTGGGATACAGAAAATAAGTGAACATATTTCTTTTTATTACTGTAGGTAAGAGACAGGTTAAGAAATATAATTTATCCAGGGAGTCGAAAAATTTTTTAATTGTTTCAAGCCAGTTTTAATTTATACATAAATCTAGTAAAAACTTTGCTAGATTGATGGAAAAAAATAAGTTTAACATTTAAACAGACAACAGTAAATGTGTTTGATTTCTCATTTAAAATGCCATTTGAATACTCAAAAGAACTCTACATTTGGCTGAAAAAGCACAAATCATCATTCAACTAGAGCACTGTGTAACTTCTGGCAGGCAAAAAAAAAGGCATTATTACTATTATCATCATCATCATCACCACCATCACCATTATTATGATAAACAGCAGTTATTCTCCCCCTGGGAATTCTAATATGGATACAGTCCAGCCTGTAAAAATTGTGCTGTACATTAAATAAAATGAGTAAATGAAAGGATGAGAAAATAGCTATGATGTTTTATTACCTTGGAATCAAAGACTATAAAGAGACCTGAATTATACAATGTAAAATTATGAGAGTATAAAATGACACAATGTGCAGTAATTTATAATCAATTTAGTATGTGTCAAGTCATAAATCTGTTCTTCAAATGGATTTCTCACTGTTGGAATGAATGTTTAATTTTAATGTTTATGTTTTTCCTCTGTGCTTGTCTTTAAGGAGTTGTTTTAATAAAATTTCACAATACTCAAAGATATTTTTGATCTGGTCCAATCATAGCATTTTATGTATGTGGAAAACTTCACAAGTTGTTAATATATTCAGGTTGAAGTTTTCAAAACCTGATGTCTAAAAGGTGTACATAAATTGCACATTTGAGTGTCTTCGTTGACAGTTAAGCAAATAATCATTTTCATGCCTAACTGCCTACTGAAATGAAGTGATTGTGCGTTTCGGTGCCAAATTCAGTCTCTGAGTTGAAAGAGTGGCCTCAATATTGGAGAAGATTAAATATATTTTAGGGTGGTCTTCAGTGTTTGTCAAGGTTATTTGAAGAATGGAAAGAAGTCATTGTTAAACTGTGTATTTATTTGGTTATGCTAGAACCTTAGCTAGAATGCAGTATCTAGTGTGATGTATTTTACATGAACCTTGAGCATATGTATTTTAATATAACGTATCTCCTCAAAACAGTTAAGTTTCACATTGTTTCTAGACCGTTAATGTTTTTCTTAAGCAGCATCATTTCAGAATTTTGAAATATTTTCAATCAATGCACTGAACAAAGCACACACAATTAGATATTTACGGCAGGTAGAGAAGAATAATGCAATGTGAAATGTGCTACCTTCACTGCAAAGAATACTTGCTCTAGGTGAATAGTGTATAAATTCATAACGAAACTATGTGTGCCTGATACTGCAGAAAGCTCCACAGGGACATTTTAAAGAGGGAAATGCAGGTGAAAATATATTTTGCTCCAGGGAAAGATTTAATTGCCTGAAAAATACCAAGTTAGTACTTAAAATATACTTAAAAAATTTTTACCTAAATAATATGAATATGTTTTATTGAGCAAAGTATTTACGAGACCCTTTCCAAAGATATTAGCCAATTCTGGGGCTAGCTGTTTGAAATCTATGTGAAAAGTTTTGAGAAGACAAAGTAAAGGCCAAAAAAGAAGGTACTTCAGTTAGAAAAAAAAAGTGAAAGTGTTAGTTTACAGAAAAGAAGAACAGCAGAGTAATGGTGTGTGTATTCATGTAAAGGGATGTACAGATACTCATTTTGCTAAAGTACTCCTGTGAGTTTTTAAAAAATGATCCTTTTTCTAGTGTGAGATGAACATCTTATTCTTGATATATTCTTTAGTATTTAAAGAGCTTTCTCATAAAAAACAAAATATCACTATTTGTACCTTGACTAATCTTCAATTTATTAATTATTAAACAATTAACATTAATCTCAACCACATACTGCTCAAACAAGCAATAAAAATATCATACATTTGACAAGTTAATTTTCCCAAATCTGAAGAATGTTGATTTACTTAATCTAACAAATACTTGTGAATATTTTATGGCAATTTCAGTTCTGTTAAATTAGATATTTTAATATTTGAACACATTAAACAGAAAAGTAGAACATCAAATGATTACAGTTTCAATCAATAATTCACCTGAAATCCAGTTATAAAGTGCAAATCCTAGAGATTTAAGTGGTTTTTCCATTATCTTTTAAAATTTTTATTTCTATTTCTATTACTTTATTTTAAATTCTTACTTTTATTTATCACTTTTTATTCTGAAATTTATTTCTTGTTTATTTAAAAGAGTTATAATTAAGATCATCTAACTGATGAAATTGGAAAGATGGTCAAAAATCTCTTGCCAGAACTACAGAATTTGGTAAACCTTTACCAATTTTTCTAATCAAGTACTTTATGCTAAGGAAAGGAGTCCTTGTAGTTAGACCTTGCCCAGTGTTTGTGGAAATGTCCAAATTATTTACTTGATACACTAAGAATGTAATCGTTGAGTTGTATAGTAAATCTTAAGGTTTAACTTTACAAGAAACTCCAAACAGCCTTCTAAAGTGATCATATATTTTGACATTCCCACTAGTAGTCAGTGAGAGTTTCTGTTGTTTTATACCTTCATTAGCACTTGCTATTGCTGTTTGTTTGTATTTTACACATTCTATTAGTTATGTAGTGGTGTGGCACTGTTTTAACTTACATGTGACTAATAAGATTTGACATCTGTGTATCTCATTGGTGAAGGATCTTCAGCTATATTTTAATTCTGTGATCTTATTCTTTGACTTTTTACCCTGAGTTTAATTTCACTCTTATCACATTGTATGGTCCTGAATCTTTTTGTACTTTCAGAATATTCTATCCCAACCATTGTTAGGATAATCTACCCAGGACCAGCATCATTTCAGTTTTTTTCTGTCTGCTTCTGTGTTTACCTGTGAAAACCTCTCTCTCACTCTCTCCCCACCACCTGCTTCCCTTCCTCTCTCCTTTCTTCCCTCTCTCTCTCTCTCTGTCTCTCTCTAGAAATTTTCCTTTCTTACTTGAGAATTAGCCAAATTTATTCTTTTTTTATTTTCAATTTAGCTTTATTTCTAACTGCTTCCAGCAGGAACGTTTGATAACTGTCTAGTCACGATTTTTCTGGAACAAAGAAGTCATAATGAATTAATTTTATTTACTGGAAGGATTCCCCACTGCAGATATATTAATATATTGTTTAGTGATTTATATGTTTATGTTTTTTTTTTCTCTCCTTACTAAGTGTAAATTCCATGAAGGCAAGGACATGAACCATCAATCACCGAGAAGTTAAATGAAAAAAGTTGAATTTGAACCCAGGCTGTCTGACTCTAGGGCCTGTGTACTTAACTGGTAAGTTACATTGCCTCATAATTTTAGCTTATAATTTTCCTTTTAATAAAATAGTATTCAGTGTTTATTGTAGAAAGAGCATATGGAAAGTTCTTTGCATGTGTGACTTCATTTAATATTTGCAATACATTTAAGTAGGTGTATTTATTCCCATTGTGCTGATGCAGGAAATGATCATTTAATGAATTAATAGGTAATTAGTAGCAGAATTCAAACCCAAGGCTATCATACTTCAGAAATCCTGGTTGTCTTTCATCCCCTCCTTTCTTTGTTTCTTTGTTCTTTCCTTCTATCTTTCCTTTCTTCCCATCTTTGTTTCTTCCTACCTTACTTCTCTCCTTCCTTCTTACTTTCCTATATTCCTCCCCTCTCCTTCCTTGCTTCTTTGCTTTTTTACTTTTTCAATATGTATTGATATTTACTGAGCTCTAGTCACTTCATATTCAAGGCACTAGGGGTAAAACAATGAACAAAACCAGCATAATTTATGTCATATGAAATGTACATTCTAGTAAGATTAAAAAAAAACAAAAAACAAAGTAAACAAATGAGATATTATTCAATTTGGTAAATATTGTGAGAGGAACTAAATGAGTGACTAAAATAGAGATTAACAGAACCATGTTATCTCACGTGTAAAATGGGGCTTCTCTGAGGAAGTCATATTTTATCTGACTATTGAGAATGAGAAGGATCTAGTTTTACTAGGAATTTAGAGAAACAACATTTTAGACATAAGAGAAGTATGTAAAAACACCCCACGTTGAGAAAAGAGTTTCTGGGACTTATGGAACACCACATTTTTGTGTACATAAAGTGTGCAACAGTAAGTTGTTAGTGAACAACAGTAAGCAGGTACAAGATAAAGTTAGAATCAGGGCTGTCTCTTGAGATTTATTATAAAGTTTTTTTTTTTTCAACTATCTCCACTGCCACTTGTGGCCATGTACAATTTGTTCAGAAATGTTTAATATTATTTAAACATATATTTTAGGGATTTGCTGTCTTTGCATATTCTATTTTCTCTACCTATGTTGCTCTTTTATTCCTCTTGGAAAAACACGTAAGTCCCTTTTTTCTTTTAAAGGTTTTCCCCATGTTTCTATAAACATATTTAATTGCTCCCTCTTCTAAGTAGCTCTTATAATTTTGTCATGGTATTTACCACATTGTAGTTCAAATAATCTATAGCTGCGTGTCTCTCCATTAAACTGAGAGCTTCTGAGGCGATGATCTCTTATTCACTGTGTATTCCAGAACATGCTTTTTAAAAAGTCAGGTATGTTGTGTTCTAATTTACATAGGGTAAATGTCAACCTTTTTATTGTATAGTGCGATGCATTTTGACACACACAAAAAAATGTCATGTTGTAAGTGCAATCATGGCATAGAATATTTTCATAAACCAAAAAAGTTCCCTCATACCCTTTGCATCCAACACTTCTCTCCTTCCATTTCTTTGCAATTGGTGATCTGTTTTCTATCTCTATAGTTTTGCCTGTTCCAAATATATAAATAGAATCATACAACATAAACAGTTTAATCTCGATTTTCTTACTAACATAATGCTTTTGGACTGACACCATTTGGTCATGTGTATTAGTAGTACATCTATTTACATTGCTGATTAATGTCCCAAAATATTAATGAAGTATGGTTTTTTTTTTGTATATTTACAAGTTGCAGGACATATAGGTTGTTTCTGAGGTGAAGATTATCAATACAGCTTCTGTAAATATGCATGTACTGATGTTTTTGTGGAGATATATATATGTATATATATATATATACACACACATATATATATTTATTTAACTTGGGCAAATGTCTAAGATATTTAGAAATCATGGGTCATATATTTAGGGCATGTTTAAATTTGTAAGAAACTGACAGACTGTTTTCTGAAGTAGCTATATTATTTTACATTCTCAATATCAATGTATGAAAATATGTTGTTCCTCAGTTGGTATTTTCAAATTGCCTTTCCCCCCCTTTATAGTCATTCTAATAGGTATGTTATGGTATGTCACAGTGGTTTTAATTTCTTGAGTGACAATTGATGATGAACATTTTTCATTTGCTTATTTCCTATTCATATATCTTCTTTGATCAAGATTGTATGAAAATCATCTGCTACTTAAAAATATTACTAAGTTTTGAGAATTTTTATATATTGTGGATATAAGTAATTCCATAAACATTTAAAAATATTTTTATTTGTGCCATTTCTTTTAATTTTTGTAGTAACTTTGGAAAAGTAGAAGTTTTCATTTTGATGAAGTCCAATTGACGAATATTTTAGTGGATTACACTGTTTTGTCATGTAAAAAAAATCTGTGTCCAACAAAGTCACAATGAATCTCTTTAATGTTTTTTTGTAGTAGATATATGTATGAGGTTTTACATTTTAGTTTATGATCAACTTTTAGTATTTTTTTAATGAAGCACAATATGTAAGTTTGAGGTTCATTTGCTTGTATATGATATTTGATTGTTTCATTATTGTAAACTGACTAAAAAGACTTTTTTCCATTGACATGCTTAGCATATTTGTATCAAGTCAATTGACCATGTATATGAGGGTCTGTGAGTCCACAATGTGTGATTCATGTTTCTGCATTTCCCAGTATTGTATTCTCTTGATAACCCTCACTTTATTTCAGGTCTTGAATTCAGGTGGAGTGAGGCTTCCATCTTTGTTCATCTACACTAGCTTATTTGCTTTTCCACATAATATAATCACTTGTTGTAATCTGTTTTTTTGGGGGGGAAAAAAAACCTGCTGGGAATGTAATTGGCTTGTGATGAATTTATAAACTCTAATCTCTAAAACAAATCTCTGTTTAATATCACTATGATGGGACTCTAACATATAGATAGTAACAAAGTAGAGTAACATGGCTGTAGCCAACAGTGAAAGCCATGCCATGCCTGGAGTTAGATGCATGTTAAGCCTTATCTAAGGCACATTAGTGGATATTTAGGATTAATGATTCATTTAAGTAAATTTTGGATAGTCATGCTAGAGGAAAAGTGAATACATACTGTGTGGCAGCAAAATAAAATCCATTATAGATAAAGAAAATTTTTATATTTTTTTTCAAAGTAAAGAGTCTACTTTCCTTAGTACACATTACTTTTAATTTAGAATAATTAAAAGACTATACAGCAAGACTAATGCAGAAGCAAATAATTATAGTTTAGAGAGGAGATAGCAATAATAATATGACAATATTTTATGTGGTAGTCATCTTTATTAAAAAATCAGCTTTCTTCTTGTTTTAGGGATAATCTGAAATGGTTTTTATGCAGTCTAACATCATTACTAATGATTTGTTTCTTAAGTTAATAGAAATGCTCTCTCTGGATAGCTTCAAATTCCTGTCATATATAAATGCTTTTAGCTCTTTCTTTTCATGCCATCATGTTTATGTACCTTCATCAGCGTGTGGCACTTTGTGCTTATTTAGTTCTCTTAAGTGGCCCTTAATTAACAAATGGTTGACATCTCTTATGTAAAGTGAGTTTTAAGCTAATATTTTTAATGAATTTATGCTAGAAATGGAACTTTGCAGGGGAATATTATAAACCTGTTATTATTCAATATCATGATTGATGAATCTCTAAATAGCCTTTTGAATGTTACCAATGCATATTTACATGATCAGAAAGGATAATAATAGGAAACTCTGAGAAGGAGAATAATCAGAATAAAATAACATGATGATATAATGTGATATTGGAAAGAGATCATGTGTTGCTCAAAAATGGAATTAAAATGTTTTCTTCAGCCAAATCAATATCAGTTGTATTTGTGAAGAAGAGAGTCATATAGGTATGTAATTACTACCTCGATTATCTTTTCCTCTCCTGGAGAAAAAGGCAAAACAAAACAAAACAAAACAAAACATTGTATAGACACAGTTATTTAGAGAGATCTTTTTGCCCCATCAGAATCTATTGCAATAGTTGGAAAATTTGTTTAATCTCCAGGTTCTTTTAAACAGCCTATTCTTGGAACCTGGAAAGCAAAACATCTGGATTGTGAGATGAATGTTTTAAATTAGCCTGAAAAATGCAAATTTTCCTATTGTAGATATTTTCAATTTTGCTTTTTTATGTCATGATATTTTTTTGTGCTCATCTTTAAGAGAGTTTTATTAATCCCAATTTAGTTTTAAAACTTTCATTGTAGAGCTAATAAAACAAGATACCAAACAGATTAATTAATTTATTTTATTAAATAGGCTAGATAATTTACCATCATAAAGACAGAGCCTGAGGCTAAAACTACAAATAAAGCAATATTTACAACTTCACTATTAGACATCATGTAGAGAAAATCCTTATCATAAAATGTACTTTTACCCTTCACTCATTAATTTCCTAAAATTCAACATAAAAAGGCATTTCCCAATTTAGAATAAATAAAAATAAAATATTTTGCTTTAAAGCTATACAGTAGTTATAATTCTATACTGATTTTTTAGTATTTATCATGTTTTTCAAATAAATAAGATAGAGCCATAAATTAAATCAAACATGGTATTATTAATAACAAAGTCTCACACAGATGAAGCGATATGGGCCCAAATAGCAAGTAGGGTTTGTATTGCAGCTGAGGAATACTGAACTTTGTGGATCTACCACTTTGGAAGCTAGCTTGCTCTTTGTCTCAAAGGCAAATGTTTGTTACCTTGTTCTTCAAGATTACTCACTGAAAATCCACACTTGAGAAATATGCCAAGTAAAGACCTGACAGAACCTTGCATTTTAGGCACAATAAGTTATGCAGAAACATAAATGATCCATGAAGGAATGTCTCTCCCCAATCTGTTTATATGAAATAAACAGATTCCCTATAGCGTAGATAGATAGATGATAGGTAGATAACAAATGACATATATATTATTGATTCAAGAAATCAATTGTGTATTAAGTAATTTTATTTTATTTTTTTCAATGTGGAAACAAATTCTACCAACTAGTCAGTGAGAAACTAATTTGTTATCATATTTTTACTCATTGAGTTCATGCTATACTCCACAGTAGAAATAGAAAAAAGAGATGAAATTTTTTTCCCTGGTCAGGCAGTTGGGAGACAATATGTACTTGCTTTTTAACATTGCAAATTTTTATAGCTAAATTAGTGTTGTCATTGGCATTAATCATATTATTTTCCCTTTCTTCCTGAATAATCTTGGAATTGCTTTCAGAGTCAGATATGAGCAACCTCCCTCCCCGCCCCCCTGCACAGTATTACTCGCTTTTTGTCAGCACACATTATTTTAAATTAGATAACCTCTAAATGCCTGATTACCTGTATTATATACCAGTATTGTCTTATAATCTCTCCAAAAAAATGTCCCAAGAAAATTTAATTTGTATTACCTATGACTTGTGTTTGATAACATAATTTAGAAGTTGAATTCCAGAGATATTTTGAAGAGGCTATATTAATGAAGAGTATATTGTCTTTAACGTATCTATAGCATGGTAATACTTAAGGATGTGTACATAATCTCTGATGTTTTAAAATGTCATCCATATTATATTCAAACATTAAAGAGATTTTAAAAAGCAATATGATAACATTTTATGATGCAAATTAGGTAGCTGATTTGCACATTATTTCAGAACAGGAAATTTAGCTGGAGATATTCAAAACTCTGGTCAGTTATAACCTAAAGTTATGCCTTTTACTCTTAGAATTTTATACCTGGAAGGACTTATGAAAATCACAGCTTACATTTATATACTTTCAGAAGAATAAACTAGAGTGTAAAGCAGTCTCTTTACATTAAGGTAGTAAATTAGAAGCAAATCTGAAAACAAGTTCTTTTATTTTCTAACCTGGAGCTTTACCTAAGGATGAAATTTGGTTAATTTGTAAAAATTGATCAAAATCTCTACCTGCAGAAACAGGGAAATACAGATTTAATGAGATTTTTAATTAAAATCATATAATACTAATAATATTGGATAATATTTATTGAGAGTTTACTACATATTAAACACTATTCTAAGTGATTTATATATAAAATCCTTATTTAATCTGTATAGTAAATATATATTGTACTTTTTATTACATTTTCAAATTAGTAATGAGAGACCCAGAGATTTAATTTTCACAAGATTAACCATGTAATAAATGACAGAACCATAATTGTATGCAAGTAGTGAGATTTCAGAGCTAGTTTTCAACCATTAAAGCATGTATTAAACCACAATCTAAGACACAGCAAAATGTAAGAAAAATAGAATATGAGAAAGAGAAATTAATTTTACACTCGTTATGCACATAATGTCTGATTCATTCTAACAAAGGAAGAGGAGGTGAATAAAAATTGAATCCTACAAGTTGGTCCCTCTGGCAAAACTCCTACATACTGAAACTGTTCCTAAATATGGTAGATACAAATGAGGAGATGTGACTAGAAAAATGTGGGAGTAGATCAAAAATAATTTGTCCAAAATACATCATTTATCTTTGGGATTCTCAAAGAAATGATTAAGAACCATGATGTAAAGGTTAATAGGTGATCATAAAAATAGAATTATACAATAGGATAATAATGATCCTAAACCGATTCATGTTTTGTTACACATCAAAGCCTAGATAATTACAAGCGTCCCTTTGACCAGTGCTAGAAGAAATTACTAAGTGCTCTTTCCAGTGAAAAATATGTCATTCTCACCAAGCACATTAAACTAATTTTTCATCTTTAAATAAGCTCTTGTGCCTACCTTCTAATTCCCAACTATTTGTATTGGTCAGAAGCATGATGAAATGTTACTGAGAAATGCTGCATCATTTCTAATGACCAAGTCAAACATTTCTTCAGACTTTTCTCTTGCCTCCACTGCCTGGAGCTTCCCCTTTGCCTCCATCAGTAACTCTCTTGTACACGTCATTTGGGGAAAACAATTCCAGTTATCTAAATCATATCGTAGATATCAGATGCTTTTAGCTTGGCCTGATGCTGACTATGGTGTCAGCTTGGAAAAATCACTTATCTTCTTTCATTTAGTTGTGTAAAAAGAGATAAAAACTTTAGTTATTGAGTGTAATGATTGGCTAATGCCTCTAAAGCACTAAAGAAGTTCTAAAATATACTGGATGATGGAGGAATCGAAATTTGTCAATGCAGCAATTCAATTCTCCACCAGCTCTTGAGGCTATAAATATAGAATTACAGATCTCATTAGTTTCTAGCATTTGGTGTTTCCAGGAGTTAATGTTTTACTTACATAAAAACTATTAAGAGTAAGTCATGCATTTACATGTCTGTCAATAGTTTTATTGGAAGATTCTTTTTTAAAAATTATTTAAATTAGTTTCAAGTATACAGTACATTGATTAGACATCTATATAGTTCCTAAAACGATCCCCCCAATTATTCCTTCCCTCCCTTGGACCTCCACCTAGCCATCATATTAATGCTAACTGTGTTCACTCTTCTGTGCTCCCTTAAAACTGTATTTGCATTTGAGGCATAAAATGAATTTGGATTTTACTATAAAGTTATATGGGATAATCTTTGTAAAACAGTGTTTAGAAAAGATAGCTAAATTAGAGAACTGCACACTGCTATGAGATTGTCTACTTTATTATTATTGAAGAAGATATATTCAGAAAATCTCAAATATTATTTTTTAAATTTTCTTTAACAAAACAAATGTTGCTTAATTCACATAGAAAACATTTTTAACATCCTTAGTCAAGTGGCAAGTGAATATTAGCAAATGGAGGTGTGAGATTTTTATACATTTGAACATTGGAATACTTTATTTAAGGATTATTGTTAATTTACAGACATAACATGGAATATGGTCACTTTTAGATTGCTGGGAATAAAGTATTTTGATACTGTACCGTAAAGAGTTATAAACATTATGATGCACACCTTAATGCAGCATAACCTGCAATATGTTGTCATGCAAAACTGCAGAAATTTTTTTAAAGAAAATTATTTTTTAAATGCCACTTTTTTATGCTCTTACTGATAGAGAACACAGGAAATATTGACTGTGCTATGTTAATTTCTCATTTCACCATTTTCTCTCAGACCTATGTTTCTCTTAATTTTAGTTTCTTGAATTATTCTGTTTTATACAAACTATATAGGCCCAAAATGACCTTAAAGTTGTTTCAATAATATGCTATTTCTTAATAGAAATATTTAACTTACTCCAGTATTTATGCCTTTTTCTTTTTGTTTAAATTATGATGCCATTAAATCCTTACACTTACACAGTTACCATATCTGTACATTTTCCAATGTAGAATATTCACTACTCAAAAGGCATCCTTCTAGTCTACCAGGATTCATACATGTTAATTAGCTTAGAATTAATTAACCCTTTTATTAATGATATATTTGCTAAGACCTTTTATACTGTATTTTAAGAGAATTCATATGTATTTTGGTATCTTTTATTTTTATCATTAAATTTTGTGAAAACGTAGGCTACATATAGAATGTAATTTCAATATTTTCTAAACACAAGTTATAAAGTATCAGAATATTTCCTTAAATAAGTACTTCTGAATTTAATAAAATAAAAAACAGTAAGTTATTTACTGGGAAAAAAGTTTATTTAATTTACCTGCGGAGATAGAAAAAACATGATTGCTTTCTAAGAGTTGAGGATACAGGGAGGAGGGATGAATAGGCGGAGCACAGGTAAATTTTAGGGCAGTGAAACTATTCTGTATGATACTGCAATAGTGCACACATGTCATTATACATTTGTAAAAACCCATATAATGTACAAGATGAAGAGTGAATCCTAACGTAAAGTATGGGCCTTAGTTAATAATAGTGTATCAATATTGGCTTATTAATTCTAACAAATGCATCACTCAAATGAAAGATGTTAATACTAGGAGGAATGGGGGGTGGGGCAGGCTGTGGCAGTATGTGGGAACTTTCTTTACTTTTCACTAAATTTTTTTCTGTAAACCTAAAACTACCCCCAAAAATAAAATCTATTGATTTTTTTAAAAACCTAATTTAGATTCAACAAGAAACATTGGCAAGAGAAAGACTTTTGGCTTCATTGAGATGTAAATTTTCTAACAATATGCCTGAGGATCATTTAAATTATCTGTGCTTTGGTTTGATCATCTATAAATGAGATTAATAGTAACTACCTTAAACATTTATTGTAAATGCTGTTAGATGATACCCATAAACCAACTAGCATAGTACTGTTGCTAAGCATGTTCTTAACAATTAATAGATAGTATCATATCACATATAGATACATGTTCATTCATTTAATAAATATTTGGTTAGTGCTTTCTGTACAGCAGGCACCATTTCACATGCTGAAAAAAGTGAGGAGAGAGAGTTGAAATCCCTGTTCTCATAAGTATGACTTTTAGCTAACGGGTCTTTTGTAATCTTTCATTTCTAAATAGATAAAACTCTTTCTTAAAACACCTAAAGGAATTTTTGGTTCTTGCATTGAACACTGACTGATAGATACAGAATGGAAGTTTATGTAAATTCAAATCAAGAGAGCTATTTTGCATTCCAACTCTGTAAATAAGTGGTGTGATACTTACAAATATGTAAATGTGTGCGTTTAGGTTTATTCCTATCTAAATGGGAATTGTAATGTGTTCTTCCTGTCTTATAAAGCTATAGGGTTAATTTGTAAATGATAATGTCATATAATGTTACAGCATTATTACCATAACTTTGCATGTGTTACATAGTCTAATTTGTTAGTTGGTCTGCTAGAAAATAAATATGAAAGCATTGTTAGAGGGTATGTACATTGCAATCTAGGGAGTTCTAGCATCTCTACAATAAGATATATAGATATACATGTGTCGTTTAAAACTTCATCGGCGTTATACAACAATTTTCAAATTTGCAGACATTTTTAACTATGTTCTGGGCAAAAAGCTGGGAGAAAATGTCAAAAATTCTGATATAAAAAGCAAAACTAAAAAAAATGAATTACAGTTACACACTGCTTAATGAAGGTGATACATTCTGAGAAATACATCTTTAGATAATTTTTGTCATTGTGTAACATCATAGGGTATAGTTACACAAAACTAGATTGTATGACCTACGATGTATCTAGGCTCTGTGTTATAGCTTGTTGCTCTTAGGCTACAAACCTGTACAGCATGTTACTAGGCAAAACAACACAAGATTAATTCAAGCACAAGAGAAAATAATGCAATTAGAGAGGCAGTAAATAATAGATATAAAGCTAGTGTCAGTGTTACACAGCACACTTTTATAACAAAGTTTTATTTTTACAGTTAAAAAGTACATTCTAAAATACTGATAAAAGTATAGTATAGTAACTACATAAACCAGTAACAGTTGTTTATTATCATTATCAAATATTATGTACCATATATTGTATATGCTGTACTTTTATACAGCCGGCAGTGCGGGAAGTTTATTTACACTAATATCACCGCAAACACATGAGTAATGCATTGTGCTATGATGTTATGACAGCTATGATGTTACTAGGTGATAGGATTTTTCAATTCCATTCTAATATTTTGGGCCCCCCATTGTATATGTGGTCCCTTGTTGACCAAAACGTCCTTGTGTTGTGCATCAGGGGTCCTAACCCCCAGGCCATGGACTGGTACCAGTCCCTGGCCTGTTAGGAACCAGGCCGCACAGCAGGAGATGAGCAGCAGGTGAGCTAAGATTCATCTGTATTTGCAGCCACTCACCAGCAATAGCATCACTGCCTCAGCTTCACCTCAGGTCATCAGACATTAGATTCTAATAGGAGCACCAGTCCCTGGTACTGAAAAAGTTAGGGACTGCTGCTGTGCATGACTATATTTAGCCTCTGGCTTTTTTTTTTTTTAATATTGCGCAAAAGAACTAAATTAATAGATTTCTATATATCATACAGAAGGTTTGTAAGTAGTCTTAATAGTTCAAAGCCAGACTGTATCTCCAAAGCAGGAACAATATTTAATGCTCTTTTTGTCAGTGAGAACTAGAGTGAGATTTAACAAGAATTGAATATCAGCATTGAGACTTGAAATATGGGCTACTGGCACTTGACAATAGAGCTACTATTGTCTGGATTAGGGAAGTATACAGTATAACTTGAGTGGTTTGATAACAGAGAATTAAAAAAAATAGTGGTGACAAAATTCTCATATTCTTATAGATATACTGATATATTTATATACAATGTGATAAATATGTAATTACATATATGTATATATATATAATATGTATACATAATATTCAAAATACATATAATCATTTTGAGCTTGCCTCTCAACAACATGGCAAAGTGGAGATGAGATTAATCTTCACTCCTTTTTTTCTCACATATTTCTCTGCTGAACTTTTATGTCTTCTGTGCTACTTTACAATGGCGGTAATTTTTGCTTATTTCATAATATAATTGCCCCCATTTGTGATATTGGAAATGTGGAGGGTGATTAGAAGACATATACATAGAAGTGTTTCAGATGCTAAATACTGAATTCTGATAATGCACTTTCAGAGAAAAAGAAAAACAGAAACGGCTAATTAGCCAGATACATTTTGATTCATGAATAGCAGGTCTAATTTTTAGGTGTATCAGGACGCACCTAAATACATGTATATATGCAATCCTGCCCTCAATGTCAAAAATACAACTTATATAACTCTCAACCCTACTATTAGGTCAAGTTCTGTTCTAAACTCTTTACTAATATTGACTCATTTAGCACTCACCACAACTCCATGAAGTTAAATTTATTGTTCAGTTGTTTAAAAGAGGAAACTGAAGTATAGTAGGTTAAATGACTTACCTGAGGTCATATAAAGGAAGTAAATGGTGGGTTAGAATTTAAAAAGAATTGACTGGCTTCAGAGCCTATACTCTTAACTTCTCTGCTATGTTGTCACTCATTGGGAGAATCATTTTATTCAGATTCTAATGTTTGAATTATGATGAAAAAAAGAAAAAGTTTGTGCTTCGTGGAATACAAGCATAAACAGCTTATGTTGTTTCATTATGACACATTTTGCCATCATAGAAAATATTCCCTTAGAAAATTTTACTTTGTCTTTTAGTGTTCTAATACTGTATAGATAAGGTATAGATAATGTTCTAGTATTGTATAGATAAGGACTACATTGAGATAATTTGCCATTTTTGTCTGAGATTTAAATTTTTTTTCCCATTGTATATTTCTTAGAATATCTTCATAATAAGTTTTCTTTCTTCCTTCTTTCCTTTCCTTTTTTTCCTTTCTTTTCTTTTCTTTTCTTTTCTTTTCCTTTTCTTTCCTTCTTTCTTTCTTTCATTCTTTCTTTCCTTTCATTCTTTCTTTCTTTCTTTCTTTCTTTTCCTTCTTTTTTTTCTTTTTTTTCTTTTTTTTTTTTCTTTTTTTTCCTTCCTTCCTTCCTTCCTTCCTTTTTCTTCCTTCCTTTTTCCTTCCTTCCTTCCTTCCTTCCTTCCTTCCTTCCTTCCTTCCTTCCTTCTTCCTTCCTTCCTTCCTTCCTTCTCTTCTCTCTCTTTCCTTTCCTTTTTCCTTTTCCTTTCTTTTCTTTCTTTTCTCCCTTTCCCTTTCCCTCCCTCCCTTCCTTCCTTTCTTTCATTTTTTTCTTTACTTTCTTTTTTTTTTCTTTTTAATGTTTCCAGCTTAGTTAAAGCCACTGTTGCTGTAGAGGTGAGGACTTAGTCTTAACTGTTTGGACACAGTTCTATAGTATAAATAGACCTTACACTTTCCCAATCTACAATGAATAGTTTAATTACTTTAATAATACTTAAATTTAAGTATCTGTAGTGAAATTGTATTATCTTCTTTATTATGATTACTATTGATATTAGTATTTATTAAAATGTGTACCAGGCTGTCATTAGATTAAGGGCAAGCCTGCAACAATTTACACTTCCTTCTTTGATATGTCCAAAAATTTTACAAGTAAATTCCTCAAATTTTAAGTAGACAACTCAAGTTTCCAGGTATTAATTGCTCTCAAAATTGGGAATATTTGACATGCAGAGTTTGGAAAGATGGTTGTAGTGCACTCGAGAACTCAAGAAACTTACTACAAAATTAGAGATTTTTAAACTACATGAATCTATTGGAAAATACAAATATTGGACTATTCATAAAGTGCTTTGGACTAGGCATCACAATTGTTGATTTGGAAGTTATTTCTATATTCAATTGGTTAAGTGCATTGCTATTTTCAGTAGTTCCATGAGAAATAAAAAAATACTACTTATGTTTTTGAAATATTCCACATCATGGTTTATATTAAAAAGCAATGAAATGTTTGTGTTACAATTATATAGCATTCAGTTTTGAAGCTGTACATATAGTAGTCAATGGGGAAATTTGCTCAAATTCCGAATAGTAATATATGGTAAATTATATAAGGGATTTGTCATTTAAAATTTTTGCTTTCTAGATATTACAAGCTAAGATTGGGTTATCTGGATTATATCAAAATACAAATAGAGACATTGCAAAAGTGAAAAAACAACTTTTTAATAAATTGTAATAAACCCTGTTGACTATGGGCCGAGTATAATATTCTAATTCTATGTGATTTTATTAGTATTTGATAAACAATTGAAGTAAGTATTTCTTTGAAAGATATTTTCCTTTAAATGATAGCTACACTAAAGAAAGTATTTTATGTAGAGAAAAATGAAAATGAAAATTTTGTTTATTTCATATGGAGTTATTCAACTTGATTTCATGTACATCTATATACTAATTGTTATAAGTAAGGTAATGTTGCTCTTGAATATTTCTAGGTACTCTGTATCATTGAGTGCCATATTGCTATGATGTATAACTGTAGCCCGAATTTCATTTTTTCACTCCTGTAATGAACTAGCCATGATCAATATAGTGTTGATTTTATTTGAATACTTCCATGCAATTCTCTTTTGATTTATGATTACAAGTTATAATTTAATATAGATTTTCAAAAAACATATATTCTAGGAACTTCGTAATGAAAGATTCTGTTCGATTTTATTTGTAGAAAACTAACCTATTGTAATGCTAAACAAAATTAAGGCATTCTACTTTAAAACTTCATAGAGAAGTATTATTTTGATAATCATAAATATTATGGAAGTTAGGCATATTTATAATTAAATAAAAGTTATTTATATATTATAATTTAAAAATTAGATTTTTGGCATAAGATAAAAATAGAAATCTAGAACACACTGTTTTTGTACATACATGTTAAACAAGTTTTTACACTGAAAATAAAAAGATGTGTTACTATATACTCATTCTCTGAAACAGATTGTTATTGATATCTTTAGTTCTGCTTACTCATTAGAGATGGGATTTTTCATTTGGATAAAGTATTTCAAGCATTTGTAATACCAATAATCTGTATATAGAGTTATCACTTTTCTCTTTGCTTTTCCCCTTTAAAGTAACATTATAATTTTTAGTTTATAAAGTATAAACATTCAAAAATGTCAATATTGAACAGTAAAGATCAACTAAAATAACATTTCTTAAACCTTGTTTTTTATTTTTATATTTACTTCTCTATCCAATGTTAAATATGTATGTGTATATGTATGTACATACACAAAGGCACATTATTATTAAGAAGCATAATGTATCATAAACACTGAATTGTCACTTAAAAAATGTTCTAGATATGTACATCATGACAACAGATACGTCATTGTGTTTAAGCAATTGCTTATTTAATAATTGCTATCGATATACTATAATGAATTTAAGAAATCTAACATCTTTATCATGTGGGCTTTTTGTACTTTTTATCATTATTTATTTGTCATTGGGATAAACCTTATTTTATATACATTTCTCACATGTGTGATAGTTTTAGAATAAATTTATAAATGTGGAATCAATGAGTCAAATAATAGTCTCACTTTAAATTTTGTATGTGGGACCAAAATAAATTTAAAAGGTGTAGAAATCCTCACACATGACTAATGCTGGACATTACCAGTATTTTATTTGCTAACACATTTATGAATATATTCAGTTATCATATTAAAACAACATAGCCAGCTGTTATTCAGTTAATATTGCTTTGATGAGAAGCAACAATTATTATATTTTCATATTATTCTTGGAATTTCTCATTTTCTGACATGCTTCCAAGTTAATTTTTCATTTATTCACTTAAATGCTCATTATTTTCTTATGCTGGTAAATTGTGTTTTAAAATTTTATTTTGATGCATAAATAAAATATTGTACATAGCATAAAAAAGCATTTATTCCGGAAAATTAAAATAATATTTAGTCATATTTGTAGATAAATGTGAGGATTACTTTGCATTCTTGTCCAATTCTCTTCATTCCCTCCATCTATAGCAGTGGAGTTTTTTTTTGTTTGTCTAATCTCTATCATAATTTTAAACCTATTAAATATAAAACTGTATTTGCTGAGAGTGTTACGTACTATAACAAACAACAATTTTGTTGTTTTTAACACAACAAAATTTTGTTTTTTACTCACATTACAGTCCAATATGGATTGTTGAGGGTCTCTACTCAACTTACAGGAATAGAGAAGCTCCTTCTAGCAAATATTGCTGTCATCCCTAAAGTCATCAAAATCTTCCACCAAATCCTCTGCATTGGCCAGAGGCCAGGGTAAATCGAGTCGTGGGGAAAGTCAAAGACTGGACTGGAAGTTATATACAGTCATTTTGGTACACATTCAAAAGTCAGTCCACAGTAGCTTAGCACTACTTTGAATAAAGTAGATTAGGTTAAACAAAAAAAAAAGGAAGAAGGAAAGATTAAAGATTTTGAATTTGGTGACTATCAACCTAATCTGCCATTAATATACATTTTGAATAAGCTCGAGGGAACTAGTTACTTTTAACATTAATTACACCTTATGCAAATCAGAAAATAGTGTATTGTTGACAAGAAAGAAGTAGAATTTATATCCCCTCTTATCCATTGTTTCAATTACTCATGGGTCAACTATGGTTTGAAAATATTAAATGGAAAATTTTAGAAGTAAACAATTCATAAGTTTTAAATTGCACTGTGTTCTGAATAACACGATGAAATCTGCCGCAGTCCAGCTCTGTCCTGTCCAGGATGTGAAGACCACTTAGTCAAGTATGTCTATGTAGTATCCACTTCCTGCCAGCTACTCACTTAATAATCATTTTGATTATCAGATACACTGTTGCCTTCCTCCAGTGCTTGTGTTCAGGTAGCCCTTATTTTCCTTAATAATGGTCCCAAGGTGCAAGAATAGTGATGCTGGCAATTTGGATGTTCCAAAGAGTAGCTGTAAAGTGCTTCCTTTAAGTAAAAAGGTAAGAACAATATAATAAGATATTTTGAGAGAGCAGGAAAGAGACCACATTTACAAAACTTTTATTGCAGTATATTGTTATTATTCTATTTTATCATTAGTTATTGTTAATGTCTTATCGTGCGGTATTTATAAATTAAACTTTATCACAGGTATTTATGTATAGAAAAAAAATGGAAAAAAAAAAGGTATATATAGGGTCCAGTACAAGCTGAGGTTTTAGGCATCCACTGGAGTTTTGGAACATATCCTCCATGAATAAGGAGAGACAACTGTATTTTGATTGTGTGTATATGTGTGTGTTTCATATCTGGAGGGATGGTGAGCAAATTTAAGAAAGTCTGAAATTTCTAAAGAACTAAGGTCATTAGTATAGACTAGTTATTCTTCCTCCTCTTTATTGTTGTTATTTACTTATTATGTTACTTAGGATCTCTTAGCTCTTTAGTCACCCCTCATTGCCAAATCTTTGTTGCTTCTATTTAGAATTACTGTTTATTTCAAATTTAGCTTTTTATTATATCTCAGTTACTATTATGTCTCAGTTACTGTTTGACTTCTAAAAGGAAACTTTTGGCCACTTTGGCTATATAAAATTTTCTTGTTATTCCCATGGCACCTTTTTTTCCTTTTCTCAGAGTCATTATTCTTCTAGTTATTGGATATAGAATGGTTTTTATCCTAAGCCCTATGAAAGCAAAGACCAGATGAGTCTCTCTCTTTGCTGTATCACCAGTGACCAGGTAGTGTGTTGAACACTAATTAACATTTGGTTGAATTATAACATTCAGTAAATTAAATTGTATTGGCTTGAAAGATCAGCTATGTATACATATATATATATAAAAAATCTGTTGGCTGTTTAATAAAGATATATACTGATATTCTACAAGCTACCCATACAAGGAAAATTGCTATTCTTTCAGCTGTTTTCTGCTTTTAGTAATCATTTATCATGTTTGTAAACTAACAGAAAAAGGGTAATGATAGAAATAGGCAGGAAACTTATTCTTTAGGATATACTATAGGTGAAAAAATGAGAGAATAAGGAGATATTAAAAATAGAAGTTAAAAAGTTATAAATAATTTTTAAAAAATTATTCTTGTCATTCTTAAATTTAATCCATAATGTGATTTAGGTACAGTATTGTGCTAGAACTAGTTTGTATTGGCTCACAAGACCTGACTATTTGTAGGAATATTCTGAGCCAAGTATTAAACACAATCATTATAAAAATGAAATTACATAAATTTGCAATTGCTACTGAGACTAAAAAATATTTTAATAAATTTAATTTGTAGAATATGAGCAATAGATGAACAATAAATCACATAAAAGATACTTATTTGATGACAATAAATTTATTGGGAAAAGGGGGTTAGTCCACTGGGAGGCAACTCCATTTGTCAAATCATGGTTGAATTGCAATGATACGTTGGCTAGAGATATAGTTTGGTGAAATTCAACAAAAGCAGTTTGTAGGAATCAATTAGCTCTATGGAATTTACAATAGAGAGCATTGTATACATCAACCATCCTTTGTATCAGTAAAATTTATAATAAACTTTGAACGTAAACATATGCACACTTTTTTTTCCCTAGAAAGCTAGGTGAGCATTTATCAACACTCCATTTTTTTCAACATTCTACCTTTATACTTCCTCATACCCTTAATTTTTTCTTCTTTTTACAAAGATGTTTGGTTTAAAGTTACTGACCTCGAGTTTGTTATTGTCATTTGGGAATTTTTGCTCTAATACATAGACTGAACAACCATAGAGACTTAGATACCCATACACTGTTCTTTAACACTCTATAATTAGCAGAAAGTTGCTAATAAAAAAATTTTAAATTATCTGATACAGATAAAATATACCTGTGAATATGCATACCTTTAATAGTCAATTTAAGACTTTTGGATATTTGCAACTAAATTTTTTGGAAATGGTTTAACCAGTGGGTATAGATAGAGAAAAAAATCATGCCTTCTTATGAGAGATACATATGTTCATCTATGCATATGTTTTGAAGAAGACCAATAAATATTGAATAGCATTGCATTTCATATTTGGTAGGGAATGATGAAAGGTATTAAAATATTTTTGAATTGTAAAATGCTTAGATTATAAAACCTTAAGAAAATACCCATTTTTGCCATCATTTGTGAGACAATGAAATATGAAGATTATGCTTTGAATTATCATGGAGAAGTTCTACTCAACACATGTAAAAGAAATTTCTTAAGGTGCAAAAAAAATAAAATGAGATTAACACTTGACTCCTCACAAAAAAATGAAGAGCACTGTAAATGATAAGTATGTAGGCAAAAATATATTTTTTTCTTTCATTTCTTCATAGTATATATGACTGATTATGACCAAAATTGAATCATTTTATTGTGAGGTATAAAATGCGTGTATATTTATATACATGTAAAAACTATTGAATGAAAGATGTAGAAGAGGTTAAATAGACCTATAGAGCACGAAAGTTTTAAATTTTCCATAAACTGGTAAATATTAACTCTAAAGGAAATATGAAAAATTTGGAATGCTTATTATAATCTAAATAAACCACTAAAATAGTAGCGCAAAGACATATAGCTAACTACTAACAAAGAAGTCAAAATTTAATTATAAAAATAAAAAAAAAATCTAATCCAAAGAGGACAAGAAATGAGGAACATAGAAAAAGAAAATAGAGGGATAAACAGAATATCAATAATAAAATGGTAGACCAAAAGCCAAGCAGATTTAAAATTATGTAATAATAAAGACAGAAATTGAATAATTTATCAAAAGCGGGGTCTAGATCTGTACTGTTTAAAGAGAGGCACTTTATATACAGAGATCGAAGTTATGCAGATGTAAGCCAAGGAATACCAAACATTGCTGGCAACCATTTAAGAGATAGGACAGAGAATATGGCCAGCCGACACCTTGATTTGGACTTGTGTAACTGCTTAAGAATACATTTCTGTTGTTTTAAGCTAGCCAGTTTGTAGGAGTTCATTATAGTGGTCCTAGGAAATTAATACATCATTAAGATCAAAAATAAGACAAGATTGTCCATTCTCACCAATTTTACTTAACACAGTACTCAAAGTTTTTGGCAGAACATTTAGGCAAGGAAATAGTAAATAAAAAGCATTCAATTTGGGAAGGAAGAAATGAAACTGCTTCTAATTTTATGCAATATAATCCTAAAAATTTTAAAAACAATTTGCAAAAAAAAAAGGCATTAGAACTAATAAGTGAATCCAGCAAATTTGTGGGCTATAAAATCAATACATAAATATAAGTTTTATTTTCATACGCTAGCAGTGAACAATTTGAAAAGGAAATTAAGAAAATGATTCCATTTAAAATATCCACAAAAGAAATAAAATATCTAGGAATAAGTTTAACCAAAGAACTGCAAGGCTTGTACACTAAAAAAATGCAATACATTCCTGAAAGACATTTAAGAAAATCTGATAAATGAAATGATATGCTCAGGAATTGGAGAACTTTACCCAATTTTACCCAAAATATTCTACAGATTTAATGCAAATCCTATTAATATTCTAATGGCTTTTTTTTTTCAAAATTGAAAAAGCTGATACTCAGATTTATAAAACTGAAAGGGACCTCAAATAGGCAAAAGAAGACATGAAAAATTAAGAACAAATTTGGAAGAGTCACACATTCTGATTCTAAAAGTTTCTACAAAGCCAGAATAATCAAAACGGTGGGGCACTGTCATAAGAATAGACACACAAATCAATGGAATAGGATCAAGAGTACAGAAATAAACTCATACGTCTGTAGTCAATTGATTTTTGACAAAATGCCAACACCATTGAATGGGAAAAGAATAGATCAGTGAATAGACAACTTGACATCTACCTGTAAAAGAATGAAGTTGGGCCTAATTTCAGATTATGTACAAAATTAACTAAAAAAAGAATCGATTTAAATATAGGCGATAAAATCTAAGACTTAGAAGAAAGTCTTAGATAATTCTAAGGATAATTCTATGTGACCTTGGATTTAGCAAGAGCCTTAGATATGACACCAAAGCACAACCAACAAAAGAGAAAATAGCTAAACCGGACTTACAATTTAAAATGTTTGTGCGTCAATCAACACTATCAAGAGAAGACGACCCACAGAAAGAGAGAACATGTTTGTGTATCTCAGAGTTAATCAGGATCTAGTATCCAGAATATATGAAGAACTTAAAACTAACAATAAAACAAACAATAAAAAGATAAAAAATGGGCACAGAGCTTATATAGACCTTTCTCCAAAAAACACATTCAAAGAATTCAAAAGCATGTAAGAAAATACTCAATATCATGTCTTTATCCATAAACACAATGAGATACTACTTCATACTCAGCTGAATGTCTATAATTTAAAACAAACAAAACAACAGAAAATAAGATGTGTTGTGAGAATGTGGAGTGATTGGAACCCTCATATATTATTAATAGGAATGTAAATGCAACCACTCCAGAAAACAGTTTGATTTCTCAAAAAAGGGAACACAGAATTACCATATGACCTAGCAATTTTCCTTTTAGTATAGTTTAAAGAAATGCAAACTTGATTATATATTTATACAAAAATGTCCATAACTACTCTATTCAAAATAGCCAAAAGGTAGAAACAACCCAAATATTAACTAATAAATGGGTAAACAAAATACAATGGAATATTATTCAGCCGTAAAAAGGAATGAATCACTGCTACTGCTACAGCGTGATGAACCCTGAAGTCATTATGCTAAGTAAAGGATCCAAACACCAAAAGCCACATATTATAGGATTCCATTTATATGAAATATGCAGGAAAGGTAAATTCATCCAGACAGAAAACAGTTTGGTAGTTGCCAGAGGATGGATGTAGGGAAGAATAGAGAGTAACTGCTAAATGGGTGGGGAGTTTCTGCTTGTTGTGATGAAAATGTTCTGGAACTAGAAGTTGTAGTAATTTCAGGGTACCCCTCCATGTAAATATTACCTGTTAGAATTTCTCTAATTATAATAACCCAGTTCTTTTCTCAAAATTGCTACAATAAACTGCATGTTCTTTATCATACAGACCATCTTATTTTTAAAATACTTTCTATGAATAATTTGATTTATCACTTTATCATTTTAATTTTTTAAATTATAATTTAGTTGGAGATTTAGTAACTCCGTATGTCCATTCACAGTTAATTGATTTCAGCTATTCTAATTTAACCATAAATTCCCTTCTTTGTTAACTTACGGCATGTGTAATTTCTTTTCTTAAGTATAATCTGAATTTTCATCATAATCCCTCAAAGATGAATTGTATTAAATATGAGTTATTGCAATAAACTAAGTTTTAAGTATTGCATATTCTGATTCACCAGTTTTAAAACTGAATTGTAAAATGGTCATAATTGATATTCTATTTCAGAGGTAAACAGAAGGGTAAATGAAAAAAAAGAGACATTTCGTTTTAAGAAGTTGAAATATATTACTTATGTGGATAAAGATGTAGACTATTCAAGAAAACAGTCACACATGGAGAGCAGAGTATTCTTCAATATTAACATGCTGTACTCGCCATGTTTCTTTGAGAGGATATTCACTTACCATGTCAATTAATGTGTTTGCTGCCTTTGAAATATATTTAGATATATGGTACTATCAGCCTGAGAGAGCGCTCAGTAAAGAGATGAATCTACCTTCACAAATTATATATTATGAAAGTGTATACCATACTTTATAATTTATTTGAATCATTTATTACTATGATGATATAGTCCAGAAATGATTGATCACCAATATAGAAGGTAATCTTAAACTATTAAATACTGACGTATCTCTTACCTGAAAGAGTATGTAATTTACGTAACTAAGAAAGTCTATTTTTTTTTTTTCATTATCACAATAGTCTCATGATCTATATAGATTTGTGGAGAATAGGAACATTTACCCATATTAATACTTTCTTGTTTTTTTTCCTTTTAAATAAAAGTTTAAATTTTTTAAAGGTGTAAGATAATATAGGAGATTGAATTTTTTTCACCCTGAGCTACTTGAAAATTATCTTTATATAAATATATATTTCTCCTTCTACTCCTTTTACATAGAGTATTTGACCATTTAAAATACCATATTAAGATTGCTGTCCTAATAGAAAATTTTTCAACCAACTGTTCTTCTAAACATGTGCTGATACAAGCTGAAAGACTGACAAAAACAAATTACACTTTTAAGCAGTTTATACATGGTACACCCTCAAATATATTTACATCAGAAAATTTTAACTACTGTAGTTACTGGAAATCTAAACCAAAATGAGCTTATATTAAAAATAATCAATAAAATATAAAAACTGATTTATTTTTAACATACCATGAAAGAATAAAAGTAGATACCATTGTTTTCAAGCAAACAGTGGATCCAGGGCATAAATGTGATTATCAAGACCATCTCTGTTGTTCCCTCTTCCAATTCCTCTTTTCTTTCATTGGTCTCATCCATCCCTTAACACTCTAAAAATTTCCTTTATGACAAAAACAACCTGAGCAATGAGCAGAAACCAGATTCATATTCTTCAGTATCATAACCCCAGATCTTAGATCTTTCTCATTAAATTTAGCATAAAATTATTTTGGAGGGAGTTTGCTATTTTTTGTTTCATTAGACCTATAAATCTGCTTTGTGGTGATAGTTGGGAGTAAGCTGGTTGGCCAAGGTCTCTTATCTGAAGAAAGCAAAAGTAATAATTTTCCAAACATCATAAGCATTGCTCTGCACATACAAAAACACACATAGGTTGAAGAATTCTATTTTTTTTAGCTCATTTACATAATGGCCTAGTATATATTCAAAAGTTCCTAAGAGAATTGGGGAAAGGAAATGTAGATGTGGATAATAATTTGATATACACTAAATGTGCATGTTCATTCCCTATGAAAAACTGCACACCTTTAGGTTCAAGAATAATTTTTTAAAGAATTGTTTCTTAGAATGGGACCATAGAAACCAATCAGTGCATAGAGCAGGCCTTTCAGCCATCCTTTAAAATTATAAAACTTTGAAACTAGAAAAGAACTTACAGATAATTTAACCCAAACTACTTCAATTACAGATGAAAAAACTAATTCTTAGATTGGTTAAATAAATGTCCAAAGTCGCACAAGAAATTATAAACAGTCACAGAACTAAAATTTTCAGTTTCTTTATTTAAGAAGCTGACATTAAGACTTCTAAGTGCAGAAATCACACGATTAGCCCTAATAAGGCAATGATGGAGATTTAAGAAATGAAGTACATTCCTCATCTAAATATATACATTTCAGACATGAACAAACAGGTTGTTGCTCTGTCAAGTGCTGTTTTGTGTCTATATAAATCCCTTCAGTCTCCAATATTTTGCTGGAGAGATCTGTCAAAGGAAAAGCAATAATTCACAAGTAAGAAAAAAAATCCTCCAACTGGTCAAAAAACAGGATGAAGAATTTATATAAATATTACAGGCATTAAAACCAAGGATAGATCCAGAGCATTGATGTGGTTCAGAGATGTGCAGAATTATATCACTGTTCTATAAATAAAACTTCTATCTAACATCATACTTTCCAAGAACAATCTGTCAATTGACTAGTAAAAGGTAACTATTTAATTGTTTCTGTACTGTTACACTGTTTCTCATTCTAACCCCAGTCATGAAAACATTCAGAAATTCTGTAGAAAAATGGAAGATTGTACCTATCTAACCTAGATAGCTACAAACAAGAAAGCACATTTCTAATATATTTTTGCATAACCTGAAGTATTGTAAAAATAACTGTCCTATTTTTAAATGTAGTGCATTCACCACTTCTTGTACTATAAATACTTTTGTCTTTACCTTAATGAAACCATTAATCAGATATTTGCATGTAGCATGGATAACTCATTAAAGAGAAAAAATGTATCAATTTTAAATGGAACTCATACTCATAAATTAAAAGTAATATCAATATTACTAAAACTGATAACATTGAATGCATGCTTATTGAAACAGATATTATGTTAAACAGAACACAGGGGTTATTTCATTGAATTGTCACAATATCTTTAAAGATTACATAGTTAATAGCAAGCAGAAGCAAAATTTGAACAGGATTGTTTACTTGAATAACCCAAACTATTAGTCATTACATTATGCCTTTTATAAAAATAGGTTCTACAGGAGAAAAAAATTATTAAAATTCTCAATAAATAAAATAATAGGAAATTTATGTTAAAAATGACAAATATCTAACAAAGTACAACATTCATGATATAGTCTACTCTGTGTAAGTGCATGGATGCAAATGCTTTAATTCACATATATTTGATTAAAAATATACATCAATAAAATTATAGCACATCAAATATTTGGAATCAAAAGTATATGAGAAATAAAAAGCGTACTTAATGGATTAGGCTTAGTGATTTATTGGAATAAGATTTAAGATTACTAGAGACAATATTGTTGATAAAATTTGTGATATAATAAAATGTATTAATATTTTAATCCTATTTTGATTAAAATCAATATGTAATATAAAGAAATTTTGGAATTTGGGATTAAGGAAGTTTATTATAATTTACTGCAAAGCCCGAAGATAATGAGTCTGTATGGATATGGTTTCAGAAAACGGTAATTCAACATTAATTGAAAAGTCAAAGATTTAGTGAGAGTATAAATTACTTTTTAAATTCATTCCACTTAAATTGATGTCATGTTCAAATAAGAATAAAATATTTGATTAGTGTCTATGTGAAGTTAATATACATGTCTCTTAAGAATATATTAAATTATACCTGTTACTTTTAAATTTTATAGAATAAAACTTCAATCTTAGATATATAATACTAAAATTTGATTAAGAGAAAGTAATTAATTTGTATTTTATTTTTATTTAGAGATTCTAAAGCATATATTTGTATACAAACTATAAAATATTAAATAGTATTTTTATATTTTGACAAAGCTTCATTTGTTCTCTATCCCCTGTCATTTCTATCAGTCACACACACCAAAAGGCACCAATATCATTAAGTTTTCTATATATTTTTAGTCTATTTAAGACCTTCTTATTACCAATGCTTAATATTTAGTTATGTTTTCAACTTTTCTTATGACTATGATATAACTTTTCTTATGACTATGCCAAAACATATACTTTGTATTTTTTTCAGTACAATGCAAAATTGTTAAAAATACTATGATGAAAATTTATTTAGGTAAAACATAGTCATACTATTACTAATAGAGAGATAATTGTGTTTATTTTAATATGTCATTATATGTAGTTATGACTAACCTCCAATGCTATCAGGAAAGAGTTGATATTTTAAGATAAGAGCCATTTGGAACTTTACATTCTTACTTAATGATCAAATGTTCCTGGAAAATTTCCAAAGTATATTTTTACTCACAGAACACACCTTACGTGATTTTTAAAGTTCAGAATGCCTAATATTAATTTGTCTGACAAGAAAAAAAGAAAAATATACATTTAAAATAGCTATTATTGAAATGCTGCTTACACATATTCTGTGTATATGAAACCAATATGAGAAAATAATAAATTTATGAAAATAATGTGAATGCACAATAAAGAATTCTCATCTCATATTATTGCTGAAAATGAGACTAAAAGCATGATGCTAGAAAATGTTTTTAAAAATCTAAAATATAATAAGCATGCCAAATTACAGACATATTGAGATGTTTGCAATTAAGAATTCCAAATTTCCTGACCAAGACAATGAAGCAGAATATGTGATTATCACCATTAAGAGTATGTAAGACTGAAAAAAAAAAAAAAGACAAAAACCTAGAAGATTTTTGAATTAAAAAGGTTGGCAGGGCAATTTTGGTGAAATTCAAGAATAAAACATTCCTTTCAATATACCAGAACACTAAAATTTCTAAGAGAAATAACCTAGAGAAACTTTTCAGACTCAACAGAAGCAATTGAAACTCTAATAAAAGTATGAGATCATAGTTCAAGCTACTTTCCTCCCCCAGTATTATGACTCATGAGTGATTTAGTAACCAATACTAGTGAGTCATTCATTTTTCTCAGGTCGGATATTATCTTCTCTACTAGTTGCATACATTAAAACCCAAAAAGTGATAGAAGTATATTTGAATTATATCTTTAAACACTCTAAATAAAGATAAAACTTGACATGTTAGACTATTAGAAATATTGGTGCTAGAGATATTACATGAAAATATTAAATTGAGTACTTTAAAGACACCTCAAATTAATTTGAGAGACCAACCTGATCAATTCCTTTTATTTTTAAATAGTGTTCTTCAAGTTTGAAAGCACAGAAATAGAAAGGAAAAGACTTCAAAATTATTTGGAAACAGGATGGAATAGGTCATGTATAGTATTGATTTTAAAATTGAGTCTCTATTATTTTTTTTTAATATTTGGCTGTCTTTTCCCACATTTCTTAGTCTATAATCTCTTTTATGTAATTTTATGTCTTCAACTCTCTTATTCTTGTGACAAGTTGAAATTTCTTTACAATCCCTTCTCATCCACATGATTGCAAATACTAAATTGTATCTTCATTTTCATGTGACTCTTTTTATGCTTAAAAACTGGAGGTAAACTTTGGTTTCTCCTTCCTGTTGATCTCCAAAATCCAGACTCATAAAATCTCATAGTCCATCTATGCATTGCCTCTTAGACCAATGGCCTCCTTTTGATTACCACTTTCCTAGTTTAGTCCTTCATTAACCCCTTCTTAAAGGTCCGAAAGACTCCCCAAATCAACTCTCAGGTTTCAGTTTATTTCACTATATGCAGGAAAACTGACCTATCTTCATTAAATCAGTTATACTTATATTACACCCTACTAACCAAACTCTCATGTCCACATTTTCTTTTACATAATCATCAGTATATATTTTAGTATCCTCTGCAATTTAACCAAACACATTTTGCCAAATTTATTTATTCCTACATCCTGGAAACATAGTCTACATTTCAGACACTCAGCATTCCTGAAATGTACAACCTCTTTTCCCCACATTGAATTATCTTCATTTTCACTTTATCCGTGTGCGACCTCTTTCCCCCACATGGAATTATCTTTATTTTGGGGGAGTGTATGTTTTCCAGTTCTGGATTAAATATTATCTCAGTCATGATGTCATGCAAAATCTTATGTCATAATCAATCTCTTTTAACCTACAATTTTCACTTATTTACACTATATACATAGGTATTCATTAGATTCATGTCTGCTTCTTCCATTCTATCATGAATTACTGAAGACAAGGGTCTTGCTTAGTTCTCTCTGTTTCCTTCTTTTTGGTACAGTAAGCACAGCATCTATTAAATAAATGAATGTTGTGCGATTTGGTATGAATATAAATTAACATTGATTATTTAGTATTCAAATTACCAACTCAGGATGAAATACAAATAATATTTTATTAACTCATCAAATTTTACTTTTTACAGAGCAATCCATTATTAAGCTCAACTGTGAACTATACTAACTTGCACAGCTAATATTTCTAAAGTCTTCTACCTTTTCTTTTTAAAAAATGACATTAGCTTTTAATAAACAATTTATAAAAATGGAAAATGCATATTGGTAGAAAATTGCCTAATTTTTATAAATCTACCATTAATTAATCAAAATTTCTACTTTTAAAAAGATGAGCTAGGCATTTATTTATATCTATGTACACATGCACATTTAAAACATAATTTTTGAGGACCCTCCATACTGTTTTCCATAGTGGTTGTACCAATTTGCAGTCCCACCAGCAGTGTATGAGGGTTCCTTTTTCTCTACGTCCTCTCCAACATTTGTTATTACTTGTCCTGTTGATTATAGCTATTCTGACAGGTGTGAGATGGTATCTCATTGTGATTTTGATTTGCATTTCCATAATAGCTAGTGATGTTGAGCATCTTTTCATATATTTGTTGGCCATTTGTATGTCCTTTAGGGAGAAGTGTCTGTCTGGTCCTCTGCCCATTTTTTGATTAGATCGTTTGATTTTTTGTTGTTATTGAGTTGTATGAGTTCTTTGTATATTTTGGATATTAGGCTCTATCAGAGGCATTGCTTGCTAATATATTTTCCTATTCGGATGGTTGTCTCTTTACCTTGTTGACAAAAGGCTAAGAATTGATCTACCATATGGTCTAGCAATCCCTACTGAGTATTTACCCCAAAGATTTGAAAACATATCTGAAAATGTATTTACGCACTAATGTTCATAGCAGCATTATTCATGATGGCCAGGACATGGAAGCAACCAAAGTGTCCTATGATAGATGATTGGCTAAAGAAGCTGTAGTACATATATACAATGGAATATTACTCAGCCATAAGAAGAGATGAAATACTGCCATTTGTGACAACATGGATGGACCTCGAGATAATCATGCTAAGTGAAATAAGTCAGACAGAAAAAGTTGAAAATCACATGATATCATTTATATGTGGGATATAAACCTAAAAGCAACAAATGAATAGGACAAACAGAGACTCATGGTTATGGACAATAGACTAGTGGTTACCAGAGGGTAGGGGTACGGGAGAAGCGGGAAGGTAAAGGGGGTTAACGGGGTCAAATATGTGGTGACAGAAAGAAATCTAACAATGGGACATGAACACACAGTGTAAATATATATATGCCTTACTGTTAAAGTGTACAGGGGAAACTTATTGGATTTCATTAACCAATGTCACCATAAATAAGAAAGAAAGAAAGAAGAAAGAAAGAAAGAGGAAGGAAGGAAGGAAGGAAGGAAGAGGAAGGAAGGAAAAGGAAGGAAGGAAGGAAGGAAGGAAGGAAGGAAGGAAGGAAGGAAGGAAAACATAAAAATATTAATATTTCCCCTATGATACAATATAGCTATTTTAATAGCTACTTGGTATTAGCCTAAACAAATTGTCAACATATACTGAATCAGTACTCTCTATTTGGACACTAAGGTGATTTGCATTTTTTAAAGTATTATGATAAACAGGATACTCATGAATTTATAGTACAAACTGAGACACTTTTGAAAATAAAAATGATGTATATTATTCACTTTAATTATAAACAGTATTATAATGAACAGCATTTCGAACATATTTTTGAAGTAAGTATACTTATTTTTATTGTGGTTGCCTAATGTTTGAATTACTGTGTCAGAGTATAAATAGATTTTACATCTTCAAATTGTGTCCTCCTCAAAGAAATATCAGTATTATACATTCTGCCACCAGCAATAAAAGAGAGTGAATATTCCCTGTACTCTGAACAAGCTGGAAGTAGTTTACTATAATGTTGTAAGTTAAAGAAAAGGGGGGAGATCATGTCGCAATGTTGATTTGATTTTCATTTCTTTGAATATTAGTGAGGTAGAACATATATTATATACATGTATGTATATATATCTTTTATATATTGTTCTGGCCACTGTATTTGTTCTTTGGTACATTTCTAAAAGCCTAGGAAAGTAATGATTTCTTGTTTGATTTGGTTTGTTTTGTTTTAAGGTTTGTTTTGTTTTCTGGCTGCATGAATACCTGACAATTGAGAACTACTATAGAGTAGCTAAAGTAATCACAATCTAACATGGTTTGAGATTTATTTTCAACAGTGACTAAAGTTGTAAATATTGATAATATTAAAATATTTGAAAATATAAAATTTAAGAACTTATGATAGGACAATAGAATAATTAAGGGTGAACAGATAATTAAGGATAAGATAATGGAGTAATTTATTTTTTAAATTATTGTTATAATTATGTATATTAAATAAAAAGAATAAATATCTTAGCAAAAGTTCTTCAGTACACATTTATATATGGTTAGATTGATTCACTTAGTATTTTATATTTCAGCTTATAATGCTGATAAAAATTTTGAATCAAATTAGTGTGGCTGAATTTATAAAGAACGTTGGTTGATTTACCTTATAATTTGTTCTTTATTTTTTGTAAGTACATTAGTTAGGAAGTCATCTGCCTTCTGATAGACAAGAATAGAACATAAAATGTCAATTTCGTGAATATAAATGAGTACCAAGCTGTTCCCTAAAGGACAATTGAATTATAATCAGAAATTATTTGTAGATGGTATGAACTGAATAGATTGTACTCTGACTAAAGCATTTTAACCTGAAAAAATTGAACTCACTTATTGGTAGGAATATCTGTGAGGATACATTCAAACTGAGAAACAAAGTAATTATAATTTTTTATTAAATCATTCCCGGCTAAACTCTAAAGTTTGCTGTCACATGTATGGTGTGATGTCAAAAGTAGATCAAATAGTTATAGTTATAATTTGATTATAAAAGGTTTATAGTTTTAAATATTTCACCTGAATATTATCTTAGAAGAATAACAATCTACATCAATCTTATTTTCCTATAATTAGATTAATATTGAGATTCTGTAGTCAGATCAAGTTACATAGTTAAACAGTGTTGTGTGTGTGTTTTTTTAATGCAACTGAATTACTGTAAAAATTATTGTGATAACTACTGATCAATTGGGGACAGATACCTAGATAAATGTCGAGTTAACCATATAATTATTCTAGTTGACTATGTAATGGAGAGAAACTCTTTGAATATATTGTAAATTAAACTATCTTAATTTTGTAGATTTGTTCCCTGCAGCTTTTGCAAAAATGCAAAGAAAAGGCAAATATAAATATTCTTAAATTGTTTGTGATTGAATAATGCTGTTTCAAAACACTCTGAGAGATAATGGACAAAATATACTCATGGAATATCACATTTCATTCAGCATTGCATTTGCTATAAAGGTTCATCATGAATAGTAAGATTAAACTTGGCTTTCAAGGCTGTACCCTCATCAAACTATATCAATTAGTTAATTCAAACATGATTATCTGAATTCGATTAAACATGGTTGACACAATTATGTTAAATATACACATCACTTCTGAGAACATATTACAGTGGATCTGTTCTAAGTCTTCCTATTACCCTATATTCTGTAAAATTCAGTAACTTAAAGGTTAAGTTGCTATTTTTTCAAATTGTTCTGCATGAAGCATTTAGAAAATATCAAATTTTCTGTATTGATGTCTCCATCTTTTTAATGTAATCTGTAAATCTATTTATCAGATCTTTCTCTTATCCTCAGTATATATTTTAGAATACAATAACCTTAATTATTTTTCTATTGTTATTTAGTTATAACAAGATCACCTATCTTATGGCTCATCATAAGATAATTGAAGTAAATAAAGACAATATAAACATAGAAATAAAGTGCTATTTTGTATTTAAAACACTGAGATATTTGCATGTATGAAACTTCTTGATTTGATGTTCATCCTCATTGAAATATGAGTTTCAAATTTCAAATAAGAAATCAAACCACCAGAACAATAGTTTTTTAAAATGAAATTTTGGAGTGTTAAATTTTACCCATGGTTTGGTTCTCTAATAAATTAGGATTTATTTATTTACTGCATCGCATTGATCAACTAATATAGGCCAGGCTCTTTTTAAGAACCAGGAAAACAGCAATGGACCAAACTGAAAGATCATACCTGTTCTCATGGAATTTCACTGCAGCAGTGTGATGATTTCATTGTACAAGATAAGTGGTCATGTCAGTAAGAAAACAAAACAAAAAACAAAAAAACTTCGATTACATTAAAAACCACAAAAGAGTAGCTACAAAGATGTCCTCAGTTAGAACTCTCTGCTGATAAATAACCATTAATAACAAGAATGAGAGAAATTTTGTGAAGGTTATTTGATTCATTGGTTTCAATACTTTTCTCACTCTCTTGTTTCCGTTGTGTTTAACAAGGAGACTGACCTCTGCAGGTTCCAACTGGTACCAGCAAAAAGAAGGTATTAGTGGGAGATTGGAAAGTGTAAGAACTGAAAATCAATGGTATTCTCTCTGTCTCTGATATCCCCAGCAGTTGCTCTATCCTCTGTTCGCTCTAGCTGCCAAAGAAAAACTCATTCCTACAGTTTCAGCTCTCTTTTAGCAACCTCTCATATGGATATGCTCCTCCAGACCCTGAAAGGTCCAGGCTTGTTGGAATAGGTCCACCTCCTCCTCTCTTTGTCTTTTTAGCTCTGTGTTTGGTAGCTGTCTTTTTGTTGCCAATATAAGAGTGTTCTAACCATTCTCTGTTTGTCTTGTCCATTTTACATTACCTCTTCCATTCCACATTTCTTGTTCTAATATTCTTATTTTAAAATCCTAGAGTTGTTTCTCTTTTATTTTTCTTGACTAAAGCTAAATTTATATTAGTTAAAATACTGATGCCTACCAAAACCTGGAGAGTAAAAGTGATTCTTAAATTTGCCCAAAATTATCAGAAGGACCTGATAACTTTTTAATAGCTATTTGTTTTTAGGACTTTCAAAAGAATAATTGTCTTATAGCATGTTTGAGGATATTTTAATTAATTTTTACAAGAAAAACTGTGGCCAAAATTCACATTTAGAAGAGAAATCATCAGTAGTACCTGTGTGAGAGATTCAGTATCTTGTTTCACTTGATTTAAAAGTGTAAGAAGGATTCTAATTTCTTTTAAAATGTATTTAATTATGATAAAAGTTACTGGGCTTGACCACACAGAAGGCCAGTTACATTAAAATGACCCGTTGTAAATATATTAGTGAAATTTTCGATAGATATGATGTTGTGGTGTAAATCTTAAGAACTTCTTCTAGACGGAGACACTATTTTATATAACTGTATAAGTGTAATGAAAAACTTAAAACTTGAGGACATTTTATAAATTGAAAGATATCTCAATTACAATTTTATAGGTTTTCTATGGTAAAAATTTATCTGGACACTTATTCATTGTTAATACCTCTTATTCATTTAGTATATTTTTCTCTTTGTGACAAAAAGTATAAAAGAGTGGGGTAATAGATAAGTGACTCCAAAGTAAATTGTATTTTATATGACTCATGTTCTATATTTGTCAGTTTTCAAGGTACAAATAGGAGATATAGTGGGTTATGAGTACTTTTTATTTTTAGTTTTCCTTTTTTTTTTTTGCCTTGTATAACTAAACTGCTTTCTTATTTTAGCATTGTCATTGATTCTAATGATATATTTCAGTAATTAGCAACAAATTAAAATATCAAATCAATGAGAATATTGAGATACAGAAATGAACATTTTATTCACCAAAGTAGGACAAAAAAGATATGGCATCAATCAAGATGAAGGATCACTATTTTCAAACAGTAAATAGGTGATTTTTTTCTCAGTAAAGGTATAGCATTTAAAATTTTCTGACTTATACATTTCTGGTGGGAATGCAAAATGAAGGATACTTTGACAACATCTAGTAACAATATTATATAGTTACTTTTTTAAAAAATTTAATGGGCTCACTTCTAAAAACTCAAAAAATACCTTGTTTAAATATGATAAGCCATCGATTGCTGTACTATTAGTAATAACAAAGTTAGGAAGCAAACGGAAATATTCACCAATGAGGGACAGTGGTATACCCGCAAGAATGAGTACATGGTGCTATAAAAAGAAATGAGAAATATCTTTTACATGGTACTTTGGCGAGTAGTTTTCACCCAGGAGTGATTTTGCCCACCCACGGAGAGGAGACATGTCTGTAAACAGTTTCATTGTCACAACTTGGAGGTCTTACTGACATCTAGTTGGTAGAGACCAGGAGTGCTATTAACTATTTTACAGTGCACAGGACAGCCTCTAAAACAAAGAATTTTCCAGCCCCAAATATCAGCAAGGTTGAAAACTTTTTACGATGATATCAACAGTAGGATAAAACTTTTTAATAAAAAAAAAAATCTATATATGGGAGAAAATAATGTGAATACTATTCAATCGTATACAAATATACATACATACACACTTTTACATTTAAAAAAAATTGAAGGACAATTTATAAATTAAAAAAAATAAAAGTTTAGATTGGAGGAAAGACTAAGATGGAGATAAGGATAAAACTAGACTTCTCTGAATAGTTCTTTATTTCATTTAAATGTAAAAAGAGCAGTCTCCCAAAAATTGAAATAAAAATTCAAAATCAAAGTGTTGTTTAGTATTTTAGATTTTACTTATCAAAAATAATTTATCTAGAAAGAGTGTATCTAATGGATTAGTAGAAAATAGAGAAACCACTGGGTACCATGATCAAGGAGAGTGTGTTATTCTGTGTTATTGTTTCTATGAAGATTGAATCCAAGTGAAGAAGTTAAAGAGACCATTGATGCTGTAAAGGAAAATGAAGTTTGATAGAGCTGAGATTCAGAGAAATAGGGAGTGAATAGGATCAAGAAAGATGGTAACTTTGGAAAGGAGGAGGAAGTATGTTTCTTTATGTTATAATGGAGACAAAGAGAATACTATTTTGAGATGGAGAGACTGGGAATTGAGTAATCATCCTTGTCAGATGAACTTGATTTTTTAGCTAATTTATTGAAAGTGAAAGAGTTGGGTTTAAGGAATATGAAACGTATAGAAACAGTGCATCCAGGGATATTTTATAAGTTAATGAGAAAAAAAAAAAACAAAGTTCTGAAAATTTTTTTAAATAAACTATAAGGAGATAGAATAGTATCAATATGTATCTCTCAGAGCCAATGTAGAGCATCTACTTAAATTAACTTTCTAAAAGAGAAAAGTGGAAGTCAGAAGACATTAAATTGCTTTATCTTTCACACTATTACAATTATATGATTAACATCAACCTCTCCAACTTCCTTTCTATTTATTTAAAAAACAGTTGATCCAATATATACTTATATGAAACAAACCCAAGAAATATGAATATATCAAATATATATTTGTATCTAGTACAATTACATAGCAATTGTGAAATAATGTATATATTTCTATGTGACAAAAATGAGCATATGTTACAGCATTTACACAAGTATTTCTTATAAAAAACAAAGTTGCAAGAGTTTATAGTAATTCTTCCCTGTTTTTTTTTTTTTGAGTTCACCTTATCTGCTAAGATACAAATTAATAGAAATAATGGAGTGCTTGCAAAATTTTTTTCTAGAAATTTATCTTACCAAAGTAAAATGTCCAAACTTAAACTATTTTTGGTTATTGTTGTTCATCATAATCTGTAATGATGCAAAAAAAAAAAAAAAAGCTTAATTAAAGGTTGTAGTTTTGCCACCAGATCACTAGATGGTATATAGTTCCTTTAAGGAAATTTGAATTAGGGAATGTATGCAACAATGACTTTATTATCTAATAGTAATGCTAACTTTATTTACTTAATTGTATTCATTGTTGCCCAAAATTATTATATTAGTGCTACAGAATCTTTTTAACAAAGATTATAAAGTTGTCTTTCTATTATAATATAGTAAAATAATGGTTTTCCAGGTTTTTAATTAAATAGTAAAATATCATTTTTGTTTACAATTTATAGTATATTACCAGGTCTACTTTGGTGTATATTAATAAAAATCTTATACTCTGATACCTATAAAAGCATTAATTTCAGATTTACAGTTATTCAAATACTATAGAATATCATTAGATGAATATTAAAAACTGATGTCCAATCTTGTATTATACCTTTAATAAGTATTTTCTAGGCTGAATAATTCCTGATTACCATAATAAAGTTTCCAGTTCCTTCCACATTTTTTCATTGGTGTTTAACAGCCTAGTGACTTTGGGATTTGAGGATATCATAAGGCTGAGTATCCTGATTTCTATATACACTGAACAGGATCCTGCAGAAACTTCCAAGCCAGAACTGTCAAAACATGGTAGCAAAAGAACTCCAAGAAAAGTCTATTTCTCTTAGCCAAAAGGCTAGGAAAAGGATGGCCTAACAACAGCAAACTCAGTTGGCAATCAACACCAATGAAAAAAACACCCTTCTCTCCTGATGATTTCAATGGGGCTGAGTGGAGAAGTGAACTTTCACCCCAACCTAATGGCCAGTGAAAACCAGGGGCCTTGCTGCTATTCTCCTGTAAAGGGCAGGCAGCACTCTTGAGGAATAGACCTATAGATTAATAGAACTCAGAACTATATGCATACAAATATGCCCCACTGATTTTTCACAAAGGTGCAAAGGGCATTTAGTATATATTGGGTAGCCTTTTCAACAAATTGTACTAAAACATTTTATTACTCATAGTCAATGAATGAGCAAATGAATGAATGAATGAATGAATGAAATGAAAAGAACTTCTACCTAAATCTCACTCCTTATACAAAATTTTATCATTGTGAATTCATGGACTATGGAGTTAGATGTAAAATATAAAGCTATAACACTTTAGGGAAAAAATACGAGTTCTTGGACTTACATCCAAAAAGAGAAAGAAAGAAAGAAAGAGAAAGAGAGAGAGAGAGAGAGAGAGAGAGAGAAAGGAAAGAAAGAAAGAAAGAAAGGAAGAAAGAAAGAAAAAAGACTTTATCGAAATTAAAACTGTTGGCCAACAACAGACAATGTTAATAGAATATGACAACTTACAAAATGAGAGAGAATGTAGAGTATAAAAAGAACTCTAAAAACTCAATAGTAAAAAACATTCCAATTAGAAAATTATCACTACATATTAAAAGACATTATACCTAAAACAACGTGTAGATGGCAGATAAACACATGAAAGATGTTTGTCATTATTAGTCATTAAAGAAATGCAAATTAAAACCACAGTGAGATATTACTTCAAAACTATTATGATGGCTAAATGTAAATAATATCGACAACATCAAATGCTGGCAAGGATCTAGAGAAATTGGATTATTCCTATGTTGCTGGTGTAAATGAAAAAAAAATTACAGTCACTCTAGAAAAGAATATGACAGTTTCTTTCAAAACTAAGCATGCACTTACCATACAACCAAGTAACTGCACTCTTGGAATTTATTCCAAAGAAATGAAAACTTACATTTACACAAAATTATGTGCACAGATGTTCGTAGAAGCTTTATTTGTGAAAGCTGAAAACTGGAAAAAGTCTAAATGCCCTTCAGTGAGTGAATGTTTAAACAATCTGTCATACAACCCTACCATGAGATAGTACTCAGAAATAAAAACAATTGATATAAACAACAATTTCGATGGATCCCAATAGAAACATGTTGAGTGAAAAAAGCATCTCAAAAGGTTACAGTTCTATTCTAGGTATATGATTCTATCCACATATCATTCTTAAAATAAGATTCTATCCACATATTATTTTTAAAATAAGATCACCAAGATAAAGACCATATTAGTGATTGTCAGGGGTTAGGGGAGAGAGAGCAGGAGAGACGTGGCTATGACTTTGAAAGGATAGAACTTATTCCTCTGTATCTTAACTGTAGTGGTGGTCAGACAAATCTCCATGTTAACACTACATAGAAGTAAACCCACACACACATATTTGCCTGTAATACTGATTAAATCTGGATAAGTGGTTGTATTGTGTCAATGTCAATTTCTTGGTTATGAAATGTTACTACGTTTATGCAAAATGTTACAGTATTCTGGGACATTGGGTGAATGATATGAAATCTCTCTTGCAATCATTTCTTACAAGAGCATGTGAATCTGCAATTGTTAAACAAACACACCTTGTGCTTAATTATACATTTAATTTTATTGGTTTTAAATTAATTTATTTATTCTTTAATTTAAAACATGGCATCCAGCATTTGCCAACTATTTAATTGATCCAAATTATGCCATTGTGCTCATAAATTTAGTGAACTGCGACATCCTGGGTTCAAAGATCACTTTTGACATTTATTAAGTATAAATTTTGAGAAAATTATCTAATTTTCCACACTTTATTTTGTTCACTTGTAAAATGTGTATAATAGTAATAAGCATAAGAGAAATGTAGAGTATTATCTTACAAATAAAAAATATACAAACTTTTTTAACAATAATTGCTTTTTCTCTATGCCAGTACTGTAACTTTGGATTGGTGTTACAAAATTTTAACGTTTTGTGTTTTGCCTCACCACCATTCAGAGTAATGCCTAAAATATAATAGATATTGAATGTGCTTGCATGAAGATCAAATGTATGAATGAAAATATATGTTATTCTCTTATTCTCTTTTCCTCTAGTATAAATTCTTAGAGCCTTTGATTTCACTCTTAGGTTCTGATTTCTGCTAAATTATAAAATACATTTTTATTCTGTTATTTAGTACAGTTTACTGCACTTATATTTTAGGCCAATATTTGGAAAAATTGTGGCAATATGTATACTTGTATAGCCATATCTTTAATATCAACTTATAAACTAAATCATGCTATTTTTGTATAAATATGTTATGCTCAATAGCCCTAAGATTTACAGTGAGTTTGGAATGGTTAAAGACCAATTTAAATTCTCATGTCAGTAATTCATTATGAGCATCTAATGAATGTCAGGTGATTTTTTAAAATAGCATCTATTTAAGTTGTCCCAATATTTCCTTAAGATAAATATTTCTATTTCCATTTAGCAATTGAGAAAACATGTCATGTAAAGAATAGTAAAAGGATTAGCGCAATTTCTATACTAAATACAGACAGAGGATTACAACACTGGTGTTCTGGTAAATGTTTAACAACCAGTTGTCTAGGGTAGGAGTGGGGATAGCTGGGAAAGATCCCTGATTTTGTAGTACTTGCTGACTTACTTGCTGCAGATACTTTTATCATGGCTGATTTCAAGCTGCATCACTGAATGCTGAGATGTGAACAATTGTTTTTCACAAGATGGTACTAGCCAGCCCCAGCACACCAATGAATCAAAACTGCTCTTTCAGCCATACATTCTGCAGCTTTAGTTGACATATATACTTTTCTCAACAAATTCAACATCCTAAATCTTACTTCTCTGTTTCTACAAAAACCGATCTTACCCAGTTCATGATACCAAATATATACGTGAAAGGGTAAGACATATTGAATTTAGTCTAATGGCAAGAATTGTTTTTTTATGTGGAGATAAGATGAAAGAATACACTTCCAGCAGTGTTTATACCATGTCACATTTATTGGAATGTTTCACCATTAAATGAAATAAATTATGCTATATTTGCAACTTTTCACAGTTTAATTTTAATTTAACTTTTATCTATCATCTATCTATTTATCATCTATCTATTTGCACATACATACATGTCTCTGTATATACACTTATATTTACTTTTATGACTGCATGATTAGGAAAAATCTCTAAATGAAATTTTTTAGTATCAGAATACGTACCTGGAGATCATACCAAAAAATACCTTCAACATCATTCACTTCAAAACTGGGTGATGCGCTTAAAATTATCTCAGTTTCTTTTGCAACCTTTTCTTCAGTAAATATTTTTTTTTACTACTAGTTAATTCTTTGATAAGAACTGTGTAACTCATAAAGTATTTATTAAACCAATAATGCCTTTATATGATTAATTATTACCATCCATCGACAGTCATTTTCTGTTAATTTGCTATTTAATTCTATGTATGGTATTTTTGTAGTTGATTTTTTTTGCCCAAGAAATATGCTTCAAAATATCTTACTAATTTTCCAACTGATTTTTTGGAGAGAATTAAGTCAATGTAATTGTCTCTAGTTCTCTCCAAACCATCTTCCTCTTTCCAAGTGTTTGGTTAATTGTTCTCTCTGTTACTGAGGACGTTTTGTTTCCTATGTAAAAACTGAGTTTGGAAAATTATATTTTGTTTTAAATTATTTAGTACTCTAAAAATAAAAGCCGTTAACTAGCTGTTTTTAGTTGTTTACCCACAATTTTTCTAGTAGTTCTTAGTGTCCAGATATTCCCCGGGTTTTTTTGCAGGATGGAGAGACTCACAAATGATGAATTCTTGCTGTATTCATTTTTAAATACACCTGAGCCCAGTTGGCAATAAATTTGACTTGCTGACAAATAAGTGGTTTGGAGAGTCAAGTGAAACTTTTTAGTTTCATTGTTGTCCTTTTAATTTCATGCTTAATTTCCAACACAAGGCTGAGTAAATAAATATATATTTTTAATAAAGAAAACATCACTCTAAGATTCCCAGAAACCATCAATGAAAAAAAAAGGCAACATTTTTCATCAGTTGTTCTGGTGTAATAATTTAAATTTTACCTCTTTCTAAATAGGTCTATAAAAGTTTGGTACCCTTTAAGTTGCCTTCTTTTAAAATCTTGCCATAGATTATATTAAAGAAATAAAATTAATGAGATATTTATTTAAATTGAACATCTCAGCTAAATTATTAGTACCTTGTTTCTAAGTTTTATGTCAGACAACTTTTCAAACAAAGTTTGGCTACTTCTATCACATTTAAAAAATGACAAATATTTATGGTCATTTGTATATATATAAATTTTAAATAAGCAAAAACAAAATTTTGCTTAAGTGGGGCTTAATATTTTTTTTAATTAAGAAAACCTTTTTGGAGAATGAACACTGTTCCATCCCATAACTCAACTGTAGTTTTGCTATCAACATTGTATGAGGGTCAGAGAGAAAGTGAAAGTAAAAAGTAATTGTGGCAAAATGCCAACAACTTGTGAATCTAAGTGAAGAATTCTTGGGGCTCTATTATACCATATTTGCAACTTTCCTATTTTTTTTTAAGTACGGTTCCCTTCAAAATGGAATAGAAAAATGATATTACAACATATTCATGCTGTGTGTTTCATCCTAGCTCTAGACTTTTGAGATGTGTTTGTAGTAGGTTAAGGTCAAGCATGAGGGGCATGGGCAGAAACAGAAATGAGTAAACATAGCTGATTCAGCAATTTATTAAGACAATTCAGAAGAGGAGTTTCTGGGTCAGAATATACAAGTCGTTTATCAGAATAAAATGTGTAATAAATGGGGGAATTAATAGAGAATTGACAAAAAATAATTCAAGCAAACCTAGTTGTTTGATAAATAGCTCAGAAAGAACTGGTTTCTTCACAAAGCAAACAGGAACACGTGGGATGCAGAGTAGATGTCAGGGAGCTCAGGAGATATTTTGAATTCTAGTCATTACACTCTTCCTGTACCCAGTTGCAATTCTGTTACTTGGGGATGTCTTTTTAAAATACAAGAGTTATTAAGTTCTCTAAATATCTATTTCCACATGAGCTAAAGGAGAATGACAATGCTTAAATTAAATGAACTCTGTGAGGGTTAAAAGATATGAGTATGCCCAGAACCTACCAGTATCTGTAGGCTCCTAGGAAAGTACACAATATATTGAGATAGTCTCTGAAATTCTCATCATCGCATATGGGAAAACCTTGTGTTCTCAAATCTCTTAAATATAAAACATTTTCAAAAACATGATTTGTATTTTGGCATCTGAACTTTTGTTTTATGTTGTATAAATTTTTATTTCTTGTTTTCATTTTTGGAAAAGTTCAGAAGTAAAATCATGGAATTTAAAAATAAGTCAAAATGTTTATGAAAGTTTTGGGGCAAATCATCATGTCTTTAACCTTTAAATATCTATTTTTAATGTGAGATGATAGACAAATGATCTATCAGCATATGTTCAAGGACTTTCATTTTTATATCACTTTTAAAAAATATCTTGCATATTCATGCTCAGATATTAATATATCTTGAATATATTAAGTTTTCTCTTGGGCTTATATTACTAAACCATTGCCAAGTTGGAAAATAAAAAACAACCACTAATAATAATCTTTATTCTACAAAGGAAACAATAGGATATTTTAATCAATATTTTATTTTAGCCTTAATTCATACTTGCCTATAGGTTAAATTTTATTAAAAAGTAATATGTTTACAAAATTTTCCACTTTTTTTCTTTCTGCTCATTGTCATTATGACTAGATTCACAATTTAAGAGTCTCCAGTGCAAGATGCCCCTCCAAACATCTCTCCTACTTACTTCACTCTAACTAGAAATAAAAGACACTAGAAAATAAAAATGTAGTAGTAAAAAGACATTTTATGATTTTATAATTATACTTATTTTCTGAAAGATTTGTTGCGAGTTTAGCTATTTCAAACGAATCAGCTTAAATCTGCCTCTTCAGGCCTCTACGTACGTATAATATTCACATCAAAGATATTGACAATCTCAAAGATATTAGGCATACTGATTTTCTTAAGTGATAACTATACCCAAATATTTTTTAAATATTTTTTCAGAAAGAAGAGGAATTATGGCAGAAACAGATATGCCTCTCTGATAATATAGGTTACTGGTAGTGTATAACTACTGTCTATTTCCATGGCCATATTTTCTGCTCTGAAGAGTCTGTGAGCAGAATAGGCTTAGTTTAGTTACTGTCTCTACCGACAGATAGGGATACCTACATGAATAAAAGGGATATTTGCTAAGAATGTTGTGAAGCTGAACAAGTATACAAAGTCAAACAAAACAAAGTAGAACAAAACTCATATGTCAGTTGCTCATGCAATTTATCTTATCAGATATTTGCTTACATAGTTGAAGTAATTTAAATAAGTTGATAATGTAAACAATATTACAGTTTGGCTTAACTTCATTAAATATGTAAGTTAAGTTTAGGTTTGCATAAAAAGGTTAAATATGTAAGTTGTCTTTATTGGGTAATAGTATGGAAGGAAATGCATTGTGTAGCAAAATTTATTTATGACATTTTTACCTTTTACCTGTACATTTAAAATACTTAGATGATCCCATTCCGAAACTGGTTACATCTTGTGAACATCAGAATAATTATAAAATAACTATGATTCTTGAAGGTTTTATAAAAGTTTTGTTGTTCACTACAAATCTTGAATAGACTTCAAATAAGAAAATAGAAAAAATAAGTTCAGAGAAAATTATAGTTTATAATATAAGAAATCCTGCAGACTATATTCTAAAAAATGTTCAAGGTATTTAAAGAGTATGGCTTAATATAATCTGAATAATATCAAATTACTGAAGAATTTTACTTTGTTTTTTAATGACTTCATTTTGTAAGCAATTTAAAGTATAAATACTGTGTTTTTTATAACAAAATATATTTAAAATATTTAAGGATGTAATAAAAATGAAAGTCAACACCAATGAAAATAAGTGGCACATTTTATCAGAAGTCAAAATTGAAAGACAAAGAAGTGATTTAGAAATCCAGGTTGGCAAAAAAAAAAAAAAAAAAGGGTAGAGAAAATTATAACAAAAACTGTTTAATGTATGTTCTTTTTTGGTCACTCCACAAACATAGTCACACAAGTTTCATTTGAGATGATGTCAAACATGCACCAAGAAGGAATGAAGTGACTTGTTACTTCCATAATGAGGTTTTCTGGAGAGAGAAGGTGAGAGTCCCAAGCAGGTCAGAAAAATCACCTGAGAGAATGGAAAAGAGATACTGGTGTGGGTTTTATTGTGCTTATGTCATGAGGCTGGGGTGAGGGTTTCCATATTGGCCAGGGTTGAATGATTTGATCTGTCAATACAGAGTAAAGGAGCATGAAGCTTTCTTAATCATTTGCCCAGATATGGGGCAAGTGGTGAAGTCAAAGGGGTGGCGTTTGAAACTTGTCACCAAACATCAGCTATAGAGTCAAACTTTTTATTAAAATTCACCTTTGATATTAGACTGATGAATTAAGTAGGACATGTTTAATTGGATTGAATTTGAGCTTGTGTAAATAAGTCATTCCTGAACTCTGTAAGACCTGTAGCATGAGACTGGTAAGGGAGGTGAAAATTCTATTGAGAGCCCAACATTGTGTAACTTGTGAAGTAAAATGGAAATTCAAAGGGAATCAGAAATATCTTATTGAGGCCTTTTAATATGCAGGGACATGGGCGACCTTGGTTTATATTTTAGGTGTCTGTCTGTGAGATAAGAAGTTCCAGAGTTCTTTTCCTTAGAGTGGATAACATCTGCTAAGGAACTGGTGTCCTCTCAATGGCTCATTTGATCCTATTAGGTCTCTGATCAAAGATCGCTTTCTCAGAGTGTTTACCTGATAGCCTTATCCACGACAGCACTCCTTATGCTTGTCATGTTTGAATATCTCTTATTTTTCCCTCTCTTTATTGCACTACCTGGCATTATATTATACGTATTTGAAATTATTTGATTTCTCCAAAACAGTAAGCTCCATGAACCTAGGAATTTTATTTTGACACTTTAATATTCTTGGCTTAAAGAATAGGGCCTGGAGCTTAATGAATGCCGTTTATTAATAAATCAGTAAGGGATAGATGGGCCTAATTCAGTTTGAGAAATGAGAGAAGAGTCTTGCAGAGGATTTCAGGGAAAGTTATGTAGAGTGATTCTCTCTTTTTAATTGGACATCATCAGGGAAGCATATTAACCTAACTGCCATTGGTAGCTGTCTTATGAACAAAAGGGAAAAGAAATATCCTCAAATTTACTGGGCAGTATCAGGCAGACCAATAACACAAAGGAACAAGTTTCCTTATGTCATCATAGGGCTTGTGGGTCACTTCAGATGCCTGCCCTTCACCATAAATGGGCTAACTATAACATATTTCTTTTCAGTAGCTGAAATCATCCTAACAGAAGATATTAACATCTCAGTACCACATAGAAAAATAATGTTGTAAGAAACAATAATTAAGATATAAATTATTTTACTAACTCACATATTTTATACATTCATTCATTCATTTATTCATTCATTCATTTATATGTTATGGGCATTTAAACAGAACAGAGAACTACATAGGAAGATATAGCATATTTATAACTTTAAAACTTTAACTTTATTCTGCTATAAACATACTATTCTTTGTATTATCTGTAACATTTTATTAGTGGGAAAAGTTTAAGGTTTAAATATCATTTTTCTATAGTTAATATCATATTATATATAATATACTATATTACAGATATAAAGCTTCAGATTTAACTTATTTTATTTTAATCATCCATACTTTTGACTCTATAAATGTAATTTAAAATAAATTAAATTAAATTAAATTAAAAATTATAACATATGGAGTTGCCTAGTCGTTGACTGTTCCTTTTCCCAAATGTTAGATTTCTAATTGGTTCTTTCATTTTATCTGTTCTACCATGACCATTACTGTGACCACTAATACTATCCTCTCTGTTATTCTAAATAAAGCCCTAACAAATTTCCACCTGCCCTATTAAAGTAGCTCCAAGAGTGACTCATCTCCCTTCAGCATTATCCCACTGCTATCAGTTCCCTACAGTGATCATAGTAAATAGTATAATGTGGTAATATTATGGCTTAGAACTTTCTATGGGCTGGCTCCCCATTGACATCTTACATATTATAGACAGTTCTCAACTATTTGGTTCCTGATATGTTTGTAATGTCTCTCTACCTTTCATTATCTTGCCCTGCCCTGCCAAATTATAGCACATAGTTGTATGGTTCGCTCTCCCCTCTACTGCTTTGCACAAATTACTCTCTGAGGTCACAGACTATTGCTTTAATTGTCTTCACATGTCCAATGCATAGTACCATGTTAAGCAAATAAATACTCCATAAACATACTTAAAGCATGAATGGTGAACATTAAATAAGGACAAAAATAATCTTGTTAGTAGTCTTTTTATAGTATATGCATCAATAAAGAAAATGTATTTAAATTATACTTATATAATTTTTTCTCAGCATTGTCATTTTTGTTATTATATTACTGCTGAGGAAGACTGGCCGATGATTGCGTTCAGTTGATAAGACCTTAACACATTTTATAGAGATTGTTTAGAAACATATCTTGACGTAGTTTGTTTTTTTGTCTATAAATTAGAATGGAAAAATTTAATTGCATAATTCCAGCCTAGGAGGTATTTATATGTGGATTTCAGGCTGATAAAGTGCCATAGATAGTCTACCCAAATAAGTAGTACAAACTTTAAAGTTGATTTAAAAGTAAAATTAACAGTCTTCCCAAGATCATGCCAATTCTGTTTACAGAGTATTTCTAGATTAAAAGATTACATGTACTACCTGTGTATTAGTCTGTGCAGGCTGCCGTAACAAAATACAACAGATTGGGTGACTTAAATAACAGATATGTATTTTTCACAATTCTGAAGGCTGAGAAGTCCAAGACTAAGTGATGACTGATTCAGTTCCTGGTGAGGACTCTCTTCTTGGCTTGCAAATAGCCCTCTTCTGATGGTGTCCTCATATGGTGGAGAGCTCTGGTGTCTCTTCCTCTTCATTAAGGATACTGGTCCTATTGTATTAGGGCCCCATTATATGACTATTTAGCCTTTATCACCTAATAAGTTGTATCTCCAAATATAGTCACATTTGGAGTTAGGGCATCTATGAATACTGGGGGGATACAATTCAGTCTATAAAAACCTATACATTAAAATTTTTTTGAAAAACATCAGATAATCAGGATATGTTTTTAATAATCTCATCTAGACATGTGTAGTACCTAGTCTAAACTGAGTATAGCGTCTGGCTCATTTTCTATGCTATGACCCATGAATGAGTATGGTAGTGAGTTGACTAAACTTTAGTTATAAAAGTCTAATTTCCAGGCATTTATAGACTGGAAAGCAATCTGTGGTCAGAAGTATTCACCCAAGAGCACACTCAGAGGGCAAAAAAAGATCAAAGTGAAGCATCAACAAAGTGAAAGAAGATAAAATTGAGGAGTGGAAATAGAAGCAAGTGCTTAGAAATAGACTCCACAGCACAGCACACAGGCACTGACTGAGAGGCTTTTGTGATCTGGCAAGTCATAAGAGTGAGAGAACTAGGGTTAAAACAGCAGTGTTGTGCAGGAAGTACAAATTTCATTACAAATTAAAAATTCTGGATAATTAAAAAACATCTGGAGGAAATGTTGGATCCAGAATCCATTGTGGAGAATGCAATCAATTTCCAATAAAAAAATTTTACAATTCAGGTGTTTCTGAGGATCAGACAGATTTTGAGAACCTTTGCTTTAAAGCACTTAGAATTCTGTTTGATTAAATAGTTATAAATGCATATTAAGGCAATTTTATTAATAACTATTTTTGTTACTTTTGAGGTATATAACTTTAAAAATTGTTCTCTTCATTATGGTTTTGTAAATATTTTAATACCATAATACAATAAGGAACACTGCAAAATGAAAGCAATTACCCATTTTTTCTTCTTATAAAAATAACATATTCTGAGCAATTTCTCTGAATTTCAATTTTGTTAAATAGTTCTTAAGTAATTGGCTTCAAATAATTTTTCAAGTTTGAAACTTCTATTTAAATTTAATGGAAATATAAAAATTTGAGAGTAAGAATTAGTAATAGGCCACACAAATCCTTTTACACTATTCATTATCTCTGATATTACAGAAAAATGTAATATGCCATACTGGGAATTAATGGTGTGAATAAACAGTAAATACACATGAGTATGAGTAATCTACATATATGACTGATTAAGTACATAAAGTCGAATGATGAACACCAAATGTTTAATCCTTAATCCACATATGTAGTAGGTGGTGTACAGTTCTGTTCAGAATATATGTATGTGTGTGGGCATATGTATATGTGCTTATAATCCCTTTTCTTCCATTTATGGTTTTATTCTTCTCTCAGGTGAGAAACAGAGAGGAACATGGCAAAATAAAAACTTTTTTTTTGCACGTTAATCCATAGGAATCGTATACTTGAAACCTATATAATTGTATTAACCATTGTCACCCCAATAAATTTAATTTTAAAAAAGAAAGGTCAGAAGAATGTTAAGGAATTTAAGGACAATAAATGTAGGAGAGGAGGAGAGACTAATGAAAAATAAAAGGAAAAGGGGAAATTAAGATGAGCATCTGTTACATGAAAGATCTTTTGCTGAAATACTAGGTAATGAACATTTTATATTTAGGATCTCGTGTGTGTGATACTGTCTCGAGAGTATCTCAAAAGACACATTTTTAAAGAGTTGAGGTGATCTATTTTATTTTACATATGACTCAAGAAAGCCTTTTTTGTTTTCAGTTATTTAAATAAGTCAGGGACTTTGAAACTATTCTGCCTGCAAATCACATTTAAAACACCTTGAAATTCGAATACACCATTGTTGGTCTAAGAAAAATCAGGTGCCCTGAGATGGTTAAAGATACATTTTAGACTTATCTTTCAGACACATTAGTTATACGTAAAAGACAAAACTTTACCTATTCAAAAAGTCAAGTATCTTTATGAAGTCATTCAAGTTCCAAAATTCTAGATATATGAAAGACTGTAAGAATCTTGTTGAGAACAATACTACAGTAACTCTAATTGTCTGAAAAATCTGGTAATTGACTTGGCTTAATTCTACACAAGGCATTGTACTTTGGCATTTTTCTATAGAAAATTACCTAATATGAGATATCTGAGTATTCGAGCATGTAAACAGTTGAGAAGACATCAACCAGAATAATTTCATGATTAGTAAACACAAAGAAGGCATCTTTGTGAGCTATAGTGAGCTCTGAATCTGGAGAGGGCTGAGTTCATAATCAGATATTGGATACTGGTAATGGAGAGGTCAGAAAGGTTTTCCACCTTAAAGTGAGAATCAGAATAGATATCTACTTTCGGAGATACAAAATTTTGTTAGAAATAAGTTCTGAAAGAAGCAAGATGAATAGAATTTTAAATAAAGCTGAGGAAATAGTCTTCAAGTGAGAAAATATCCAAAGGAATAGTAATTATACATAAATTTGACTTATGAAAGAATATAAATGAATATCATATTTACATTAATTTTGCTTATTATGATTAATATGAGAAAAATGTCATTTAATACCAATTTTAATTCTAGAACAAATGATTAAAATTCCTAGGTAATATAATATTTGTTATTTCTTTAGCTCCTGAGGCTTTGAGTCAACATGTTGAAACATTTAATAACTCCATTGTTTGTATTCTGTCATACCTCTGAGAAGCTAGCAAGTACCTGTAGCCCTCTGCACACTTTGAAATGTCAGATCACTGTGCCTGGTTGTTTATCTTTTTTTTTTTTTTTCCATTTTCTTTTTCCTGTTAAATGACAGTATTTTCTTGGAAATTTACTAGGTGATTGGTAAACTGACGGTATCTTTAAGGGTTCTCTCTGGAATCACCTCCAAACTGATTAATCCTTCCAAGAGGCTCTTACCCACACTGACCCCCTCCACTCCTGTTCACTTTGCATTTACCTTTTGGCTGTGGCTTCTCACTGTAGTATATCATTTGGAGTTTCTCAACCTCTTTCAACTCCCTCCCTGTATTTTGGGTTTTACCATCTAAAGATAGAGACCAGAATATACCCTTTACAGCCTACTCTAAGAAGTGCAGTTTCGGCCAATCAGACACATTTGTCTGAAACTTTGAATCAGGAATGTATGAGGCGAGAGGCATCAATTTTCTGGCCAGAGCAGTGCCAGAGCAGAGACGCGTGTTCCTTCTAGTGCACCACTGGAAAGGTTTCTGGTTTCTCTCCCACACTGTATCATTTAGTTAGTGCAACCTCTGATGGGTATGTGGGTGCTGTTCCTGAAGGAGCAGCTTCAGAATGTCTCTGGACCTTGTAGAAGGATGCTTCATATCCTTTAATAAATTTATTTTTTTTGTATATTCTGATTTCATAAGTAAGAAATGTGATATAAAATTTAGTAAAGCTTATTAGTAGTTTCTTCTCTGGATGTGTCCCAAAAGAATGTTCGATTTGCTAGTTGATTCCAAATTTCCTGGAAAAATATTAACTCTGGGAGTGAAACTTTATTATATTATATGAAGACTTGTGTAATGTCCCTTTCCAAACAGTATCCTACAAATGACCTGTTATCATTGCAGGAAAATTACATAGATTTATATAATCTCTCAAAATCAAGATGTTAGATAAGATGCTTTTTAAATTTTATATGGTGAATTTCTCTGTATATGGTGAAATTCTCTGTGAAGATAAAGCTTAAGTGAAGATGTTTCTGACACAGATATGAGCTGAGCTTAGAGAAACACGTTTGTCATAAAAGAAAAATTTTGAAAGTACAGAATATTCCTACATTTTAATATTTAAGAATAATTGGATGATAAATGGAACCGATATGGACATATGTGAGTTTGATATTAAAATGTCTGGTTAATAAGATAAAGCTTATTAAAATATAGATTGGAAACTAACTAATACCAATGACATAATAATTAAAATAAACATATACCATACTAAACGTTTGTACTACACATCATTGGTGTAATTCAATGTGAAAAGGAAATTTAATTTAGTGTATCAGAACAGCTAGACAAAACAAAATATAAAATGCTATAATGATTCATCTTATTTGAGATATTTTCATATCATTAGTTCTTTTTAATTTATTCTTCATGTATTCTTCCTTTTAGGATCTTGTTTTCATAATATATTTTTTAAGTGTTTAGATAGTACTATGTATGAGCCTTTTATTAACATATCTAGTAGTGATTTCTGGATGACATAATAAAAATGTTTACCAAAATTTACCAGCAATAGTACGCGTGCTATCTTTATTTTCAAAATAACTTCTTTTATTTATAAATTATTTGATACATGTAAAAATCTGTGCATTGATTTCTATAGTCAAACTCTAAAATGGTATCAATTAAATAATTTGCATAGATACATGTTGCTAGATGTTAACCACACACACTAAAAAGCATACCACTATCTTCTCTTTAATATAAACAATATATATCAGCAATCATACTCTTGATCATAAAATAGTAATACATGATAATTGGTCCTGCAATAGATTCAACATTGCAAATAAAAAGAGTAAGGGATTTATATGTGATTATTTTTGTAGTTGGTTTATTTTTTAATGATAGAATATTTTGTTTTAATTTGGTTAAATGTATTTGATATTAATAATTTATATATCTTAATCCATTTCTGTAAATTATGTACCTCATAGTCTTGTTATAGGTCAACAATTTTTATTGAGGAATCATTGTGTGCATGGAGGGGAAGCTTGTGAATCACTAAAGAATACAAAACTCCTATTCTTCAGGAATAGAAAATAATTCGATGATACCTGTCACACAAAGTGAACTAAGCAGGAAGTCTTCTAAAAACAGTGAATAAGTTAAAGTTAATCTAATGATGATAATTCATACATATTTAAAATTTAATCTTAATTTTTAAAGATGAAATACAATATTTAATCCACACAATACTCTTTTGCTTCCCCTGAAAATGTACAGATATAAATAAAAGACCAGAAAATCTAAATTTTAGTTGCAGCCTGAAACAATATTTTGAACAAATTACATTTGCATATCAGGTTTAGTCCAACGCAATATGGTAAAAATATATCTAGGTTTTGTTTGATATCGATCCTTTCACAAAGAATGCATTTTGTTGACAAGTGCTGTAGCCTTGAGAGCAATTTTCCTTGCACTGAGTTTATTGTTAATCCATTCAGATGATTAGTGGGAAAACAGCAGCAACAGTTGAACCATTACTTTAATAACAGGAAAACAAACAGTAATGGCAATTGGAAGCTCAGAGTGCAGATGAATTACAGATTGTTAAAAGCATTAACTCACTTTTAGAGCCTAGACTATTCTTTTTTTCATTGTTTTTCTTTTATGTATTCAGTCAGCTCTGTATCTTTCCTGCTTTTGTCTTTTACATTTTCTTTGTCCTTGTTTCTTTACTTTGCTTTTTTATTTCCATTTTCTTTCTCCTTTTAATATTCTTATTATTGAAATTTATTTTTCTCTCTCCCTCAATTATATAGAAGAGTATAGGTTCTTATATTTATCTTTTATTAAGCAACACAAAATTATAAATTAATTTTCTTTACGGCTTGAAATTTTCATTTTCAGTACCCTTCTATTTTAGTAAGTTATAGTGCCTCTAAAAGTGTTTGGTTCTTCATATAGAGAATTATATTTGTAGCTTTTAATTCTTTTGATAAGAAAGAGAAATTAAATATTAAATCATGACTTTCTGAAGTAATTTCCATTGTCTCACAAGACTTAGGGGAACTGTAACATTTTCGCAAAATTATGTTACCTGCATGATTCTGGGTTAAAACTCCGGTGAGAGAAATGTATATAATTTTTGACAGAAAGAAAAGGAGAAATTCCATTATTTTTTAGAAGCGTATGCAGGTTAGATAAAGGCAACCATGAAATTAACAGCAGCCTCCTAATCTCTTGAGAATAACTTTGCTCTTGCGAACTGAGGTATTGGGTGGATGCTTCTCAAAGTTGCTTTAGAATTGTAGCAAACATTTAAATTTGCCAGCAACAACACAAATCAACATCATGCACACTGTGGTATGATGTATGGAGAAGAGTACAACATTGTTTCTGTGGTATATTTTGCCAAAAATGCATAATCTCAGTATAATCATGAGTAAACATTAGGCAAATATAAATTTAGGGATGCTCTGCCAATGCTCTGTAAAACTCGCAATGTTTTAAAGACAAAACAAAACAAAAAATTGAGAATATGTAAATAGTAGAAGACACTAAAGAGACATAACAATGTTAGTGAAAATGTACAGTTGGGGTGATTTGAACTTCTATGTTGCTAGTAAAGCAGCTGGCGTGTGTGTGTGTGTGTGTGTGTGTGTGGCATAATGGTACAGAACTGTAATTAGCATTTTTCCTCAGTTCTTCCTCATTGATGCAGTGAAGAATCTCAGGTCAGTGAGATTTAGAAAAGATTTATTAAAAGTATATTTTAGAAAGACAGAGCACCCTCCAAGGAGGCACATGTTTTTAACAAAGAAAGCTGTAACAATCCAGAAGTTGGAATGTCTGAATTATAATTGGGCCGTGATAGGTGGTTCCAAAAGCATTCTTAGGTGATTGGCGAGTGAGGTCATTTTGATTGACACTTGGCTGCTATATAACTCTTTTTCTAGTTTTCATGTGCTTACCCAAAAGTCAGTCTATTATAAGTAGATCCATGAACTTCCAGGCATAAACGTAGTATTATAATGACAATATAATGAGGCTTAGATTGTGGGCAAATTCAGGTAGTACCTTCTGCGCAGGCTTCTGTGGCCAGATTAAATCAGCCGAGATTATGACCGTCCTGTCCTTTGTCTCTGGGGATGCAGGAGGGTTTCTCTAACTACCAACAGAGTGGTCTTTGAGTGGTCTCTAGGCTGGGCCTCTATTCCTTTGTTCTTCTGTTGCTCATATCTATCTGACTAACTACCTGAGACTAGGTTGAAATCTGGAAATAACAAACAAAAGCATTAATGAGAAAAATGATGTGATTTGAATAAAATGTGTAGATCAGTTAATAGTATTATATTGATATGAATTTAATCATTTTAATAATTGTACAATCGTTACATAGGATGTAATTAACATTAGTACAAACTGGGCAAAGGAACCCAGTACTGTTTTACTATTTTTGCAACTTTTCTGTATGTTTAAACTTATTTCAAAACAATGTTTTTAAAATACAGCAACTTTCTGGCTTTTGAGAATTTTCTGCTTCAGTGTTTCAAACAGGACTTCAAAGTTTAATTTTCTTACTTTGTTCCTCCAGCTTCTTTAAAGATCCTAATACAGATAATAAATCTTTGCTACCTTTAATACTTAGAGAAACTTCTGTGTTCCTGAATAACTGGTGAATTATACAGTTTGCATATCAAAAATAGTTTTAAGAAAACAGGATGGGAATTTATTAGACATTGGAATATTAAAGATGGGGATCTGGAATTGTTTCTCTGATTTGATTTGACTGTATGAAATTATATTAATATTTTTAAGGATTAAAAGAGAACACAGTATTTTATGAGTAGATATCTAGCATAGAGAAAATAAGATGATATTAAAACTGGGTGAAAAATGACATAATCACAGGTCTCTAATCAAATCAATGTAATCAATCTAATCTGTAATGTCTTGTAGCATGTGTTTGCTACTGCTGTAATTTAAAAACTATGATTAAGTATTGATATTAATTTTAACACATAATTACTGGAGAATGCAGTATATAACTATTTCTGAAAAAGCTTTATTTAAAATGACACATTAAAGTATTTTTACTGTAGAGATTACTGGCAATGAAACTCATTTAAAAATCTCATTAACTATGTAAATACAATTGTAGAGAGGACTCAGTAATTCTCTTATTTACTGAAAAGAGTATATCAATTTATGCAGCCAATGAGTACTGGATTTGTAGCATGCTACTTAGTTCAACTCAATAAAATTACATGTTACATGAAATGAATCCACTAGCAATAACTATAATAGTCACTACATAAACTCAAAAACATATACGTAGACTCTGGAGAGGTTATTATGCACATATCTACCTAATCTCGTATTTTAAGATATAAGGAACACTTAAACCACAGAAATCAGCAAATACCACAATTTAAGGATTAACATTTTATTATTATTATTATTTTTTAAAAACAGTCATTAAACACAGGATTCACTGAAGGCCATCTTTGGAGACCAGCCATCATAAACACCTTTCATTTTACAGGAGTACTTTTAAAAATAAAAAAGGACGTAAGAGTTTCCCAGGTTTATATCACACACTAACACATTATTAAAATATTATTTTTGGTAATTTGATACATATGCTGATTGAGGCTTATAGGGTATGTTTTACATATGAAAATAGTGTATACTAATACCTAATAGTTTATCCTGTTAAATAATGAAATTAGATTATAGATACTCATATGTAATATGATCTTTTACACTTTTTCTAAAATCAGATTTTCTTAGTTATTTTTCAAGCTGTTAAAATCCAGAAAAATATGTTATTCTTCAGCAAACATATAAACAATATATGGTGACCGTAAATTCAAATAGGGTAAATTTAATAAGCATGAACTATATGGAAGAAAAAAAATCTTAATAGAATTTTCCAGTAACAGGAATACATAACTAAAGGTTTCTCCTTGTTTTCCTGTATGTCATTTAGATTAAACTCCTAATTATAATCAGATTAATGGAATCATATTCCTAAGAGCAATTTTCTTATTTATCTAGGATTTTTTTGTACTGTTTCCTATATGAAAACCGGAAAATGGCTTCCAAATATGAGTAGTTTCTGAAGAAAATATAATTGAACAATTACACACAGATAATATATTTTTTCATGAATAATACATATCAGTGAGATAGAAAGCAGACATTTTAACTTGACCTTACCAGTGGGATCTGCTTCAAGACCCATTTTTAAATTGATTGTATATTTGATCTGAACAAAGAGTAACATTATTTGTTCTCTCTGAACAAGATTATTAGCATTTGTTCAGATTTTAATACTTTCCAGTCCATTTGACTCAGTAGAGAGTTTTAAAGTACAACATAGTGAATGAAAATCTAAATAGAACAAGAAAATCGAAATATTATTTAAGGTGGATTTAAGTTTCATTCTTGCAATATATGTATAAACTAAACAATACAAGACAAATCAGAACAAAGAAGAAAAATGGATAATTAACATTATCATGAACTAACTTTGTAGAATATGGAAAATTTAGGGGGAGGATATAGAATACCATGTAACAAAATGACATAGTAACGTAAATAGAAAAGAAACAAATTCATTGAGGGTCCATACTCCTGTTGATTCTTTACAGAATTTAGTCTAATTAATTATAGCAGCCTTAATAGTTAGTTAATCATTATATGCATTATATATATTTCAAAGCATAGGTAAGCAAGTCGCGAAGTCAGTTAATGTGCCAAATCACAGATTGCAGGTAAAAATGTTAGAATTTGGCCCCAGATTTTTCTAATTTAGTAGGCATTGGATATTTCCTTTCCGTATAAAATATGAATTCATTGGCAATATGATAAAAAGAGAAAATACTGTCTTCAACATCAAAAAACTGACTTTCTAGTCTTAATTTTCAAAAAATAAATAGCTGTGGTAATTATGGATATATTTAATATGTCTGTACCTCAAATTTAATACATATAAAGAAGAGAAAGAAATGAATGACTTGTCAACTATTATTTCTATACATAAAACTCCATGTTTATTTCTATCATCCCATTTGTCTTTTATAAAATGACAAGAATTATTGTCCTTTATCAAAAAGCTATTTGTTCCAAGTACATAAAGCATATACTACATAAATATAATCATTTTTGTTCAGTAGATAACAGTGAAGTCTAAGCACATAGGATATAATTATATGATATATATAATATAAAAAATTATTTATCTTTGGAAATATAGAGATTTAATTTCTAAGGGAAACTTTTCAGAGTTTTTTTTTTCTTAAAGAGAGTGCTTACATTCATGGTAATATATTGGGCTAATTTCTTATAGAAAGGTTGACAGATAATAAAATTTCTTTACAGGCCTAGGAAAATGAATGTTTTAAGAAAACTTTTATGACAATACATTCTTTAAGAAAAATATACATGTGCACGATTCACAGTTTAAGAATAGTATTTTATATATTTATTATAAATTGTATTATATATAATATATTATATATATAACTTTACATATAATTATTTACCTTTTACCAAATGCAGGAAACACCCTCATCCAAGAACCCACAAAGTTTTATCTAATTACACTATCAAGATTGAAATTCCTCGATGTTTAATTCTCATTTTATATTGATATCCAACCTGAAGTTCCTCAGGTTATTTCTTGGTGAGCCTCCTCTTGATCAAAAATCTGTGAACTAAAAAGCCAAGGCCTGATTTCACCTGTTTTACTTGATGTTTGCTTATCACAGTCATATGTTGCAGTGAATTACTAGGGCAGCTGGGGATTGCCTACTTCCGACTGGCCTTACATACATGTCTGCTAGTGAAACAGTGGCAACTGGGTTCTATGGCCCATCACCCACTTGGCTTTGGGCAACATTTTATGGTTACGACCCTTTTAAGTGTTTGTAGTAATTCTCCTTGATTAAAGCCACAAGGGCAAGCTCAGGTTCAAAAAATGGGAGAGATTACATTTACTCAAAGATGAAGGAATTTGTACCATATTTAACAATGTACCTCAGACTATTATAAATAGTGCAGCTGGGATTTTTCGTCCATAGGTATATTGGTAAATATGTATAAGCTCTCTGTTGAGTTCATATATAGGAATAAACTACTAAATCATTTCGCTATTTTTTTTTTCAAGAAAATTATGCATTTCATCCAAATCATCTTGTGTATTAGCATCCCAGGTATAAATCCCATTTGATCATTGTGTATGATCCTTTTAATGTGCTATGGAAATTTGTTGCTAGTATTTTGTTGCAGATTTTTGCATTTATGTTTATGGGAGATATTGGCCTATAATTTTTACAAAGTGTCCTTGTCTGGCTTTTGTATTAGGGAATTAGGGTAATGGTAGCCTCATAACATCAGTCTAGAAGTATTTTCTACTCTGCAATTTTTGGAAGAGTTTGAGAAGGATTGGTATTAGTTCTTTAAATGTTTGGTAGAATTCACCATAGAAGCTATCTGGTCCTGGACTTTTCTCTGTTGGAAGGTTTTTGATTACTCATTTAATTTTCTTATTCATTATTATTCTGTTCAGATTTTTTATTCATGTTCAATCTAGGTAGGTTTTATGTATCTAGGAATTTATCAATTTCTTCTGTGTTATCTAACTTGTTGGCACAAATTTTCATGGTAGTTTCTTATAATCCTTTGTATTTTTGCGATATCAGTGTGATCTTCTAATTTCCAATTTTATATATTTTTCTTTTATCTTGATAATTCTAGCTAAAATTTTGTCAATTTTATCTTTAAAAATATAGCTTTTAGTTTCATTGGTCTTTTCTATTGTCTTTTTAGTGTTGATTTCATTTATTTCTGCTCTGCTCTTTATTTCCTTTCTTCTACTAACTTTGGGCTTTATTTGTTCTTTTATTGTTCCTCAAGGTGTAAAATTGTTTATTTGAGACCTTTCTTTTTCCTAATGTAGGTGTTTATCACTATAAGCTTCCCTCTTAGAACTGTTTTTGCTTTATACCATGAGTTTTGGTGTGTTTCCATTTTCATTTGTCTCATGTGTTTTTATTTTTAATTTACTTTTTGATTTCTTCTTTGACCCATTGGTTGTTGAGGAGCATTTTGTTTAATTTCGATATTCTTTGAATTTTTTAGTTTTCTTCTTATAATTGATTCCTAGTTTCATACCATTGTCTTTAGGAAAGATTATTTATATGACCTCAGTCTTCTTATACTTATTAAAACTTGTTTTGTGACCTAACACATGAGTTATCCTGAGAATATTCCATGTGAGCTTGAGAAGAATGTGTATTCTTTTGGTGGATGGAATGTTCTGTTAGTTCCATCTGGGATAACATGTAGTTTAAGTTCTCTTAGTTCCATCTGGGATAACATGTAGTTTAAGTCTATTATTTCCTTGTTGATTTTCTGTCTAAGTGACCTAACCTTTGTTGAAAATGAGGTATTAAATTGTATTGCTGTCTGTTTCTTCCTTCAGATCTCTTACTTGTACTAAATAAACATCCTTTTCTTTATTACTAAATCTAAATCACATAGTTTCTCACTGTTTAGGCTGAGGAGAAAGCTGCAGAGTTATCCGAGCAAGTCAGAGTGCCACTTTGAGAAGTTTGTGCACATAGTGATTAACATTATGTTTAGAATTAATTATGAAAGTTAGGGCCAAAGCACCTTAGTTATCTCAATAATTAATTTTTCTTGATGCCAATGATGCAAAAGCAGACATTTCCTTTGAATCTTCATTTAGACTCTTTTAGTTTGTTTTATAATTAATGGAAATTCTTTCATATTCTTGTGATATTTTGTCAATAATTTTATTTTGCAGATTTCTATGATTTTTTGGTCTTTCTTGGAGTGTTTCCTAAATAGATAGAGATATAAAATGAGTTATTATTTGTTTACTGGTATTTTAAACCGAGAAGCAGACATTATTTTAAAGTAATTTTTTTGCTATGATTTTAAAAGAAAATGATTTTTTTTTAATATTGGAAGGGAAGTTTGTAGAAGCTCTGATTATTATATAAGATAAATCTTTAATTATTAATTTCCATTGAATTTCTCAAAATTATCTTTAAATTTTAATTTTTCAACTAAAGGAATAATTTAAGAGGTATTAATACAACTAATTTATTTTTTTTCTACTTTATTCTAGAATATAATTTACGACGGGGAATAGTTTCATTGGATTACAAATATTTTATACAATTTAATTAATGTGCATAGGGCATCATTACTATAAAATATACAGACACAATACTTGTTAATTCTATATATGTGAAAACTATGGTTAATAGTTGTTCAAAGTTCATAGACTAATGAATGTTTGAGAAGGGGCTTAGACATAGAGTTTCTTACTAAGGCACTACTGTATTCATGGTTCTTCCTCCTAAAATTCAGAAGTAACTATACCCCACTCAGCCCTCCTCATTATTGTGTCTACCAGCTGCAGAGGAGAAACAATACCTCTCTTTGGCTTGAGGACAAAGTATACCTGGCAGGGATCCCTTGGAGTCATCTAAAAAATATCTAGAATTTCTAGCTAGAAGTCCAGTATAAAAGATTTTAACATTTATTCTTTTATCTATTAAATTTTTGTACACTTTTATGAATATGTTCAGTACTTTGCATAGTGTTTTCTCTATGGGATCATGTGACTGGAATTTTTTTCTGGCATTTTTATCAGGAAGTTATTCTCCTTCAGAGTAATTAAAAATCTTTTAAATTTTAGAAATTATGTACATTGTTTTTTTTCTTTCACCAGATTTATAAGATTTAAATTGATCTATTGTTCACAATTACATGGTTTACAAAAATTATTTTAATTAGCTTCAAATCTTAGTTTTTGGAGTCTCACTCTCATGTATTACCTTTGTATGTATTACTTTCTTATATTGCACTTTAGTTTGTTCTATATTCTGATTCCATTTCAGCAACCTTATTTTATTTAAAGGCAGAGCAATCAATACAAATATTGTACATATAAAGAAAATAAATTGTAGGACAAGAAAGTTATAGGACAAGAGTCATTCTACACATATTTTAAATTTATGTTTAGTAGGAAAATGGGATGAAGTAATATTTTAGTGAAATATTTTTACTATTTTAATATACTGCACTATCTTGAAGTAGAAGGCTTGCTATTATTCAATGTTACTTTATTGCTCTCTTTCATTCTAAGCTAAATAAAATATGTTCTGTATATTAGCTCTCATTTAATAAACTATATTTCATCACGCAGGGTATTTAAGCACTTATTCTGACTGTAACATATAATTATATGTATAAAATAAAATCAAATTAATTAGACTTAAATCTTTTGAATTATTACTGAATAGATTGACTTAATTTTTGTCACCTGTTTTTGCTTAAAAACTACGTTTAATAAAATTCTAGCAAAGTTTAAAAGATTTATTAAACTTAAAAAAAGTGCACTTATTTTGAAAAGACATTGCCTATTTTTTAAATCATATTATTTGGCAGTACAAACAATGTTCTATGAATTATAATTGACTCATATATATCATGGAAATTATGGCTATTTAATATTGAAGCCAAATTAATATGGATGCAGAAACATTGTAGAAAGTTAAAATGTGGTGATATTAAAAATAAAATTAAGCAAACAGCCCAATCAATGTCTTAGATAGCAAAGCCAACCTACTTTTAATAAAAAATTATAAATTCTTGAATGCATTTATTTCATATTCCTGAACATGTATGGCTTAAAAATACAATTCTAATAACCCTGTCCCAAAGTATATCTACCTTTCTTTCTGGGCAATTAACATGATTAGCAGTCCTCTATATCAGTATAGTTCAAATGAAGTTTTGGTTGTTACCTTCTTTACCTGTCTTAATTTTAAGCTAATTGCCCTGTGGACTAATTTTGTAAATATTTATATAAAGTATTTTTAGAATATGCCAGTGTTTATTAAAGAGGTAGAAGATTTTATATTTAGAAACAGACTTAGTTTTAGAAATCTAACAGAAAATATATAATAATTTACTGGTTTCTTCGTTTCCAATTTTACACAGTAGACTTGGTGTTATATAACCCCATTCATTCCTAAAGTGGCTTTCAAACTGTTCATGTTCCTATTTCCTTCCTCACTGAGTGCACTATCATAGCAATAGAGTTTTTCCATATTCATTTTACTTTCTCAACTGCCTCTCAAATCTATCCCCAAAGTATATGGTTTTTCTCTTTATTCTCCAGGGACTTAATTTCTTCTTCATTTTACTATAGAGTCCAGCATTATTGCTTACTATTTGTTTATAATTTCCATTTACCCTTGAAATATGATTTTTAATCTCCACACATGTGCCAACCACAATAGAATATAAATTAACCCTTCCAAATATCATAACTACCCCCTAATCATCTCTGACTCTACTTTGACTCCACCAGTTCTAGCCTTGCCTTTCTTTTTATGCTCATCAATATTTTTTTTTCCATTACTCTTAAGTCATCCATTAGCAAATATTAACTTATCGGTGTAGTGATTCTTAATATATCTGTGCATCTAATTCAGTTTCCAAACTCTTATAATCATTCTTAGAATTATATTTAATATAAATAACTCATCACTTAAACAGGTCCAAGATTAAAAAGTTATGCTTCAGGCTAAAACACGATCCTTCATATTGACAAAGATTCTTTTTTGACCTAACTTTAATCAGACTCCTGAAACTCCTAGGAGCATCTGTGCACTTCCTGATAAAATCACTTTTAGCAGGAATCTTACTAAGTCAGTATAATCAGAGCCCTCTACCCTGAATACCTGATCACCCTTGATATCTGATCCTCATCTGTCACCATCCCTAGGTGATATCTGATCACCCTGGCCTGTCTGCAGCAAGAATCCTGTTAGATTGGTTTAACTGGAATCCTCCATACTCCTGATCTTTCCTCTTAATAATTTTCCATCCATTGACCCTCACCCTTCTCTTATTTTATAAATTCCCACATGCACTTGCACTTTTCTTAACTGAGCCCAGTCTCTCTCCCCCATCATAAAATCTCATTGCAGTGGTCCCTCTACCTACCATGATGGTCCTGAGTACATTTTACCTTACCATCTTTAACAAGTTTGATTGAATATCTTTTTCTTTAATAATTTGGAATTTAGAGTCTATATGAAAACTATGTAATACATTTACACATAGAACTTTATGAAATCTGTGTAATTAAAAAATAATTTTTATACTGTCACAATACATGATTTCCTCTTTTGAAGATGCTTACTTTGTGCATTCCTATGATATAGTGATTTTATGATCTGAAAAATATAAATTATATTATTATATTATAAATGGAGATGCTTGGATAATAGCTTGTTTCTAGCTCTCTTATCTGCAATTCAATTTTTAAAACTTAATATCAGTTAATACTGTAGGTGCCCCAGAAGGGATTCAGGGGTAGGAAGTAATAGAAAGGAAAACCCAAACCATTTTCTCTTTATTTAATTATTACTACCTCTCAATTGAGTCAAGAATAAGTCAAGAATTTATGGCTCACTAGTAAGGACCAAGAAAGACTAGCCTTACTTACTAGTTACACTACAATTTAGATTTTTTTGGTGTATTGTCCTAAGTACAGTTTATAGATTGTCATCACTTCTGATGTGTGATCATGTTTGCCTCTTTATAAAAAGTTCTACTTTTGAACTGTAAATAGGTTATTCCTAGCTGAATGGTAGCACATTAAATATTTGCTGATATTCAGAGTAAATTGAGAATTATACGATATGTACTAGCAATTGGGGTGTATGATCACTCTTTCTTTTTTAAAAATGAAGTAAATTTTTGTCTATATTTAATAAATAACAAATATTTGACTTAAGACTTAAATACAATCATTCAAATCACATGCTTATGTTTTCTAATTTGGAATATATACATTTTAGCTTTTTTTGAAGTTTACTGACACCGAACATTGTAATATTATCTAATTTCTATTCTGGAATTATCATGTTTTGAAAAATCAGTTTTTACTAATACTAGAATTATTTAACATTATAAATTTTATTTTTAAAAGACATTTAATACTTGTAAGCAAGGCATACACATTTGTTTTGTTTTCTCCTGATTAAGTTAATTATCCTCTAAAAATTTGTTCAAACCCAGAACATACTCTAGAAAGTTATCATATCATGCCCTTTCTTTGTGCTTACCTTCTTAAAAATATTTTTTACGATAGGTGAAATTAATTTAAGATCAACATTATAATAGATGACAAGAGAAAAAACAGAGAAACTGGCACCTTGAAGATGAAAGATAATTGAGTTTTAAGTAGTTTTATGAGTCAGAAATAACACTCTAATTTCACATTATTTATCAGCTAGGCACATTTTGGAACACTGTCAAAATAGATTTGAATTTTCTAAATACCTATTACTCAGTGCACAGAAGAGACTATTAAAAATTAATACAACATTTTTTTTTCTTTTTTTTTAAATTGGCCCATGCCTCTTTTCAATACTTCAGTTAGGCAGACACTATAACTCATAATTTGCTAGCCACAGTTTTCCTCAAGGCAGTCAATATTCCAATTAAGAGCAAATAAATAAAAATCCCTTACTTTATGAGTTTACTGCACTTGTGGGTATACTCTCACTTTTCACTCCTGTTATATTTTAATATTACAAAATTTGCTATAGCTCTGTAATCTTTTCTTAATCCTTCTTCAAATAGAATATGAAAATAGATTATACCCTCCCAGGGCACACAGCTTAATTTTTATTCATTTTTTTGTTTATTTTATTATCATTTTAAAGGATACATAACAATGATGTTCAAAACAAAAATATTTCCATAGGCTACTATTTCTTTGCAGGCTTTTGGGAAGAGGCAGAATTTTTTTTTTTTTTTTCTTCAAGATACCTAGACAGTTATTAGGGTAAGTGCTGTAACAATCAGAGTTAAAAAGCTTCCTGTTTTAGTAAGCCACAACAAAATCACAGTGTATTAACACCAGAACAATTTAGTTCTTGTTCATACAAAATCTACTGTAGATGTAGGCAGGATTTCCACAAGAAATGATTCAGAGATACTGGAACCCTCTGTTATATCTCTGATTACTTACTTTATTGGTGGTCAATAAGGTCTCCACAAAAAGAAAAAGAGAGATAAAAAAAATATTGCACATGGGAGATTTTTAAAGAACAGTTCAGGAGATTTTATTACATCCCATTTATATGTTCCGTTGGCTAGAACTAGTCATTTGGATGTATCTAGATAAGAAACAAATTGAAATGTACTCTTAACCTCTATTACTTCACAAACCTGGCCTAGAGCTGCCCAGGTGAAATAAACTAGCCTCCTTACTGGGAGGGCAGGGAGAAACCTAAGAAGGAGGCAGACTACTTCATTTCTAGGTGGCAGGTTTAATAAGCAAAGGAACTTACAATGCTTGTCTTGGGTGGCCTCAAGATGAGTAGTTTGTTGCATCCACTTGCTAAATCCTAGCAATTTATATGGAGGCCTTAACTGTATTCAGTTGTGTACATAGGTGGCTTTAATGGATTCAGTTATGTACACAGCGGGGCCCTAACTGGGTTGTCATGCACTCTAATCCAAATGATCTCATGCCACATTACTGTCTCAAGGCTGTGTTCCTGAGCACCTTCTAGCACAGGGAAGCGGAGTGTACTTTCCAAACACAGGAGAAGTGGGGAGCCTCTAGCTGCCTGGGTCCAGCTCTGGTCAAATAGGTGCTCATGTCTTCTTGATGACCTTCCTTAGCAACCTTATGTTTTTTTGAAGCATGAAATGTTATGGTAAAGATAAAGGTTAGTCTCTGCTACAGTTATTCAAATTGTATATATGTATATCTCTGTATATAGATATTGAATTGCTTATACTTATTCACATATATGTATATATGTATATCTATATATACATATACGTATATACGTATATGTATATACATATATACGTATCTATATATATACGTATATACGTATATGTATATATATAGATATACATATATACATATATGTGAATAAGTATAAGCAATTCAATATAACATGACAAAAATAATGTAAAACTTTTGCCTTAAGCAATATCTTCTTTCTTATTTCTCATTTTTAGAAGCAAAACTCTGTTTTTTCAATTGAACCATCAGTTGTTGGTATTTCAATTTTGAACTAACATAACAGAAATATATAAAGTAGAATTTTTTATTTTGCTCTTTAAAAAAGAAATAAATATATATGTGCATGTATGCTCAAATAATACATGATAGTTATATTTATTTGCTTAAAGAAGAGCCCCACTTAGAATTAGCTCTCAATAAGGAACATTAAATAAGTTAAGATCATTCATACATAATTTTCATTAATTTTTCTCTTATAAATTTCATATATTTCTATATAATGGCTATGCCTTTTATTGTACTCTAGTTATTTTCTAATTCGTTATAAGTATACTGAAGACAGTATCTTTGGCTTACAAAAAATGCTTACTTACAGCTCTTGCCCTTAAATATTTGGTAAATGGATTTGTAGGTTAAAACTGTTTCTGCAAGGCAGATGCTTGATAATATTGATCTTCTATTCAGGGTATCCCTGTATAGGGTTTTGGACAGGAAAAAGAAAACAATCCAGCTATCCCAGCAAAGAATTTTATATAGAGAATTGGGTACTTTAAATCCTTGGCAGACGAAAATCTAATAAAAGTGGTAGCGTAAAGTCTCAGTGTACTGAATTATAGAGTATATGTGGATAAAAAGTTTTTATTACACAGAACATGATACCACTACCAAATCTGGTAATCGAGATCTATATAAAAGAGAAATGCAAAGACTAGAATAGCCAAAAGCAAATTCAGTTATTTACTGATAGTTTCCTATCTACTAGCTTCCAGATTTCGAGTTTTGTCAAAGGCATAAGCTGTTCTAGAAGCTTATAAAGTTGGTCTCCTTTTCTCTATTGCAATGACTTATCTCTATTGCAATGTGTTTTCTTTTTTCACAATTCAAATGAGAGTCACTTTCCTGACACCAAGAAAATCCATATTGTATTACTAAAATCAGCCAAACATTGGACACTACCAATTAAATTGTAAATTTTCAATCACATTTGTCATCTTCATAAAGATGGAACTCTGCGTGGTGATTCAGATGCAGTTTTGAACTTTACCAAATCTATTATCCCAAGATTAATTACTGAATTCTGCTCCATGGCTAGGGAAAAAGAGATAAGTAACTCAGTATTACCTTCATTATAACACAGGCTTAAAGAGAAAATCTCCTGGAACCTAAAATGAATGAACCATATTTAGAGTTGATTACAAATGATAAAGGACTTTTATTTAGTCTTATGTTCTTAACATAGGAAGGCATGCCACAGAAAATTTCTAACCATAATGCCTTAATAAATGAAAACTAATGAGCTGTTAAATCACTGCTTCTCAAAAACAAAAGTGAAATATGCTTCTAAATTTCTTCTTTTGGATGTGTTTTCTCTAGCATTTTGAAATGCTTTCATTAAGCATAATTGTTTTGAGATACATCCAGGTTGTTGCATATGTTAATAGTTATTTTTTTATTACTGATATATGAAAATTTATATATCTGTATACCTACTGATAGACATTTTGTTTATTTCAAGTTTGGGGCTATTACAAATTAATCTATGCTGCATGTGTACTACAATATATTGTGGAGACATTTGTTTCCTTTATGAATGGACTGTTGGCCTGTGTTTATATCGTGTTACTTTTCCACTAGCAATGTATGAAAGTTCAAATTGTTTAATATCCTGGCCAACACTTGCCGTTTGCAGTCTTTGATTTTAGACATTCTAAGTGTGTTTCACAATGAGGTTTTCAGGCGTAAATCTGTAGTTATCAATAATGTTGAACATCCTTTATGTGCTTAATTGCCTCACATACATCTGCTTTAGTGAAGTATTTGTTAAAAATTTCACCTATCTTTAGTAGGTTTTTGCTTTTGTTTTTTATATTGTTGTTTTGATATTATACATTCTGAATACAAGTCCTGTGTGAGAACTGTGAATCGAAATATGGATTTTATTACAGTTTCTGGCTTGTCTTGTCTTTCACTTAACTGTGTCTTACAAAGAGCAAATCATTTTAACTTTTATAAAGTCAAATTTATATTTTTTTCTGTTACATACCATTCATTCAGTTTCTATCTAGACATCCTAACCCAAAGCCAAAAAACTTTCCTCATATTTCATTCTAGAAGTTTTTCAAATTTTACATCCAAGTCAATAAACATTTTAAGCTAATTTTGTATATATTGTAGTTATGGACGGAAGTTATTTTTTTGTTTTGCATATAAAATTCAAAGTATCTTTTCTCCAGTATATAGACCTTACAACATTGTTGAAAAACAGTTGATTGTATATGTCTTCTCTGGACTCTCTTCAGCTCAACTGACATATTTTTCTATATTGACTCATTAATTATTTGGATTATATCACTTTATAATTAATATTAAAATCAGAACATAGAAGTTCTCTACATTTTTTTATCTTGTTAGCTATTCTAGGTCTTTTGAATTTTTAGATGAATTTTAAAACTATTTTTTCAGTTTCTAAAAAACTTATGTTAAATGTAAAAGTTAATGTTGAGAGAGTTGACTTCAGACTTTAGTTTCCAACCCAAAAAGACAGAAAATCTTCCCTTGTGTTTAGATATTTAATTTCTCTCAGCAATGTTTTATAGTTTTTAGAACAGAGGTCTTTCATATAATTTATCAGATTTATCCCTAAGTAGCTCATATTTTTTGATATTATTATAAATGATGATATTGATGCTATTTTTAAATTTTATTTTAAAAATTTTTAGTTTTTAATAAATTGAAATATAGTTAATTTTTGTATACTGATCTTGCATTGTGAAACCCTGCTAAACTCATTTATAAGTTTAGTGGTTTCTTTGTTAATTCTATTAAATTTTCTTTGTAAAAGAACCTGTAGCTCATCAATAAAGATTGTTTTTTATTTGTTTTTTAAAATTTATACATATATTTTTTCATTATTACATTGGCTAGACCTCTAAAACAATGTTGAATAAAGCGGTGAAAACAGACAGAGCCCACAGTTAGAGTTCACTCTTGGTGTTGTACATTCTGTGGGTTTGGACAAATGTCTAATCACATGTAACTATTAGCATAGAGTCATATGGAGTAGTTTCATTGCCTTAAGAATCTTCCGTGCTCCATCTGCCCATTCCTTCTTCACTCCTGGAAACCATTATGTTTTTATTGTTTTCAGAATGTCATATAGTTGAATCATACAGTATGAATACTTTTCATATTGGCTTCTTTCACTTAATAATATATATTTAAGTTTTCTCTATGTTCTTTCATGGCTTGATAACTCATTTCTTTTTAGTACTAAATAATATTTCACTGTCTGAATGTAACATAGTTTATTTATTTATTCATCTTCTAAAGAACATCTTGATTGCTTCCAGGTTCTAGTAATTGTGAATAAAGCTGTGTTGACCTGTAACAGACAGCCAGATCTTTTTCCAGCAATATGGGTTTATTGGGGAACAATGAAAAATTGCAATTTGAGACACGCTGTCTAATAGAAAGCCACACTCAAGTCCAGAAAAACAAAAGAGAGGAACCATATTTTATGGACTTCTGAGGGGCCATTTTCAATGAAGAGCCTATTGGAGGAAACTGGAAGTTCAAAGTATAGTGGCTGAATTATAGCAGTTGTTCATTGTCTAAACTGTTACTGGGCAAAGAGGAATCTTCTTTTCCTCTTGCTGAGGTAGTAAAGTAGTATCATTTCCTGTCAGAGATGTACGTTACATCTTTCCTGTTGGGGTCAGTAGGTATGTTGAATGGCCCATGCGTGCGAGTTACATCTATCTTGTTGGGGTCAGTAGGTATGTTGAATGGCCCATGCACGCAAGTTTTCTTTCCTAGCTTTCAGACTCCAAATTAAATGAAATTTCTGTTTATTAATTTTCACAGCTACTATAAACATCTGTGTGCAAGTTTTTGTATAGACAAAAAATTTCAAATGCTCTGGGTAAATACCAAGGAGCAAAATTGCTGGATTATATTGAAAGAGTGTCTAGTTTTGTAAGAAACTACCAAACTATATCCCAAAGTGGCTGTTCCATTTTGCATTACCACTAACAACGAAAAAGAGCTCTACATCCTCACCAGCATTTCTTGTTGTAAGTATTCTGGTTTTGATCCATTCTAATAGGTATGTAGTGGTATCTTGTTGTTTTAATTTGCATTTTCTTGATGACATATGATATGGAGCATCATTTTATATGCCTATTTGCCATCTGTATCTTCTTTGATGAGTTGTCTGTTAAAATCTTTGGTCCATTTTTTAATTGGGTCGTTTTCTTATTGTTGAGTTTTAAGAGTTTTTTGCATAATTTGCATAACAACCCTTTATCAGATACGTCTTTTGCAAAGATTTTCTCTCAGTCTGTGGCTTGTCTTCTCACTCTCTTTACACTGTCTTTCACCGAGCAAAAAAAAATTAATTTTGATTAAGTCCAGATAATCAATTATTTATTTCCTGGATTGTGTCTTCAATGCCGTACCTAAAAAATCATCACCTAACCTAAGATCACCTAGAGTTTCTCCAGTGTTTTCTTATAGAAGTTTTATAGTCTATCCTCTATATTTAGGTCTGTGATCCATTTTGAGTTAATATTTGTGAAGAATATAAAGTTTGTGTCTAGATTAATTTTATTTGCATGTGGATATCAAATTGTTCCAACCTCATTTGTTGCTGAAAGTTTTTCATCGATGCTCTGTATCAGTTTAGGGAAGTTCATGTCTATTTTATGTTTGCTAAAAGCTTTTATCAGGAGTGGAATTGGTATTGTGTAAAGCCTTTAAAGAAAATTGAAATGATCATAAGGTTTTTTTAAATCTAGTCAGTTAAAATTGTGAATTACATTGACTAATTTTAAATAAAGTATTTTTGAATTTTAAAAACTTATTACAGAAAAGTTGCAAAGACATCAAGGAGGGTTCTTGACTTTGATTTATTATTACTTCTTGTTGCATTTCCAAATGCTATCACTTTAAGTAGAGCAGACATATTTAAAGACCTTTTCAAATTGGTCTGTTGACTGTTTCAGTAAAACTTAAGTTTCCCTGTTTGTGGAGTTTCTTATCTGTCTTCAAACACTGTTGATTCTTGATTTCGTTCTGACCTACAGTAGCAGAACCACTTGATTTTTAAATATCTGGTGATCTTGCTAAATGTTCTAAATATACTGTTGGGTTGGCTATTGTGATTCAATATCTTGCTCTGTGATTTGAGAAGCACTACACTTTTGGGATTTGCCAGTTATTACCTGCCCTAACCTTTTTTTCTGACCATAACACTAACATATACTGCCATAGAAGGGCAGTGCTTAATCACCATTTCTGACTGCTATCAGAAGTTTTGGTGACAGCATAGGATTTTTTTATCAAATAGCCCAAATATTCCAAATGCCACCTAACAAATCTTGAATCTGTAATCCAGTCTATGACTAGTCCAGATTAAATCTATCCTGATATAAATAACATAATACTAGTTAATTAAAGGACAACTTTCTTCACTGTTGTTTTTCCATCAATCAAATAGAGCCATCATTCTATCTACAGGAATTTTTCAAAACATTTGGTTTGTTGATAATAAGTGATATTTCAAACTAGGCTAGATCTCTGCTGTTTTGATCTGCTTTCTATAAGCATGATTCAATATTTAATCTATCATTGTTAAGGATTATTAAAAAATGCCTAGTTTGGGAATATAATGTTTTAAGTGTAATTTTGCATGATTAGTTAAAGAATAAGTAAAAACTCAGTGTACAATAAAAATTATCATGCCAAAATAAACAAAAACCCCAGTATAACATTGATAACATAAAGGAATAACATATTTATGGAGTTAGTTTTAATATTTTTATTACATACCAGATATATGTCTCATGATTAGTATTTTCTCATTTATTACATAAATGCAAAATGTTACTCATGATTTCTAACTATTTATAACATTAATTTTAACTATTAAAAATCCGTAGCTTTGCCATGCTTCCATATAAACATGTAACAGTGTTGGCTACTTCAATGGATTTTATTACATCTTAGTATTTAAGTGGCATGGTAAAAAAAAAAAAAAAAATGCAAAGCATATGCAAATAAAATAGTAGGAGTAACAATTTTCTATATGCATGGAAGGATTTCACAAAATTCCCTCCATAGCAATTTTCCTGGTAGTAATTCAGTGGAAAAAAAAGGATCACTAATATTGTTTAAGGATTTGAAATACCAGCCAATTATTAGTTAACTTATTGTGTATCACTAAAAATATCTAGTGAAAATTGCTTGTCAAAATATACATAAATTTTTTAAATGTCTATAAAAGTGACAAAATATTCTCAAATTTTATTCCTTAATACAGTCTCCTTTATTCTATTTTCAGCAGTGGATTTAATAAAATAAAATGTCAACTTTCATGCTACAATGCATAGTCTGTAACTTGGAGAGGAATGGATTCTTGAATTGTATAAGGTCATATAAATATTGACCTTGATGATTATAAAAATCAGGTAGAATTTTCTAAAGGGACAAGATACACTGAAGTAACAAAATAAGCTTAATGAAGGCAGCTTATAATAAAAAGCTGTTCCTGAGGACATTTTAAGTGAAGAATAAAAATAAAATAAAATCGCAGGCTTGTAACTATACAACTTAAATACATTATTTTACTTTAATCAAATAATTGTCACATTTTTAATGCTTATGTGGAATTACACATATTCATTCATAAGACATGTGACACAGACCCTAACTACATCTAATTTATAGAGTAGTGAAGTACCCTCTCTGTCACCACCCCCATCAGTTATATTTATTTACAAAATATACAATGGATGTCATGCAAATTGTAGTTTGTTTCTGGACTGATTAATCAGAAAAGTGTGCAGTATTTAATTTGAGTGTGTGTGTGTGTGTATATATATATATATATATATATATATATATATATATATATGTGTGTGCATATATATACACACACACATATATATGTGGGTATGTATGTACATATGTATGTATGTATGTATGCATGTATGTATGTATGTATATATATATAAGGCAGGTTAAATATGTCAAATTCACAATATTTATTAATTCACTTGAAATATTTATTGAGAACATAGTGTGCTAAGTACCATTTAAAATAAATAAAACAGGATCTTTGGAAACATGGCAGATGGAGAGACATCCCCATATCTCTCCCCTTGAAACAACAATAAGCTAAACATCTAAAACTCAACAAAAAACACCCAAACTGCACACTAGCACATTTGAGTGTGGGATCTGCGCATAAGAGCTACCACAGGACAAAACCCTGGGAGTCAGGTGGTGGACTGGGAGAAATAAAGAAGCTGCCTCCTGCAGCCACCAGAGCTTCTTGTAGGAGGAGGGGGAGGGGAGTAGGAGTGGCAAGTTCCCTGAAAAGTCCTGCCTTGGAAAGCTGTGAGCTCACTGCGGCTCGTGGCGGGGTCCAGTCATCATGGCAGAAAGCAGAGAAGCGAGACAGCAGAAAAACAACAGTTGACTTATACCAGCTGCAGCTGCAAAACCAAAGTAGAGCCACAGCCCCAAACTCCAACCCAGAAGGCCCCTTCCCCCATACCCTCTGAGACCAAACACTGCAGAGCCCTAGGGGAATCTGAACAAACGCTACTGAAACTGTTGCTAATACTGACAGGGACTGAAACTGAGGGTAATGAGTGAGATTAAACATATATCAGAAAATAAAAAGGCATTATTAAGACTTTATAGTCTTAATAATGGGATCCAAGAAGCTTAGACGCTACCTACTAGAAATCAAAAGAAAAGTGCCTTCTTTGCAGCAGGCTAAAGAGAGACTTTTATATAATAAATCTTTCTGGAAAAAAAAAGCAGAATACATTTCCATTAATGCCCAGGCAGAGAAATAGTCCATTAAACACCATGAACAACCAAGGCGACAAGGCATCTCAGAAAGAATGAGAAAAATCTCCAGAAAATAAGCTTGCAGACATAGAAATATGCAATTTAAGTGACAGAGAATTCAGGATGGTACTTGTGAAAAAACTCAGTGAGTTCCGAAACAAGTCATATCAACAATGTCAGGAATTGAAAAAACATCTATATGAGCAGAGCAAGGAGACTGAAACCTTCAAAAAGAACCAAATAGAACTCTGGAGACAAAGAAAACATTACAAGAGTTGAAAAGTGAAATAGCAAGATTGGAAAATAGAGTCTGCCAAATGGAGGAAAGGATCAGTGATATCGAAGACAGAAATCTAGAAATAAATTGGAAGAAGAGAGAAACCGAAGAATGAAAATAATGAAAGAGAAATTCAAGAACTAGCTGATACCATTATATTTCCTCTACCTTCAGGAGAGGAAACATAAGAATAATCGGCAGTATTGATGACAAGGAAAAGGAGCAGGGACTAGAAAGCATTTTCAGACAAATAATGGATGAGAACTTCCCCAATCTAAGGAATGAGCTGGGGGTTGGGATTCAAGAAGTCAACAGAACATCCAATTATCTCAACCCCGAAAGGCCTTCACCAAGACACATTGTATTAAAATTATCAAAAATCAATGAAAAAGACAGAATTCTCAGAGCAGCCAGGGAGAAGAAAATGGTAATTTATAAAGGAAAACCCATTACATTATCCTCAGACTTCTCTGCGCAAACCTTACAAGCCAGAAACGAATGGAATCAAATATTTAAACTATTAAGTGAAAGGAACTGCCAGTCACGAATAATGTATCCAGCTAAGCTCTCCTTTAGATATGAAGGAGAAATTAATACTTTTCTAGACATACAAAAATTGAGGGAATTCTCTACAATAAGGCCTGCACTACAGGAAATACTGAAAGAGGTCAGCTCATCTAAAACAAAATAACCAAAAATATAATACATAATTAAGAGTAAGGTGAATAGCAGGCTGATAAAAGCAGAGGAGTGTAACTCTTACTAGGAACAGGGCATTATAACCTTAAAACAGGAAGAGATTTGCTATAGTAAGATAGTAATGAACGTTCAGCATACATAGGGACAAACTGAGATAATAATGAATGAAAAGGGGAGGATTCAAAGATCTAAATTCACAAAGGGGAATGGAGATAAGGCACACACAGAAGGAAATGGACGACTGTGTGTGTGCATGCATGCGCACGCGTGTGTGTATATAACTATCCTTTACATATTCGTAATGGTAACCACACACCAAAGATTCAGAACTGAAATATATAACATAAAACAAAAAATACCAGAGACAAAACCCACAAAAGCCAACAAAAATAAAGAAAACAAGAAAACAAGGACAAGGAAATAATGGAAACACCGAGGTACCAGAAAGCAAAAGATAAAAATAACTATAAGAAGACCTCATATTTCAATAATCACCCTAAATATAAATAGACTGAACTCACCAATAAAAAGGCACAGAGTTGCAGAATGGATCAAAAAACAAAACCCAACTGTATGCTGCCTCCAGGAGACACATCTCAGCTACAAAGACAAATATAAATTCAAAATGAAAGGGTGGAAAATGATATTTCAAGCAAATGGCATTCAGAGAAAAATGGGAGTAGCGGTACTAAAATTGGATGAAATAGACTTCAAAATAAAAAAGGGAAAGATACTGAGGGACACTTCGTAATGATAAAGAGAATCATGCACCAAGAAGACATACCATCTATTAATATTTATACTTCCAGTCAGGGAGCCCCAAAATATGTAAAACAATTACTAACAGAACTAAAGGGAGAAACAGACCAAATCACTATCATAGCAGGGAACCTAAATACCTCACTGTCGGATATGGACATATCATATCATCCAGACAGAAAATCAATAAGGAAATCACATCTTTAAATGACACATTAGACCAACCGTACATAATTGACATTTATAGAGCCTTCCATCCCAAAACAGCTGCTTATACATTCTTCTCTAGTGCACATGGAATATTCTCAAGAATCAACCACATACTGGGACACAGAGATAGCCTCAACAAATAAAAGAGGGTTGAAATGATACCAACCATATTCTCTGATCATAATGCTTTGAAACTAGAGATCAACTGCAAAAAGAAATCAGGAAGAACCACAAATACATGGAGAATAAACAACATACTACTGAAGAATAACTGAATCAGAGAAGAAATAAAAAGAGAGATCAAGAGATACATAGAAACGAATGTTAATGATAGTACAACATATCAAAACATTTGGGACATGGCAAAGTGGTTGTAAGAGGAAAGTTTATATCATTACACGCCTACCTTCAAAAACAAAAACGAGCCCAAATAAACAACCTAACACTTCATCTTAACAAACCAGAAAAGGAAGAACAAAGGAAGCCTAAAGTCAACAGAAGAAAGAAATAATCAAAATTAGAGCACGAATAAATGAAATCGAAAACAAACAAACAAAAAACAATAGAAAAAAATAAATGTGACAAAGAGCTGGTTCTTTGAGAAGGTTAATAAAGTTGAAAAAGCCCTGGCTAGACAAACTAAAGAAAAAAGAAAAAGGACACAAATAAACAAAATCAGGGATGAAAGAGGGGAAATTACGACTGACATTGCAGAAATACAAAGGATCATACAAGAATACTATGAAAAAGTACATAACACCAAATTTAATAACCTAGAAGAAATGGACCAGTACTTAGAAAAATGCAACCTTCCTAGACTGAATCAAGAACTGGAAAATCTAAATAGACCGATCAGCAGTATGGAAATTGAAACAATCATCAAAAACCTACCAAAAAGTAAAAGTCCAGAACCAAATGGCTTCACCAGTGAATTCTATCAAACATTCAAAGATTTAATACTTATTCTCCTCAAACTCTTCCAAAAAATCAAAGAGGAGGCAATACTTCCCAACTCATTTTATGAGGCCAATATTACCCCGATACCAAAACCTGGTAAAGATAACACAAAAAAGAAAACTATAGATCAATATCTCTCATGAACATAGATGCAAAAATTCTAAATAAGATACTAGCAAACCGAATACAGCAACATATTAAAAGATTGTACACCACAATCAAGTAGGCTTCATCCCAGAGGCACAGGGATGGTTCAACTTACGCAAATCAATTAATATGATACACCACATAAAGAAATTAAAAAATAAGAATCATATGATTATATCAATAGATGCAGAAAAAGCCTTCGACAAGATACAGCATCCATTTATAATCAAAACACTTAACAAAATCAGTATAGAAGGAAAGTACTTTAAACTAATAAAAGCCATCTATGACAAACCCTCAGCCAACATTATACTTAATAGTGAAAAGCTAAGTCTATGGCCATGCCACCCTGAACATGCCCAATCTCATCTGATCTCGGAAGCTAAGCAGGGTCAGGCCTGGTTAGTAATTAGATGGGAGACCATCTAGGAATACCAGGTGCTGTAGGCATTTAAAAAAACAAAAAGAAAGAAAGAAAGAATGAAAAAGAGAGAAAAACTAAAACCTTCCCTCTAAGATCAGGAACAAGGCAAGGCTGTCCACTATCACCACTGTTGTTCAATATAACATTGGAAGTCCTAGAGAATGCGATTATACAAGACAATGATATAAAAGGCATCCAACTAGGAAACAAAGAAGTCAAACTGTCACCATCTGCGGATGACATGATTCTCTATATAGAAAACCCTAAAGACTCCACAAGAACACTACTAGAAACAATAAGCAAATACAGTAGTTTCTGGATTCAAAATCAACATTCAAAAATCCAGAGTGTTCCTATACTCTAACAATGAAGTGTCAGAAAAAGAAGTTAAAAAAAAATTTTCTTTTGCAATTGCAACAAACAATTAAATACCTAGGAATAAATTTAATGAAATGTGAAGGACCTATTTAATGGAAACTACAAGATCCTATTAAAAGAAATTGAAGAAGATACAAAAAATGGAAAGATATTCCGTGTTCCTGGATTGGAAGAATCAACACAGTTAAAATGAGCATGTTACCTAAAGCATTATACAGATTTAATGCAATCCCCATCAAAATCCCATCAGCATTTTTTAAAGAAGTAGAACAAAAAATCATCAGATTTGTATGGAAGCACAAAAGTCTGAATTGCCAAAATTATCCTGAGAAAAAAGAATAAAGCTGGAGGCATCACTCTACCTGACTTGAAATTATACTACAAAGCGACAGTAATCAAAACTGCATGGTATTGGCAGAAAAAGAGACATGTGGAACAGCATTGATAGTCCAGAAGTAAACCCATATTTATATGGGCAAATAATTTTCAACAAAAAAGCCAAAAACATACAGTGGAGAAAGGAAAACTTCTTCAATAAATGGTGCTTTGAAAACTGGAAAGCCACCTGTAAAAGAATGAAAGTAGGCTGTTGTCTATCACCACACACCAAAATTAACTCAAAATGGATTAAGGACCTGAATATAAGACCTGAAACAATAAAATGCATAGAACAAAACATAGGAACGGAACTCAAAGACCTTGGGCTTAAAAAGGATTTTATGAATTTGACCTCAAAAGCAACGGAAGTAAAAGCTAAAATAAATGAATGGGACTACATCAAACTAAAAAGCTTCTGCTCAGCAAAAGAAATTGTCAACAAGGTAAAGAGACAACCATCAGAATGAGAAAATATATTTGCAAACAACACCTCCGACAAGGGCCTAACATCCAAAATATACAAAGAACTCATACAACTCAATAACAACAACAAACAAAAAACAAATGATCCAATCAAAAAATGGGCAGAGGACCTGAACAGACACTTCTACCTAGAGGACATACAAATGGCCCACAAATATTTGAAATGATACTCAACATTGCTAACTATTGGGGAAATGCAAATCAAAACCACAATGTGATACCATCTCACACCTGTTAGATTAGCTATAATCAACAGGACAAGTAATAACAAATGTTGGAGAGGATGCGGAGAAAAAGGAACCCTCATACACTGCTGGTGGGACTGCAAATTGGTGCGGCCACTATGGAGAACAGTATGGAGATTCCTCAAAAAACTAGGAATTGATCTACCATATGATCCAGCAATCCCTCTACTGAGTAGTTACCTCAAAGACTTGAAAACCCATATCCAAAAAGAGATTTGCACACTGATGTTCATAGCAGCATTATTCGTAGTGGTCAGGACATGGAAGCAACTGAAGTGTCCTACGATAGATGATTGGCTAAAGAAGCTGTAGTACATATATATAATGGAATATTATTACTCAGCCATAAGAAGAGATGATATACTGCCATTTGCAACAACATGGATGGACCTCGAGATACTCATGCTAAGCAAAATAAGCCAGACAGAAAAAGTTGAAAATCACATGCTATCACTTATATGTAGGATATAAACCTAAAAGCAACAAATGAGCAGGGCAAACAGAGACCCATGGACATGAATTACAGTCTAGTGGTTACCAGAGGGTAGGAGGTGGGGTAAGAGGGGTTAGGTAGATGGTTAAAGGGGGTCAAATATAGAGGGTTATGGGGAGAGTGAAGTGGGTAAAGGGGATCAAATATATGGTAGCTGAAGGAAACTGAACTTTGGGTGGTATTCACACAATAGAATATACAGATGTCAAATTATAATGCATACCTGAAAATTATATAATCGTATTAACCAATGTTACTCCAATAAATTTAATAAAAAAATAAAAATTAAAAATAAGATAAATTAAACAATAATGTAAATAGGCATAATCCCTGATCTCATTAATACATCATTCAAGTCTATTAAGTGCACTGGCATTTAATGGAAATTGGTAAATAGCATGTTGAATAACACATTTAAAATTTAAAGTAAATTTTTGCATTTTATATTAAAATTAATTACAATCTATTTTACATTTTCAGACATTTCTGGCTTTAAAATTATGGTTTAAAAATAGTTAAATATCATAAATAATATATGACACATATGTGTATAAGTACATAATGAAATCTAATATATAACTTACATAACAACATATGATATAAAGTAATACATAAAATGTATATTTTTATTATAAATGGTTAGTATATTTTAATAAATTTCACAAGAAAATAAAGTATGGATATTACTGTTCCACCAATATATGTTTCTGTATTTAGTTTATGTGTCTATGGCCAATGTAAAGGCTGGAACATGGTCTAGAACAAGATAACATTTTAATGAATGAAGAACATGTCTACATTATTTTTATCAATTATTCATATTTTATCTTATTCATAACAATGTCTTATTGACTACTTAGAATCATTTACCAAACTTCATTAAAATATAATATACTATATTTCACAGAAAAAATACTTTTTAAAAATATTTTTATTAAAATAATTATTTCTTGAAGAATATTAATTGATAACCTCCAGAGCATATGCTAATCAAAACAGAAGTCTTTTTTTTATTGTTGTATAATTTATTATGGTACTGAACTTTACTTTTTTAATAATTTTTTAAATTTTTCAATTATAGTTGGCATATAATATTATACTAGTTTTAGGTGTACAACATAGTGATTAGACATTTATAAAACTTATGAAGTGATCACCTCAATAAATCTAGTACCCTTCTGACACTATACATGGTTATTACACCATTATTGACTCTATTCTTTATGATATACATTACAACTCCATGACTGTTTTGTAACTATCAATTTCTACTTCTTAATCCCTTCCCCCTTTTTCACTCTCCCCAATCTCCCTCCCACTTGGTAACTCTCAAAATGTTCTCTGTATCTATCAGTTTGTTTCTGTTAAGTAAGGCTCCTAAGTCTCCCGGTCAGTAGAGTGGCTTTATGTAGCAGGTGTCCTGTGGGGTCCACTGACACAGTTTGGTCAGTGAGGGACCGAGCTTATGGAGCAGGATTCACTTGAGAAGGGCTCTGGTTCATGCTCAGTCTGTCTTTTGGATGTATCCTCCTCAGATGCAGCCCTGGGTAGTGCTCCAGCTCCAGTTGAAGCATGCCACTGGGCGTGCCAGCCCAAGGGCCTACTAGGAGGAGCCCAGCTGCAGGCCAAGTTCAGCAGCAGCCTGTGCACTTCCAGGACCAAATGGCAAGCAATCCACAGATGGCAGTCACCCGTGCTGGGCTTAGAGGTGCCTAGAGAGGCCAAGCAGGGAACCAAGGCCGGCTGCTGCTTGTGCCGGGCTTGGGGCTATTTAGCAAGAGGTATAGGGCATACCAAGGCCAAATGCTGCTTCTTTGGGTTTTGTGAGCCTTCGAGAGATTTTAGGAAAGTCCACAGCATGAGCCAGGACAGGCAATTTGTATGGAATAAACCACTGGAGGTAGCTTGGGTGGGCCCGCAAGTTGGGAAAGGTGGGGTCTCAGGGAATCAACTGAGTGGAGCAACTTGTGTTAATCAGGTTGAAGGAGACTCAGATATGGTAGCCACCTGCCTGTGTACTCTGGGACCTGTGAAGGCTCAACAAAGGAACAATGGATACTGGGAATACTTCTGTCCAGAAGAAAGCCATCCCTCCAGCCCTTGCCCTGAAGCCAGATAACTCAGCTCCTCCCCGTGTGTCTCTGACACTCTTCTAGCAGCTGCCCCAGTGCTGGAGCTCAGAGTGAGTGAGTCCGACAGCGAGTAAGTTTGCCTGTGGGTCTTTTAAGAGGAAGGTCTGTGACTCCCATTGCCTTCTGTCTCACTCAACCACAGTCTCCACTGGTTTTTACAGCCAGAGGTTATAAGGACTTCTCTTTCTGGCACTGGAACCCTGGACTAAGGAGCCTAGTGTGGAGCCAGGACTCTCACTCCTTAGGGTGGGGTCAAGGGTGTGATGGCTTCAGTCAAAATAATCCTCCCGACAACTGTCACACACAGTTGTGAGATCAGCCCATTTTGAATCTCTGCCCCTACTACCAGTCTCAAGGTGACCTCTTGTATATGTCTATAGTTATTGGACTTCTGTTCAGCCAGATCTCAGATCTCAGGCTACTGCCAATGATGATTGTTCTATAGTTTCGTTGTAATTTTGATATGGTCATGAGAGGAGGCAAGCACAGCATCTAACTTCTACCACATCTTCTCTGGATACTACAGTACCTGATATTTCAAGTTATTGCTCCTGCCTATATAATTTTTTCTGAACACAGAAAGAAACAGCAACAGCTAAAAATGTGATCACACCTGAAATAATTTCCCTTTATCTAATTTAATACATTTTCATTATAGTCTACAGTGTACCAGCTATGGAACTTAGCCCCAGGATTTCAAAAATATCTGTATTTCAGAAGATTGCAATTTTATAGTAAAAGTTTTTACATTTTAGACTGCTTTTAAGGTACAGCTAAACTACAACTTGGTCTACTCCTAATTATATTCATAATAACTTTATTGAAGTATAATTAATTTACACACAAAAATTACTCATTAAATTATTCAGTCGAATAATTTTTAATAAACCTATGATTTTGCAACCATAAATACATTCATTAGAATTTTCAAGTTACCCATCAAAATCTTTCTTGTTCTTATTTGCAAACAATCTCATTTGCATCACTTGACATAATCAACCACCAATCTATAGATGTACTTTTTCTAGAAATTTCTAAAAATGGAATCATAAGGCATGTAGTCTTTTAGATATGGCTTCTTTCATCTAGGCTTAAGATTTTGAGATTGATTTATTTTGCAGACTGAGTTAGGTTTATTTCTTTCTATTGTGAGTAGTATGTCATCATATAGATATACCACTTTGTGTTTATCCATTAATTAGTCAGAGGGAGATTAGATTGTTTTCAAGTTTTGGATATTATGAATAATGCTGATATGATCTTATACATACAAGTCTTTGTGTAGATTTTCAATTCTCTAATAGATAACTAAGGCTAAGCGAGAATTACTGGTAAGAATATGTTAAACTTTTTAAGAAATAGTTTTTTCAAATTGGTTTTACCATTTTTATGTCTCTACCAATAATGCATTGAAGATTAATTTCTCCAAATTATTCACAATACTTGGTATTTTCAGTCTTTTGGATTATCACTATTCTAGTGGGGTATTAGTGGAATTTCATGGTGGTTTAATTTACATTTCTCTGATAATTAAAGATGTAGAACTTTTTGTGTGTGTGCTTACTAGATATTTCTATATCTTCATTGGGGAAATGTCAATTCAAATGTTTGCCCGTTTCTTATTTATGTTGTTTGTTCTTCTCACAGTTGAGTTATAAGAGGTTTTTTATGTTGTGGATATACTTACTTTATCAGATATATGATTTGCAAATATGCGCTTTTAGTCTATGATTTGACTTTTCATTTTTTTAATGGTGTCATTTGAAGAACAAAAGTGTAGGTTTGGTAGTGTACTCAAAAAGTGCAGCCACTTCTAAAGACTCAATTGGCTTTCACTCTATGCCAGACTCCTTCAAGTCTTCATGATATAGCCACACAGGTTTATATGGGCATTCTATTGAATCTCAGCTCCAAAATCTTTTTGATCATTTTTGTTTGAACTCATTTTATTTTAAGTCTTTTCCCACAGAAAGCAAATTTGAATTTTTTTTCATATTAATATTTCTGTATCTAATGCTTATCTGACTTTTATTAATCTAATCATTTCTTTGTGTTGCCCTTATATGGTGTCAGTTTATTCCATCTATGATAGATGAGGTAATCTACATGCTTTCTTCCCATTCATTCTACTATCTCTTCTTCTCTTTTCTTGGTTATTATATTATTATTTCTTATGTTATAATAGTTTAGAATATTATTATTATGTGATAGAACATTAGTTCTAATTCATTTAAAAATGAATTTTTAAAATTAGGCTTGTAATTTTCTCCTTCACTTCTTGGTTTTTGAAGCTGATCTTATTATTTTCTTTATTGACAGGATTCTTAGAAATATGATCTCTATGAGTTTCTGCATGTTTGAAAATATATGTCTCTTTCATTTTATACATGGATGATGATTTAAATGCTTTGGACAACATTTAGATCCCATTTTTCTCCAGATATGTAGACTCCAAAATGTCCTTATGTCAAATGTTGCTTTATAGAAGTTTTAAAATAATTCAATTACTGTACTCTCTATAGATGATTTTTTGAGGGGAGAGGGATAGAGAGTCTATAAACCTGTATAATTATTGGCCTTCAAAATACCTTTGCTCAGCTATCATCAGTATTAATAGGTCAATATTAGTTTTTTTCTCTTCTGAGAAAAATTATTTTCTTTCAAACTTTAGACTCCAGATTTTCTTAATGTAGTTCTGTTAAATTATATTTTTGAGGACATCTCTTTTCCATTTGTTTTTTTCTCTTGTTTAGGACATTCAAGACATTAGTTATTAATATTGTAAATCATTTTGTATTTTCTGTTTTTCATTGCTCACTATTTTTAACTTTTATGTTCTGCACTATTTTTCTTTGAAAAAAAGCAAGTCGGTGATTTTAAACTTCAAATAATTATTTCTATAATTATTTTTCTATTAATCTTTTCTTATTTCAAAAATCCATCCTGATCAAAAGTTTAACTTTGAATACCACATTTTAATCTTTTCTTTCCTGTGAACATTTTTCTCATTTTATTTTGCATATTTAATATGTTTTGTCTTTTCAATATATTCATCCTTGAAATTGAGATTTTCTTCATTGTCCAACTACTTGATGATGGATACTGTGAGATTGTGACCAAAGGACTACATATTAGTAGCATTAAGGTCAAGATTTAGTTTATTATCCCACTTTGCATTTTTTAAAAGACCCTTCTGTTCCTGTGTAAAATAAAGTAGAGGAGTACTTGAAAGATTAAAAACAATAATAGAAATTTAGAAGATAAATTAAAATTGGAGGAGTTAGTGATGGCTTCATTAAAAGCAGTGCCTACCACATTGGAAAGAATAGAGAAAATATAAGCCATATTTTGGTAGTATCTTTTAAGATGGGATATTTTAGACAGTTTTTGAAGTACAATTAAAAATGTCTGTCAAGAAATTTGAAAGTTGTAGAAGAATCCCCAATATTATAGAAAAGAAGAAGGGTATGAGGAGGTCAGATATAGCAAAATGTGTAATTAGTTTTTCAAGTTGTAAGTCAAATTGTTTGGACAAAAAAAAAAGCAAACTAAAATAATAGCAGTCATACAAATAAAAAATTAATGCATCCTATTATTTCCATAAACTTGTTTACAAAAATTTAAATAAAATAAATATGTGTACATAAATAATATTTTGAATGTGCTAAAGAAGGTCAACAGTTAAGGCATTTCTGAACTGTTATCAATACTACTGGAAGTGATGCTTTATGTGCAAATTTATATGCAAATTGGTATGATTGAATTTTTGAAAAAATGCTAAGCAATTGTGAACAAGAATTCAGTAATTACATAAACTACTATTTTAAAAATTGTGCAGATATAAGTGCCTTACAACGATAGACATGTATTCTCCCAAATAACTGATGTTGAAATTTCCTAATCCAAATATTATTTTATTGATAAAAATATCAATATGTTTATTGAAACAAATTGGATAGTAATATGTAAACACATAGAACTCGAGTACATTTTTAAATGAATAAATGTCTGGATTGAACAGAAAATATATGATATGGACACAAGGAACTTTAGATTTTCTGGAAGACATATACATATATTGTCAATATAAAATAAATTTAAATTTGACTGATAAGATATATTGAATGACAGATCTCTTTCCTGTATAAATGTGCAGGGAAAACACCACATTTCTGATGCCTTTGCTTTTGGGTGTATAACTACTTACTATTTTATCATTCCACATTTATTAGATATTCGCAGTTACGTTGCTCATGAAATGAATTAATCTGTTATTAATTAGTATCATATATCTTATGATTCTTTTGGCTCTGAATTTACCACTTTTGTCTCTGAAACTTACCACTAATGAATAAGAAATTTTCTTTTTCTGTCTCACTTTTAATAGTTTTAAAAACATGTTTGTGCTAAAGAAATATATCTCTCTTTACATTCTTCAACAGAATGAATGTAAAGCATTTATGACAGTTTGTTAATTTACACTCCATACTATGCGAATAGCTGATATTAACATGATGAATCTCTAGACAGAGGCTCGCACTGAAATTACTTTGTTACCATACTGTTTTTGAACTCATGATTGAAAATGCAATGTTTATAAACTGTGCCAGACATGTTTTTTATCAGAGTAAATTAGGTAGAAAGTATTACTACAAGTCATTTTAGCTTTGCTACATTATTTTAGAGTTTTAGACAGTTGCTATGACCATTTCTATACTTTGAAATTATCAATGATATTATGTGTTTTTTTGAATGTATAAGCATCACATTCTACATTATTTTTTATAGATTTTAATATAAATTAGATAAAAAATGAAGAAGTAAACTGCTGAAGTAGTCAGTAATCATAATCACTTGGACAGTGTCCAGAAACAAAGACCGTCTCTCATTTGAATGCACAAAAACATGTATAGTGGTTTATTTATATTAAACAAATAGAAATCCATTTGTATACGAGGATGTGGAAAGACTGGGGAAACATCAGAGTGATAAACTGTAATCTATAACACCCTATAGATGAGAAAATCATTGTATCTGAAATAATATAGTACCTACCTCTTCCTATTTTCCCATAAAGAAAATGACATAATTGAGAGCCATCAGCTAAATATTTAACCAAATTCTTTGGCTTCTGTTATTATAAATGTTTGCTCAGAGAATGAAGATTTATGTACATTGCAAATGAAATATTTAATGGTGAAAATTTAGGAGAAGTGACATTAAATGCCTCTGGAAGTGATCTTCAGGATGTTGTTAAATCTGATAAATCTGTTGAAGATTTATGCAGATTCCTTCAGACTGAACAGAGACATAATTTTAGAGAAACATGTATTCGGGGGGGAAAAAATGGATATTCCTAGTATGAAGACATCGAGGATTTTCTTGGGACTTATTGTAGATCTTCATAAATATATTTAGTATAGGCTCGCAATTTTAAGGCATTAGAGATGGTTTAAAAACTAAAGATCTCTCTTACAAAAGGCTTCTATTTGTAAGCTTTAAATTTGGAATGATCTTCCCTTATATTTAATTGTCAACAGTCCCAAAATAAAAAAAAAAGTTATTTACAGTATTTAGCTTTCTGATGTGATATTATAGAGAGCTAAAGTTCAGAGTATTCTTCAACCTAGTGGCACATACATGAAATAACCATACCATCTGGAGGAGTTCCAGTTGGGACAAAGGGAGGACTTTATCATAGCTGAAAGGGATGGGCACACTATGCTGTGGAGAAAGTTTTAAGTAGAAATTCCAGGAGGTCAAATGGTGAAAAATTTCCCTTGTCCTTTGTTTTAAGAAGAAGCTGACCTTATAAAGGAAGTTGGAGGAAAGGGAGAAGGTGATAGCTAATGATTCTAAGCCACGTTAATAAAGAAGATATCTTGAGAACTTACATTGTGGAGAGCTTTGAACATAACTAGACCTTATTTGGGGAGAATATAGAAAAAAAGTTGGTTTAGTTTATCTGTCATTTTATTAACAGGAGACTATTAACCATCATTTGTTTGTTTTACAATTGTAATACGATTCATATTCACATTGAAGACTGAATCATTGCAATATCATGAAATACTTTTGGCATAATCAAAGAGAGATTAGATCATGTTCAGTATACTTTTGGCAAAATCAAAGAGAGATTAGATCATGTTCAGTATCAAATTCTATTGTTTTATGAAAAATAATAAATGCATACTATCATTTATTATTCAGAATTTTTGTATAAAATAATTATGGTATATCTTAATTATGTGTTATTTATAATCAGGACTTTGTAAATAGGAATTTAACACATAAAATCTGCACACATTATGTAAATCATACTAAATATAATTGTCATTGCGAATTTTCTGTAAGAGTCAATTGATTTGGTGAAAAATCAGTTAAGCAAGTAATTACTTTTAATTGTCTATTTAATGAGCCCAATAGTTTAAATCATTTGTCTAGTGTAGATGCAGAATTAAATATTTGGTGACTAATGTGTGAAGAGACAAAAGCATGTGTATTTGAATTTAAGTATCTTCACTTGGTAAATATTTATAACTTTTCTTTTTCTTCTTTTACATACATGTAATGAAACATATCTTTCAATTTTATTGTAAAATTAAATTAAAAGATACATATAAGTTTGACACATAATAGATGTTTAAAACATTTTTCTTCTTTTCCCTCTTTTTCCTCAACATGAATTAAGATGTTATTTATCCATAAAGAAAGTGCCGCCATTGTTGGTGACATATTTTTCAGAAAACTTATCCCTCATATATTTTCTTATAAAGACTTATTTCACTTATCTCATTATACATTTCACATTTTAGAACCCTACTTTCACAAACTGCAATGATTATCAATGATATTTTAAAATTAATTAATGTTACTAAAGATGTGCCATTGTAATAATAAAACATTAATGATTCTGGCTTTCTGAAGAATTACCTTAAAGGTTAAGGGAATAACCAGTGTAAGATGTAGATCATTAAGATGAAACACTCAGTTCTTTGCATAATTGCAAGTCTTTTTCTCATTTGTAATCGTTTTCTTTCCTATTGTTTCTTTTTTAAAGTAGATGTTTATTAACTCTTCCATAAAGCATGTGAAACAATTCTAACTGCATTAGTTTTAATTGCTAATTTATGAAAGTTTGTTTGATTATGATGCTTGATTTTGAGGTTAAAGAACAATTTGAAATGATTATTTCAAAGAACACCTTGAACATTCAAAATTCTCAAAGAAAATGATAACATTTATTTTATGAATCAGTTCAATTTGTCTCAAAAACTGCACATACTGATTCCTACTCTGTATAAAACAATGATGTATATTAGATGAGAATACACTTTTCTAAAACTAGATATAAGTTTTAATTCTATTTACATCAAACTAAAATGACTTTCCCATTCATACAAAAAAATCCAAGGTCAAATACTATGTCCTGTTTGGTATTTTCTCAATGTTTCACTTAGAGTTAATTATTCCTTTCTATACAATTCTAATGAGTATTTGTTGTATATCCTAAATTTAACAAAATTATCTTGAGGTCTGATTTTGACTAATATTGCATCATAAAATGACTACATTCAGATGGCTGTACTTCCAGTAATTTCCAAGGAGCACCTATTAGATCAATCATCTGCACAGAACAGGTCTCAATTCTGTAAATAAATGAATGAACAAACAAACAAACAAATAAATAACTAGCTACCAAAGTCACTGGAGAGTAAGCCAGAACACGCAGGAATTGAAGGGTAGTCTACACTTAGGAAAACAGAATAGCATTAGATAATTTTTCTATATTATATGATGTAGAAAATTATATGATATATTATTATATAATATATATTTCATACATTATGTGGATTTTTGCCTTGTAGAAAACTTAGTCTTACTGAATTGAAGAAGTAAAACAGCTCAGGAAACCAAATCAGCTGGATAGTGAGAGGGTAAATTCCTGTATGGAAGGAGCTACAAAGGGCTTATATTTTGTATATAAACTACACCTCTGACTGGTTTCAAAATGTACATGTGTAAAAGAGATTCTAAGCAACCCACTTAAAGATAAAATAATTGAATAGAGATTTCTTTTGCCACGTACTGCAAGAAAAACCAAATTGGGAGTTTTAGTTTACCCACAATTATTGTATATCAAAAATGCCTATTTAAAAATACCTTCCAAATGAATATAATAGAATCCAGAGTCTAAAACATAGTCTCTACTTTATAATGGGTGTAACCTAAAATTAATAGGTTTATAAAAATAAGTAAATGTGAGCCATATTCAAAAATGGAAAAAGAAGGAAAAATAATATAATGTTGGTCATGGCCAAAAAAAAGATTCTAAAGAATCTATTGAAACTATGCTCAAAGACCAAAAAGAAATTTATGCTTGTAATGAAAGAACAAACAGGGCATTTCAACAGTTAACTACAAACTATAAAAACGTAGACATAATAAAAGTAAATAAATAATACAACACCTGATATAATTTATTTTTAATTACTAGATGGACTTGCCAGTGGAACATGTGCTTAACAGTGGAACACAAATAACAGAGGAGTGAATTTTGAATACAAAGCAATAGAAATTAACCAATCTAAAAAATATTATAAGAAAAAAAATAGAAATGAACAGAGCCTAATGGACCTGTTAAAACATATCAAAATGTCTGATATGCATGTAACTGAAACTACAAAATGAGAGGATAGAGAAAATTTACCAAAAAAAAGTACTTATAAAAGTAAGGGAAAAAAAAAAAAAATCCCAGATGGATCGAGAGACAAATTTATAGGTTCTGAATACCAGAGAATCACAATTAGGACAAATACAGCAATGTGACTACTATCCACCACATCCAGGTTTATCATAGTTAATCTGTTGAAGATCAAAATTAAAGATAAAGCCTTCCAAGCGGCCAGAGAAAAATGATATAGTGAGCATAGAGCAACAATAATAAGCATAACTACTGGATTCTCAGTAGAAAACATGAGGGATAGAAGACATCTTTTAAAAACTATAAGTTAATAATAATTTGTCTACTTTTAAAAATAATCTATCAATTTAGAATTCTGTATCAAGTAAAATTATCATTTAAGAATGAAGGCAAAATAAAGACACTTGCAGGTCAAAGAAAACAAAGAGAATTTGTAACCAGCAAACCTGTACTATAATACTAAAGGAAGATGTTCAGGCTGAAGGGAAATGATACTGAATGGAAACCCAAATCACCCAGAAAAATAAAGAGCATCAAAAATGTTAAATATGTGAATAAGTATAAAGGAGGTTTTTTTCTTAAAATCTTTGAAATATACATGACTCTTTGGAGAAAAATTATATTGTCTCATGGTGCTTATAACATGTAATACATGTCAAAAATAGCATAAAGGATAGGGAGGAATAAATTATAAAAAGTTAGAAAAATTATAATCCATATATATGTATATGTTTATGTATATAATGTGTATATATACATATATGTGTATATATATATTTTGTGTTTGTGTGTGTGTATATATAGAGAGAAATAGACAAGACAGACAGAGACAGTGATGAGGTAGAGAAATAGAAAGAGAGTTATAAGTTAAATTATAACTAGATAAACTGAAATGGAATACCAAAAAAGCCTTCAGTTAATAAAAGGAAAAAACAACAGGAAATAAATTCTCAACTAGGAAAAGTAAACCCAACTAGATCAATGAGATTACCATCAATGTTAGTGAATTATAAATATTTCAAAATTATATCTGCCAAATATTCAAGACGGAATAATTATATTGGGACTTGCGGTAAAAACACTATTTAGTGAAAAAAAAAAAAATGTAGCTAGTTCAGCTTGCAACTCAGTTTTCCAAATGTTTTTCCTCAAGAAAACTGGAATTTCTATGTGATTTAAGTGTACTTTTCATTTTGTCACACAGAATATTAACATAAATAATCAAATACCATAATTTAATAAAAATAATGTTTACTATTTAAACAAGGTTATTTTTAATCGACACTAGTTTTCTTGTTATTTTAACTGTATGTATGGCAGTGAAAAGTTCAGTAACTACTAGAACAGACTGGAGTGACTACCTAGGTACATGTTAGGTACCAGCAGTTTACCCACCATTGATTTTGCTCTGTTTCAAATATCAACAGTTTTAGAAAGATAGATAACAAAGTGATTACTTTGAAAATAGTTTTATTTTGCACATTCTCTGAAAAGATCTCAGGGCCTCCTTGTAGTCCACAATTTACATTTTGAGGATATGTGTTTAATAGGATTAAAAATAAGCAAATAATTATGTATTCTAAATTATTATGCATTCAAGAAAAATGTAACATTTACATATGTTTCCCGCATATTTGGTGATATTTTGAAGGGGTGATTTAAAAGTCAGTATTCATAACTTAGAAAGTAATATACAGTATAGTCTTTCACATCTGTAAATGTAGAGGGAAAAAGTCAGTTTTTAGTCAATGCAGTTTAGTCATGATCATTAAAATTGAAAGGCTGTTGTTGCCAATGAAATATTGCTCTTCACCTACTGAAAAGCACATTTATTTTTACTCAGTACCATGAAGGTTAGAGTTGAAATACATCTTTACAGTGTACCTAAGTCATAATGAAAAATGTGACATTATAAAAAAATGTGAATGATGATAGCCACTCCTAACAGCTTGATCTCATAATTTACTTATTGGAGGCAGCACAGGCACCATAACCTGCTGACTGTTTCTAAAGTGTCAGAAGATAGTTTTGGGGAAATATGTTGTCCTGCATGTATAAAGATGATGCCACCAATCCATTGGATTAGTTATTCAATGTTAGTGACAGATTTACACTTATTCCCCATCGAGACACTTTTTTCCACTTACTCTTACTCTACCTTTTTGACCACCAAAACACTTTATTTGTTGAAGAAACTGTGAAGATAGGGCAATATGTGGAATATGACTAAAGATATCTGATTATAATAAGATTGAGCTTCTTACTCTTATTCACGTACTTTCATTGGTTACAGACTGTATAGAGAGAATTTAAATAAACCTAACATATTCTGTGCCAAATCCCTTTATTTTGTATATTCGTTTATTTAACAACGTATCTTTCTATTTGCATAAATACAACAGATATATTCTCCTATAAATGCTGTATGAGTTGTTTCATTCTTCTGTTCTAACATCTGCTGTAACACTTAGCTGGTTCTTAAAATAGCCTGCCATAAATTCGTTAATGTGATAAAACACATAAGGACTATAATCTAGGAAATCTTGACAAAAGAATTGAAGATTTTTTTGGTAGTATGTAAAAGAGAGAGCTTAGTAAGCTGTTATTTCAAGGAGATGAATTGTATTGTTAGTAAAAATATCAACCAGAGTGCTAGAGTCTCAAACTACTAACTTTGGAATTCAGTGTCTTTATTATAAAGATATAAGTTTTAGGAATCTCATTCAGATACCATTTTATATTCTTTTGGTTATCCTCAATAATAACCAGTGTCTTCATCTTTTTGATAGTAACTTATAATTGCAATACCTCAAACCCATTTAGAGTCTTACCTAATAATCAAGGTATGAGACCTCTAGTGAAATCTGTAGTGAGGTTAAAATTAGTGAAATTGTATTTTAGAAGGCAGTACCAAAAGAGTTGTATCAATCTATACCAACGTTTTTCAGTATGTGGAGCTCCCTAACTGCACTGACTGATTCTTATACTAACACTAGTTTAAATATATTAAACTTATATTAAATTATTGAAAATTATATTCCTATATTTATATGCATATTATTGGAAATTGAAATGTATGCAAATCTTTTGTGTAATTGACTGTGGTATATTAGTGGTTACAAAATAACTGAGTTATTTTCCTGAGAATTATCTAATCCAATAAGTTTTCAGCCATTTCATTTAATCTATAACATATCATACCTTCCCCATGTCTTAGGAAACATTTGTTATATGCCTTTAACATAGACACATTTTTCTTCTGAATTACTTGACCCCCTCATTTCATTGAAGAGCCAAATATGTGCAGTCATAAAACACTATAATTCTTCTTTATAGCCATTATAACAACTTATTGTAGTTGACTCTTGAACTTGTATCCCTATTGTGCCTGGTATGGTACACCATCTTAATCTTCTACTAATACCCCAATTGCTAGAATATTGAGTATCTCTGTGCTGAAGATGGTAGCTGCCTCACATAAGTTTTCATCTAGTCAATAAGGGAATGTGTAACTTATTCATTTTGCTTTTACAAAGGACATTTCTAAAGAGCCATTCTATCTTCACCACTCTCTGTAGGACTGATCGAGACCACTGTACCAACTACATCACAGTTCAACACCTCTTTCTGACCAGTTCTGCTTCAATTGCTTTCTCAAAAGTTTTATTCTTGAAAGCTCTTTCCATAAAACCTCTTGTGTGCAAATCTGAGTCTGTTTTCTAAGAACAAAGACCTAAGGCATTTCGTTCTGCAGCTTCCCAGGAAGCAAACGCTGTAATTGTGCAGTTGGACCACTCACCATCAGCTCGCAATGAGGGACAAATCACTGGTAGTATGATGAATATGGATAGTTCCTGACATTTTGTAGCAGTGTCATTGTTACATTTTATGAGTGATAAGGTGGTAAACTAAAGTGGAATACCTATAGAGGTTCATTTATTAATGGGTGCAACATATCAGGTCTTTAAGAGGTAAGAGGAAAGTAGTAATTATAAGAAGGATGACATTTGATAGCTGTTGTGGAGACAATCAGTGCATTGGAAAAAGCCAATGAAAGGCTGATGGTGATTAATCACCAGTTTAGGTGAACTGTAACAGCCAGAGGGCCTCTTTAGTAGCATATAAAAAATTTCTCACCTCAACTATAGGGTACTAAAAGCTATGAATTGAGCACAGGACATAATTAAAAAGAAACAGAGCTTCCAAAAAGGTTGACATTTTATTAATTTAAGTCTGCTATGCTAGTGTCATAGGACTGTTGGGCAGAATTGTAAATTTGAGATATAGGATAGGGATCCTTGAATTAAAAGCACTCAATAATATTGAATTACAGATCCTCCTGAATGTTCTGGGGCTGTAAAAAATGGTCCAGTCCTATCATTTGAAAGCCAACTCTTGCTGAAGCCCTGTGCCTTATCAAACAATGTAAACATTCAATAGATTCTATCCCCATCTCTCTTCCTATCCACAAAAACAATAGTTCAATTTACACCATTACCTAAGAGATAAAAAGAACTATACCTTATTGGAGCTGCAAGAGCATGACAAGTATACATGAGGACAAATACTAAGTTTCCTGTATCAAGAGTGGGATAAAGGACTGTGTATCTTTATGGAAACACTCTCCTTGGATACAAGATTTAAAACTCTGTCAAGGACTGAGAGGTGGTAGGGGAACTAAAAGGGAGATCTGCTTACACAAGGTGTTTTGATTCCTAAGAGTTTGGAAATGTAAAGGCCTACACTAATTACAATAGAAATTCCAGAATATTGTGAAGGCCCATGAAACATTAGAACAAAAAGCTCAACAAAATGAAAAGCGTATCTCGGAAGGCTGAAAACATACATGTCAACTATGGTCTGTGTGATGGCACAGAAGTCGCTCTATTTACCACATAAAAGAAATGTACTGGCACAACGAGGTGCTAATACCTCTGAGAAGCTCATTGGTGGTTGTTTTTTTTGTTTGTTTTTTGTTTTTTTTATGTAGCCTGAAGCTAGGAAGGCTGTTCAAGAACTGTATTTCTTAATGATAAAGGTGAACGTTGGATCACCTTGTTTCTGATGGTTAAGGCCATGGCCTTAACCATCAGAAACAAGGTGAAGACAATTATTTTAATATAAGAATGACAGAGTGGCAGCTAGAAGGCTTGTCTTATTCAAAACTATCAAGATGGCTTTCCATGGTATCTCTAGTGAAAAGATAGATGGATAGCAACAAAGGAATTTCTCAATCAAAATAAATCAAACATGACTTGATTTTAAAATAAACTAAGAGACTAAGAATAGTGGCAGCAGTACAAAGTCACAATATCTTACCTACTTTCTATTCTTGAGGTTTTTTTTTCAGTTCCATGAACCATTATTAGGTGGAGAGTCTGAATCTCCAGGAAGGAGGAGGACTCTGCATCACCATAGGAAATGCACATCATAACTCTTCCCCATAGTAGTCACATGTCCACTAACATGAGTAATACAGTAGGGACGGGAGACAGGGGACATTTTGTGGAATGTTAAATATTGAGTATAATTTAACTTTAACATTAAGGGGCTCAGAGCATTACCATGGCCTCCGGGTAGAATGGGGTATATAATGGTTAAGTAATAAATTAAGTTCTGGACCAGGTCCAGATCACAATGAATCTACCTGGTCTGTAAACCAAACTAATGGTTATATGCCTAGTCTAAAATACTTGACTGAACCCACTCATTTTTTTCTTGGCTTGTCAGGTAATAGCTGTTGTAGTGGGAAAACCCAAGAATAAACCTCTAAATTCACCCTTCTTGTAGGCCAATATGCTGAATCAAAAATTATTTCAAGACTACTGCTTCAGTCTATAAAGGGCTCACTGTTGGGGACATCATACTCCCTTCATAAACAATTAGGAAACCAGAAAATATATGAAACAACAGTTTGCAGACAATAAACTAGAGTCCCCAAGGGAAGAGAAACCAATATGATGAGCCTGAAATTTTACCAGTGTACTGCCTGGAGGCAGTTTCAATGTTGCAACGAAAGGAGAGGAAACCTAAACAGGGTGCAGTGACTCACTGAGTTGGGCAGACAGAGAGAGGTCAAAGCAGTTAGAATTCATGGAGCAAAACAGCAGTGATTTGAAAACTGTAGACAGAAAATTTGGAAATTTGAAGAGAGATCTTCTAGCTTCTTTAGCTGTATATTAATCTGCTCTTATGTGTATTGATACTTCTTGAGGTTGGGAAAGACTCACTGGAAAGCAGTAGGCTGAACAATTCCCTAAGCTTATATAAAAACTAAAATCGTTCACATTCCCAAGAGTCAGAGTGGAGAGTCCTTGTAATAAAAGCACATTAAATAGAATCCTCAGAGGATTCATGCCTTCATAGAGGAGCCCTAGGGGAAAGGCTCTTCTATGTCCTAACAAAGCTTAAAGATAGAATTAGAGAGGGTCAAACTTACCTATAGGTTAATTGCATGTCAAAACAAAGGCCAACGCTCTTAAAAGTGCTGCAAATTCCAGTAGTCACAATATGAAATTTACGATTTCAGACATCCAGTCAAAAATGAGGAGGCATGCATAAAAGCAGCAATATATATAACCCATACCAAAAAAAAAAAAAAATAGAACCAGAGATGACAGAGATGATGGATTGGCAGGAAAACATTTTTTATAAAGCTATTGTGTTTATTACAAACATGTTCAGAGATGAAAAGGAAAAGACAAACATAAAAAGAAAAATGGAAGATATAAAACTCTAAATGGATCATCTAAAGATGAAACATAAAATATCTGCAGTGAAAAATACAATTGATGGAATTAACAGCATACTGGATTCTAGGAGGAAAAAAAGAACACTGAATGTCAAGATGTAAAAATGGAAGCTACTCAAAATAAAGCTCAGAAGAAAGAAAAATTGAAAGAACATTGTTAACATGCAGGAAAATATCAAGATATCAAATAAGCAATTGGAGTTCCAGAAGGAGTCAAAAAAGAAAAAAAAAATGATGAAATAATTCCCCCAGATTTTTCAAACTGAAAGAAAATTATAAACCACGGATTCAATAAGCTAAAATAACTCGAGAAGAGTAAACTTAAAGAGAAGCACATATTATAATTAATTTAATCATAAGGCATAATCATAGACAATTTACTGAAAATCATTAATAGATAATATTAAAAGTAGCCAATTCAAAAGGAAATTATGTAGTTACAAAATAAGAAAATTTTCAATGAAACTTTTCAATCTGGAAGACAATTGAACAGAATCTTTAAAAGACCAAAAGTGAGCAAACAAAATATAGTCAACCTGAAATTTTATACCCTGAGATAATATTTTTTAAAACTTAAGGCAAAATAAATACTTTTCCGACAAACCAAAGCTGTATTGCTAGAAAAACTGTACTATAGGAAATGGGAAAGAAAGTTCTTAAGGCGAAATGCAAAGTAAAACAAATGGATATGTGGCTTTAGATGAAAAGAATGGAAAAGGCCAGAAATGGTAAATTCTGAGTAAGTATAAAATAAATTCTGTCCTATTTTAAATCTCTTTAAAAAATATTTAACTGTTCAAAGCAAAAATAACAATGCAACAGTGCACTCTTGAATGTATAAGATGTAGAATAGGATGGAACTATACCATTGTAAGATTAATAAGCTATTTGGAGAAGTAGTAAAATATTATTTAAAGATTATGATAAATTAGATTATGATTAATTTAACATGTATATTATAAAATCTAGAATAAGAATCAGCAAACTGTGGCTTGAGAGTCAAGTCCGACCCAATCCTAATTGCTAGGAATGTTGTTTACATTTTTTAAGAGATTTTTTTTTTAAAAAAAAGTAGATAAAGAAGAGTCAGGAAAAAAATACAAAGCAAAATGATTTAGAGAGAGACAAAGGAGGAAAAAAGAGAAGGATAAAAAGGGGTGATTTTATGTGGCCCTTCAGGGTCTGGCAAATCTTTCTTCTGTAAAGAGCCAGATAAAAATATTTTAGAATTTGATTTGTAGGCCACATATGGACTCTATCATGTGAAAAATAACATAAATGGAGCAAATTCAAAATGAAATCAGCTGCCATCCCAGAAGAATTACCTTGTATTTCTTACTTCTCAAACCTTTGGAATGTTTAAAGTGGGCACAATAAACTTTACTGGGCCAAACAAACATTGTATTCCAAACGACTGTTTGCAAAGCTAGTGGGAAAGCAGACATTCTGACTACTGGACTGAAAATTAAAGACATTCTTAAGAATTAGCACAATTATGTATAGCTAAAGAACAAATGAGCTTATTTACATGTACAGAAATTCCTTATTACTACCAATTGAAATGCCTTCCTTATGTTTATGTAATTATTCCTCTTCCCATTGTCATAAAAAAAACCCTTGCCTTTACACCCTAATCGGAACACGATTTGGGTTTCTGCTTGAATCAGTGCTTCCCAAATAACTGTTGCTTTGGAGCTGACAAGAGGAAAATTACAGCAAGCCAGAGGGTAAAAGGAGGAGAAAAGGGAGGTTAGTTAACAGTTGTGAGCTGAAACCAACAAGACTTCTTACATTCCTCAATGTATTTTAAAACTTTGAATCAACTTACTAGTGGCCGTTTCAGTGATTATCTAGCCAAGCACCAAATGCCATCACATCTTGCTTACCCATGAACTTCGGGACTCTTTTTGTTGCCCACAACTAATTCAGACACAGCAGTACTTCTTTCTTTTAAGACTATACACCTATCTGAGAACTTCTTCCTCTTCACCTTTTTCCGCCCCATCTCCTGCCATTATAAATTCTTTCAAAACAATTTACATCTTTCTTCTCTAAACTAATTGTATAAAAGAGCCAACCCCAGATGGCAGACATGTTTGTCTTCTCCATCTAGCCTTGCTGCTGGTGGTTGAGACTTCATGCCCTAGGACCTGGTTCTTTTTCTAGCTAGCATATGGCTCTACAAGCCCTTTCTTTCAGGACAATATTGACCCTTGAGGATTTTTATTTAATAAATCTCAAATAAACACCTATCGCCTCTCACTTTGGCCATCATTTTTAGGTTAACAGTCACATATTTGTTTTTCTGCCCCTGGTTTTAGAGCACAACTGAAGAAATAAAAATGATAGCAATAAAACAATAGTGGAAATTAAATATAGTCATCAAAAGCATTTTATAAAAACAATTGTGGCTTCCATTCATAGTCCTACTATTATCTTTCCTGCTAGAGTTGTGTGTTGAGTAATGGAACTGAAATATGCCCAATAGGTTATAGAAAAAAAAAAAAATTGTGAAAGTAAAATTCCCGATTGTTGATAAAAAAAAAAAATTGGCTTCATTGTTTAGTAAGAGGTATCAATGAGCTAAATACAATTAAACATGAGTAAAATTGCTTATTGCCCAAATATAGCAACATCTAAATTTTAAAACATTTAGAAATATAAAAGGAAATTAAATTTCAACACATAATAATAATTATTCAGTTTTTATTATGCTCTACAAAGCACATATATTTTATTTCTAGTCATTCAATATTTATAACCTTATAAGATTCATTCTATTATTACCATTTTAATTATAGGAAACTGAGGCAAAGTCTACTTCAATATTAGCAGTATGTTTCAGCTATTTTTTTAGTTTTATTTGAAGTATATCTGCATAGCACAGAATTTATTAGGTAATTTGATCAAAAAGAGAACAAATAGATATATTAATAGCATAAGTTCTTAGTTTGCCCATATTGATTAAATTAAAATTGACAAACTATATGCAATACATGGTGAATATATATTATGCTTCATATTTTAGTAATATTTCGATTAATAGTCTGTTCAGATATAGTAGCATCTGGCAGGGTTTGATGACAAACTGAGAGCTACAACTTCAAACAGGATGGTGATAAAAAGCCTCCGATGAGGTGATATTTTAGATATGAGCAATCCACAAGTCATTACAAAAGTATTTATTAAATTTTTCTTATGTGTCACTGTTCCAGGCTATAGAGAGATATAACCCTGAAAACAAGGGACATGAGGCCCGTGCCTCCAAGAATGTTGAAAGACAGAGATGGAGCCAAAGGAAAATGAACAAATTAATTTTAGATATTAAGTGCTATAAACAAACCAACAAATAAAATCATAGGTTAATTAACAACAACAACAAAAAAAACAGATAGTAGTGAAGGGTAGTCACTGTTATTTTTAAGTGGCCAGGATCTCTTTTAAAGATTTAGCACTTAACCTGAGACACGAATGTGCTGATCTGTGAACTAGGTACTCAAGAAAAGGGACAGCCAGTGGAAAAGCCCAGAATCAGAGACAAAGCCTGGTAGAAGAGACAGAAGGCCTAATTCTTCAAATAACCAATTGTGTAAATTTGAGCAAATTCATTGATTGTTTTTTCCTGCATCTTGACTTCTTTACCTGTAGTGAGTTGGGTTAGATGATTTTAGTGCCAGCAATTTTCTTTATGTTTCTTAATCATTTTACATCCGTTATGACTTTGTGTAGCCCAGGGTCCTGGATGGTGAGCTGTGTTTAATAGCAGGCCACAAGAGAAATTGAAATAGAAAAGTTTGTTACTCAGAGGTCCTGAAGGAGCTTTCAAAGAAGCCAAGAGAGTGCAGGGAGGAAGCAATAGGAACTGGGGCATGTGCCTTTACCAGGGTCCATGATTAGAGTGCTTTCAGGTTCCTGGGCTAAAGCCCAATTAGTTCTAACCAAAGGAGTGGAGTTTTAGTAAACTCCAAGAGGATCTTATCTAAGGGATGCACAAGGAGAAAGCTCTGGGAGGCAGCGGAGACTGTTGATTGCAAGAATTACTGGGGAAGTCATATCAAGAACTCACATTTTCTTGTGACTGTGCATTGTTATCTAGGAGACACACATGAGGAGTCTAGTGTCATATTATGGTCCCTACAGGCCGCTTAAGCCAAACAAAATTGCCAAGGCAGCAATATCATGGAGTAGATTACCTAAACTCTCAACAACATTATATTTGATGTAACTAATTTTGCAGTTCTAGACTGTATCTGTAAGCAGGTAATCATTAAAATAAATGAGTATTTCATTTTGAGGGAAAAATAAGAAAACAAATTTACCTTCTACATTAGGTGTTAATTATTTTTCTTCCTTACTCCCCAGTTTCTTATTCCTCAGTCTATTATATTGACACACTAGCAGATTTCTGTAATGTAAGTTCATATATTTTATGGTAAATTTTATTAATTTTTAAATGAACTTACCTTGTTTATTTTGATATATTACTTGTATATAATATACATGATTATAATGGTATATACGTTTAATCTTATTTGCAATGTTATTCCACCTTACAATGTTTATATCTACTTTGTTACTCTACTCTGGTTATGTAGTATGTATTAAAAAAAAATAAGAGTTATTTATAAAACTACAATTTCCTGATAGGCAATTTGAAAACATAATTTTATTTTAATATTATAACATGTTTTAAGGAAAGTCATCTGAATTTTGCATTGAGATGTCATTTAAAACGAGATTGATAAATCAAATTTCTTTATCTCCAGAGGTATGTAAACAGACCTTGCATCATGAACTACATTGATGGACTAGATATCTATAGATATAAATATAAATATAGATATAGATACAGATATATACTTAAGTCATATTAATTTACACATTATTAATTTGTATGTCTTTACTAAGTACATTTGCTACTTTTTTGTAAAGTAATTAGAGATGAGACCTGTGGTTTACTTGAAACAAAAGGATTGTGATCATTATAAATCTAAGAAATGGAATTACAAATAACAAGAAACATTTGAAAATGATTATTCCCTCAACAGAGATCTACCTCATACTTATTGTGTGACATATGTTATTTAAGATACTGTAGCAATATTCTAAGAATTGCAGGCTGCAGTCACACACACAAACAAACTTCTACTACAATCCATGAGTTTAATGATTTATCAAATATTTTTCTCTTCAAGTAAAAAGGTACATACAGAAATCATGGTCATGTCCAACCTCTTAAAATACAAAGACAAATATTTAAGTCCTACATTTATATTTTATTTCTATAAAATAAGAATCCTGATTTGGATATAATCTGTCTAATTCAGACTAGGCAAGGTTTGAGGCTTGGCATTCCATGACTCTCAAATACTAAAACAAATTCATGAAGTGCTTACAACAATCATGAAAGCAGTTCATAGGAATTGGGGCGGAAAAGGTAGCAAACAATAATTATTCAGCCTGACCTGATAGAATCAAACACCTATTAAATAGGCAATTTCGCATATTATTTAAACCAGTGATATTTAATTCTCACACTAACTTCATGAAGTAATGAATCTGTTAGAATTATTTTATTTTAAGGAACAGGAATCCATTCTGCCTAACTAAATTTTTGAAAAGGGAATTAACTTAAAAAAATAGTTATAACTTTAAAAAAAAGAAGAAAAGAGAAGGGAGGAAAGAAAAATTAACCATATCTAATGGACAAGAATATTTACAGTTCTAAAAATTTCCATTGTAAACATATGGATTATATATTGGGTGTGTTGACTTTAGCCTTACACCAAAATTGCACTCAAGATTTAATTTACTAGGAGCTAAAGCCTGCGTGGATCACCTGCCCAACCCCTAATAGTAGGTAATAGTCGGTAAGAGGGAAGTAAGTTCTATAACCAGCATCTTCCCAAGAGCCACATAGAATAAAATGCAAAAATTCTTTTTTGGACATCCAAGTCAATTTTACCAAAATATGGGGAAAGGGATGCCGTATAGGGGATGCCATCCACAATATGGCTTAAGTCTTGTTGGTTTCAGAGATATTTTGGTCAAGGCAAAACAGCTATAAACCAGAATTTTCAAACTTCACTCTCTTTTCCTCTTCACAGTATTTATTAGGAAAGATTAACACATAAGTCTCAATTTGACATTTTACTTAACTCTGATTCGATGTCTGAAACTTGGCAAATTACGTATGCATGCTCACATGATTGCAAAGATGAATACTTATAGATACATACAAATTAGAGAAACAAATACTTTATAGATCAGTTTTTATAATTAAATAGATTATGCTTCTGATTCTTTTATATTCTTCTGATACACAATTTTAAAGTGAAAGTCCCTATAATTTTAGATTCATTGCTCAGCCAAAAATGTTTTAAAATAACCTGAAAAATGAAAACATTTTTAATGCTTCAATTTAAAACACAAGGCATAAATTTAAAATTATAGCCTGAAACAGATGCTCAACATAAGCCACAAGTACAGAGACAATTTTCATCATTATCAATTAAGTGCTCACTGGCTGGATATAATAGGTATTACAAGGAGAATGTCAGAAGCTATAAATCTTGAAGCACACTGAAGAGGGCAAGGTAAAAATTGAAATTATAATGTGGAGTAACATTTTTTTTCTGCTTTTTAATTTCATACAAAATTGGAAAGTTTTACTAGTATAGCTTTATATAAAGATGATTATAGTGTATTCTCAATTGCTTCAGAATATGTCAGTGTTTTAGTGTTGCAGAAATAAAAACTTTAGATATACTCAACACACATACATATATGTATATGTATGTGCATATATATATATATATATCATACTTTCATTGAGAAACCTTTTATTTCATAGAAATACTTTCCATCAACCACTCCCATTTACGAAAATAAATAATTGAAATGACAAAAATGTAATTGATAAAAATAAAATTTATGAGGTTATGTAACTATGTTTAAATACCCTATAAGAATGTTGGATAATAAAAATCCGGAAAGACCAGTCTATTATTAGTGAACAAAACTGGCTTCATTATCATAATGGAAAAGATGTTAGAAATTGTCCTATAAAGATACCATTAGAGGGCACATGGGAAAAAAAAAATGTACAGTTAAAATCTTTGGCAAAGAAAAAGTTTTGAGTGAAGTTCAAGAAATTTCTCACAGGCAAAATCCAAAATCCATAAAGAAGAAAAAGCAGTGTTTCTGACGTCTCTTTGGCTACTCAAACATTTTTTTTTTCTTTTTTTGAAGTCTACCTCAAAGGTGATATTGTGAAGAAAACCCTTTGAGAGCTCTTAGAATGTGGCACAGAGTAGCAGAGTACACGGAAGCATGGTCTAATTTAGGGATTCAGCTTTAGCTTTTCAGGAGAGATGCATTTGAGATGAATTATTTAATATACATAAGAATTAGCCAAATGAAGTTTGATGAAGTGTGTACCTATCAGGAAGAAGAAATCTCATTTGCGAAGGTCTAGAGGTAGCAAACCACATAACTAGAATGTCTGTACAGATGGAGGTGCCAGTGAAAAGTAATGGAGATATGTTTGTGTGTGTTGGTAGAAAGGTAGATTTGAGGAAAAGCTGAGGTTTAAATATATTAATTAGAGGTAGTGTTAGATATCAAAGTAGAAAAATCCAATGGAAAAATTGAATATAATTATCTGGAACTCAGAATTCTAGACTCATTTATACAAGCTTTGTAATCATTTAAAAAAACACTTGTCGGAAATCCATATAGTGGAAATCTCTATTAAAACAGGAGTATTTATATCAAATTGGACCTACTGGGTAGTACAAACAGTATATTTGTAGGAAATCTTTGAGAGAGTATATCATATAAAAAAGACAGCTACTAAAGGATTAATGCTCAAGGATATTCACAGCACTATCAAAGCAATATGTATACATAAATAAGACTTTAAAATATGGCCAAAAAGACAAAAAGGAAATCCAAAGAATAAATTAATATAGCAAATTAGAAAAGTGAGACTTTTAAGAAAACATGTTGATCAGTTCTAATATTGAAGGAAGTTTATCAGTTAAGTAAGTCATCACTTCCTTGGGTTGAAAGAGGGTCATTGATGATGTTAGACAGGATTAATTCAGGATGATCATTGAAATGTAATTACTTGAGAAGTAAATAGTATACGGGAATTAGAGATTATGAATGGAAATAATAATATAGGTAAGTAGATAGAGGAATATATCATTCAATTATTATAATTATTTTAATTTGAGAAATATGTTCAGGGCATTTAGAGAGAGAAAACAAAGTAAAAGTGAATCCCATTTCCATTAAGATAAGCATAAATAAGAAAGTAGGAGTATTCAAATGGAGCAGGAGACATGGAGCTAACTAAAGGAATATCTTGTCAGATGGCCTCAATTTTCAGTGAAGACAGACACAAAGAAAGTTCTAAATATGATAGGTGAAGATTATGAAGGTATATCATATTATAAATTTAATAAGAGTTTAATTTAATTACTGAGAAAACAGGGGGAAAAAATGACTAGAGTCCTCTGGAAAGATTGCTTGGTATAAGAAAGTCACATGAATATTTAATTGTATTTGAAGACCATGGATCAATATTGTCGGAAACCAGCCGACCAAGTCAAACCGGGTACCTGAATGGGGGAACGGGGACTGAGAAAAAAGAGAAGACAGACAGGGTGCAGGAGGGAGAACAGATCTCACAACTGTCTCTCCGAGTTTATTTCTTATGCTTCTTTTTATACATAATCTGTTCCTTTGTGTATCCCAAGATAACATAATTAAAGTAACATCCTGAAGATCGAGGTACAATCGACACTCCCTTTGACACTCCTTTTGACACTCCCTTTCCTTTTTCTATACTTAATCTTCTTCCTCCTGGAATTCCACAGAACCAGCCTTTTCCTTTTTTTATGCAAGCAGGCCTCCCCGAGATAATCCATGCACTCTTTTGAATTTTGGGAGCTTTAGCTCCCTACACAATATTGCCTATGTGGTATCTAGCTTTTGTTATTTTTCTTTTATTTGTGATCATCCTTCAGGTTAATTATTTTAGCCAATTTTCCTGTGTGTGAATGGTTTAATTGATGTAGAATGAGTGTTCGGTAAAGGCTTGTCTAGAATGAAAAAAAAAAAAAGGCAGGAGGATGAAGAGTAATAGCTAACATGGAATCTTGGATGCATAGAGATGCCTGTGGAATAATAAACTGGTTGTTCCTACTGCATCTTAAGGTTCTGTTTGAAAAATAAGAAGATGAAGAAGAAAAACAAAGAAGAAAAGCAGGAGATTGTAACCAGAAAACAGAGCACAAAATATTAAATTTCAGCGTATATATAGTTCCAGGTTATAACAATCTAGCATGTAAGTAACATTGGATGAGAGTTACAAAAAAGAAATAAAGGTGAATTCTTCATCTGTAAATTTGGATATTATTATTGACTTCATAAAATTATGGAAATGATCAAATAATAAGACAGTTCATGTAAAAAGTTAGAAATAGTGACTGGCATGTAGTATGGATGCCAAATATATTAATATTTTGATATCTGTAATTACTTTTATGGTTTCTGTTACCATTTACATATTTAGTAATTGCTAGTCTTGATGGATATCTACCATCTCCAAAGGTAACTCCAAGTAAAATACAGAAAGATAATTTGTGATACAAGACTGTTCACTCAGATTTCTGGAAAGGAGAAAATGATGGAAAAGAAATATGCTTCTGTAAAACTTATTCCCAGAAGGAGATGATGGCAATGTTTTACCTGAGTCAGCAGGAAAGCTACTATTCTTCTGGGAAGTCAGAGTCACAGAAGAAATCATGTGGTCATGGAAAAAATAAATGCAGCACATACAGTACGTGATTAATGTTAAAAGCAAATTACTATATCTTCCAAATATTTATTGAGCATATTGTGCAAATCAATATGGAAGTGCCTAGTGGGTGCTGAATAAATACCAGAGAGAGAGAGAGAGGGAGGGAAGGAAGGGGGGTGGGGAAGATGGAAATAGGTATGAGGAAATTACTAATGGAGTAAATGAACAAATCAAACACACATATAAAAACCAGAGAGATGTATTCCACTGATTTTAAGCTAACAAATACTTATACCTCTCTTTTGTTTTATATAAGACCACCTTTGTTTTATGGATCTAGGAGGGCACAACAGGTTAGGCAACCTATCTTAATGACTCGACCATTTCAAATGCTAATCTGATCTAGAAACACCCTCACAAAACCACTCAGAAACGTTTAATCCTGGCACCCTCTGGCCCACTCTGGTAGACACATAAAACTAATCATCACAACCAGCAACATAAAAAGTCAGAGTATGATTAGAAATGTTGTTTTTAATAAAGTTTAAAAAAAAAACACCATGGAAGATTCTAGATTATCCATCTTAAAATAAGTTTTAGATTTAAGGTTCTGCTACTTTAAAAACAAATTACTAAGTGAATAAACAAGGATCCCAAAACAAGACAAAAGTAGCCATTTTTCTGGAACAGTATCAAATATTACATGCTTGACTTTAATTATATGATAGGCTATATGGTAATGGCATACATTATCTTCCTATGTATTTTAAGTGACTAAGATATTGATTGCAGTTGTGCATGTATATATAGAATAGTTATATGTATACATATACATATTAGAATAGTTTTAAATTTACAGAAAAAAAATTGTGAGAATAACATAGTGTTGCCACAGTTTCTCTTGTTATTAACATGTTTCATTAATATGGCACCTTTGTCACAATTAATGAACCAATATTAATACATTATTAGAAACTAAATTTCATTCTTTATTTGTATTTTATTTTTTCATTTCAAGATTCCATCCAGTATAGTGCATTACATTTAGTTGTATTGTCTCTTCAGGCTCTTCTAGACTGTGATAGTTTCTCAGAATTTGTTTTGGATGACTTTGACTGTTTTGAGGAATGCTGATCAGGTATGTTATAAAGTGTCCTTCAATATTAGTTTGATGTTTTTCTTGGGGTTAGACAGGGGTTATGGTTTTTTGAGAGATAGGCAAGAAGGTTCCATTCTCATTACATCATATCAAGGGTACATGCTATCAATATGGTATCACTATTGATTAACCCTGATCACCAGGTTAAAGGTAGTATTTGTCAGCTTTCTCCACTATAAAGTTCTTTTCCCTCCCTACTCCCCTTGGATTACTCTACTCTTTGGAAAGAAGTCACTCTGCATAGCTAAAATTTAAATTATGAGAAATTATGTTCCATCTCCTTGGAGGGGAAGTATTTGTGTAAACTATTTTGGAATTCTTCTCCATAGGAGGATTGTCTATTGTTCCTCATTTATGTATTCAATAATTTATCTCTGAATGGATTTATGGATATTTATTTTATACTTTGTGATATAATCCAAGAATATATTATTTATTTTGTTACTGAAACTTTTTCCCTTTTTAGCAATTCCTGTGCCCCTTGACATATGTCAGCTATTGTTGGGTTTGTATTATTATTTTTAATATCTTTTAAATTCTGGCACTACTAGACGCTAAGATGCTCCAGGCTTATTCTGTGTGTTCCCTGTCCAAGTCCTGGTGTCAGTTTTTCTCTAAGGAGCTCTTGGTTCCTCTTGTTGGAGAATGGTATCTGAAACTAAGTTTGGTCAGAATGTGCTCCTTGCTACTAAGGATGTGATTGCTTCTAGGCTCTCTTAGCTGGCAGAACAAGGAAACACACATGTGCACACTAACTTATGAATATATACATAGCTTTAAATATATTTGTTATGTCCATCTGTATCTATGTTAAGCTAAATATAAGTTCATATTGATGACTCCAACTCTAGCCCATTACCACATGAATCATTCTAGCCTCCTCCCTTGATTATAACCTCCCACTCTAGCAGTGAGTAACCTGGCCCTCACCATTCACCCACTATCAGTTGTTTTATTTTAATATAGAACAATTATATGTATAATAGTTTCAGAATTGTTAACTTGTACCCTGTGGCAAAAAAGAAAAAAATAACGTTACCAAGTACCCCATAGTTCTTATGTAAAATAACTTTTGCCTTTAGTCTTACATTCTCTACTGGCTATAAAAGTCACATAAGTCAACATCTTCCACTCTCACCCCATCCCCAGCACCTTCTTCTATGAGAAAATTTCATAAATTTGTAATACAGATAGTCTTTTGTCACATTCTGAATTCCACCAGGGATCCCTTTGCCAACTAATTTTTTTTTGCTTACATTGTTTCAAAGAGAGATTACATAATTTGGCCAAAGGTATACAGTCAGAAAACAGCAGAGTATGTGTGAATGTTAGAGATATCTTAACACACACACACACACACATGCACACATACACACACACAGATAGGCTTCATGACAAGTTATTCAAGAAAATAGGGGATATAAACTTAGAAACAAGAAAGAGATTAAGCTACGAATATAGAAATAATTAAAATAAAGGTAGAGTGTTGTTTCAACTCAACATTAAAATATTATGTTTATATAAAGATGTAGGTAAAAGCTTGGGAGATATAAATTACCAAATAAAAATCAAATAACCAATACCCATGGATCATCTTGGCTGTTTTTTCTATTTGAATGGAGAAATTTGGAAATTATTTAGATAAAAAACAAACGTGGAGGAATTCCATAAAACAAATAACTATTGGTTTCTATTAATATAGTAGTACTGTTTACTTATTTATCTTAACTTTAATGATGAGTCCTTACTCTCGAATTTAGTGATTGTTAGACTTGAAAATTCTAGATTACTTTCTGTACTACTTTATTAGGTTTGCCATAACAAAGTACCACAAACTGGTGGCATAAACAAACAAACAAAAACAGAAATTAATCCTCTCATGGTTTGTGAGGCTAGAATTCTGAAAGCTTAAGTATTGGCAGAATTGGTTGCTTCTGAGGAACTGTGAAGGAAAGATATGTCCTAGGTCTGTCTTCCTGGCTTTGTACCTTCCTGTGTCTCTTTACATCTTATTTCTTCTATGTATATCTGTCTGTGTCCAAATATCCCCCCCTTTTTATATAGACACCAGTTATGTTAGAATAGAGCCCACCCTAAGGACTCTATTTTAACTTTATTACCTCCACAAAGGTAATATTTCCAAATAAAGTCACATTTTGAAATACTAAAAGCTTAGGACTCCAACATTTCTTTTGGGAGTACATAATTCAACCCACAGGGATTTGAAACTTTATATACTGAAAAATAGAGTACAGATGCTTAGGATATTTATCTTTGAAATAGTTTAATGTTTTGCACCAAATCATAATGACATTTACGCAGATACAACTTATCCTATGCTTTTCAATCATTTATTTTTTTTTTTTAAGAAGGGGTGGGTGAGGTAGGATTATATATTCTTTTCAATTGTGGTAGTGAATTAACTATAATGTTATCAGTTTATATTTTAAATTTTGTGAATATGGAGTTACATGTAGAATATATTACCGTCAGAAAGGGTTGTTTCAGAGTCCCGGAATTACAGATTATTACTATGCGAAGTTTCTTCAGTTTTGCTTTTAATTGACTCTTGTAATCTGGTTATTATAGAGCTGGGCATTCACAAATTTTTATGGTCAACATTGAACTCATTGGGGGGATATTATTTCAATTACAGTTATCATAATTACTTCCCTATTTTTTTTTTTTTTTTTTTTTTTTTTTTTGCTTTATTTGGCTTGTTAAACTATGATCAGGTTTATTTTGAAAGATTTGATGATTTCAAACCAAATAGTATTTAATACACCCGGGGTCTACTCATGAAAAGAGAGACAAGAGAGAAAATAGCCCAGAGAAACTCAGTATTAGAAAAACATTATTTTTTTCACTAGTTTTACCTAAAATATTTGGCTCTCACAAACAATGATTAGAACAAAGCAGCTGTTTTGGTTTTGTTTTATTTCTGTTTTACATGTTGGAATTAAAAGAAATATACTTCTAGGGTATCTCTGTGCAATAAATTGAGAACTTTACAATATTTCTCATTAACAGGGCCCAGACTCCCTGAACAAAAGCCAATTCCTATTTCTGGGATAATGAACACAGAAACTAGAGAATGCAGATACTATTAATTGTACTCTAAGAGCTATTGAAAATGGCTTGTTGAAGGATTCAATAAGCCAAGTGTAAAGACCAAAAACAAAAGCAATTTAATTTAAGAAAAATGAACAAGCAAACACAAATCAAAATAATAAAAAAATATAATTCAGACTAAGTGAAAAACATTTTTTTGGTTCACTTAAAAAAAAAAAAAAAGGCTAAAAATTTTTACCACAGACAAGGCCGGATATTTTTTAACTTATTAGTTTGAATGACATGTTTGGGGATTCTCTGTATAAAACATATTTGATAATACTGTCAATTAGGTCTTCCTGCCCAGTAATATTTATATAGAATTGATCATAAATCCCAGGCCATCCTATATAAAGATCTACATAAGATTACAAAACATCCCCAAGTGTCCCAGGATCTCATGATCACCTATTACTTTCATTTCTTACTTGTACTGAGTTAATTTAAGTATTAAATTATTATACATTTTTCTACATCTGTCTGTTTTCTTCACTCTGTCAGCCTGAGTTTGTAAAATATCTGTTGGTTTCTCATTATTACATCCCTCCTCAGATACACACACTCGATTCACATACATACATATGTTGGGGTAGGGAAAGGATTCACTTTGCTAAAATGCAAAATAATTAAAATATAAAAAATAGACAAGACTTTGCTTAAATTCCTTTAGATCCTTTAATCATACTACTCTTTTATATTTATTCTTATCTCTTCCACACCCCAAATTCCTGTTCCTTTGAAGAACATTGTTTCTACCACTAGTATTATCAATCTTTAATATTCCATGCCATGTTTGTCCTAGCCATCAGCCATCAAATTTGTCAATATAATTTTGTATGCAAAGATTTTTGTTCCAAATGTAATTTCTATTCCAGAATATTAAGATGCAATCTACTCTTCCCAGCACTCAAGGATCTCGCTATATTATTTCTAAATTGTCACTCATCTATAATATTTGAAATTGCATAAAACCTGAATTAGGTGAATGTTGGAACCGATGTAATAGGATGCTCCAAGAATCAGTTCTTTCAACAAAACATCTATTGAATTGGTAAAAACTGTCAAAACTCAACTCCTATTGAAATCTAGATACTAGCCAAATTTTTGGAGCACCCCAGAGAGTGCCTGATAAAGGAAGAGGTGGGTACATTTTAGTGATTTTGGGTCTTTTGCATAGAAGCTATCACTCCCCAAACCCATCCTCAAGTCCAGTATCAGGCAGTGGTAGTACAGTGACCCATGTTCCTGGAGTGGCTTTCTAATACCAGAGTAAGTAATAAGGACACCTTTATTATTTTTTTTCTTGTTGGATCCAGCCATTCAAGGAAATCTCAGTGACATCACTGACTGACCGTAAAGATAACTAATAGAGGTTTCAGTGACTACACCTGACAAACAATATAGAATTTGCAAAAATAATCTTGTTAACTCACTGAACAGACAACTGAAGTAAAAGTAAAAACAACAAAAAAAATCCCGGGGAGGGTGTGAGAATCTGATTTCCAGAGTTACCACTTTATGATATTCAATATATCTAGTTCTCATTAAAAAATTACAAAGTGTGCAAAGAAGCAGGAAAGTGTGACCCATTCACAGGAGGGAAAAATGACAGACACCATCCCCAGGAAGCCCACATGCACACAAATGTGAATTAGACTCAGTCCTTCGATCTGAAGTTTTAGGCATTTTAAACTTCTGGGGAAAAAAAAATAGTGTGGTTGAAAAATATGCTTGCTTTTCTGAAATTACGAATTGAAAATATAAGGTTAATCCAGTTCTTGTTTTAGAATTTATAGAAGTAAAATATATATCCAGCACTAATATGCCTGTGACACATCTCTATATTATTTCCTTCAATTTTTCAACTAATTACTGATGAGAAATAGCTTCATTTAAAATTCGGTTAATAATCTAACTAATCCTAGGATTAGTTAATAAGATATTTTTGACCTTCCGTATTCAACTTCTGAAAATATGTATGTTTTCCTTGGGTACAGAGTGAAATAATTTATTTGTATCTTCTAATTTTGCCATTATCAATAATTCAACTAACAGCCTTAAACACAACTTGTCTTATTCTCTGATTTGCACACACCTATTTGAGGGTTGATGTAAATGATCTATTTAAGGCTATTTTCTGAAATAACTATCTTATGGTATCTTCAGCTTCTTCTCAGGAATGGTATGGCAGTTTAGGGAGTTGCTTGCAATGCAAAGTGAGCAAGAAGGTATTCTGTCTTCTTTGTCTTGTAAGCGGATAGGGAGCTTAAGAATGAACACCAGGTACATCTTGTGGTAGGTTTTTGAGTACTGCTTCCCTTTACTTGGAACAATATGACAAAGTCGAAATGCACTAAATACTTTATGATAGATACTGACAGAAATCAGAGATTTTTTTCTGAAGAAAAGAAAAATAGTGTAAGGAGAAAGAATTTACAATGAGTAGCTGAGACGGATTGCGAGAGAGAATGTTAACCATGATCTTGACTTTTTTCCATAGGATTTCTCACACTTACAAATACCTTTCCTTCAAGATTGTTTTAGAAGGCTGTGGTATTTGTGACATAACACATATCAGGGCAAGGTCACACATAACAGGATGCCTGAAGAAGTACCAATGGACTGGGGAATATAGATTTTATTATCAACAGGTTCAAGTTGTTGACAGATTGGACATACTTGCTAAGACATCTGATCCCACAGGAAAAGCACATTTCAGAAATTGATAGCTGATCTGACTGTTACAGTGTTCTGGGAAAAGGAAAGGAAAATGTGTTAAGGCTGGATGAACTTGTAGTTTTCTGATTAAATTTTGTGATATTGCTAGATTATAATCAAACATGTATTATAAACTAAGATAAAAATTAGAGCTAACTTTTTTTATGGAACCTGATTATATTTTATTTATGGAGCTGCTCACATAGAAAAAAGAGTATATAAATATATTAGTTCAGAATTTTTATTTAATTCTATGACAGAATTAAAATTCTATGCAGTCCCTTTAAAATATACATATATTTAATATATATAATGCTTAGATATATAGCAGAAAAAATTAGATATTGTCATATTTATATCCAAGAATAGTGTCACCATTACGAGGAACAGGTAATGAAAAAATATATTAATAATGTTCTCTCGAATGTAGTAAAACAAATTAGATATCGTGTCTTTAATAGAATTTCCAGTATGTGCCTGAAGATGTTTCTAATAGCAAGAGAGACTCCATATAAAACAGCAAAGATGAGAGCTGTCCGTCACTGGGAATTAGTACTAATACAAGGTTTCAAGTGAGATATTGATTAAGATACAAGAGGAAGGAAACTACTTTTAGATCATATGACAGGATATTAAGAGATTTTCTTTGAGTCTTTATATTCAAGAGCTAATTATTTTTCTCTTCTTTCTCTAGAATTTGTAAAAATCCAAAAATAAAAGCACATAATAACATCAGTAGATTTTTATAAATTCGAATGACAGAATATTAAACATTTACATTACAGTTATAGAGTTTGTCCTGTTTCCTTTATAATTAGATACAGATATGGATGTAAATGTGTGTATGTATACCACACATACATGTATACATAATTAGATACAGATATGGATGTAAATGTGTGTATGTATACACACATACATGTATACATATATTTCTATGTATACACGTATACATATATAGAAAAATTTAAATATATGGTAAATTTTATTTAAAATAAATAAAAGCAGTCTTTTTAAGCTAAAATATAAAAACACCTCATATCAATGTTTTAGATCTAAATGCTTCGTTAAGACAATATTTAAAACAATGCAATGTTTAAGGCTAAAAGTAAAAAAAAAAGAAAGAAAAGGTTGGCCATTTTTGTTATATGGTGGAACACATAGAAAACCATATTATAAAATCAATCATTTTAGTAATCTCCATGATTCAGAGACAATTGCCTGGACCGCACTTCTGTACTTCTTACAGTGAGCAAATCAGAATAAACCTTAAGATCTTGTTTCAACTTTACTGATTCTGTCTATATGTCTTATATAAAGAAGGTCATCATTTTTATTTAACTCACAAATTTTATAAGGGTAAATATTACCTTAACCTTCCAGAGAAGTACTCTCTATTTCAAAAGTCTTCCCTACCCCCTGCTCCACTTCAATTGTTTTGATTTTTCCATACTTATATAGGATACTTATATGAACCTAGTTATAGCACAGGAAACTGTGTAGTGTGGAAATGTGGATATGTGGATAGCTAATGTAGACAGTTGTGTCTTAATTCTCCCTCAAAATTACACAAATAAGTTTGGAGGGAAAAAGGAAAGGAATTTTAATCAATTTAATTATTTGCAGACTGTTCTCAGAACTTCTTTTGGGAACCTCTAAATCTGGACCACAGTAAACATTTACCTCTCTGTAGCTATCAGCTACTCCAATTATTTCTCACATTATTTAGAAAAGATATATAATTGGAGAGAAGAGACCATTTTCAATTTCCAAATAATGAGGGCAAAAATAAAGTATTTCCTTTCTTAACCTATAACCAAATTTTAAACTTCACCTGGGAGCTATTTATAAAAACTCGTTTTAAAATATTACAAAAGACTTTTAAAAGAGTTTTTAAAAATAAATGCATTTTTATTTCTATTTTTTCACTTTGCCCCTTGCTCCTCCCTATTTAATGTGATGTGACTTTCTTATCTGCTTTTTTCTTTTCTCTGGCTTTCATGAAAAATATTTTACATGGTGAGAGGAGTTTAAATATTTAGTAAAATATAAAGGTTAATATATGTAATTTATATACATATATACATATTATTTCATATAGTTTATGAGTAAATCTAGAAAAAAAAAACACCTTATAAAACAAGTAGTTGGGTTTTGTATCTTAGATAATAAAAACAAATGTCAATAGAAGGAATTAACTAACATATTTTTGTTTTTTACCCTATCATCTTCCTCCTAAATACCAACCAAAAATAACAATAAATCAGTAAATCAGAATAGCCTTACTGCGAATGCTGACTTCCAAAAATAAGTTTCTTAACACTTTTACCATGTTTCCTAATCTACTAATTTATTTGTGTAACCATTTTTTTTCTTAATTTTTCAGATTTTTAATGACATCTCTTATCTACTTTCATTCTCTTCAATTTCCTGTCACTATGGAGGGAGGAGCAGGAGAAAGATGAACTCAAGGATCAAATCTACCATATTTTAAATAACTTTTTAATTAGTGTCTCAGTTCTTGATACTCATAAGCAGATTTTATATGTTTTGTAGTACATATCCAGTTGTTGAATGAATGCATCTAACATTAGGGTCAACATAAGTATGTATAGTTTATTTTACTTTTATTTTTTATATGTAATGTGTTACTTTATTATTTTAAAGGCACAATAAGAAGTTCAATACTATATTTTATCTAATATAGTAAATATTATCCCCCCTCCCCCAAAAAAATCTCATAAAAAAAACAAAAATGATCAAAAATATATTTGGAAATACATAAGTTGTTTAAAGTTTTTGAAAAACTCAATTTCTTTCTAAAAGTTTAATGTGTATAGCTAATTAAAAGTAATGATCATTTTTACAACAAATTGTTTTAGTTTTAGACAAAGAACCGTGATATTTGTTCATTATTTTCCCCTCAAGATTATTTCCGTTCCTTTTCAATTACCGTGAAGAAAGCATCCTTTAACAATAACAAATCATCTGAATGTCCAGGTTATATTTTCACACATTTAATAATTGTACCTCTAGCTCAAGGAAAAGAATGCCCAAAACTTCTTCTTAACCATAGAGATACACATATTTATTTTATTTTTATGTTAGTAATTATTAAAATGTATGCAATAATCTTTTGTTTCAGAAGAGATTTTGGGATATATATGTTATGAAATTAAAAAATATCATATGCAGATTTACGAAACATATTCATATACAAAACATTAGCAAAAAATTAACCATTATCATGTTTAAAATATCTGATAATTTAAAAGAGCATCTTGTTCTCTGAAATTGGTTATAGATCATTCATGAGATGTTGATTCCAGCATCTCCTTATAAAGGCCTTCTTTTATTTAAGTATAGACAGATATTTAGCACAAATAGAATGAGATCTGTAAATACTGACAGTAGCTGTAGTGGACAAATTCACATGTTACTAGTCTCAGTCTTAAGGGTAGATTTTTTTTTTTTAATGGTAAGACTTAAGAACTATGGGAATTTACAGGGCTCAAAAGAGTACAACAAATATGAATGAGGAATTCAGACATTTGTTTTTATTTTGGTGACAAATTATGAATTGAAGTTCTAAGATGTTGTGAGAAGAATTTAGGGAAAATAAATTATTTGACCTGGGAAGTTCATCGAGAGTTGCTTGATGGTTGATGTGTCTTATTGGCAAGCTCAGGCATGAGCCTCAGAGTTTTACTTGTTTGTGAAAAAGCATTAATACCATTGCTGTTTTATTCAGTGAGACATAATTTAATTAACTAAAGTGTTAATCTAATTATTTGAGAAAAATTTAAAAAGTTTCGAGTTTATTAAAACAAAAGTGTAAAAAAGCATACATTATATTTTGCACCAAGAGGAAATATCACATAAAAACTGAGAAATATGTTTTCATTTAGACACTTACCAAATAATGCCGTGTAGTGAATCTACCTTCTGTACTATCGCTAAGTCTCATTTGTCATTTTTCTAAGATAAAGACTAGTTTCTTTTTAGAAAAAAAATTATATTTATGTATCTCCTGTTTATAGATGCCAAATAATATTTAGAGGACAATTTTCACTCATTTCAATTTTAAAAATAGCTATTAAATCTCTAGTCATACTTTTTCAAAGTAATGCCTAAAGAAGCATATATATGATGCTATTATTTATTAATAGAACTAATGCAATCTAAATATCAAGATCAATAGAAGTATAAGACAGACAAAAACCAATCAACCACAAAAGCATGTGGAGCTAGTTGAGGATACTTATTCCACATATGTTGTTTAGCAGCAACTCCTTCCTGAGGCTGATGTTAACTCTAGGAAGCAATTAACGTTGAAATGACTAGAAAAAATGCATAAGAAGGCAATGAATCATGTTCAGAAAAAAAGCCTCATTTTTAAAGATGCTTAGTAGGATATACAGTTTACTGTATAGCTGGAGTAATTTCAAAACAATCGTTGGTTCCATTAACAGAAGTTTCCAGTTATTTACAAAAAGCTTCAAATATGATTTTTAAAAAAATGCATAGCAGATCTGTGTCATTCTTCACAATATGATTATAAGGATATAACATTCTATCACCCTATGACAAAGGTAGTGTTGCTTTAATCTGAAAATAATGTGTTTCAAAATACAATCATGAGTAATATGTAAGCTTATATTACATTTTATCAACAGCACCATCTTTCATTTTAATTATTAATTCAAGAATAGTTCATAAAATTTAATTAATATTATAAACAATATTTCCTCATAGAAACATAAACATAATAATAAAAATGACAATATTAAGCTTCCTCTTTTTATAAGAGAAGAAAATGGTGAAAAATGGTGCATAATGAGAAAGGAATTTATAGATTCTCCAGTTCAGAGTAACAATATCCAGAGTCAATAACTGAAGCAGTATATTCTGAGAAGAAGCATGATCTGAACTTCCTAGAGTGAATAAGACATTAGTATTGTTCACTAATGTCATAACAATGTTGTTATGAGTGAATACTAAAGAGCAAATTGAACTAAATTATTTTCTAATAATTTCATATCAAAAATATTAATAATTTCCTCCCTACCCACAAACTATCTGAACAGTTTAATGCTTTTTAATAAAAATTGTGTCTGTGAAAATAGAGATAAACCAGTCATCTGCAATCTAAAAGCTATCTCATTGGATTAGGGACTATTTTTTAAACTGTGCTACGTAGCACAAGAAATGTTCCTATTAGTAAAGCTGGGAGAAAAAAAGGAATTATAAATGCAAAAAAAAAAAAAAAAGAATGATGAGGAATGTGAGTCATTGCTAGATGGACAGGGAAAAGAGAGGGCAAGCCATATGTATTTTTAACAAACCAGCTCTATTTCAATTTGTTTCATATATATATAACATGCAGATAGTTTTATTTGAATGAAAGGTTTTATGTGGAGAAATAACCTACTAAAAAATATCAGGTGGTTTCTATGATAAATCACAAAGCAAATCTAAGGAGATATATTATTAATTACTAACATCATTTGCCAAGATAATCAATTTTTGGAATATGTTTGTTTTTGGACTATTCTGAAATATAAGTCAGTCATTCAAAATAAAACATCCAAAATTTAGTTAACATTTTGAAATAACATATAACAAATATTTAGGTAAGAAAATTCATATGGAAATGAAAATTTCTTATATCACTATAATGAATTTTCATATTTCTACTATATCCAGGTGTCTGAAGGGAAGAAAGCATTGCTTTAATGTATTTAATGAGGTTTCAGTTGCAGATTTGAATGCAATCATTTCGATCCTTGTGTTCTTAATACATAAGTCACACATTATTATTCTATACTAAGAAGAAAAGTTAACATCAACTATTCCTTTTTCTCTATAAACAATGCTATCATATTCTGGCTGTCACCATCTTCTTTTCATTTATTACTGTCTGAAATGATCTTGCTCTAGTTATTTGTTTTGTCTTTCTCCCTTCGAACTCCTTGCTTATCTTGATCACTTCTGTATCTGTATCACCTAGAAGGGTGCCTAGTGCCAGGCCACCCAGCCACAGCCTGCTGCAGATGTGTTGTGTGGGTAGGGCTCTTTTCAGGGCATGCTCACTGGTCTAACAGGCTAAGATTCCAAAATGGTGCCCACCAACAATGGCACCAGCCTAGCAGCAAGAAATCACAAAAATGGCTGCCACCAAAGTCTCAGTCCCCAGGAAGAGTCCCAGCTGTCTCTTGCCTCTCTAGTGGTACTTTAAGATTAGTAAGTAGGTCTTCTTCATTTATGGTTTATGTGCTTTTCTGACTGGTATTTTTCCACTGGTTTCTGGGTTGAGTGAGTCTGTGTGCGAGCAGGATTTAGTTTCCCTGCAGTTGCATAGTTTTTCACGATGTATTCCCTGTTGGTTTTCAAACCCAGGGTGTTTTGTTTTGTTTTGTTTTGTTTTGTTTTGGTTTTGTTTTTTCTTGGCAGGGGGATGGGGGGGCAGCTCGTCTCTCCTGTGTAGAATCTAAGAGTTATGGTATCTGATATGGAGATCAGGTCCTTCACTCCTCAGGGAAATGTTTTGAACATTTGAGATCCCTCTCATCCATGAAACATCAGCTGGAATATGTTTTCTCTTTTGGGGGCCATACCTCTGCCTCTCTTATCTTTCTTAGTGCTGTAGCTTGTTGTGGGGGACTGTGTTCATTCAGTTTCTGTGTCCCCTTTAGAGGGAATTATTCCATATGTAGTTGTACATTTATTGTATCTATGGAAGGAAGTGAGCTCAGGCTCTTTTTATGCTGCCATCTTGAACCTAGTCCATTTTTTCATTTTTGATAAAAACAATATATTTTTTAGAAAATGTCCAGAAATAATCTATTTCTCAAATTTTCCTTGAATATTTTTTGGCTATAGCATCCACTGGTTGCAATTGTCAGTTTTGTTTTTGATATAAGCTTACATGAAGTCCTTTATCTAAATTCAGTAATGACATTCATTGACAGAACTGTAATGAAGATAATATACTCCATTAAATGAAGAGCATGTCCAAAGCATAAATATGTGAACAATAAACTTAACAATGAAAAGAGAAGTAAAATAGAGAAGCTTTTCAAAACAAACTTTTTTTTTTTCCTCTAAGCATATCTTTTCTCTGGTCCCTAAAAATATTTTAAAGTACTGATAAGCCATTAGTAATGAACAGTCTTAGTACCCAGATTGTGGTCTCTAAATACCATTCTCCACTAAAACAAAGTAAAGATTGATTTCAGATTTGGGACAGGAAATATGAAAGATAAAGCTGGGAAGTTATCAAAAGCTGCCTATACCATGTAAAGGAAAAAGGAGCCAATTTAAAGGAAATTTCACTCTATAAGATGGAGGAAAAAATGTTTATAAAGAATAATTGCTGTGCTGAATTGAAATATCTTAAATACATTAAAAATTCATGACTTTATTGAAATCTCACTGGTTACCTTTGGATTGCTAGAACACTAGATGCTTATTCTGAATATTAAAAAATAAAAGGAAAAAATTGAGAATTTATCTTGCCATTTCTCTAATTATTTTATTTCAGGGAATTTAAATAAATAACAAATGAGGGCTAATAAATATAGGGAATGATTATATTAGATTGTCACCCTTTTAAACCTGTCATGAAATTATTGATCTTGGCAAAGATCATCAATGGAAACCAACAATATTAAGTAAATTCTGTTGTAGAACTTTATGAATCATGTTAATGCTGGTGGAATCCCTTGGTCAGTCTTGACAAAAGGTGAAGCAGTCTGATTAAATGCCACCTAAGGTGATGAATGAGAAATATGCAGCCTCGTTTATGAAGTAATCATGGCCAAAAGAAAAGCATTCTAATAAATCATCAGTTCAAGAATATAAGGGAACTGGAGAATGCGTTAAATAAATTTAGGAATCCACCAAACCCTGAAAGTGAGAAAATCTATTAGACAAATATCTTGCTTTAGATCCCCCAGAAGCTGATCCTTGGACAAAAATTATAGCACAGGGACCTTGAATAGGGTGTGACAAAGTGGGGCAAGAAAGGGAAGACAACCATAAAGCCTGCAGTATGAGCTATCTACCACGTGGGGGAACCAAAGCCTAATCCCATCGCTCTGGAAACTGCTAAGAAAAGGTTTACACAATACCCATCTGAGGCATGCCATCCATGGAGGTGGAGTGTTTTTGCACCAACAGCCTTCATTTCTTGGTTATAATTTGATTTCAGGGACAATAATTCTAGTATTCCATTCAGGATTAAAATGGCTTTCTGAAGCTTTAAGGGAAACCCCCAGGCAAAGAAATCAGATACTGGCTACATTAAAAGATAATGCTCAGAGATAAGGGAATTGACTTCACAAGTGTGTACTGAAGGCAACTCAATGTATTCAACAAATACATGGCATGGGGATGGAAAGAGGAAGGAAATGAAAAGGTTAGAGATTAGAAGAAACTTCATAGATTAAGGAGAACTATATATATTCCTTGTCTTGATTGTGACTTCATAGGTGTCAAGTAGCATAAAATTGTACAGTTTAAATATGTATAGCTTATTATATGTCAGTTATAGCTCAATAAAAAAAAACAGTGGAGGAAAATAAACTTAAGAAATCAAATCAACCAAGTTAAAAGAGAAGATTGATTTGACTCTTGATTGGAACAAAGTAACTTTAAAATAAACAATTTTATATGATTTTAAAAATTACAGATGACAGAGATAGCAATCTTAAAACCAAAATAAACTATTAGAGATTTTTGCAAGTAGATAAGTAAAATACATACTTAATTACTATTACTTTGAATACAGCACAACTTTTGTTTTGATTTTTATAGATGGTTGAGTTTTGAAAACATTACTCTGTACCATGATTTACACCATGGTCCTTCCATTCCTAAATATTACAAAATAACTCATCAAAGTTATTAGAAGTATAAGTCTATATACAAAATTTATTCATTTTTAATTTATCAAATGACATCTATTGTTAATAGATTAACCAATTAAATATATTTTTTGGAAGATGAGGTAAATCTGATGAGGCATTCCAAGTTATATTTAGCTGGGTTAATGGCATACCATGAGTTTTTTGCCATGTGAATATATAACTACCATTAATTACTTTGGATAATTTTGGTTTGCTCTTTTGTCTTTTCACTGAACTCTCTTCACTGAGTAGATGAGTAGAGTTAACTTTATTAAATTCTTCACAATACATTTTTATTATTATGTATTTCATTCTAAAGGAAAAATCCATCTATATTCTGCTCTATGCAAACTGAATTTTCATCAGTGTATATAAAAATAAAATATGATGGTTATTTTACTACTACCTTTGTTCTGCATAGAATTTGTTTTACTATGCAGCTTCATTTTAAGATATCTGCCATGTTCATTCACATAATAAAGAAATATAATTCTTGAATTATAGTAATTTGAAAATTATATTTACTGGGTCCAGATCCCGGTTTAATAGAACCTAAAATAAGGCAGAACTTTGAAAATGCAAATAGAATGGCACATATTCTCCGTATATTCTAAAGTTAAAGAGAAAAAAAAAAAAACAGGATGAGGGAAAAGATAACTTGGAAAACTCAGTTAATTTAATATGCAGTCAGTTCAATGTAGTATGTTGAAAATCCATTCAGACATTGGCATTTTCTGTAAGAAATGTACTTTTAACACAATTTAATAAGTAGAGAGGAAGACAGTCTGTTAAAAAAATAATTTTATTTTTTACTCAAAGTAACTGCTACATCATAATGATGAAAGATTTCTTGTATGTGTAAGACAAAGCTGAGCTATAATGAGGTTATTCTTTTTTGCTAGACTAGCAAATAAATGAACTGTAAGTAATGGGTTCCAATTTAGAGTTCTTTTTTCATGCTGGAAATAAGGACTTTGCAGAACTCTGATATATCTTTGAGTGCTTCTGCATGTTCTTCAGTCATTAGAAATGAATTTATAGGGGTTGAGAGAGAAAGGCAGAGTAGAATTCTATTAATATTCTATAATATAGTAGTATTGTCATGAAACCCTGAAGCTAAACTTTCTAAGGATAATAAATAATGTCTACAATGAATGAACTAGAAAAGAAACTAATCTCACAAAAACCTAATTGACACTAAACCCAATAAAGCAACTTTACTAAAGAAAGACTTGTGTAGATTTTGAAAAAGTAATGAGATAGAATCAAGGCACAGTAAAAATATATTTGATAATCAAAAGAAAATTTAAATGAGTTACCAATTAGTTATTCTAAAGGATGAAAAATATTAACTTGGGCCATCTATATCCTGTTTGGCCATTCTGAAGTCTTTAGACATATATTTTCAATGCCTGGAATTTTTCTACTATCTTTAATGCAGATAATATGTGTACTCTCTAAATCAGTTGCTTAATATGGTCTTATAAATAAAGAAATCTATGTTTAAAAATAATTCAAAAGTGAGTGGTTTTAAAGATATATTTATGGAAGACTAATTTTAGAGATATTAAAATAGAATGTTATCTATTTATATTCTTGTTAGAGGTTTTTTTGGTGTGTTCTAATAAAAGTGATTTGAGATAAAGGAATGTAAGGAAGTATTGTAGGAAGGTTTTTTGTAAGTGACACTTCGATTTATTTCTAATATTCACATAATTGCAAACAAACTGAATGCTCTTCTGACATTTCTAAAATCTGATACTAGGCAGTAATGGTTATGGACTTGATTACTTGGGAAAACAAGTATTTATGAAACGATGTCCATATTTTTGAGAAGCATCCAAATGTGCAGACAAGAAAACTCAACACTACATTTAACTTCCTTTTTTAATAAAAAAACATCAACTTTTTTTTTTTTTTGCTATTTTCAGCTTACCTATTCTCCTGAAAATCCAAGAGACCAAATAATATTAAATTTGACTTCATATCTCTTATTTATCTGCATGCTAGTCAATGGAAATTGGTTAAAAAAGTCATATTAAGCAAAACATGTTTTATTGTAAACCATCAATTATAGAAAGTGCTCCTTACTTTTCTTATATATGCTTATTTTATGATCACAGTTGCTTTTGTTTCTATGTTGAGTAAACTTATACTATTTTAAAGTTTTATAGATTGTCTTTATCCATTGCAAGTATTAATTCTATATTTTTATGATCAATATACTTTTTCCATAGAAATGTCTACATAAATAAAAATGTGTTTAATAAAAATTTATTGTATACTTATTGTTTTAGATATTATACCATGTGCTAATAATTAAAAGATTCATTTAAATATGTAAATAATTAAAGCACATCTTATGAAAATATGCATTAATAAAATATAAAGATAATAAGATCCTGCTAAATACACAGGGATTAACTGGAAGAAGGAGAAGAAAAAGTCTTGCAAATTTTCAGAGAGGAAGCAGCATTTACACAGTGCTGAAGTTGGCAGGATGTACAAGGCTCTTTTATAGTATTCACGGTGGTTTTCTAGCCTACTTTCTAAGGGAATGGTAAAGTGTAATTACTCAGAGCTCAACCTCTGTCTAGAAAGCCAGCCTATAAAGTTTCAATTCCCACACTTAATACCAATTTGGTATTGTGCTCAGTCTTCTTATCTGTAAAAGGGAGAAAAAAGTAATATCTATCTCAGGTTACTATAAAGCCTATTTAAATATGGCACATACTAAACATTCAGTAAAGGCTAACTCTTCTAGCTCTTATTACTGTTTCTCAAATTCTCCATACACAGCACCATGTGTATGGAGCCCTCTTGGTGGTCTATTGGGAAGCTATGCTCTTACTTCTACTGCATTTAATCCCGTGTTTGTTCTTGGCCTGCAATTTCCTCCATTCCCTTTTCTCTATCAAATTGTACTCATTGGTTCTCATCTTTCAGAGATCCCTAAACCATTTGCTTACTAAAAATGCCTACTTTCTCTTTCAAATCATAATGTTACTATTTTTCATACTTATTTACTAAGATTTAAATGATAAATTAAAGGGTAGTAGGGCAAATACATTTGTTCACTACGGTAAATTACCAGCTGTGTGAAGGTGCCATCTTTTGAGAAATTATTTTCAAGCATGAGTAGTACTAGGCAGGAAGGAAATAAGGAAAGAAGGAAGGAAGGAAGGAAGGAAGGAAGGAAGGAAGGAAGGAAGGAAGGAGAAAAAGAGAGAGACAGGAGACAGAGACAGAGAAAGAAAAAGAGAAGGAGAAAGAGACAGAGAGCAGAAAAAGAGATAGAGACAGAAAAGAAAGAGAAAAGAACATAGAGATATACCACCTGGGGAGTTTCCTCAAACCATGTTTTTATTTGTTTTGTTTCATTTGGTTTCGGTGTTTGTTTAATTTTACTGTACCATATTTACTACTTCAAAATATTGGTCATATTAGTTCTTAACAGTTTTCAAAGGCAGATTTAATTGAGAAATGTATGTAGTAAGCTCTTTCCATTTTGTCATCATGGGAGAAAAGATTTATGTGGTTTGTTTGTTGGCCTGAGACTGTATATGGATCTTGACACAGACTGTAAGACAACATTGCCTATACCATAACTAAGAGAAAACCACAAAGAGATTTATAAAAAAAAGTAAAAATATTTTCTGCAACTGAGTTGAGGGTAATTGATTATTTGTAATCTAAGAGGTGAATTATTTCTAACCAAAAAGTACCTTAAACCCAGAGAGCAATATTCTTGCAAAGAATGAATGCCTCCTCTTTGTCATCCCCCACTCCACATCACTTTCCATCGATGGCCTGTCATTTGTATATTATCTATATGTTTTAATATAATTCTTTCAGCAATTCTAAAAATCAGAGTCTGTAATGGTTTTATTTTATTTAAATGTTATAAATGCTTATTTCTGGTTTGGAAAAAAGTCTTTAAATTGTTTTCTTAAAAGATGTATTATCATATATATTCATATTATTTCTTTTATCTGACATCCTTTTGTAATTATGTCCAAATGAAAATGTGCTTAAAATCTTTAAAAATACTCATGGCACCTTCTTCCTTTGGGGTAATACAAAGCCTTAATCTCATAGCATATGACCCTATGTTGTATGACAGCCAAGTCAACTATCCTGTTACATAGAGGAATGTTCTTAGGAAACTATTTAAAAGAAACCATATTATACCTTTAAAGCCTTGGCGCTAAAAGATAGTACATTCAACTTGGGTAATTTCAGAATTTTAACAAAGAAACTACTTGAAAGGTGTAGGCAAAGATTACAAGCAACAAGTAATGGTCCAGAAGCTTATCATTAGAATGAGTAGGAAGCCTTTACTACCAACTTTGAAAGAGTTTAGTGTGTCAGTATTTTTCTCTAGTTTTACATACATATATGTTCTGACTTTTCTAAACATATATGAAATCATACTGATCAAGATATTCTGCAATTTGTTTTTTTTTTTTTTACTGGATATCCCATTTTGGAACTCTTACCTTCTACATATTTTTCCTGAATATGGATTTACCAAAATGTAAAATAATAAAGAAAAATAAAAATGAGTATATGTGAAATTAATAAATAAATAAGCATAAATAACTAAATAAAATGAATGAAATAACAATAAAGAGAAAAATGCTTTAAAGTTGTGAAGTTTTATTATCCTAACCTTATATATTCCCAAATCATATTAACTAAAATGATCTATATCTACAAAATCTATTGATAAATATACTACATATTTTATTATATTATGTGATTGACAAATGATTTGATTGCACTATAACAATAACAGGTTTAATAACAAATCTTTCAAATACTTATTAAAACAGCCGAAAAATTAAATATTGATTTTTACACATGAAGCTTACATTCTTTCAAATAAATAAGAGAACAATTACCATCCCAATTAATCTTTTTTTTTAATTCCCAGCAAACACATTTCAAAAATATTTCTAGTTTCAAAAATATTTCATTGATGAATTGGTAATCTTTACCTAGAAAAGTATGCAGTAATGAGTGAAGCTTGTTTCTGATCTCCCTGTCAGTGCTTACTGTAACAAATTCCTGATTATGCTTTTCTTCTAGAACATTCTGTTAATTGCTCTATGAATTTCTCTGAATTAAAGAAAAACCTGTATCTCATTTTTTGTTTGTATTTCACCATCTACTTGTTTAATTTCATTGTATTTTTTACTCATACGAATAACATGAATCTCTTTTTTTGCATTAGAGAGCATTTGCAGATAGTGGAAAATGGGAAGGGGAGGTGGCCCAGCAAGGATAGCAGGTAACTCATGGTGGACATTAGTTTCTGGGAGAATAAAACTAGTGGAATTATCCAACTCTCCCCTTACACCCTCTACCACCATTAGTAATAGACAACAAAAAATATTTGAATTAGTGATTTGGGTAAAACTAATGTTTAAGTACCTCAAGGAAATTAGAACAAATAAAAGTCTGAAGAACCTATTGTAGCACTGAATTCACACTTGTGAAGCCTGGCTTTGAAATCACTCTCATGAGTATCAAATTAAGAGTAAGTAATGAGGCAAAATTAAAAATAAACAGAAACAAAGACAAACAAAAGCAGTATACTTTCAGGATACTACTCATCTACTGTGGCTAACCTTATCAGTATGTGAGTATGATCAGTTTAGGTGTGCTGGGTAGATTTATAAACTCTGATGAAAACTACAACCTCACTTCATATTCTTACTTTTTTTATAATGTGAAAATGTACACCCCTTTGAGGTTGAATTTTTACTAACTAAATTAGAAGCATATATCTATGTTTTTAGAACTAAACAGGTTTATTATTTGGCTTTTCTGTTTACATGTAGTTCAATGATGACTTATTTTCTTCCTTAGATGACTGGAAATGACTTAAAATTATGCTAAAATAATAATTTGTATCAAGATGTCAGTTTATTGTTTCTTGGCTCTAAATGCATCTTTTTAATATATGCTCTATGATAACGGAATTTCTTTGTTCAGAATTTCTCTTTTAAAGTGAGCATGATAAACTTTCTCATTAGAGATGCTGGAGAAACATTGCAGGAAGAGGCTTGAATTGTATACCCGATATCAGCAATGCGGGTGTGAGGACATCTGGATGAACCCCAACTACCTTTCCAGAACATGGTCCTTTTAACTTTGTGGCTTCAGTCTGATGACCTTTCCGCAGCTCTCCCCACAGAAATGAGAGCCCCCATGGGCTATGTGCTCTGAAGGCCTCCTGTCCTGCCAATTAATTGCCCGGAATCTACCAATGATTGCTAATCTTCTCCCCCAACTGCACCCTGTAACCTATTGCTTACCATGTAACTCAGGTCAGCTCCTCTCCAGGCAAACCAGCAAACTCCATTGCTTTCCAGTGAGTTGACCCATGAGGTCTGGACCCCTTCCAAGTTCATCCCTTAGGTACACTCACTCAACTCTAGAGAACCATATACAATTTCCTGATATCTAATAGTTTCTCTTTTATTATAGTTAATAATGCTTTTATTAAATATCCCATTTAACCTACTGTGTGGTTTTTATTTCCCGATTAGACTCAGACTGCCACATCATTTTAATTTAGTCTTGTCATTCACAAAATATGAAAATTCACATGCTTTTTAAGGACAATTTACGAAATACTCCTTGTCATCATAAGCAAATCAAATCATGGAAAATGCATTGAAATATTTTAAAAGAGCATTATTTACTAGCAGTTATGGATGATTTTAAAAATATACAGAATTAATATGTATTTTCAGGAAAGTAACATCCTAATTAGAATATTTGAGATGGGTTCCTGAAATAGAAGATTATATTGAACTTAATGGAGATTTTTGAATATCCAGTTGATGTCAAAGGTTTGTGAATTCTAAATTTCTATTAATTTACTGATATCTTTGACTTTATTCTGTACTTAAAATTGGTGGTGGGATATAATCACACCTGACAAGAAAAATGAGGAAAAAATACATATCAGAAAAAAATATTAAAAACATGTACATTTTCTTGAGACATTGTAAAAGAAAAATTTTAGTAAGCATTTTTTTCTCTCATTTTCATAAATACATTTGATGAATAGAAGAAAATAAGTTTCTAAGATTTGGTCAGTAATGCATTTAATACATTCAAAGATGGAGTGTAGAAGGTTTGAGAGCATGTGTATTATTCAGATTACATAAAAAGTACTAAAGATTTAAGCCAAAAATTCATTAATTCAGAAAAATCTAATTTATAGATGCCTAAGCTAGGAAATTCTTAAACAATATTATAAGACTATGAAATATGTTTGAGGCTTACAAAGTTTAGATCTATTTGAATTTATTTTAATTAACGATATGCCCAGATAGTCCATATGCTAGAAAACAGGGATAAATATGATCCCTATATAAGTTAATCACTTAGCATTCCTTCATTTTGAAAACTTTTGATCTGGGCTGATGGAAAATTTTTGGTTTTGTTGTCATTATAGTCTTATTTTTTTCATTGAAGAACACACTTTATGATTACTCTTTTAGATTCCTATGTGAAAGAAATTAATTTAATTAGGCTTATGTGAAATATATAGTTTGCCAGTTTTGTGAAGAGACAGTTTTGTAGATACCAAAGGTAACTGACACTGTGGATCTACCTTATTTTAGTGATTATTATAGACTGAAGTTCTGGATTCTTTCTCCTAGTCTGTTTCTTTGTTTTGGCTCGGCTTAGGATATTTAGTGTCCCGTGAAAACAAAAAATTTATTTAAGATTAATACCTAATAATATCGCAGTACTTTAAGATTTGTAAAATGCATTCACACATATGATTCCAATAAATCCTACAAAATAAAACACCTAAAACAATGATCTTTTTATAATATAAAATTCTTCTCAGAGACAGGGATGTTAATGTCTATCTTTCCTTGAACACATTAGATGTAGTATTGAAATAAGAATTTTACATGCAATGTATTATTTAACTCTTCTAAGAATTATGACAATTTTATTCAGATTTTAAAGATTACAAGCCAAGTTTAGAAAATTAATAGTTTCCCTTGGCTCCAAAAATATGTAAATAATTTAGCAAGGATCCAAATCCAGGACTTTGGTTCTCAAATTTATGTATATTGTGCTACACCTTAATAGCTTTCCTTCCTTTCAACAATGATATATAGAATGACTGATAAATGAGATAGTATGCTCAGTACTGTCCATGAACATATAGGTAAGATTCAGTTCTTGCGTTGAGGGAGACGTTCCATGGACAGATTCCAACTAAATAATTTCTATACAAACTCCAGTCTTTTCAAATAGACCCAGTTCTGTTTCCACTTTACCTTGGTATAGACTCTCAGTATTGAACACATATACTTATATATGTGGAGAGCAGACCTGTCTCAATAAAACTAGAGGGTAGAAAATGTTATCTGCAGAAAACACAATTCTAGCTCAGAAGCTTTATGTTAAACCTTGGTTTTGAAGGTGACATCAACAAGATGGCGGGCTAAGAGGTCCCAACACTGTCCCTCCCACAAAAACAAACAAAAAAAATAAGTAACTACAAACTGGTGAAAACAGCTCTGGGGAAACTCTGGACTGTAAGGAACAAGCAGCAGAAACCCTGCAGAGCTCAAAACCGAGTATGGCTGGAAAAAAAGTATAGGAAGCATTTAATCTGTGCCACCCCATCCCCCAGTCCAGAGCAGCTTGGCGCCAAGAAGGATTTCACCCCATAGAGAAAAGGAGAACAAGACCCCAACAAGACTTGTCACCATGGACATTTAGTCCTCTTTACTGGGAACTCCCACCATCTTCACCAAATCTGAGCCCAACTGTGACAGAGCTGCCTAGAGTCCCTGCTGCTGTTTCTTTCCCAGTGCTGCAGCTGTCGCTATGGTGAAGACTGATCTAGGAACCCCATTCACTGCTGTGCATTGCTCTCTAGGATCAAGATGCCATAATACCTTACTATCTGGGAGACTAGAGCTGCTGCTGCTCAATGCCCCACCTCTAGGTCCTGAGTTGTAGCTTTGACCTGCCATTGCCACACTGCTGCTGCTCTGTATCACTCTCTCTGGATCCTAATTTGGGATTTGACCAGCTAGGGACCAAGATACTACTGTTCTGTGACTGCTCCCTGTGTCCTAAGTAGTTTTGGTTTTGACCTACCATCACCGGGCTGCGCCATGCCACTGCAGCTCTGTGCCTCACCCCTGGGGTTCTAAGTCACTGCTTTGATCTGCTATCACCAGGCTGAGCTGCTGCTGTTCTGTGACTGCTCCCTGGTGCCAAAGTTGGGACTTTAACCCACTATTTGAAGTATGTGCAATTTTTTTCTTTAATAATTAATACATTCTATGTACTTCCCCAACTGCAAAATCTTCTCTTAACATGGAATTTCTTATGTCTTTCTTTTGATTGTGTAGATATACCAATACATATAAAAATGAAGAATATTGTTTAACCTAGTGATTTTGATTTAACTATAAATTTTCTGATATAACTTGACATTTATACCCAGATATGAGAAATGTAAAAGTAGGTAAAAAAATCTAAGTCCTTTAGATGGTATAGTAGATTGTGTCATTGATCGCTATATTTAATTCCTTCATTTATCCATGTCCTTTGCCATATCATTTTGATTTGCCCACTGCTTAAGCAACTCTGGGCTTGCTCATGTAATTTGCTTTGACAAATTAGATGTTATCAGATATGATGAAAGCTTGAAATATACCTGCACAATTGGATTTGTTTTCTTTCTCTCTAGTACTTCTGTCAACACTGTGAGAATATGCCCAAGCTTGTCCACTTCAGTATAAGAGACATGTGAAGTATAACTGGGTTGTTCTACTCATCCACATGTGGAGCAACCTGGATGAGCAAAGAAACTAGTTGATCTCAAGACAAATAAGTAAGCCCAGCGAAGAATAACAATGAGCAACTGACCCAAAGACAGTTGATGAGATGATTGAAGATAGATATTGTGTATATGTTTTTATATGTTTTTCTAGCGTTAACTTTCTAGAGTTAACTTTCTAAAGCATGTTTTATGAAACACTAACAGAAATAAGAATTAATTTTTTTAATAGAAATTTTGGTTATATTTTTCATCTTATTAAGGTTATTACCATTCTGCATCTATTTAGAACGATACTTTTAAAAATTAATTTAAAATAAAAAGCAATTACTCTTTGAGTTTTTTTCACTGCTATTTAATATGAACACTTTCATATAAAATAGAACTACAACGTGAACCTGATTATAGCAGCAGCTGCTTATTGATGCGTTTTGAATCTTGAGCTATTTTGGAGGCTAAACCTCAGTGGGAACTTCGTCGCTGTCAATACCTATTAATAATTGCTGACAAATTATCAACAGTCCAGGAGCAAGTTTTCTGTTGATGATTTGTGAAAAAACAAACATGCTAACTTTGACATTGTCTTAATTTTCTGGCAATAGATATTTCACTTTAATACAAAAAGACCTACTTGATTTCAATAAAGTTTATCTGATATTGTTAGAGAGCATGAAGAGTTTTTCTCAATGTGTTTTTTTGTTGTTGTAGTTTTAATATGACTTCCTGAGATGAAGAAAGTATATCTGGGAAAGCACTAGATAAACTTAATATGATAATGGATGGAGTAAAGAAATATCCGTTAGCAAAACAGATTTTAGGAACTTAAATAATGGCATTTTCAAGTGTTTGTTTTCAGTAGTAGGAGTCTTAGCTGTAGTTTTCTTTTCAAAGGTAGCAACCTTTGAAAATGTAGCAATGTGAGTGACCAGATAGAAGACACACAAAAGATTAAACATGGGAGGTTTTTTCTATTTTATTTTTCCCCAAAAGATGCTAGCTATTACATGGTGTAGTCAAGATAGTAAATCATTTTTTAAAATTTTATTTTATTTTAATTAGTTTCAAATATATAGTACATTGGTTAGACATTTATATAGTTTATAAAACAATCCCCCTAATTGCTCCTTCTCTCTTCTGCTTTTCCACCTAGCCAATATATTAATGCTAACTACAGTCTCAATGCCACTGTCCCCATTCCCGTAACCATCTATCAACTACTAATTTGTATTTCTTTAACCCTTAACCTCATTTTCCCACTCCCCTAATCTCCTCTCCCCTCTGTCTGTCACCAGATTGTCCATGATATTTGTGAATCTGTTTTTGATTAGTTTGTTCTTTTTGTTCCTTTGATTCCACATATAAGTGAAATTGTGGTATTTATCATTCTTTGACTTACCTCACTCACCATAATAACCTCTAGGTCCATCTATGTCATTGCAAATGATAGGATTTCATTTTTTTTTTTAATGGTTGAGTAATATTTCATTTGTATATATGAACCATAACTTCTTCATCCAATCGTCTGTTGATAGGCATTTAGGTTGCTTCCATATCTTGGCTATTGTAAATTGTGCCTCCATGAATATTAGGGTGCATAGATCTTTACAAATTATTGTTTTGGTTTTCTTTGGATAAATACCCAGAAATGCAATTGCCAGGTCAAAAGAAAGATCCATTTTTAATTTTTTGAGAAACTTCCAAACTGTTTTCCATAGCGGCTGTACCAATTTGCAATGCCACCAACATTGTATAAGGATTCCCTTTTATCAGCATCTTCGCCAACACTCGATGTTCTTTGATTTATTGATGATAGCCACTCTGACAGGTGTGAAGTGATATCTCATTGTGGTTTTAATTTGCATTTCTCTGATGATTAGTGACCTCAAGTAACTTTTCATGTGTCTATTAGTCATCTGTATTTCCTGTTTGGAGAAGTATCTGTTCAAGTCTTCTGCCCATTTCTTAATTGTTTGTTGTTGTTGTTGTTGTTGTTGTTTTGTATGAGTTCTTTATATATTTTTGGATATTAACCTCTTATCAATGTATCATTAGCAAATAACTTCTCCCAAACAGTTGGTTGTATTTTTGATTTCTTTATGGTTTTCTTTGCTTTACAATAACTTTTTAGTTTGATGTAGTCCCATTTGTTTTTCTTTTGTTTCCCGTGCCCGGGAGATATATCCGAAAAGAAATTACCGTTAGTAATATCAGAGAGTTTAATGCCTATGTTTCCTTCTAGAAGTTTTATGGTTTCAGATCTTACATTTAAGTCTTTAAACCATTTTGAGTCTATTCTTGTATACGATATAAGAAAGTGGTCCAGTTTCTTTCTTTCTTTCTTTTTTTTTTTTTTTTTTGACATATATCTGTACAATTTTCCCAACATCATTTATTGAAGAGACTGTCTTTACCCCAAAGTATATCCTTGGTCATATATTAAGTGAGTGTATAGGTGTAGATTTACTTCTGGGCTCTCTACTCTGTTCCATTGATCAATGTATCTGTTTTTATGCCAGCACCATGCTATTTTGATTACTGTAGCCTTGTAGTATAGTTTGATATCAAGTAGTGTGATACTTCCAACTTAGTTCTTTCTCAAGATTGCCATGGCTATTTGGAGTCTTTTATGGTTCCATATAAATTTTAGGATTATTTTTTCTAGTTCTCTGAAAAATGCCATTGATATTTTGATAGGAATTACATTGAATCTATAGATTGCTTTGGGTAGTATGGCCATTTTAATGATGCTGATTCTTCCTACCCATGAGCATGGTGTATGCTTCCATTTATTTGTATCTTCTTCGATTTCTTTTTTCGATGACTTATCATTTTCTGAGAACAGGTCTTTTATCTCCTTGATTAATTTGATTCCCAGGTATTTTATAGTTTTCGATGCCATTGTAAATGGAATTGTTTTCTTAACTTCTCTTTCTGAAAGTTCATCATTAGTGTATAAAAATGCCACTGACTTCTGAATATTTATTTTGTAACCTGCTACTTTACTGAATTCATTGATTAGTTCTAACCATTTTTTTGGGTGGAATCTTTAGGATTCTATGTATATAGTATCATGCCATCGGCAAATAATGAGTTTTACTTCTTCCTTTCCAATTTGGATGCCTTTTATTTCTCTTTATTGTATTATTGCTGTGGCCAATACTATATTGAAGAGGAGTGGTGAAAGTGGGCATCCTTGTTTTGTTCCTTATCTTAAGGAAAATGCTTTTAGCCTTTTCCCATTGAGTATGATGTTAGCTGTAGATTTGTCATCTATGGCCTTTATTATGTTGAGGTATGTTCCCTCTGTTCCCACTTTGCTGAAAGTTTTTATCATAAATCGATGCTGGATTTTGTCAAATGCTTTTTCTGCATCTATCGATATGATCATATGGTTTTCATCTTTAGATTTGGTAATGTAGTGTATCACATTAATTGATTTCTGAATATTGTACCAACCTTGCATCCCAGGAATAAATCCAACTTGATCATGGTGTATGATATTTTGAATGTATTGCTGAATTCGGTTTGCTAGTATTTTGTTGAGGATTTTGCATCAATGTTCATAAGAGATATTGGCCTATAGTTTTTCTATGTTGTTGTTGTTGTTGTTGTTGTTGTTTTTGAAATGTCTTTGTCTGATTTTGGAATCAAGGTAATGGTGGTCTCATAAAAGGTATTAGGGAGCCTTCCCTCTTTTTGAATTTTTTGGAATAGTTGAGAAGAATAAGTGTTAATTCTTCTTTGAATATTTGGTAAAATTCACCTATGAAGCCATCTGGTTCAGGACTTTTGTTTTTTGGGAAGTTTTTGATTATTGATTCTATTTTATTGGTGGTGGTTGGTCAGTTCAGATTTTCTGTTTCTTCTTGACTCAGTTTTGAGAGATTCTACGTTTCTAGGAATGTGTCAGTTTCTTCCAATTTTTTTGTATGTAATTGCTCATAGTATTTTCTTTATGATCCTTTTTATTTCTGTGGAGTCTGTAGTTATTTCTTCTCTTTCATTTATGATTTTATTTATTTTAGTCCTCTTTTTTTTTTTTTATTAATGAGTATAGCTAAGGGTCTGTCAATTTTGTTTATCCTTTCAGAGAACTAGCTCTTGGTTTCATTAATCTTTTGTATTGTTTTTCTAGACTCTATTTCATTTATTTCTTCTCTGATATTTATTATTTCCTTCCTTCTAGTCACTTTGGGTTTTGTTTGCTGTTCTTTTTCTAGTTCTTTTAAGTGTAAGGTTAGATTGTGTATTTGAGCTTTTTCTTGTTTCTTGAGGTAGGCCTGTATTGCTATGAATTTCTCTCTTAGAACTGCTTTTGCTGTGTTCCATGGATTTGAGTTGTTGTGTTTTCATTTTCATTTGTCCCAAGGTATCTTTTGATTTCTTCCTTGATCTCATCAATAACTCATTCATTGTTTAGTAACATGTTATTTAGCCTCCATAAGTTTGTGTATTTTCCAGTTTTATTCTTGTATTTGATTTCTACTATTATGCTATTGTATTCAGAGAAGATGGTTGATATGATTTCAATCTTCTTAAGTTTTTTGAGGCTTGTTTTGTGTCCTAACTTGTGGTCTATTCTAGAAAATGTTCCTTGTGTACTTGAGAAGAATGTATATTTTGCCGCTTTGGGATAAAATGCTCTGAAAATATCTATTAAATCCATCTGGTCTAGTGTACCTTTTAGGCCCATTGTTTCCTTGTTGATTCTTTGCCGGGAAGATCTGTCCATTGGTGTCAATGGGGTGTTAAAGTCTCCTACTATGAATGTATTGCTATTGATCTCTCCTTTTATGTCAAGTGCTCCTATGTTGGGTGTGTATATGTTTACCAGGGTTATGTCCTCTTGATTTATCAATCCCTTTATCATCACGTAATGCCCTTTTTGTCTCTTATTATAAACTTTGTTTTAAAGTCTATTTTATCTGATATAAATATCAGTACCTCGGCTTTTTTTTTTTTTTTTTCATTTCTGTTTGTATGAAACATCTTTTTCCATCCCTTTACTTTCAATTTGTGATCGTCATTTGATCTGAAGTGAATCTCTTGTAGACAGCATATGCATGAGTCTTGTTTTCTTATCCATTCGGTTACCCTATGTCTTTTGATTAGAGCATTTAATCCATTTACATTTAAAGTGATAACCGATAGGTACATAGTTACTGCCATTTTATTTTTTGTATTTGTTATTTCTACTTTCTTATTGCCCCTTCTCTTTTTACAGAAGTCTCTTTAATATTTCTTATAATACTGGCCTGTTGGCCATGAATTCCTTAAGCTTTTCTCTGTCTAGGAAACTCTTTATCTCACTTCCATCTTAATTGAAAGCCTTGCTGGGTAGAGTATTTGTGGTTGTAGATTCTTGTTTACATAACTTTGAATATTTCTTGCCAGTCCCTTCTGGCCTGCAAAATTTCCTTTGAAAAATCAACAGATATTCTTATGGGGGTACCCTTGTAAGTAACTAGCTGCCTTTCTCGTGCTGATTTTAAGATTCTCTCTTTGTCTTTGACCTTTAGCATTTTAATTATAATGTGTCTTGGTGTATGTCTATGAATTCCTCTTGTTTGAGACTGTGCTTCCTGAGCTTGTATGTCTAATTCTTTTGCCAGGTTAGGGAAGTTTTCTGTCATTATTTCTTCAAATAGATTCTCAATCCCTTGCTCTCTCTCTTCGTCTTTAGGTATTCTTATGATCTGGATATTGTTACATGTCATGTTATCCCAGAGGTCTCTTAAACTATCCTCATTTAAAATTTTTTTTTTTTCTTTTTGTTGTTCTAATTGGGTATATTCTGCTACCTTGTCTTTCAGTTTGCTAATTCAATCTTCTACTTCGTCCAATCTACTGTTGAATCCTTCTAGTGTATTCTTCATTTCAGTTATTGTATTCTTCATTTCTATCTGGTTCTTTTTTATGGTTTCTATGTCCTTTTTAATGCTTACTGTCTCTCTGTTGAGGTTCTCATTGTGCTCATTCATTTTCCCCATAAGTTCGTTATTCTGAACTCTGTCTCTGGTAGGTTGCTTCTCTCTATTTCATTTAGCTTATTTTCTGGAGTTTTTTCCTGTTATTTCGTTTGTGGCATGTTTCTTTGTTTTCTCACTTTATTAGCTTCTCTGTGTTCGTTTTGATGTGTCAGGAATATTTGTTTCATCTCTTGGCATTGGCCAGATGGCCTAATGTAGAAGATGTCCTATGTGGCCCAGTGGCACAATCTTCCTCATCTCCTATGCTGGGGGCTCTGGATGTGATCTTTGTGTGGGTTGTGTGTGACCTTCTATTGTCACTGAGCCTTTATTGTTGTTAGTAGATCAGTGGATGGGATTAACGCTCAGGCTGACTAATTGTGGGAATTGGCTGCACCCATAGGTGAGTTCCTGTGTGGGATTTGCCCTAGCAGGCTTGTGTGCTTGTTGCAACCACCCTTTGTGTGTACCACTAATACGACTAGTCAGAGTCGCTTTGTTGTGATCTGGTGTCAGCCTCTGGATGTGTTGGTTTTGTGGCCCCTTGAGAGGGGCTCCCCTGTAGGCCAAGGTCAGCTGCTGCTTTTGATTGCTCAGATCTACCCGGTTGGAACTACTAAGTAACCCTCAGAGGGTTGTGCCTATGCTGGATCTATAGGTAAGTGGAAGAGACAACGCTATAGGCAGTGGTTGGTTATCCCTCATCCCTGACCTAGGGCAGTTTAGCAGAGGGACCAGTGCTCCTCCAGGTTTGACACTGCCTGTCAGTTTCCCATAAGTCTCTGAAACTGGAAGAGCCTCTGGGTGATATGCATGTTGGGTAGTGCAGGGACCCCAGGAGTCTCCTGGATCTATTGAGTAAATTTCCCCCTGCCACACTGTAGTGTCAGTTTACATGCCAATACTGTCTCTGTGGCTCCCGTACAAGTTTCCAATCATTGCAAGATCAGCTGCTGTCCACCTTGGGCCTTAATGACCCACCCCAGGGCAGGGGCAGCTTCCTATCAACATTCAGCGGGTACTTTGTGTACTGGATGGGGCAGGAGCTCAGGGAGTTAAGGGCCTTCAGGTCAGTACAGACCCTTGCAATCCCCTCAAGAGATACTGCAGCTCATACAGGCAGCAGTGGTCTGCCCACAACTGTTTTTTCTGAAATACACTCACTGTGCTAGCCAAGGTCTGTTGCCTGCGCAGACTGTACAACCCCAGAGCCAAGCAGGGTATGGGATGCTGCTTGTCAATAGGCTGCAGTCACTTTGTGGCTTGAGTGAAGCAGGGAGACAAGGGACATCAGGCCAACAGAGCCTCTGTTTTGCTGAAACTTCTGTGCCTGGGCATTCCTGCTATAGTCACAGTGAGACCAGCTGCTGTCAGGGGCAGTCCCACAGACTTTTGTGCTCCCTGGACACACTATTGCAACTCTTACAGGCAGCAGAGGTCTTCTTGCCACTGATTTCCATGCAGTGCCCGTCTTGTGCTAGCCAAAGTTTGTTGCCTTTGTGGATTGAGAGATCTGGGGGCGAGGGACGGGACTGTGGCAGTTCACTGTCAATGAGCTGCCTAGAGCAATTTGTGAGTAAGGTGGAGCAGGGTCTCAGAGAGGCAATGGCAGTCATATCAATACATCCTCAGTCTTGCTGCAACTTTAGTAACCATTCACACATTCCGGCAGAAGTCCCAGATCGCAGCAAGACCAGCTACTGTCTGGGACTGGCCCACAGATCTCCGAGATCTGCCCAAGTTCCTGTTGGCAGCAGTGATCTGCCTGACCCTATTTTGGAAATACGGCTCATAGAGCTGACTGCTAGCTGACAATGCTTGGCCCTGAATGAGCACAGGGCATGGCAGCCATCCAGCAAGAAAAGCCCCGGGCAATCCGCGGTTGGGTGGGGCAGACTGATCCCCTCAGGCCTTACATTCACTTATTTTATTTTTAAATTATGTTTTTAAATTCTGCTTATGTTTTCATTTCTAATATTTCAATATTAATAGCTAATTAGTGCCTTTATATTGTTGAATATTATCAACATATTACTAAGAAATATTTTCCCCCTTCTACTCTCAATGAAAAGCATCTATGGTGATTTGGAACAGATAACGTCCTAATTGTGCAAATGTACAATTAATTGGGAAGAAAAGATTTAGAAAGACATATAGAATGCAGGCTTGGAAAGTGTGTCTCTAGCCTAGACGTTGAAGGATATTCATGCTATTGCCAGATATCTGAAAATAGGAAGGAGTTTCGGTGCACTGAGGCAAAAGGAATAAAATAGAGTAGAGAATGTCAAACTCAGGCCAATCTGTTCTAAATGTTAACTTACGCATAAATATAATAGCAATTCTATTAATATGAAAGTAGATACTGTGTAACAGGAAAAATAGTACTATCCAAACAATATTAAATTTGATGTAATGAAAATAATTTTTAAAATTACTTGAAGGAGTGGGAAATATATAAATAAGCTAAAAAAATATTAAATTTGAATAAAATATTGTTGAAGAATGCATTGTCTAATTGTGCATGAGTCCCAATGCTATGGGAGCTTGGTATTTAAAATCAATAAAGGAAAATAATTACCTTTTTTTTTGTTCTAGACTTTACATTCTACTGTAATGTAATTTTGTATCTAGACTTTCATTCAACTGCAAATCCTACCCTCAATATTAGTGGCATCTGTACTGCAGTTAGAGAATGTCTCATGGGTTTTCATAACTACATTTTGCCAAATACATTTTCTTTTCATTATGTTTTACATCCCTCTTTTCTCGGTGTTATTATTTGCACACAACTTGAGAGCAGGGGCAATACATATACTATATACTGTATTCTGTCTTCGCATTTCAAGTCCTGTATAGTGACAAGTCTTTCTTTAATAAATGTTGAAAAAATGAGCCTGTGAGTTATTAAGTTGAACATTTGAGAACTGTTTATAAACATTATATGTTGGTATAAATGAGAATGAGTAAACTAATTAATATAAGACAAAATCATGTAATTGGAAAGAATATGATCACCAACAAGTTTGGAAAATAGATGAATTCAAGGCTCAGTAAGCAAGACATGATTATGAGACCACACAGAGTGAACCTAGTAAGAAGGTTTGTATTTCAAGATCATTACTCATGAGCTAAATAATCAGAGTAAAAATAAAATTAGAACTACGTTTTAAATAAAATCATGTTTGTATAATAAAACACACATTATCAATTAAGACAAATACTACTGTTCAAAATGTAGTGAAAAATTCAGATATAGAAATTTATAAAATTCTAGAAGTAGATAAAGCCAGTTGCTCAAATAAGTAGTATGAATAAAATCTTAAGAGAAAGAGTTTGAAGAAATTTTTATTGTAAAAAAGAGGTGATATATTTCTAAGCATTGATTTATCACCAATAGTGTATAGTTTGATCTAAAAATATAGCAATAACTTTTTCCTGGGAACTGCATGAAAAGATACAAAATTCTAGTCTTTTACTGATCAATAAAAAATAGACATTTATGTTTATCTCAGGACTTATTTTTGAGACATTGCATTATTCAAAAATCTGTATTTTTCTTTCTTGTTTGTTTGCTTCTTAATTTTTATTCGATAATGTAATACTTAAAAATCTTAGAAACACTGTCTTAGACTGAGGCTATTAATAAATTACTAATTAGAAAGCAACAAAAACATCAGTTAAGCAGCCACATACTTTGTCTAGGAAAATAACTGGTCCTTTTTAAATGGTAAATTAGATTATTATGTTAATGTACGATGTTATGTTAAAAAGACTTAAGTGAGTTCCTACAATATATAATTTTCAGATTAAGATGAAAAACATAATTTGTAAATATTATCTCATTAAATTTAACATCTTTACAAATATTTAATTATCCATGTTTTTTATTTTCGTTTTTTGAAATATATAAATATTATTTTTATAAATTATAAATTACAGAGTTGAACAATGCTAAGTTATTTCTCCCTTTTTATAGTGCCCATTAACCAAATTTAAATTGTAGAATAGCTGGATGATTTTAAGTATAAGCATTTAAAAGATTCTTTATAAAATCTGCCCCCCCGAAATTAGCATTTCTTACATGCTTGTGCTATTATAATTTTTTGTTGATAAACTGTATCCTATTCAAGAGAGCTCATGCTTGATATAGTACTGAATAGAATCTTGTTGATTTTCAAAGGATCACAGCTGGGGAGCCATTCACAAGTAAGCTGAAAAATAATACTACTAGTCAACATTATGCTGCATTTTCAGATTCACATGTAGATTTTAAGTAATTATTACTCATAATAATCATGGAAGTGCTATTTTCTCTTTCTAGATGAATGATTTCAGATTCTAATTTGAGAAATAATTTAAAATGAATAACATAAAATGCATTTTCATTTATCACTGCTCCCTCAAAACATCTTACAGATACATTTTCCTTTAACAGGTAAGCAATCGCATGCCTAATTTTTTAAAAATATAAATAAATCACATATCAGAATCTTTGATATCGACTTAAATATATCATTGTAATAGTACTAAATTTGTCCAGTTAATTATAACATATATTAGAGAAAAAATTCATGTTCTAATTTTGATAGTCTTGTAGAGCCAGAAGATATCCTACCCACCACTCCACAATCTGATATATATTTCTAGTATTATTTTTTTCTAGGTTAAAAAGACACAGGAAAATAATTAATTGTACTTAACTATTTCTCAAATGTATCGCACTCATCTCTGTATGTACATTTCTCATTATAATAAATATTATTTTACTTCAACAAATGTAATGTGAAATGCTTGCAGTTCTCTGTTTAAAACATTTTTCCCAGCTTTCTATATGTTATATTAAATGGGATGTCTATGCGTTGAAGGCTTTTCAAATGAGATACTGAAATTATAATTGATATTAACATTGTCAATCTATTCTGCCTCAGAATTTTATTAAAACAGAACTTCTCCCTGCTTTGAAGTGGATACATGTTATGGGGTCAGGGGGAATATACCCCTCCAAAAAAAAGGAAATCCATTTCTTCAAAGTCATATGAAAAATGAGGCAAAAATCTCACAAGGTTGGAGTATCGTATAATATTATTTTGCAGAGAGAATAATGGAAAAATCAATGACCTCTTTTTTGTATTAAATTTATTGGAGTAATACTGGATAATAAGATTATATAGGTTTCAAGTGTGCAGTTCAATAATGTCTTATGTATACTGCATTGTATATTCACTACCCAAAGTCAAATCTCCTTTAGCCACCATATATTTGATCCTCTTTACCCTTATTTACCTCCCCGCTCCTCCCTTTCCCTCTGGTAACCACTAAACTGTTGTCTGTGTCTGAGTTTTTGTGTCTAAGTTTTTGTTTGTGTTGTTCATTTGTTGCTTTCAGTTTTATATCCCACAAATGAGTAAAATCATAAGGTTCTCAACTTTTTCTGTTTAACTTATTTCACTTAGCATGATAATCTTAAGATCCATCCATGTTGTCACAAATGGCAGTATTTCATCTTTACTTATGGCTGAGTAATATTCCATTGTATATATGTATCACATCTTCTTTATCCAATCATCTATCGAAGGACACTTCAGTTGTTTCCATGTCATGACCCCCATGAATAATTTTTCAATGAAATGTATGTATGTGTCTTTACGGACAAATGTTTTAAAATTTTTTGGATAGATATTCAGAAGAAGGATTGCTGAGTAACATGGTAATTCTATTCTTAATTTTTTGAGGAACTTACATACTGTTTTCTGTAGTGGCTATACCAATTTATATTCCCACCAACAGTGTATGAGGGTTCCTTTTCCTCCACAACCTCTCCAAAACTTGTTACTACTTGCCTTGTTGATCATAGCCATTCTCACAGGTATAAGGTGGTATCTCATTGTAGTTTTGATTTGCATTTCCCTAATAGCTAGTGAAGTTGAGTACCATTTCATACGTCTGTTGACCTTTTGTATGTCTCCTTGGGAGAACTGTCTGTTCATGTCCTCTGCCCATTTTTTAATTGGATTGTCTTGTTGTTTTGTTGAGTTGTATGATATGAGTTCTTCATATGTTTTGTATATCAGCCCCATTTTAAAAGGTATTGTTTACAAATATCTTCTCCCATTTAGTTGGTTTCCTTTTTGTTTTATTGATGGTTTCTTTTGCTGTACAGAAGCTTTTTAGTTTGATATAGTTCCATTCATCTATTTTTGCTTTTACTTTGTTTGCCTTTGAGGTCAAATACATAAAATCCTCTCTAAATCCAAGGTCTATGAATTTAGTGCCTATGTTTTCTTCTATGCAATTTCTTGTTTCAGGTTTTATATTCAGGTCTTTGATTCATTTTGAGTTAATTTTGGTGTATGGTGACAGATAGCAGTCTATTTCATTCTTTTGAGTGTAGCTTTCCAATTTTTCCAGCACCATTTATTGAAGAGGCTTTCTTTTCTCCATTGTAAGTTTTTGACTCCTTTGTCTAACATTATTCACCCATATGTATGTGCATTTACTTCTGGGCTCTCAATTCTGTTCTATTGATCTATATGTCTGTTTTTCTGTCAATGTCATGTTGTTTTGATTATTGTTTATAATCAAAACTTTGTAGTATAATTTGAAGTCAGGAAGTCTGATATCGCCTATCATTTTCTTTTTTTTTAGGACCACTTTGGCTATTTGGGGTCTTTTGTGATTCCATACAAATTTGATGTTTTTTGTTCTACTTTTTTAAAAGTGCTGTTGAGATTTTGATGAGGATTGCATTAAATCTGTATATTGTTTTGAATAATGTGGCCATTTTAACCATGTTGATTCTTCCAATTCATGAACATGGAATATCTTTCCATTTCTTTGTATCTTCTTTAATTTCTTTTAATAATATCTTATAGTTTAGAATGTATAGGTCCTTCACATCTTTTTTTAAATTTATTCCTAGGTATTTTATTCTTTTTGTTGCGATTGTAAAAAGAATTTTTTTAATTTCTTTTTCTGAAATTTCACTGTTAGTGTATAGGAATGCAATAGGTTTTTGTACATCGATTTTGTATCCTGAAACTTTACTCTATTTGTTTATTGTTTCTAGTAGTATTTTGGTGGAGTCTTTACGATTTTCTATGTAAAGAATTATGTTGCAAAATGAAAAACAAATTATGTCATCTGCAAAAGGTGACAGTTTGACTTCATTCCCAATTTGGATGCCTTTTATTTCCTTCTCTGACCTGATTGCCTTAGCTAGGACTTCCAACCCTATATTGAATAAGAGTGGTGAGAGCAAACATCCTTGTCTTTTTCCTGATCTTAAAGGAAAAAAGCTTTTAGTTTTTCACCATTAATTATGATATTAGGTGAAGGTTTGTCATATATAACCTTTATTATGTTGAGGTATTTTTTTTCTATACCCAGTTTGTTGTTTTAATTATAAATGGATGCTACATCTTAAATGCTTTTTCTGCATCTATTGATATGATCATATAATTTTTATCCTTTGTTTATGTAGTGTATCTCATTGATCAATTTGCATGTGTTAAACTGTCCTTGCACCCTGGAATGAACCCAATTGATTGTGATATATAATCATTTTAATGTATTGTTGTATTCGATTTGCTAGTATTTTGTTTAGGATTTTTGCATCTGTATTCAAAAGAATTCAGAGATACTGGTCTGTAGCTTTCATTTTTTTGTGTTATTCTTACCAGATTTGGTATCAAGGTAATGTTGGCTTCATTAAATGAATTAAGAAGTATTGCCTCTTCTTCAATTTTTTGGAAGAGTTTGAGAAAGACAGGTATTAAATCATCTCTGAATATTTGGTATAATTCACTAGTGAAGCCATCTGACCCTGGACTTTTTTTTTTTTATTAGATTTTTAATGGTTGTTTCAGTTTCCTTACTGTTGATCAGTCAGTTGAGAATATGCTTGACATGATTTCAATCTTCTTAAATTCGTTGGGGCTTGTTTTGTGTCCTAACACATAGTCTTTCTCTGAGAATGTTCCATGTGCACAAGAAGAATGCATAATCTTGTGTTTGAGATGGAAGTCTCTATAAATGATGATTCTGTCTATTTGGTCTAACGTGTCATTTAAGGTTGATATTTCCTTATTGATTTTCTGTTTGGATGATCTACCAATGACCTCTTTTTGACTGGTCTCTAAGTCTTTTGGTGTCTTAAAAGTTTGCCTTTATTATAATCATTTAAAAATAATAATAAACCAACTTTGAAAGAGGACTCACCCCTAACATTCAAAAACACCTAAAAACATCTATTTTCAGTAAAAAGTCCCCATTTGCTATATAATTCACACAACAGTAGGAAAAGCTCAAAAATTAAATGTAGAGCTGACTCAGCCTTCTCTAGCCTGTGGATCCTATAATCTTCTGCTTGTTTTGTTTCTTGGAACATCTTTTCAACTCTCTCTTGATGAGTAAGATTAAAGACTGGTCAGTTTAACCGCCAGTATATAAGAATCATAGAATAAGAGTTTTCAAACCTTGGGTACTTCCTCTGATGTTATCAGGGTTCAGGGGTAGGAGTCACTAGGCCCTAAGAAGAAAAAATGTTGCCCTTGAATATCAGCACTTTTCCCCTGGGTCTTACTATTATGGATCCTAATGTCTTGGTATAAATATTAAAACAGGAGTGTTTGCAAATGAATTAATATATTTTAGACGAGAGCACATGAGACTTCTTAAATGAGTTCTCAAATTTTATTTTCCTTGACTCTGAAAATTTTCTATCTTAATACATATATAGATGTATATGAACTTCTATGACAATATATGTAAACCCAGTTTAATTTTCTGTTTTATGCCTTCTTTTGTTTGTTTCTTTATTTCTCTAACTAATTACATTTTGTGTTATTCTCTATTATGCTTCACTGGGGAAAAATAAACACCTGAATTTAATCTAAATTCATCAAGAAGAAAAACTGGATTTTAATAAAAGATGTATTTTTCTGTATATATGTGTTTGTAGGGGAAAGTGTGTGTGTGCATGTATACGTGTGTATGTGTGTGTGTGTGTGCATGTGTGTGTGTGTTTGCATACAGGGATGATTCTAGACCTCTTCCTTTCTAACCATAAATAAATGTTCAGGTAGTTAGAGTGGCATTTCCAGCAAATTGTTCTTGGAAATAGTTCTATGGGCTATTATTAATGTTTTACTTAAAAAAGAGAGAATTACTGATCAAAGTACAAAACAAAGATTGTTTTTTGAAATATACAGGTTTCATTATTATAAGAGTTATCAAGGTGTCAAATGAATTCTAACTCCCTGAATGGGATGTTGTAAGACATGTCAAATAAATACCACTTCTTAAGTTTTTCTGACCATGGACTCTTTTTCCATAGGGTCAGTGTTCTGAAAATTACAGTTTGAAAAACAAGGAAATTCAGGATCAGAAATATTAATTATCTTACAATTCATGATACCCGATATTCTAGTTCAGAATTCTGAGTTGGCTCATATGGTCTATTAGCCAAATCATTGTGACTTACAAAATCTATGAACATCAGGAAGTAGCTTGCTAGGCACTTTGTATCACATAAAAATAATTTGGATTTTTGTCATTTAAGTAAAAACGATAAACCTATCTTAATAAGAAGCATAGTGCTTCTGTTTCTAGTAATGACACAGAATAGGAAGTATTTACAAATAGTAATCATACAGAGATTTTAGTCCCTGTAGTGGTAAACAAGTAAGGTCAAAATGGTTTAAGATGATGCAAACAGGACTTTTAGAAGTTAGAAAATATTTTGATTCTATTTTTAGGTACATGATTTTGTTTTATTTAGCCTAATGTAGAGAATTATGAACAAGTGATAGTTTGTATATTATTGTCCAGCTTTAAATACATACTCATCACTATCTCTTTTATGTTTTTTTTTTTTTTGAACAATGTTATTTAGATGTTCAGTATAGCCTTAGTTAATAAAATGCAAATTTTGGAAAGGAACAGATTTTAGTGCTCTAGTAGCAGAGTAATAAAAAAAATCAGTCTTAGTGCATATTCTTTTTTATATTTTAAAGACATTCATCTGTGTTATGAGTTTTTAAATGGCCAATCATTTTATGTGTAATGTCACAATATTTTTCATCCAGGAAATATATATAACTTTACTTGACTATTTAAATACCTTCTGAGTAGTTCATAAAAGTACTTCAAGAAAAATTATAATTTTATTTCAACATGTATTAGGCTGTCATTCATGTTCTGGAAAAGGAGTTTTACCCCCTGTTACTCTATGTAAAGCACATAGATATTCATCTTAGCTTATAAAGGCAGTTAAAGTAAATGACAGGTATTCACATTTACTGACTACAGTATTAGACAGGAGTTATCTAAAAGTTGTTTGTAAAGAGCTTAAAGAATGTTAATGGAGAAAATCATATTTATTAACCTGATGTATGGACCATATTAGTAAGGCCATTTTTATTTCTTGTCAAGTTTATTTTATGTTTATTCTTTTACACAATGAGAAATTATAATAGCAATACTTTAATTAGCACTTCAGTTTTACCCAAGGAGAAAGAGCAGGAATACATGATAAGACCCTACAGTGGAAGAAAGGTGACTGCCACATCTTTAGGACATGTGTTCCCCATGCTGGTCTAAGCCTGGACTTAATTAAAATACAAGAGAATGTTGTCCTCCCATGCCCCACCACCATGGTAACAAAACACAGGTAAAAAACTAACTATGAAATACAACAAAGAGAACCACAACAGACATATACTCTGTGGTGAGCAGCCACACAATCGGATGAATTGGAGAGAAGCTAGGAGCAGAATTTTTGAGAAAAAAACCTCTGACAAACTAACTCACACTCTAAAAACAAGATACTAGTATAAGAATTTCAAGCCTCAGGTACACTACAGATAAACATGTTTCAAATCCAGTTAAACTTCTAACTCCATTAATAAAACCATCACCATACAAGCCTAGCAGAAAAAGAGGCACGCTCATCTCCAAGAAGAATATGTATTTATCTCAGTTTCTATCTCTGAAACACCATGTTTGATTTCTGACAAAATATACACGCCGTACGAGACATAATTTACGTCTTCGAGACAAACACAGTCTGATGATGCAAACCAGACTCAAATATGATAGAGGTTGGTATTATCAGACAGGGAATTTTTGACAAAAGTCACTAAAATATTAAAGACTCTAATAGAAAATTAGACAACATACAAGATCACGTAGGTTATTTAAACAGAAAGAAAAAATATAACTAAGATTCAAATGGAACTACTAGGAAAAAAAGAGATCAAAATGAAGAATGTCTTCACTGGGTTTGTTATTAGACTTGACATAACTGAGCAAAGATTTAGTGAATTTGAAGAAAGGCTGAGAGAAATTATTGGTATTAAAATACAGAGAGAAAGAACAAAATTCAAGTGTCATGAGTCAATATCAAACAATTTTAAAATATATGCAATTATAATCTCAGAAAGTGAAGAAAGAATGAGGCCAAAGATATATTTGAAAAAATGTCTAAATTTTCAGTAATAGTTGAACCGTTTCAAACACATTTGAAAGAAGCACAGAGAAGAGAACAATGAACATGGTAAAGACCAAAAAAGACCATACATAGACATTATTCAAACTGCTGAAAACCCAAAGCAAAAATAAAATCTTGAAGGCATTTAGATTTTTTGTAAATGCGTATAGTGGAAGAAGGGTAAGAAGTATAATAGACTTACCATCAACATCCTTGCAAGCAAAAAGATGGAGAGAATTCTTTAAAGTCCTAGAAGCAGAAAAAATAAAGTCAACCAAGATATTTACACCCATGTAAATATTCTGCAAAATGAAGATGATGTAAAGACTCACCCAAAACAACTAAAATAGGAAATACTTTGCTAGCAGGCTTGATTTAAAAGAAATGTTAAAGAAAAATCTTTAGTTAAAATGAATATGATATAAGGCAGAAACTTGGATCTACCAAAAAAAAAAAAAGCATTAGATATGGAATAGATGAATATTTCTTTCTTTTAATTGTTCTGAAAAAACTTTTAATCAAAAATAGTAACAATCTAGTTTATCTTTTGAGCATATTTAAAGCCAGAAAAAGATCATATATTAATTCATTTTAAAAATGAATTAGCGTTTATGATTTACTAAGTCATTAGAGGAAATTGCATAAAGTATTTTTGAATAAATAGAGCAAGATACAGAAATATGTAATTACTTATATTTAGGAATTTCTAATAACCAGTTTGTAAATGAGTTAAATGAAACAATAGCTAAAATTTATTTGCTCCATTTGATGCATCATATATATTTGACCTCTGAGAGAGAAGCAGTAAAAATAAAGGTAAAAATGTTTGCAGTTATTTTAGTAAATGGGGTACTGATATATAAGACACTTCAAAAAGCATATATAAGTATATATCATTTTATTTAAATGCTTATAATACAGCGTATATATCTTAACCCCTTATTGTTTCTACTCAATCTCCCTTTCATCCTCTATCCATATCATTTTGCGTTACTAATTAACCACATTTTCAACTTAATTTACACTTTCCCATGTTTTTTTTCATACCTACATCATCATAGATAGAGACATAGACACCCACACAAACAATAATAGCAAATACTTTATGCGAATTGTAGCAGACCCTTTACTATGTATTTTAAAAATGTTACCTCATTAATGTTTAGGATAAGTCTGTTAGGCAGTTATTATCATTACTGTTTTCCAGGTGGGAAAGCTGAGATACAAAGAAGTGAAGCAGTTTACGCACAGGCACACAGCTTGTAAATTACAGATTTGGAATTCAAGTCTAGGTTGTCCATATCCAGAATTTCCTATTCTTAACTGCCATGCTATCTTACCTTTCACTACCTCCTAATCAGTGGAAACTTGTATTCAACCTTCTGCCATAATCCATTCACAGATATGATATAACTTGATATCATATGATATCACTTTTCATATGATAATGTAGAATACATAACTAGAGGAATCTTTTAATCAAATAATAGATTGTATTAGGTTAATTAAATTTAACAAGTAGGAAAGGAGATTTTTTTTGAATAGAAGATGGGGAAGTCACTAATGGCCTAAATAAAATATTTATGAAGTTTTTATCAAGTTGTCTTATTTAACTGTCTTCACTGACATGACTAATTTTGTCTTTGGTAAATTACAATCTAAATTGTTATTTTCGGAGCTCTTAAGTCATTCTAATGAATGAAATTTGGCAACCAGCAAGAATAAATAAGCACACGTATCTCCATATATTTAAACTGTGTTGATGGGTTTCTCAGATATGATTTTAACAGTACATTTTCAGTAAATAACACAGAGAGACTTTTCTCTTAATCAAAAAGTATATACACAGAGATACACACACTATATGGTATGGGGTCAAGAGAAATTCTGGGAATGTTAAGGGAATTAAATGATTTTAAATTAGACGTTTTTAGCAACTATGCCACAGACTCTTGGATTAGAAATGGGTATTAAATGATGTTCTAATTAATCTAGATTTTATATTTGTAAATTACTGTGATTTTATTCAAAAGTCTCAAGATATTCAGGGAAATCAATTTATATGTATTCACACTTAAAAAAACTTAATTTAAATTCAATCGCATATTCATGAGACTTCTTTATTAAAAATAACTTTCAGTATTAAGACTAATTCAAACAATAAGGTGGAGATTTTTAAATAATTACAAAATTTTATTAAAATACAAAATTTTATAAATATAAATTAGCATTATTAATTTATTCCTCAAAATTTGGCTTGGAATTTGGTTCTAATGGAAGACTTTTTTTTGCCTTAGTCAAGAACATCTTAGATGTAAGAAACAGAAATTAATCCAAGCTATTCTAAAAGGAGAAAACAAATGAGATGTACGCATGCACTCACACACACACACACACACACACACACTTGCACACAATTGGAGCAAGTGGAGGGAAAAGTTATATAAAGATGTACTGCCACCTCACAGAAAGCAAAACCGAATGGGTGGGGGAAATGCAATGGGCCACCTGAGATCGTACAGGTAGAAAGCCACTGGAACCTGGCATCTAATTATGAGGCATCCTCTGTGAAGTGTCTCATCTCATCTACATCATTCTCTCAGCAAACTGGGTTTCTCTTCTCCATAATCTCATCAGGAAATGTCTATTGCAATAAAATTTACAATTGCATTTTCTCTCAAGTTTAATACTGTTAGAAATTGACTACATTATTAATCAGCAAACCAAATTCTCAGAAAGGAACATCTGCCTGGTCAGGTTGATATATTTATCTAGGATGGTGAAAAAACTATATATGGGTTATTTCTTAACAGTTAAACATATTTAAAATAGCTTTTTCACATTTTTTGCTTTATACAGTGTGATATATTAAGGGAAACTAAATAAAGAATGAATTTAAATCAAATTTTAGACTAAAGGAAGAACAATTATTTGGTAGAGAGTAATTTAAAATTTTCAGTGAAAATTCTTCAGAGAAGTTGGAAAAAATTGAAATCTAAATACTAATAAACAAAGTAAATGTGTAGTAGTCACTAATATCTAACTCAATTCATTGTACATAGAGGGTGCTAGAATAAATATTTCTTGATGAATAGAAATTTTATTAAATTTTATTCCGCAGGAATTTATGGGCTCTTATATTGGCATTTAAATAAGAAATAATTGAAGTTAAAAGGAACTTAAAGGTATTATAAAATGATGACCTCTAATTAGTCCATATTGTCTTTGTTATACCCTTGGCAAGAAATCAAATTAATGTAAATAAAATATCTACTGTGTGTCAATTAGTAAAATATCAGAAAGTTTCTGATTCATGTTTTCTTTATGTTTAATTACTATTTATTTCATTTTATGAATTTCAGCATGAAATTGAGGATAAATTTTAAATTTGGAAATTATAAGAATTCATTAATATAAAAATTTTTGGTCAGTGAATGGAAAATTTGAATTTGCTTAGCTTTGTTTATACCTTACATGGTTTTAATTGTTATTTTAATTGAATACCTCCCAAAATTTGCTTTTAAAACTGTTTATTTTCTGTCTATAAATTACTCCTACTGGTAAATAATGTTTCAAATTTGTACTTACCCCCCAGACTTTTCTTGTAAAATATTAATGAATTTCACTTTAAAGGGGAAAATAAAGTGGGATTAAAATCATACTGAATGGGAATTGTCTTGCAGATATAGGCACACATTCAGTATGTCAACTCAAATTATCTTTAAAATGGTCTTTTAAGTGCAATTGCAATATAAATAGATAAGCATACACACAAATAAACGCAGTCTTATTTCAGACATGTAAACTGCATTTTAAAAAATAGGTACTTTTATTTGCTATGCTTGAGATATTTTTGTTTTGTTTTGTTTTATTGCAGATTGCTTAAAAGCAAATAGAACTTTTATTACCCATGCCGATAAATCTTTTCTTTACAGGATTTACCATGTGATTTATTTCAAATATATTCTATTAATATTTTTTCTTTCTTTAATTCTATAAAAATCTAGTCTGAATGTAAGAGTCTTAATCCATTATTAGGACAAATGTATTAATTTTTGTTGTTTAAAAAAATAACGTATTATACCAGTATAAAAAAGATAACAATAGCTATGATATTTTACTTGCTAAATCTAAACCTTTCAGTTATACCCACTTCAATGTTAGTTTAATGCTAGTGTAAATTGTCAGATCATCTAATCTCTTTAATGCTCTTAAATTATAGTCTGTATTCACTTTTATATATGACACAATTGTAGTAGTTCTCTAATTTGGCTACATAATACAATCATTGCTGAGCTTTAAGAAACGCTCATGCCTGGTTTATATTCCCAGAATTTCTCCTTAGTTGGTCTTGCATGTTCCATTAGAATTTATGAACACTCCTTTGGTGATTCTAATATGCAGCCAACTATGTGAATCACTTCAATATGGGGTTCGCCGCTGAGTAAATGATTATATTTTAAATATGAACTTTTAGAATTTAATCTTTTTAAATCTATTACTCTAATTTTCTAACTAATCGTGTCCTTCTCGTGTTAAAGAGAAACATTTTCATTAAGTGGTTTTTGATAAATCCACTTTCTGTTTCAGTGGATTTGCCTATTCTGGATATTTCATATAAATTAAACCATACAATATGTAGCTTTTCGTTATTAGGTTGTTTCATTTAGGGTAATCCATAATTTATGATTAATCCATATTTTAGAACTTATCAGTACTTAACTCATTTTTATTGTTAAATAATATTTAATTGTATAGATATACCACATTTTGTTTATTAATTGGTTGATGGCATTTTGGTTATTTTCACTTTTGCTATTATGAATAATACTACTATGATCATTAGTATATAGGCTTTTTGTGTGAATGTTATGTCTTCATTTATCTTGAGTATATATCTAGAATTATAATTGGTGAATTATATGGCAATTCTATGTTCACTTATTTGAGGGAGCTCCAAGCTGTCTTTCACAACAGTTAAACCATTTTATATTCTCAATAGCAGTGTATGAAATAGCATTATCTCCACATCCTAACACTTGGTATTATCTGTCATTTTTGTTTTAATTATTCTAGTAGTATATTATGGGTTTGCTTTGCATTTCTTTAATGACTAATGATATTGACCATCTTTTCATGTGTATATTGGTTATTTCTATGTCTTCTTTGGAAAAATGGCTACTCAATTCCTTTGCCCATTTTTAGAATTGGGATATTTCTCTTTATTTTTAGTTGTAAGAGTTCTTTATGTGATCTTGATAATATCCTTATCGGATATAGCATTTGCAAATATTTCCTCTTATTCTATGAGTGATCTTGTTTTTAGTTCATGATATCCACCTTTATGATGAAACTTACAAGGTTTCCCCTTTCTCCTAATCCTAACCAACATTTGTTATCTCTTATCTTTTTGGTGTTAGACATTTTAGCAGATATCATGTAATATTTCATTGTGCTTTTTATTTACATTTTCCTAATATTTTTAATTTTGATGAAGTCCAATTTATCTATATATTTTTGTCATTTGTGCTTTTTGTATTATATCTGAGAAAGCAATGTCCAATCTAAAGTAATGAAACTTTACTCCTGTGTTTTCTAATTTTACTTTTCTTTCTCCATCAGCTTTATTGAGATATAATTGACATATAATATTGTGATAAATTTAAGGTGTACAAAGTAATGATTATAATTTATATGTCTATTGCAATATAACTTCTACAATAAGGTTAGTAAACATGTATATTCTTGATAGTTACAATTTTTTTTGTGTGTATGGTGAGAACTTTTAAAATCTACTTCCTTAGAAACTTTTAAATATACAGTAAAGTATTCTTAAGTATAGCTACTGTGCTGTACATTATATCACTCGAATTTATTCATGTTATAGCTAGAATTTGTACCTTTTGACCACTTTCACCATTCTTCCATTGCCCACCCCAAGCACCTGTTTCTATGAGTTAGTTACTATATTTTTTAAATTTCACATATATGCGAGATCATTTAGTTTTTGTCTTTCTCAATATACTACATCATCTTTATCCATTCATTTATCGATTGACACTTATGTTGTTTCCATGTCTTGGCTATTATAAATAATGCTGCAATGAACATAAAGATGCAGATACCTTTTTGAGACAGTGATTTCATTTCCTTTGTACATGTACTCAGAAGTGAAATTGCTGGGTCATATGGTAGTTTTATTTTAAATTTTTTGAGAGACCACCATACTATTTTCCATAACAGCTGTACCAGTTTACAGTGCACAAAAAGTTCCCTTTTCTCCTAATCCTCACCAGCATTTGTTATCTAGTGCTTTTTCGATATTAGACAGCCTAACAGATGTGAGATGATATCTCATTGTGGTTTGGATTTGCATTTTCCTAATGATTAGTGATTCCGAATAACTTTTCATGTACTTTTTGCTATCTGTATGCATTCTTGAAAATATTCAGATCATTTGCCCATTTTTAATTAGAGTATTTATTTTTTTACTGTTGAGTTCTATGAGTTCCTTATATATTTTGGATATTAATCACTTTTGAGATATATGATTTGAAAGTATTTTCTTCCATGACATAGATTGCCTTTTCATTTTGTTGATTGTTTCTTTTGCTGTGCAGAAACTTTTCAGTTTCATGTAGTCCTACTTATTTATTTTTGCTTTTGTTATTTATGCCTTCATTGTCACACTCATAAAATCATGCTAAGAACAATATCGAAGAGATTTTTCTTCCAGTTTTATGGTATCTGGTTTTAGATTTAGGTCTTTAATTCATTTTGGATTAATTTTTATTAGTGGTATAAGGTATAGGTACAGTTTCATGTGGAATGAACTTTATATCTGCATGTGAATATCTAATGTGCATGTGAATGTCTAGTTTTCCCACAACATTAATTTAAGACTATTTTCTCCATTGAATATTCTTGGCTCACTTGTCAAATATTAGTTGACCATATATTCATGAGTTTAGTTCTGGGCTCTTAATTTGGTTCCATTGGTGTATGTGTCTATTTTTATGCCAAAGTACCATAGGGTTTTGAATACTATGGCTTTGTAATATAGTTTGGAATCAAAAAGCATGATGCCTCCAGGTTTGTTCTTTCTTCTCAGGAATGCTTAGGCTATTCAAGGTCTTTTGTGGTTCCCTATGAATTTTAGGATTTTTTTTCTAGATGCCATTGGAATTATTATATGGATTTCATTGAATGTATAGATTGCTATAGGTAAGGTAGACATTTTAATAATATTCATTCTTCTAATTCAAGAATATGAGATACCTCAGTTTATTTGCAGCATCAATTTCTTTTATCATAGTTTTCTTTTATATAATTTCTTCAGTTTTCTTTTATCATAGTAATACAGTTTCCAGTTTACAAACCTTTTACCTTCTTGGTTAAATTTATTATTTTTAATGATAATGGAAATAGGATTGCTTTTTTAATTTCTCTTTCAGTTATTTCATTATTCATGTATAGATATGCAACTGATTTTTGTATATTGATTTTATATCTTGCAAATTTACCAAATTCATTTATTAGTGCAGTCTTTGAAGGCATTTTTAGGACTTTATCTATATGTAAAATCATGTCTGGTACAGAAACAATTTTTCTTCCTTTCAATTTGGATGTCTTTTATTCCTTTTTCTTGCCTGATTTCATTGCTTAGGACCCTAGTACTATATTTAACAGGAATGGTGAGAGTATGCACTCTTGTCTTATTCCTGACCTTAAAAAAAAGTATCAATTTCTTACCATTCGGTATAAAGTGGTCGCTGTGAGATTATCAAATATGGCCTTTATTATGTTAAAGTACGTATTCAATTTATTGAGAGTTTTTATCATGTGAATGGATGTTGAATTTTGTTGAATGCTTTTTTATCTATTGAGACGATCATGTGCTTTTTATATTTCATTCTAATATTATGATTTATCGATTTACATGTATGAAACCATCCTTGCATCTAAGAGATGAATAAATCCCACTGAACATGGTGTATGATCCTTTCAATATGCTGTTGAATTCAGTTTCTAATAATCGTTGAAAATTTTTGCACTATATCATGAGGGATACTGGCCTATAGCTTTTTTTCTTATAGTATCCTGTCTGGAGTTGGTATAAAGGTAATGCTAGCCTTGTAAAATGAGTTTGAGAGTGTTCCTTCTTCAATTTTCTGGAAGAGTTTTAGAAGTACTGATAATAATTCTTCTTTAAACATTTGGTAGAATTCACCAGTGAAACTATCTGATCCTGGGCTTTTATTTGGTGGGAGGTTTTTGATTACTGATTCAATCTCTTTACTTGTTATTAGTCTGTTCAGATTTTCTGATTTTTCATGATTCAGTCTTGGGAGGTTGTATGTTTCTAGGAATTTATCCATTTCTTCTAGGTTATCCAAATTTGTTGATATATAATTATTTACAGTAGTTTCTATCATACAATCTTGATTTTTTTAATTTACCTCTGTGATCCTGGCAGCTCTAGATAATTTTTTAGTTTTTCTTCTCTTTCTACATTTTTTCCTACAATGAAGTTCTCTTTCCTTACTCTTACTTCTTTATGTCTATTTAGCTTATTTAAAATGTTTGCTTTAATTATTTTATTTCACTCTTGTGACTACCATTGATTTTTACTACTCAAAACATGCCAAGTTACTTTTTCCCAAACACCTATGAAAAATCTTATGATCAACCTTAAATATTCCAGTATCATTACTGCTTCTATTTCCAATTTGGTTTTGTTTTTTGTTTTAATTTATGTAGAAACAGAATTTTGCCTAATATTAAAGTATCTCTATTCAGATTTACTGATTGCACTGATGGTGAGTATATATCATCACCACTTTTTTACACCTCCCTCTATAGGCTGGACTAAGTGAATCACTTCCAAATAATAGAGTATTAAAAGAGAAAAATAACAACTTTGAAGTAGAAAAAACTGGCAGACACTTAACCAAGTGATCAGGTTAACATCACCAGTGATAAGTCCTGTCAAAATAGAGACACACTGCCTCTGTAGTAATTTTTCCCAGACTCTATAACTTTAATGTATTCATGAGAAAAAAAATGGCAAACCAAAAATTGAGACATTCTTCAAAATACCAGGCCAAAATGCCTGACCTTTAAAAGTATCAGGGCCATAAAAGATAAGAAAAGACTGAGAAACTGTCACAAATTGAAAGAGACTAAGGAAACATGATGACTAAATGGAACATGATGTCTTAGTTTGAATCCTGAAACAGAATAAAGCTGTTAATAAAAAACTGGTGAAATATAAAAAAAATCTATAAATAATAGTAGCATACCAATGACAATTTCTTAGTTTCGATAAATGTAATATGCATTCGTTGATAAAAACATTAAAGAAAGCTAAATGAAAAGTGAAAAGGAATGCTTTATACTATCTTTGTAATATTTCGGTAAACCTAAAATGATTTAAACATAAAACTAAAAAGGTACATAATACCATATCACAAATGGTTATTCTCAGAATTGTAAAGATTTAACTTTTTACCCAAATATCCTGTTAGTGTAAAGAAATATAATTAAAATATATATGTGTAGCTATAAGTATATCTATCTATCTATCTATCTATCTATCTATCTATCAATCATCTATCTATCTATCTATATAATAGGATTTGTGGCAGAATTTGAAAAACTGCCTATGAAAATTATGTGGAATAATAAATCCCAGGCTTTATTAAAAAATAATGCTTAAATAGGTAGATACTTATATATATAGATAGATTTATACATCTATATGCATATATTAATTGTCATATAATATATATTTTATAATATATACAATTATTATATCATTAGTAATGATATAATAATATATGAATTATATATACAATAATTAAGACACTATAGTGTTGTTTTAGGAAGGATTATTTGTATGTGATTTGACCTCAGCTGACTAATATAACTTTAGTTTCTGCATTGTCCTCTTTATTTCCTAATCTTCTGGCCCACTTATTTTAGAATTGGCCAATGTCCTTCCCATCAATTTTGTTTCATATTCCTGGGATAATCTCTACTTCACCTCATTAAATTTAATTCACTCTCCTGGTTTAAAATAAATACCAATTTCTTAGGTCTTTTTGTAATAACTAGCTGGATAAATTTTGAAAATCTATTTGATAAACCCAACACTCCTAAGAAATCCTAAAATGGCAATTTTATATTTATCTCTATAAGTAATTGATAAATGACTCCTGTGTTAGTTTGCTAGCACTGCCACAACATAATAGTATAAACTGAGTGATTTAAACAAGAGAAATTTGCTTTCCCACAGTTCTGGAGGCTAGAAGCCCAAAATCAAGGCATCTCCATGTTTGGTTTCTCCTGAGGCCTTGCTCCTCAGCTTGCAGACAGCTGCCTTCTCACGGTTTCCTCACATTACCTTTCCTCAGCACACACATCTTTGGTATTCCTTTTTCTAATAAGTGCACCAGTTATATTCGATTAAGGCCTCAGCCTAATGACCTCATTTTAACTTAATCACCTCTTTAAAGATTTTTATTTTCAAATATGGTTACATTCTGAAGTATTAGGATTGGGACTTAAACATATGAATTGGGTGAGGGACACATTTTAGCCCATAACATTCTCCATTTGATTTAGCTTCATGAGGACTTGGCACATGTCTGTCTTATCTATGTCTTTATGTAGGTTTTTTTTAAAATAAATTAATGAAAAATGTATAAATGACCGTTGCCTTGCATGTGGAAGTAAGTCATAACTTTATTTTTATTTACAATATAGTCTAAATTAAGCTTACTGCCTCGATCCATAAGCAATAGAACAGTTTAAGTTGGGTAGAGCTATATTCACAATCTAAGACAATGATAATCATTTCAAAACTAACTATAATATTAATATCACTACGGAGACAGTTTTCTCCATAATTTTCCATTTTCTCTACTTATAAATTTTAAAAAGGAATGCCATGAAAACAGAAAAAATTCAATGTGATTAGATTATGCTAACCCATATGTTCTTGAACTAGGTTCCTGAAGCTGATTCCTTAAGAGATTTAAGTTTATGCTCTTCTTGAGCTGTCTTCTTGTTAACAGGCAATCATTTTCCTGACTGAATTTTTTATAACAGCTCTTATGTAAAAATTGGCTCTTTCAAAGTTCTTATATTTGTATCTTGTTTTAAAAATACAGAAAAGGAAGTGTATAATTTCATTTTAATAGCACATAGGCATGCATTTAAAAGAATCCCAATGCACCATATAGTTAAGGAATATACAAATTACATGAAATGTTCATCTTTACATGCATTCAGTAAACTTTTTAATAAAGTATAATATTTTAAGAAGAGTTTAATTGCTAAGGACACAGTTCAATGCATTTTCATTTTCATTAAGTTAAATGACCAATATAACTTGCACCCATATAAGAAATAGATCCATCTCTCCCTAATGCCTCCCTCAAGTTGATAGCTTCCTACTTCCTTCCAAGGTCACACCTATCATGACTTCTATCTCCATATGCTTTCTTCACATGTTTTAAACTTTATACAAATTAAATTATACATTATATATTTCTTTTAAGTCTAGCTTTATTTATAAGCATTCACTCAAGAATATGCTTATGAATCTATCAATTTGTTGTACATAGCAATAGTTTGTATAGTATTCCATTCAGTAAACATATTTTAATTTGTTCATCCCATTGTCGATGAATTTTGGGTTGTTTTCATTGTTTGTTTTTTCTTTATTTGACATAAATGGTACTATTAGATTTTTTGTACATGTGTGGTATAAATATATGTACCTATGTTGGTCTTATACTTATGGAAGCTAACTATAATATTAATATAACTATTAGAATATCTGGGTCATAGTATATACACATTTTCATTGTTAGTAAATTCTGCCAATTGTTTATCCAAGCAGCACTACAACTTCCATTTGGCTCTCTTTTCTTGGGTGACTTACCCCTGAATCTCAGCCACCATATTTTGAAGAAGTTAAGAAGCTACAACTTTAGTTGAGATTTTACCTTATAGCATGCATCATCCACTCAACATGTGAGTGAGAAAACTCTCAGATGAATCCAACTTCCAGCCTACATGGCCACCCTGATGAGTGCCAAGTGGAGAAGAGAAGAGCAGACCCTATCGAACTTGCTCGAATTATAGTTTTGCAAACAAATATTTATGTTGCCATCATTTTGATCCACTAAGTTTTGGACTGGTTTGTTATGCAGCAGTTGATAAAAAGGAGAAAATTTCATTGACTAGCTTATAGATGATGATAAGTAAAGAATTATGACATCATTATTATTTAGGACATGTTTAGATAGTCGTATATTTGATCAATATGTAACTATAACATTTCTATGAATATCTATTTTAGACTATTCTGATGTTACATATGATGTCATATAATTTCTCAAAGTAGATTACCTGTATCGATCAATGATTTTTATGAATAAATTGATGGGAACTATAAAATTTGTAATTTTTACCATATAAATTAAGAAAAAATGGAGTATATATACATATATACACATATATATACACATATAACTTATATTTATATTTTTAAATATATTAAAAGCAGGAATTAATTCCACTAAGGAGTCATATGTGAAAACTAGCAATTGTCTTAGTCAGATATTTTATTGATTTGTAAAAGTGTTTTTCCCCTTTTTGAACAAACTGACCTTAATATTTCTAAAAAATATTTTAATCTTGGAATTTATGTGATTGAGCCATCATCAGTATATCTTATAGAATAAAATATTATGAAAATTTTTCAAAATATATTACAGGAATATACTTTTTATGGAGAAACAAATCTTCAAACAAATCTGTAAAATTTTATCCCCAAACTCACTCTCTCTTTCTCTTTCTGTGTCTCTCTCAAAAAGATACTAAAAAAACAAACAAAAAAATCTATGTTAAAAGAAAGTCACAATCCAGACTTTTTATACTAAACTTTATTGAGGTATAATTGAAGAAATAAAATGTATTCATTTTAGGTGTGTTTTGACAAATGTATATGCTTATGTAACCAGCACTACAACCAAGGTATAGAATGCTTCCATAACAATGAAAAGTTCCTTTGGTGACCTTTCTGTTTTACTTTCCCTCTCAATACACCTAGGCCTCAGCAATCAATGACCTGCTTTCTGTCTTACCTGGAGTTACATATAAATGGAATCACACAGCATGTACTCTATTATGTTTGGTTCTTTGCTCATTATAAACTTGTTGAGATTTAGTCATAATGTATTTGATATTCATATATTTAGGAGTGTAATTGTTGGATCATTTATAAAAGATACAGAAAACTTTGTAAGAAACTGCCATAATGATTTTCCAAAGTGATTTTAACCCTATGAATTTCCACTGAGAGCCTTCCTCCTGCTCCACATCTTTGCCAACACTTGGTACTCTTAGTCATTTTAATATCAGTCATTATATTATCAGTGGGTATATAGTGCTATCTGTGATTTTAGTTAACATTTGCTTGATGACTAATGTTATTGTGCATTTTTCATGTCCTTATTGGCCATTTGCTATTTCATGAAGTATCTGTTCAGATATCTTACACATTTTTATTGGGTTGGTTATCTTTTTATTAATGAGTTCTAGGAGTTTGATGTATTTTAGGTACTACTAGTTTGTGTCAGATAGATGTATTATAAATGTTTTTTCACCTGCTCTATAGCTTCATTTTTTTTTTTTATTAAATTTTTTTAGAGCAGAATGTGTTAGTATTGAACTGCAATTTATATATATGTGTGTGTATATATAAATTTTTATGGTTTGGGCTTTTTTGGATTTTTTAAAAATTATTTTGCTTGCTCTGTGGTTTTGAAGATTTATTTGTATGTTTTTTTCCTAGAAAGATAATAGTTTTGTTTTTACCCTTCATTCTGTGTTTCACTTTTAGTTTTTGTTGGCTCATCTGGGGGGTTCGGCACTATTTGTTAAAAAATACTTTTAGCCATTGAGTTGCCTGGACCTCTTTGCAAAAAATCAGTTCACTTTATGCATGTATTTCTGACTATTGTGTTCAATTACTTTATATTTCTATTCTTAATCCAACCAAACTGTATTAATTATGATAGCCCAATAATAAATTTTAAAATCATTAAATAAAAAATGATTTTAAAATTTATTATTGGGCTATCATAATTAATACAGTTTTTACATAAATTTTACTATTGATTTGTTTTTTTCTACATTAAATCCTGGAGTGGTTTTGATTGTGATTGCATTGAATCTATACTTCAATTTGGGGAGAATTTTTATCTTTGTGATATCAAATTTTTTAATATATTTCTTTACATCTTCATTAATTTCAGCAGTTTTATAACTTCGGAATTTGAATCTTGCACCTGTTTTGTTAAGCATTTCTGTATTTGAATTTTGATTACATTATTAACGACATTTTTTAAATCTCTATTCCTGATTATTGCTAACATATCAAAATATAATTGAGATTATATTCTCTTATGTCTTCTGACCTTTCTCACTGATTAGCTCACTGAATAAACTCTCTGATTAATTCTAGTAGGATTTTTTGTTTTTGTTTTATAGTTTTCTTGAGTTTCTACATACACATTTCTGCCTCTTGGTATGTCTAAAATTTTTTATTTGATACCAAAAATGATAAATATTATGTTTTTAAATATTTAAAAGTTTAAATATTATGTTTTACATTATAAAAGAAAACATGGGCTTTTATTTTAAGAAAATTAAATTATTTGCAGATTAATTGGACTTATTTGAGATCTGTTTTTAAACTTTGCTAACACAGGACTAAAATAAATGTGACTCCAGGGATATTTCAGCCTTGTACTTAAGCATGCCTCCTGGAGGTGTGTTATTGAATGTTCCAGCCGATTCTCAAGGACTCTCCATCCTGGCTGGTCAGAGCTTGAAAGTCTCTCCAACCTGTGTAAGTTCTGAAAATAGTTCAGCTTTCAACTTTTCATTGTGCCTGTAAGGGGGTGTAGAATTTCATTTTATGCATGTGCAATCCATTATGCAAGAAAGATTCTTTGCATATCTCTGAGACTCTTTTTTCATGTATCTCCTTGCAGGAACTCTGTCTTGTAAATGTCAGCTGCCTCAGCCTCCCCAAATGCCAGTTATATCTTTAAAATTAGTGAGACTGCCAGGCTCTTCTTAAATACTTGCTCCTTGTCCTTGAATTTCTGAAATTACCTTCAGGCTTAAAGCCAGGCTATTGGATGGCTTACATCCTTTGTTTCCATCTCTCAGGGATCACAATCTGGTGCTTCCTCTTGAATACGGTCTGCCAACAGTGGTTTCATATAGCTTTTTAATTGTGTATAATGAGAGTTCAAGTTGTGAACATCCCATATCAGACCAACATCACTTTTAAAAAGATGATGTCTGAAATTTAAAAATTGGTTGACTATGGTATATATCTATAGATACATAGATAGATAGATCTACATGTTCTTGTAGTTGGAGGAGAATTTGTCATTTTTTTTCAATAATAATCACTTATATTGCATTTGGAGAAGAGATTAAAAGCTCATATTGTGTCTAAGTGATTGTAAAATAAACCATGATAAATGCAGCAATAATTTTTGCAAAAAAAAAAAAATAGCCTGTCTTTTAGTGGTGTGTGTTAATTTATTTGCTGATTTTTCACATTATTTTCCTGTGATGATCCTTAATTTTACTTTTATAATCATTCATTGCTTAACTCTCATTTCTAACTATGAACATATATTAGTTGTTCTCCAATTTAAAGTGGGATTGTATAGAGTAGGAAAAAAGTGAGGGGTAACACAAGCTATTTTCTATATATATTATAATTATATATAAAATATATATAAAATAATAAAATATATAAAATATATGTTTTTCATGATAGATAAATTTGAATTAAACAGGTCAATATAAGAAAAGCTATATTTGTTTATTCAGAATAAAATTGGAAAAAATGTCCTTTTGTTTATGGATACAATCATCAGCTGCAGAAATTGTCCCTAAATTAATCCTCTCCTTTCTACAGACTTTACAATATTTTATTCAATAGAATCATCTATTTTCAATAATTTCTTTTGTTGCAATGCCAGGGAATATTATTTATTGCACTCATAGTAGCAGTTAAACCATTTTCCAGGAACAAAACAATGTATATTTCAGTAGACATTGTGACAAAGTATAATATTAGAGATTTGATCTGACACTGAGCATTTAAATACACATCATTTAGTCCTGTACTTACAGTAATGTTAAGAAATTATGAAATGAAGGTCGTGACAGGTGTGAGAAACAAAATTATAAATACAAATAAGAAAAACCATGAATGGTTTTAAATATCTGGAGTTTATTCATGACATCATTTTCTACTTTTCTGATACATATGCCACATCTTAATTCATTCCCTATCATTCTATTTGAGAACCAATGTTTTTTGAGAAGTTGGATGCCATAAATGAAATGTGTGTGTGTGTGTGTGTGTATGTGTGTGCGCGCATGTATGCATGTACACTTACAACATTAATACAATATCCAAAAGAGACAACAGTAATGTAAGTAATAGTGAGCAAATGATGTTGCTCATTCCAAAGTTTCTTTTATGAAAGTATTTTGATATTCCCTCACATATGTTAGATTTTTTTTCTCAAAAATATCTCTCTATTCATATTTTTATTACACAAAAAGAACAATGTAGGTAGATGTAAAATATGCTAATATAGGTTGTTATTGGCTAAATTGTGTCCTCCCAAATTCATATATTGAAGCCCTAACATCCAGTGTGATCTTTATTTGGAGATAGGGTATTCAAGAAGGTAACCTTATTTAAGTTTAGTTAAATGAGCTCATTAGGGTGGAGCCTTAATCAGATAGAGCTTATAAGAAGGGAAGAGACACTAAAGTTCACTCCTCTGCACCCTCTCACACTGCCTTCTCTGTTCCTGCACTTGCACAGAGGAAAAATCATGTGAGGACACAGCAAGAAGGCCTTGGTCTACAAACCAGAAAGAGAGATCTCACCAGAAACCTACCATGATGACACCTTGATCTTTGTCTTCTAGAATTCAGAACTGCATAAAAATACATTTTGTTTAAGCCACTCAGTCTGTGATACTTTGTTTTGGCAGCCTGAGCAGACATACATAAGTTGATGTTATTTTTATGTTAAAAGCTTTGGTAAATCAATTATCAAGATTCTTAAACTTAATGTCAAGTTATTCTAATCAATGCAAAAAGAAGTTTATGATATTTTAAGATGTAAACTACAATAATTTATGTGACATTTAACTATAATATTTAAGCACTTTCTCATTCACTTCTATCCCTTATGTCCCAAAGATTATTTTTTTATAGGAAATTGCATATAGAACCAGACTTTGCCATCGACGATAGTCAAATTTTTAATTAAATTTATTCAGGTGACATTGGTTAATAAAATTATGTAGGTTTCTAGTGTACAATTTAATAATACATCATTTGTGTATTGCATTGTGTTTACCACCCAAAGTCAAATCTTCCGTTACAACGTCAGTTTTTTGAGGCTAGAATTGGTCACAGTAATTGTCAGGTGATCATAGGTTTCCTATATTAGCTCAAGCAGGTTTTATTCCAGAAACAAAATGGACCATGTTTCATGAGATGCTAGGCCACTTTTTATTATAGTTCTTATATGTATACATACCCTTTTAAGACCATTAGTTTAAATATGAATGACTTATATTACTATGCATGGTGGGGATTGATAGTTAACTACATTTCATGATAGCTATATTAAAAATCACAAAGTATTAAAACAGATGAATGGGCTTATTTTAAAACACCATATTAAGTATGGCTTGTAAATGGTGGCAAATTAATAATATTTTGAAATAGCCTTATTGGGCATTTAAGATTTATCTTAAAATAGTAAGTTTTATGAAAGTTCCTCATATTGTGCAAAAGTATGTCATTTGAAAGAAAAAAGAAAAGCATTAAAATAGCACATGAAACTGTTTGCATAAAGCACTTATCCCAAAGAAATTCTTAAAGCTGCATTAGGATTAATCTAGACTAAAACTTGACACTACTGTTGACCACTCAGGCATTCAAGATCCCTTGACACTCGTTGAAATAGCAGAGGTATTAACCCTCCAGTTCTGGCCTTATTCCAAACCTATTAATTAAAACTTCTCTACCTTATATTCCCCACATATTTCCAATTAGGAAAATTATTCTTCATTTCTTTTTGATATTGCTGCTGGGAAATGTTCTGGCACAAATCTCCTGTATCCGTTCTCCCTTGGACTTTAACTTCAACACAGCTTGGAATTTGGGATAAATGACATCTTTATATTTAAGGTGTTCTGCCCTCTAATAAACATGCACCACTGGACATTTTATTGAGCCTGCTGTTCAGATAAAACATGGCAACTTGCTTATATGTTTTAATTTCTTAATCATAAAACATCATAAGAGAATAAAAGTGAATGGCAACTTCCCGAATATTTTAATGTACAGGGAGGAATTTCCTGACAAGAAAGCAGAAGTTGTACTAATCAAAACAGAGCTACGAGTTGCCAAGCTTTTTCTTTTTTTCACTTTTAAACCTTTACAGCTGGCTATGTGTGTGTGTAGTGGGGGTGAGGTTGCAGAGAACAGATGGGATGAATTATATATTTAAACAGCCTTTGACATAATGTCAAACACCTTGGCTTTTACTCTGTAAATGGAACTTAACTATTTTCTCATTTATTGCAGCAATAACATTCTTTGCATTTTATTAAAATATTATAGACTAGACAAGCAATAAAACATATATTAAAATTTTAAGTTGTGTACTACAGTGACAAAGTGATATCTAAGAGAATACTAAACGATCTATTTTAAATTAATAAATGCCAAACAATTCATTTTTTATTCTCTGAAAAAATTGTTATTCTATTGCACAAGTTGAAAATTATCTCTTTTCATCTCCTAACATTAAGAATATTTCTAAGTCAATGTTTATTTCAGAAAGTTATTCGCTGTTTGAGAAGTGAGAATGGTATAGAGGCTGCTGCCAGCAAGAATCTTCTTGGCCTACATTTTTACAAATGGAGTCTGTGTATTGTGTAAAGGCAGAATTTAAGATGGATTAATTATTTTGTTCATTAATTCAACAAATATTATTTGAGTAACTACCACATAAAATATATGAGTCTAGGAATTAAAACAAAGTCCTTAACCTCAAGATGCTTACCTTTTATTGGGTAAGAGGCAGTAAACACCTAAACAAATATAGGATATTAGATAGTTATAAGAGCTGCGAAGAACAGATAATAAAGACACTTAAGTAAAGAGTACTATGTACCTAAGATGGTCAGAGATGGTCTATATGAGAAGGTGCTGTATGAACAGAAACATGACATAAGTGGTAGAGTGAGCAATGTAGAAGATATGTGAAAAAATATTTCCAAACAATGAAATAGAAAGTGCAAAATACCTGAAACTGAAGGATGCTTGCTGTGTTTGAGGAACTGTGTGGAGAGTGCCATGGTGCATTAAAGTGAGCAAAGAAAGAAAAGAAATGCTTGTGTTTTAAGAGTAGTGGCCTCATGGGCTGTTTTTAAAGACATTGGCTTTTCCCTGACTGTGTTTAGCATAGAGTGTAAGGTTAAGGTGGACAAGGAGTTTACCTATGAGGCTTTTGTAATAATCCAGGTTTGAAATGATAGTGGTTTAGATCAGAGTGTCAACCAATAGTAATAATAAGCATTGGTTAGATTCTGGAGGTAATTCGAAGGTAAAAACTGTAAGTGATCTAATGGATCAATGTGTATATAAGGGAAAGAACAGAATGAATGATTACTATGAGGATTTCATTCTTTGCAACTGAATAAATAAAATATAGTTTAATGAAAAAGGTAATAGCGAGGATATTTGGTTGAATATTTCCTCCCCTTGAATTCACACTGACCCAAAATCTCAATATGTGAACTTACTTGGAAGCACGGTCTTTGAAGATCCTTAGGATAAAAATTGCAATGAGATAGTACTAGGTTAGTGTGAGCCTAAATCCTATAACAACGTTCTTATAACACTAAGTACAGAAATACACAGAGAGCAGAAAATATAAAGACGGAGGCAGAGATTGGAGTGATGCATCTACAAGCCAAGAGTCACCGAAGATTGCTGGCAACAAGATAAAGTTAAGAGAAAGGCATAGAGAGGATTTACCTTCAGAGCCTCTGGAAAAAGCCAATCCTTCCATCACCTTGATTCCAGACTTCCAGCCTCCAAAACCGTGAGAGAATAAATTTCCATTGTTTTCAGCCACTAAGTTTGTGGTAGTTTGTTATGGCAGTCCTAAGAAACATGCGGAGGAGAAATGAGGAGTTAGTAGAAAATTAGTGGCTTGATTTTATGCATATAAATGTGAGATGTTCATTATACATTAAGGAGAGATGAAAAATGGGCAAAGTTGGCCATAAAAGTCTGGACTTCAGAGGTGAATTTGGGCTAACTATAATTATGTGTATATCATTAGAATGGTTGATATTTAAAGTTGTCAGCCAATGAAACCACCTACAGAATGAATATAATTGTGAAGAAAATTTATAGAAATACTGAGTTGTTGGATATTCTAACATTTAGAATTTAAAGAACTAAGGAACCAGCAAAGGAGAATGAGAAAGACTAGAAGCCAAGTGAAGAGAGTTTGAAGCAGAAAATCCTTTAACAAATGTTAACAGGTCAAGTAATATGGATGATGGGAATTGAATATTGAGTTTAACCATGTGGAAAAAACTGTTGACTTTTTCAAATAGTTGTTTAACGGAGCAGGGTCAGGCAACACCCTAACTGGTTTAAATTCCAAAACACATCAATTAGAGTGAATTCAAAGTGCAGGTTTGGGAGTTTGGCTGGAAATAGGAACAGAGAAATGGGACAGAAGCTTGAGGCAGATGTAGGTTCAAATATTTAAGGATTAAATTTCCTTGCTCGAATAATAAAAAATAAATATTTGTTCTATGGAAACTTTTAAGTCATGCTAGTGTGCAGAGTGTACCATAGAATTGGGAAATTTACATGTCGACCTAATTACAAAGAGATAAATCTGTCTCACAACAGATTTGGCTATGATATATAACAATTTAATTATGTATGGCAGTAGTATTTTGTCCATTCGCATCAATAAGTAAAAAAAATTGTATATAAAATACAAATGGAAATTGTAAGGGGAATATATTGAAATGTCTTCCATTATGGCTCTAAGGAATAAAAAAGTTCAAATGTCTCAAATTTAATATAGAACTGTATGATCTCTAATTTCTATAATAACAAGTCTATGGAATTTCCAGTGCTATCCAGAACATCAAAAAAATGTGAATATTCTCAATTATTATAGCCTTTATTTTTTTTCTAAATTCTTTGTAATGTTTAATAAATGTTTTCCTCATTTATCTATGCTATGATTAAAACCAAAGATTTATATAATTTAACTTTGATGTTAATAACCAAATTTTAAATTTATAAAAACTCAGTTCCTTTTACCATATTTGAAAAGTGTAACTATATATCATATTTTGGGGCATATAGCTACCTAGAAAGACAGACTTAATGTGGTTGTCATGATCTATCCATTCTAGCACTAATTATAGTTGATTTTTTATGCTCCTGACTCCTTCTATTCACATTTTTCTATTATCCTTTTATGTTTTATTTATTTCATTTATATTCAAATTATGTAAAGCCATGTTTATTAAGAAATTAAGTTACATACTTTCTAAAAAGATAATTGTGTTAACTTAAGCTCTTTATTATGTAAAGTTTGTAATGCAGTATTTTAATTATTTTTTCTGGCTTTATTGAAATATAATAGATAATGAGTTGCTCATATTTACATTGTACAATTCAATAAGATTTTTCAATTATATTTGGCATACCGTAATAATATATTAGGTTCAGTTGTACAGCATAATGATTAGAGATCTCTATAACTCACAGTGTTCACTAAATCTAGTACCCCTCTTCCCCGTTACATATTTATTACAACATCATTAACTATTTTCCTTATGCTACACTTTATATCTCCATGTCTATTTTGTAACTATCTATTTGTACTTCTTAATCCCTTTGCCCTTTTCCATTGTTTCCTCAAACCCCCTACCATTTAGTAACCCTCAAAATATTCTCTGTATCTACACTTTTGTTGTTATTGTTTATTTTTTTCTTTAGATTCCACATGTATGTGAAATCATATGATATTTGTCTTTATTTGACTTATTTCATTTAACACAGTACCCTCTAGGTCCATCAAGGCAATATCTTTTTCCATCCCCTTCCTTTTAGTCTGTGTGTGTCTTAATCTGAAGTGAGTCTCTTACAGGCAGCATATGTAGGAGTCTTGTTTTCTTATCCATTCAGCAACTTTATCTTTTGGTTGGAGCACTTAATTCTTTTCCATTTGAGGTACTTGTTGATTGGAATGTAGTTATTACCATTCTTTATTCCTGTTTTTGATATACGTTTTTTCTTCTTAAAGAAGTCCCTCCAACATTTCCTGTAATATTGGCTTGGTGGTGATAAATTCTTTTAGCTTATTTTTGTCTGGGGAGCTCTTTATCTGTCCAGCTCTAAATGATAGCTTTGCTGGATAAAGTATTCTTAGTTGTAGATCCTGGGTCTTCATCATATCAAATATTTTTTCCCAAGCCCTTATATCTTATAGTTTCTTTTGAGAAATCAGCTGCCAGTCTTATGGGTGTTCTCTTGTAGATAATTATCTGATTTTCTCTTGCTGCTTTTAAGGTTCTCTCTTTGTATTTAACTTTTGGCATTTTAATTATGATATGTATCAGTATGCACCTCTTTGGGTTCTTTTTAGGGACTCTATAAGCTTCCTGGGGTTGTATGTTCATTTCCTTCACCAGGCGAGGGAAGTTTTCCATTATTATTTCTTCAGTGTCTTGTTTTCAATAGCTCTTCAACATCTTATTTTCCTTCAGGTACTCCTATGACACGGATATTTTTACATTTAATTGTGTTCCATAGGCTCCTTAAATTACTATTATAGTCTTGGCTTCTTTTTTCTTGCCATTCTGATTGAGTGCTCCTGGTTTCCCCATCCTCTCTATCAATCCTCTTTATCTACTTTATTGATTCCTTCTAATATACTCTTCATCTCAGATAATGTATTATTCTTCATTTTCTGACTGGTTCCCTTTTATAATTTTCATTTCCATTTTTATGTTTTTTATCTCTTTGTTAAAGTTCTCATTGAATTCATTTACTCTTCCCCTAAGTTCATTGAGCATCTTTATATCCAATGTTTTGAACTCTGCATCTGTTAGATTTCTTGACTCCATTATTCCTGGGTCTCTGTTCTGTTCTCTCATATGGCTTCTGCTTCTTTGTCTTTCCATTTTGGCTGCCTTTCTCTGTCTGTTTCTATGTACTAAGCAAAGCTCCTAAGTTTCCTGGTCTTATTAGCATGACTTTGTGTATTAAGTGTCCAGTGGCACAGTCCTGAGAGGGGTTCGGCTTCAAGCTAAGTTTACCCCAGCCTGTGCCCCTCCAGAGCCACTTATTAAGATTCAACAAGCAATTCATTTATAGTTGCCTATAGTGCCTATAGTTGCCTCAAGAGGCCACACCAGAAACCGCAGTCAGCTGCCACCAGTGTGCGTCTTGGAGTTGGCTCAGCTAGGAGCACAGGACTCGCAGAGAACACAACTGGATCTGGCTTGTGTGGGGCTGAGAGTTGGGAGAAGCGGAGTTTCAGAGAACCCTCTGAGTGGAGTGACTTCTGTTATCTAGTTCGATGATGTCTCTGCTACAGTGGCACTGAGTCTGCATGCTGGGAAGCGGGTAGGGCTCAGCAGAGAAACAATGGATACCACCAGCACCTCTGCCTAGGAGAGAGCTTCGCCTTTGGTCCTCCCTCCAACAGTTCCATGTTCCCCTATAAGACCCTGGTGTCCTCTGAGCAGCCCACCCAGCACTGATGCTCAGAGTGAGCAGGTCCGTCACCATGAAGCCGCTTGCGGACAAGGCCCCTTTATGAGCTACCACAGCCTCTGTCTCATTTAGTCGCCTGGGACTAGGCAGCCTCACATCTTCACCTCCTCCTACCTTCAACTGTTGTGGGGTGATTTCTTATTTCTCTCCCTAGTTTAATTCTAGATCTCAGATGACTCTGCTTGCTGTTTGCTCCATGTTTCTGTCACAACCTTGATTTGGCCGCAGGAGGGACGAACAAAGCCTCTATAATCTATGCCATTTTTTTCCCAATCCTCCAAAGAATTTATTTTTTTATATTATCTTTCATAATTCTGCCTGGAATTCAGAGGACCTGGGTTTTTTTTCATTCTTCTGATAAGCCGATATCTGTGGAAAATTCCAGCATTCTTGTGTATTCTGTGCATTAGTTTCCCCTCTAACCAACGACTTTACCTGTGACTCAGTTGTTTTCCATTTCTTTGGAAAGAAATATCTAAACAAATTGGTAAGTATTATTTTATAATAAATTATATCTGACTTTAATGACTCCTAACAAAATACACTGATTAAAGCAAAAAGCATTAAAATGATGAGATAAATATTCTGAAGGAATCTGTTACATGCCTTAATAATACATAACAGCAAGAATGGGTATAGAATGAGCTATTGGCACCTCATGTAAATCTGTAATTTTTGTGAATGAATACAAACACTTGGATGATATTGTTAAATTTTGATAAAGTATTTCTTACTGAATCTCCATTAAAGTAATGTTTTTGATAAATTTTATAATACATTGTTATATACTTTCTATTTATTAAAATTGTCATGTATCTAATTGCATTTTATGCTGATTTTGTCATAAAAATTAGTATGTATGAAATAATAATAAAAAAAAACACAATGGAAATTTGTTCCCTGGAAAATATATCAGAAAACTATAGCATAACTTAGATATTTTCAGTATCACACTATTATTTAAGAGTAGATTAGTGTATTGCTAATCAATTGTTTCATATCTTTAGTATCATTATATGTACCATGCTTTTTCTGTCCTTTAACAAATCAAAGAATAAATGGAATACAACAATGAAATTTCTGGGTAAAAATGGAGAGTTAAAGGGGAAAATGGACTTTATCATTTTGGTTTTGGTAAAATAAACTTTGTTTAATTTTATACAATTACAGTGTATAAGAATTGAATCACTGGTATAACATGTATCATTGTCTACCAAGTTATTTTAGAAAACCATTGTTAATAATAAGAGAAATAATTTACATTACTTATGAAAAGGATAACTTCTATTTTTATTAAGGCTTTATTATTGAAATTCAGGTGTTACATTTGCTGGAAGAATTACATTTACTCTCATTCATTGCACTTAAGTAAAAGAGAACAAAACATAATAACCCCAAATAAGGAAGAGGCAAAATCTTTTTTGATGCAGGTCCCTCTTTCTAGTAATATGCCCCACACGTTCAATTAGCTAAACTTCCTCAGATTCTGTTATTTGTCTCAATAATCACTGATAGCCCCATATTGTGCTTGGGTTTCTCCTCCTCTGCCATAGCCAAAAGAGCCTCCAGGCTGAAAGTAGTCTATTGTAAGACTCATCTATTCTTCTTTCAAGCATCATTATTTTGTATGGACTGTTACACCATTTGCTATGCTTTAAGGGAGTAGAACAGATCTAATAATCAAAACTTCATCTTGATGAAAACAGAAATCCTTTGGATAGTTTCTACTCCTTCGGATAGTTTCTACTCCTAATAGGCTTTTCAATTGATCTAATGGTATTTTCACTTCAGATATGTTTTTCAACTCTAGATGTTCTGTTAATTTTTTTGTATCATCCATGCATTTTAACTTAAATTCGTCAGTATTTTATAACATCTTTCAAAGTCCTTGTCTACTAAATGATGATCTTTCTCATTTCCAGTTCGGTCTCTATTGTCTGATTTTTATCCTGAGTAGTGATGACATTTTTATGCTTTTCACATGTCTGGTAATATTTGGAAGGATGCTGGCCATTGTATTGTTTCTGAGTTTTGGAGTTTTTTAAGGAATATCAGGTTCTTTTCATTTGTTTGATTGATTTGGTTTGGTTAGGCAGATAAGTTGCTTGGGGATATGTTTGACCATTTCAAGGATACATTAAAGTGATATCACTTTGGTGTTTGTCAGGTTTTTTCACTGTAAAGTTACTCTTTTATCCTCTTTGTCAAACTGTACTCATTGAAAGAAAGTCACTATAACAGTTCGGAGAGTTATGCTATACCTCCTTGAAGGGAGATCATTAATATAAATTATTTGGACTGCATATACAAATAGAGGATTTGTTTCTTTTCCCCCAATTTATTCATTTATATAAGAATTTATTTATACAGTATGGACTTGTCAATATTTATTTTATATTTTTGGTTATAAGACAATACTACTTTATTTATTTTTTTGTTCAAATTATTACAGCTTTGGCCATTGGGAGTTCTTTCAGTTGAGCTCCCAATAAGGGTTTCTGTGCCTTTCGACCTAATCCCATAATTGTTTGTGTGTTTGTGTATGCATGTAGGTGTATATGTGTTTTTTGTTTTGTTTGTTTGTTTGTTTACCCTATCTCTACTTTCTGGCACCGCAAGATGCCAGATCTCGCATATGTTCCGCCCCAGTCCTAGAAGTAATTATTTCTCCCAAATCTCCTGGTTTACTTTATTGGAGAATAGTATCACAAACCAAGATCTGGGTGCTAGGTATATTGTATTTGTTGTTTGCTCTGGATTTATTATCTCATTTACAGCAATTATTTTAAGTACCTTATGCCAATTCCAATATTTAGGTCATCTGTGTGTTTTTCATATCATGCATTTTTTTCTCATTTTTTTACTTTATCATTTCTCCTTTATTCTTTATTCATATGATGCAGCAAGGAAATGATGAGTTGTATTGACTCTAGTTTGTGTTCTCTTCTTTTGATGAATAATACATTTTTAATAACATGCAAATTATTGGATAATCACTTTGATTTCTGGATACTTTAATTCAGAGAATATTAGGACAGTTGTATTTTGATTGTAACCTTAATCTGAGGGTATAGATATTCTTCCTGTGAGGTGATATGTACTCCTATGACATGCTTTTCTAGGGTTTTAATGAAAAGCATATTTCATTTACTAAACCCCTATAATAAGTAAGACTCAAATCTCAAATTCTGTCTTCCAACAATGTGTGGTTGCTAAAATTTCTACATGAATCCTTAGGCTCCCATCACTAATTAATATCATTTTCCTTCAAGTCTCACTCTTTGTATTAACAGCAAAGGACTTGAGAGGAATCTGAATGCAGAATTTTTGCTCTTTGGATACCATCTTTAAGGGGTTTACTCTCTGCATTTTCAGGTTCTATGGCAGTCACACCCTTTATCTCTGACACATTCCTGTAAGATTGATTAAAGGAATGAGGAGTATGTGGAGAGATGTGTAACAGGATGTGGAATCTGTATAGCATTGGATAAATTTTCAGATATTGTTTTTTATTTCATATTCTCTTTATATTTAACATTAAAAAGGAAGAATATAATCACAAAATATTTCCATAAACATCTAGATAACTATTTTCCAATAATAAATAAAAATTATAGTTGTGAATATGTTGCTGAAACAATTCCTTAAAAATATTTTTGGTCTGCTCTCAATAAAATTGTATTAATTAATAGGAACTATGCTTATTGTATTGTTATATCTTTAATGAAATTGTGAAAAAAGATTCAAATATATGTATTTGAATTATACACAATTACATTGATGTAATAATTATAATATATGAAAATGTATCTTATGAAAATTTAGCAAACTAGAGAATCGATCAATATTTTATACATACTGAAGTGTTCATATGATATGACAATAAATAAAGATACTCAATTATGTATGCAATAATATTTCAATTAATGTAAAAGAAGAAAACAAAACATAAATATACAAAACTGGAAAAAGCTACAATGTCATGTTTATAGCGGTGGTTCTTGAACAGAAGGAGACTTGTTTTCCTAATTGTCTGTAATTTATAAAATTTTAAAATTAACTTGTATTATTTTAAAATAGGAAAAATTTGATTTTAAAAACATGGAAAATACACACACTGACATGATGTCTACATTGTTTAATCCCCTTCATCTTCAGATCTGTACATCTTCCCCTTTCCTCTTCTCCATTATATCCATATCAAGATTCATTTATTATCTATCTATATTAACAAACACCATCATGAATATAAATGAAGAATCTAATTGCTTTAGCTTCTTTAATTACCTTGAAATTTTTCATTCTATCTTTTTTCAGATCATTTTTATAAAGGAGTAACTATACTCATTTTTAAATTACTTGCACATTTATTTGTTTACTTAAAATCAACTAACAATTCCTACAAAATGATGATTTATTTTAAAGATAGTTTAAATCAAAACCTGTCCTTAACCCAAACAGAGAGAAAGAGAAAATAAATAAGGAAAATATTAATTTAACTAAGAAGAGATCAGGGAAAGGAATTGAATAAAGCAAACAAATTTTAAAATAATTCCTACACCAAGACATATATTATAAACATGTTTCTTTCTCTGTATTGACTTGATAGTATCTCTCTTCCTAAAAAGCCCTGTCCCCTCTCATATATCAATCTAAATCCTATACTTTCTTTATGGAGGCCTTTATTCCTTCCTTTCTATGAGTAGTTTCTGAAATCATCAGTCAATTTGATATCCCTTTTATGAATGCTTATAGAACTTGAAACTGTACCAATCTACCACCTGATTCCATGTTATCTTGTACTGTTTTTTAGTTTCCTGTATTGATTTTATGTTGTTTCTTGAATGTCTACTGTTAAATAGTAAGTGCTTTCAATTGTCAGATATACAACAGGTGCTTACAAAATTTCCAGTGACTATAGAAGAACAAAACAAGTTGAAGAATTAAAGAATGCTTTCGATCAACTGAGATTTTGGTGAACAGAATAACAATTTACTGCACTATAAGAACATTTTTAAGTCAAAATAAAACCCTGAGTATCAAACATAGGTAAGGCCCTAGGAAAGCAAAATATTTTGACTTTGACTATATTTGACCGTTCCTGCCGTACACATTGCTTCAGCTTTTCAGAATTCCACCGAAGGCTGCCTTTTCCTGAAATGTCTCCCTATTAAATTTTCATTATGCCTTCCTTTTCAAACTATCAAACTTTCAATTCCCTCTCTAGAGACAGATTATTTTGGTTTCAAAGAAGAAAATAAACAAATGAAGTAGTTAAATTAATTCAGATAATGTGACTGGCTATTAGGTTGTATTCATTCAAATTGTGCATTTGTCTTCAGTATGGTATTTGAAACTGTGTTGCATCACAATACAGCCATCTCAACTGCATGCATTCGCTTAGTACACTGTATTCTGTGCTCACCCAGGATTTTTCCACCTTCTGTTTGCAATGTCTGGAATACTCTTCTTCACACTCTTCATAAATGTTTTGGTCAAATGAATACTTCTCTCTCAGTCTGTTTCTTTATATATAAAATGATAATTTATATCTAATGAGGTTTAAGATCCCTTTTAACTCTAAAATTTTATACTAGAATCGCTGCATTGAGGTAGCTATTCCTCAATATAGCTACTAGAATAGCTACATTGTAGCTATTCCTCAATGTAGCTACTAGAATAGCTACATTGAGGTAGCTATTCCCTTTTAACTACTTGCTATACTCCAGAAACTCTGCTTAGTACTTATTATATAAGGCAGGTATTATTACATCTGTCATATGAGGAACTTGAAATTTAGAAAACTAAATGGTGTAATTTCAGACAGTCCATGGATTGAGAGCTATCTTTAAACTCAATTACATTGAATTCTTATCTTTTTTCACTCCATTCAAATGTTTCATCTAATCAAACATATACTGTATTTCCTTAGTTTGACTGCAGGTATGTGTGTGTAGGAAAATAATTTAAAATCAGATTAAACTATAGCTAGTTCTGCTTTCCAAATGTGGTATAGGTACTTAATTGGACAACTAAATTTTCATAGTGCTTTTTCTGCTGAAACTAGAAAGAAAGAAAGAAAGAAAGAAAGAAAGAAAGAAAGAAAGAAAGAAAGAAAGAAAGAAAGAAAGAAAGAAAGAAAGAAAGAAAGAAAGGATAACTGAAATTTTTAAGTCATTGTTGACCACTGCTAATTCCTTTTATAGGATGGAATTTTGAGTATGACCTTATTTTATGTGCGTATGATTGTTTTGCATAGCAGTGCAAATTAAATTAGGATTTTATAATGCAAAAGAGTCCAGGATATAGAGTAGAAATGGAATTAATTTACTCTGAATAATAATACAAAATAATAATATAAAAAAATTAATCTCCAGGGAACCTGAGGTTAGAAAAGAGAATGAGCAGAATATTAAGCATATAAGGACACCAAATAACATGGTTAGAAGTTGAAACTTGAGATCGGACTTTTGGAAAGGTCAGTAAGAAAATTTCAAGAAATGAAATATATACTATTCTTAATGTAGTATATGTAGACATTGGGTTTAGGTCATTAAAAACCTCAGATAGTGAGTGAAGCATACCACGCATTTATATATCTTGTGGAAGTACTTGGGGAGAAGAGGAGAAGGAAAAAAAGTGCAATGAAAAGAAATATGAAACAAGGACAGATTGCAAAATCAGGAATTTTTCTTTTTTCATAACTTGTAAGGATAATTGAACTGGAGCTGTCCATGCAAAACTGTGTCTGTAGATGACATAGAATAAAAGGGAGACGAAAGCATAATCAATATTTGAGATTCTAAAATAACCATTTAGTCAGGTTTAACTTCCTGGCTGCTATGCGTTTGGAAGACTCTTTTCTTTATTTGATCACTACCATTTTATTTTATGTTTTTTGTTGGATTAAAGTTAAATAGATAAATAAATTACGCACATACATCTCAGTGGGCAGAGAAACAAATGTTTTCATATTTTAGTGAATTTAACATTCATCTTGGAAGCTAGTTAAAAATTCATACTCCAAGGCCCCTGATTAAATTGTGATGAAGTAAACCTGGTCTGAGGTTAGGATAAAAAAATCTCTGCTACAACAATCAGCAGTCAGGTGGTAAGAAATATTAAAAGATAATGCTTTCTCTCAATAATTAGAGACCAAAGTCCAACTAGAGTCATACCTACGTGGTTATTTTTCATAATGATTTTAAAAATTTTAATTTTTATTTAACTTATTAAATCTATTTTTTCTCTACTATGTAATTGTGTTATTAACAAATAATAATTTTGATTTATGCTTTTCATTTGGGGGGCTCTGTAAAGCTGGAGTAATTTTGAATCTGAGACTTAAACTATTAATGTAATTTAGAATAATACTTTGTTGGCAATTTATTGTAATCCACTGAGAATGAATATAAAAATGTTTCTGAATAGTATTTTTATTATTATCATTAGTATATTAAAATATTTATCATTTATTTAATGTACATTATACTAAATATTGCATTAGCTACTTTATACATTATTTTTAATATTTTCACAAATATATTTTAGGAATCAGAATTCTAACCCATACGCAATTCCAAATTCATGCTTATTCTTTTTACATAGCTTTTAAATTCATTTTTAGACATGCATCAACCATTTATATGACATGTTTATATTTAATGGTTTCTGTCATTTAATTATGATATTAAGGAGTCTAGTTAGTATAAAAAAGATGATAAAATACCAATAAAGAAGTCATTAAAATTTAGTTTTAAATATGTTAAGTTGATTTTTTTAAATGTTCAAAGCTAATTCTGTGAACATACACTAAATTATTTTGTATTTTAAAATTCATTCCTTGGAATCATGAAAAACAGCTTTAATCTCCTGATTTATATTTAAGGTTTATATTAGCTAATTATAAATAAATCTAAATCCCAAAAATTTTTAATAAGGAAAAATTTAATGGCATTCTACAATGTTTCAAGAAAGCGTTCCTGTTTAAAAAGTATTATCTAATTCAATCAATGTTTGTTTCAAAATTACAAAGTTGGAATGCATATATGTTAAATAAACTTTAAAACATTTATACACATCTCAGTTTGTTCTATGTGTGTGTAATACCTGACTGTGGTACAGTTATAGAATGTGGCATATATGTTGTCTATTTTAGCCTTTCCAATATATTAAGTTGAAGTAAAACGAAACAAAACAAAACATCTACTTAAGTTAATTGGTATACTGTGTGTTTTATTAAAAGAAAATTTTATTAAAAGAAAATTATTAAAAGAAATTTTAGTTTTGGAGTGTCTGGAATGTTTGAGTGTTGAAATAATACAGCATGTTATCTATTCTGTAGCATACTCTGCTATTAAATGTAAGAACAGTTTTACTGTACAGAAATCTGGAGATATTAACAGAGCTTTATATCTATGGAATAGTCAAATAAATTGAGTTAATATTCTCAACCTTCTATTATTTGAATAAGTTATTCTAAAAATAAGTTTGAGAGTAAGATGAGAATAAATAGCACTATATTGAAATTTGTTCATAAAGGAAAACAAAGGAAAATCCCAAAATGGTGAGAAAGAAGTTAAATATATCATAGATATGGTGTGGGCTGAGGGACTCAGACAGGTAAAGCGACAGTATTGTTTCATAAGGTGGTTTAATAAGTGACATATTTATCCATTCGAGGAATTTATTGCTAGGTCTGGGACTCACACTATAATCTCTAAAATGCCCTAAATACATGTAATTATGTGACAGAATTGAAAATACAATATTTTACTTGCAGAATTTATTGAAGACAGTGATAGTTTTAATCAAAATTTGGATAAAATCTTTTTCAAATTTTAGTATTCACATATATATTTAATTTTTAAAAATAAAAGTTATGCATTTAACAAAATAGGGCAAGTTTATGTTTGTAATACAAATGAATAACTCCAAATTAATTTAGGGAATGAAAGTACCCAACTATAAAAGAGAAAGTCGTCCATAAGTCTTAGAACCTCTACATAAAAGTACTGTTCTATCTTTTGTGAGTGATATGCCTACAACTCTTACTACCTAAAGACTAATATTGAATGTCACTCAGAATTGAGAGCTGACAGAAAGCACCTCTGAGGTGACATGAAATCATGGCAATATTTCTCACACTATTTGTTATATCTACAATTAAAAAGACTTTTTATGAGACCATCTGAAAATAGTTTAAAGATTTGAAAAATCATATTTGGAGTAAGCTCAGATGTTGAATTCATATATGTCTTACATATAATAGGTTTTATATCATTAGACTCAATTTAAAAATAAATGATACATGTCGAGCATTCACATAAATAAGTCTGATTTGAATGTTCCAGTAAAAGTTTAAAATTTTCATAGGTTTTTCACATATTATATTGTTTTTCACCACTAAGTATCTATCCTTAATACACATTTAAAATGGGAAAACCAACCTAAGTTTAAATCATGCTTGAAATCAAAATATAGAAATTATCAGGAATTTTTTGGTAAAAAGGTAGAATTATATCCTGTTATCTCCCCAGGGTTCAATTCCTTGAAGTCAGGCTCCTTTCACCTTTCTATTTCTGGTGCTCTCCTGATAGACATGGCATACATTTAAAGATCACTAAGACAACATTCTAGAAATTAAAGAGCTCTCAGTTTACCAGGAGAAACATAGATAAACAGATAATTTAGATAAAGTATGGTAAGAGCTGGGTAAAGATCTAATCAGAGTACAGTGGTAGGGTAAAAGATGTAGCCATGTATTCTCAATTATTTAAAAAACTAATTACCTCAGAACATAGATCAGAGTGATGGTTTTGTCTCTTGTGATTCCATGGAGCAATTTTTGTGTGTATTTCAAGAGATGGTTAATTGAATGTATGATAAATATAACACATTTGGATTACACATTTGGAGTCAAGGATGATGGAGAGGGAAGAGTGGTTGCTCTATGTTTTAGGATAGGAAGGAAGCAAAAAAAAAAAAAAAGAAAGAAAAAGATACCATTCCTTTCTTACTGGAATAACTACTTTTAATCATATAATATTATTGCCCTGAATTGTAGGAAAATTCTGTAGTGGCTTGAGCTCATGGTCATGATGGAGTTATCTTATAGTTGAGGTAGTCTTTCTTTAACCTATGGAACCATTTAGAAGTTTTCTGTTTTTTTTTTTTCTGATATTTAGAAGGAAAAATATGTAAAGGTGTTCCCTGGGGTAAGAAGAAACTGAATTGTCTAGTTGTAATCAGTCCAGATCTCTCCAGTAATCCAAAACCCTCAAGGGCCTTCACATGTAATAATTCAGTTGCAAATGATGCTAAACTCATCTCATTCAACAACACATTTTAGAGCAACAGAAGAATGGGCAGCTATACTGAAGAAACTCTTTTAAAATTACTGGCTTAATTTATTATTTTTAGGACAATTCAATTCTCTATATGTCCCGACAAGTATTATCTTTCTTTCAAAGAAAGGTATTTTTGTTTTTTTACTTTAATATGACTTGTAATACATTTGAAAACTATCTGCTTTTGGGAAGAAATATATATGTGTATAGAGAGATGGAGATAAATAGAGATAGGGATAGAGACTTTAGAGAAACTAAGAGTTTAAGAGAAGAAGCCTGCTAGTTACTACAACAACAACTTTGTTATTTTCTAAAGTCATGGTTTTTGTGAGTGCATACAGTTTACTTTCTGCCTGCAAACAAAAAGACAAGAAAATTTTTAATTATTTTTAAATGATATTATGTACATAAACACATTTAAGAGATATTTATGTGTAAATATTTGAACACAATATGTGTTTATGGACTGTATTTTCATAATGTTTCATAAATATTTTCATTTTTTAGAAATGGATTTTTCAAGCGGCAAAGGCCTTTTCGGTATGGTTTTTCTGAATAATGAATTACCCCATATACTTAAAATATCCTTTAGATACATGTGTGTATATATATATATATATATTTAAAGAATACTTTAAATGAACTTGGGAAAATGTATACATGTATCAGTATCTACTGACTATCTTATAAACACATTCAATCATCAGTTCTGGTTCTCATGATGGGCAGTGACCATAGAGAGAGAAATAAAATAACGCATAACCATGTTGAGTTTATAGTCTGATGTAAGAAGGAATCACATATACCTATTATTTCAATACAATTTACTGCAAAAATGCATCTAGAAAATAAATTAATCCAGAAATGGACTGTTTCCAGCAATATTTAAACTTATAGAGTTTATATAGTAGGAGAAGTATATGAATGTTTAACTATTCTTGTTTGAAAATGTTGTTACAAATGAATGTTATAACCTGTAATAATTTTTCTGTTTTACACTATATTATGCTGACTCTACTTGTCATAGGCTAATTTAAACTACTAGTTGTTCTTCTTAAACGAATAATTAAAAATAATGATACTGGAGAATGGAAATTATGAGAGAAAACTAATTAGGTTAATTTGTTAGAGTGTGTTCTTGAGGTCATGGACCAGGAGGACCATAGCATTTTCTTATGCTGAGCAAGGAAAGTCATAAGACCGCTTTTTTTATGACATACAAATAAGAACAGTCACATTACCTATAAAAAGTCATGTTTTTAACCCTAACATAGAGCTAACATTCCAAACTGATGAGGTATTTTTAAGAGAAGAGAGCCCTTGGTCTCCTTTTATCCCTGGCAGAGGAGCAAGAGAAAAGAAATGATGCTATGCATGGAAGCAAGAAGATAATGCATTTCCAAATTTTTAAAGAAAAGTGTGAGTTGGCATAATGGTTTATAATACCTCAGAGCCCAGACACAAAAACTTTCAATAGTCGCTCATCAGTTCTTTTCCATGGACTATAACTGCATGTTTGAGCACATAAGCACACATGATCAGGTCCAGATAACTGAGAAATCCTTTGGACTATTCAGACTATCATGAGTTAAGACAATGGCTTCTGCAACCAGTATAAGGCAGGAACACTAAAAGAAATCACTGTCTGCCCCCAAAGTGTGACAGAAAGGCAGAAAAACAAAGAAACCTACATTCTTGGTCTCTCGGTGAACTTGAGGCAACAATCATCTAACCCAGGAAAGGGAAGGAGAGCTGAGGGAAATGTACAGCCTTTTGAAGAGATCAAGGAGAACCTACCTGTGTCTGGAATTGAGAACAGATTGCTGAGGAAAACCTCACTCCTCACTCTGAGGAAAACCTCACCCCTCACACAAGTACTGAAGCGTGCTAACATCTGAGGGTGGGATGGGAAAACTGAAATAAAACCTCCAGGAACTGACTTTCCGTGACTAGGAATGTCATGAAAGCAGAGAAACACAGGTGTATAGAATCTATAAGCCTATACTATCTATAGGTTGAAAGCAAAGGAGGGAAATGGGGCAAACCTATAGACGCTCAGATTCCAAACCTTATTAAAGGATAGTTTCTAATTCAACTCTTAGATCTTTTGAAACCTACGATGAACTGAGTCTAACTGGAGTAACAACAAAGCCAAATCCAGGTTATCTACAGACTATATTAACATTAGTGACCTGACAAAAGAAAGGATATGCCCTCTTCCAGGCATAAATATCAGTTATTCCTTCTCTAATGTTCCTCTACACATACTATCTAATGTTCAATCATAAATTATGAGATACACATAAAAATATAGCAATAGTGCCATCTTCAAGATAGAAGTAGTTAATAGACCACATGTGGTATAGATATTGGAATTATTAGGCAGAGTCCTTAACGCAGCTACTATTAAAATGTTAAAAGTTCTATAAAGAATTTAATAAAAAAAATGTAAACACTATGAACAAATGTTTATTCTATACCAATAATATTGATACATTTTTCTTTAAAAAAATAATTGCATTGAATCTTTTGCTCAATTTAAAAAGAATTTCAAAAGAATTGACCTATACATAATGCTAAATTTTCTTTCAAGAATGTGGACTAAGTTTCTAATTTTTAAGACTCTATAAAGATCTTTATCAGTCTTATATTATCTATAGTTGTTTTGAAATGGTTCATTTAAAATTGTTTTCTCACATTTTGTTACTACAGTATAAAAATGCAACTGACTTTTATATAATGCTCTTACAACTAGTCACATTGATAAATTCTAATTATTCAAATAATGAGCATATATTTTTTAAAATATTTATTTTAGAATTATGGTTTTATTTTCCCTCTATGATCCCTTACATTTGATTTATTTTTCTTGTTATATTCCTTTGGCTAAGAGTTTTGTACAATGTAGAATAGATCCTGTGATAATGTTACCTGTGTTATATTACTTGTTTTAAAATGAATTATTTCCATAGACTCTCAAATAAGAGATTATCATGAAGCGGTTTAAATTGTATCAAATCATTTCTCTGTAGCTATAAAATAATCATGTATTTTTCTCCTAGGCTGTTAATGTACTTAATGGCATTTCTAAATCTCTAATATTACAGCTCTCTTGTATATCATTTGTAACCTCAATTTTCTCATGGTATATTCAATATTTTTTAATATTTAAAAATTTAATTAAAAAATATTGCTAGATTCTGGTTGTTATCTTGAAGGATCATGGAATTTGGATTTATTGTTATGACTGAAGTAGAGTTGCAGTTTTACTTTAACAAAACTGAACAAAGTTATAGTAAGTTCTACTGGTTCTATTTATTCTATGAGGTTAAAACCATTTTATTAAGTTTGATAATATGCACCTTTTATCCATTGCATGGAAGAGTTCGCATACAATAATATTGTCCATTCCTTGAGATTTTTGGCAGAACGTGCTTATCTAGTATTTTATTAATTAGAATCTATTAACTATTGTTTCAATTTCTTTAATTTTTTTCAAGTCAATTTTACAGTTTATTTTTCTAGATATTTGCACATTTTATCTATGTTCATATATATTAGTGTACAATGTTCCTTGAAGTTCTTTTACGTTTTTATCACTTTTCTTTTTGTATTTTCATTTATATTTATTTTTGTCCTTTATTATTTTTCTTAATCTTGTTAGAAATTTATCATTTTATTAACATTTTCAAATAAGTCCTATTATATGTTTCTTCTCCATCCCATTGATTTTTATTACTTGTACCAGTTACCTATCTATTGCTTCTCAAACTCCAAATCCATTCTTTATTGTTCTGCTTGTGATACTGTACTATCTCTCAGTTTCAAGCTGGCCCTAGGTTAAGCCCTGTGAGCAGAGGGCAAAGAAGGACACTTCAAGTGTAAGGGAACTCCCTTGGAGATTTTGGGCTTTTTACCTTCTGGCTCCTGCAGGTGCTTGGTTGCTGTGCAAGACACCCATAGATCTCACCCCCAGCACCCATGTGTGTGCCTTCAATGCATGTTTCATAGGTGCTCCAACTGGCTTCTTAGCAGTGAGTTCAGCAGCACTCACCCTATTCTACCCTTTCCCCACATCATCTCTTACCCAGGTGGCTTTTCAACAATTTCAAAAACATTCTTTCACCTCCAGCTTCTTGGTGAGTTTTACTGATAACCAGTGGTCAGACCCAGCCCATGGCACCCGGACCACCAGCATAAGCCCTTATCCTGTGGGCTAATTCTGGCCAGGAAAATCCATCAACTTCTCTACCATCCAGAGATGGCTCCAACCACACCCTTTCCAGTCAAGTCTGAATTGCAGCCTTGCAAAGGGCCTCTCCTCGAGACAGTTCCTTCTTTGGGTTTCCTCTCACAGTCTTAGAATATTCTCATAATTCTCTTTTTTTACTCCCTGAGAGAAACTAATTCATTGTAAATAGTTAATAACTCTTTATAGTATAAATTATAAAATTTCTGTGATTTCTGTGTCTCCTGATAATTATCTTTATTATTTACTTACTGCTTTTAGGGAAGGCTTATAATTGTTATTTTTAACCTCTAAATTTGAATAATTAGTTCATTGACTTTTAGCTTGTTTGTCTTTTGTAATTATTTAAGGTTACAACAATCTCTCTAAGTACCATATTTACTACTTCCCAAATATTTTTAGAAAGTGTGTGTATATGTGTGTTTCTGGTATAAACAAATAAAGTAGATGATCTGAGCTACTGATTGGTGTTATGATTAAATTAAAATTATGTAACACAGTAGACAGGTAGAGGAGGTGGTAGCTTATCTTAGATTGAGTGATCAAGGTTGGCATCTCTTAGAAGGTACCATTTGAACTGGTGAAGATTATGTCGAATTTTGACTACAGTGATGATAATGAAGAGCTGGACACATTTTTGGGTGTGATAGCCTGGTTAATAAACTGATACTAAGATCTTTAGACTTATCTTTCCTCCTCTTGAAGCATACTACCCTCCTTGTTCTGCCCTCGGTAGTTTCTTGTTGGCCTTCATTCCTCCCTCATTGAATATATCCATTTGGTTATTTTTTTCTATGATTCAGCTGCCATAGTATGAGCCCTCCCTAGAGAAGAGAAAGGTTTGTTTGCTATGCATCACCCAAGTGGAAAAATTATGATAAGTAAAAATAAGTAAAATATTAAGTAAATATATGGTATCGCAACAAATTCCCATGAAGTCTCCTTTTAGCAATTGGTATCTATCACCTACCTCTATGACCTTGGGATATGCCTTTTTAAAAAATCCTCAGTTTATGTCTGCACAAATCTTCTTATATATAATCTCCTTTGACTGCTGTCTCTTATGGAATAACCACAGTTTTTCAATCAAGCGGGGCTTTGAAATGGAAATGGGAGACAGCCATATGTGCTGAGTGTGCCCTCTCTACTTCATTTGTTCTTTGTTTAAATCTACATTTTAATTATTTAAAATAATATTATTTTAGTATATTTTGTGATCAAAAGAAGACCTCTATTAAAGAATAAACTCAACACTACGCAAGCTTTATTTTACTTTAAGTTACATTATCGGCTTTATTTAATTTTTTTGTTTGTTTTTAAAAACTATAATAGCCTCTTCACTGAATTTATGATATGTTTCTTTTCTTTTATAATATCACAGAACCAATGATTGTTCTTTTCCAATTTAGTGGATTGTTTCTTCTCCACAAGTGTTACTATATTGGCCTTCACTCTGTTACTCATATCTTCTTCTGTTTATAAAGGACACTTTTAATTTTAATTATTCAAGGTGAAACCTAGCCTTCCTAATGTGACATCATCTACAAAGAGAATTTTTATACCTTCTAGTCCATCATTCTGGACATTGATGAAAGCACAAAACCCTGAGTTTAATATTAATCCTGTAGGACACCAGTTGTTATATCCTCTATCTCCATACTGACCCCTGTTTATTGCTTTTTGATTATAATTTAGTCAGTTGCCTGCTGACATAATAGCTGTATAATCTAAACTATATTTCCCAAGTACAGTGATAAAAATATTAAGCTCAATATACTATGCACTAAGGTCTCCAAAACCTCGTTAATGCTACATTAATGTTAGTACATCACAGTGGTATTTATGAATACCCCAAATCCCTTGGAGTTATACTTGGCAGTATTTCAAAATATAATAGTATGTAAGTCACCAACCATCTGTCAGTACAGCTGGGTGAGGGTAACAAGTTCATAAAAATGGGAAAACAAATATAAAGCAGTGGATGATCATTGGTGACATTTCAAGAAAGGATTTGATTATAATGTATCATTTAAAAAATCTAAACTTGCTCTGCATTACTAAAAAACATCCATTTTTCTGTTTCCAGTTAATGATGTCAGTGAATAATCTCAGAACATTATTACGCTGGCCAAATATTTTGCTGTGCTTACCTTTCCAAGAGCAATAGAGCAGTCTTAATATTCAACAGGCAACCTGATGATCTCACAAGTATTGATAAGTAAAGAATTTCCTTACATGTATACACAGAGTAATAATTAAAACCCCAGAATAAAATTACTTTCCTGGTTATTAATTTTCTTATTAAATGAGTTGATACTGATTAAAATGATTGACAAGCAAAGAGTTAAAAAATGTTATAAATTTTTCCAAATTTTTACCAGTAGATCTTTCATACCTCTAAACCACTCCAAAAAATTTATACTTTGCAACCCTTTATTCTATATGTGTTAGAATTATCGTATTTCCTAACTGTATCAGAGTGCACTGCAGGAAACAGAATATACTAGCAGGAAAAAAAGATAATAAAAAATTGTTCTTACAAATCATCAGAAAACCTACATGAATTGAAATTATAACTGAATATTAATTTCAAGTATACACCATCATGCCTGCGTGTTAAAGATCAGGAATCTGCTTCCACTCTCTTTATTGTACCACAAATGTCTCTCACTTTCACATAGCTGGTACTTCCAATCAGGAGCTTGAATACTTGCTGCCTAAGAAGTACTTATGTATTGTATTTTAGGTACCTAGCTTCAGGAAAGAAAATTATAAGGAAAAAAATGTTGCTTCTTATTTACAAAAATAATTAACAATTTGAATTGTCAATAAGTACTTGTTAAATATTTTGTGACAAGTTTAAGTTGATAGATAATACTGAAATATGATGTCATATTTACTTATCAGGGATGATGATGTTCAGAGTTTATTTTAAAATAGTGTGATGAAGCATACATTTTAAGTATAAATTAAGAGAAGAAATAAAATCTATTAAACTTATTTTGGTTTTATAGTTATGCGCTACATATTTTTCTGTAGAATTTACTTATGAGAGATGCACATATTCATTTCTGTGAAAGAACATATTTTTTATTTTAATTGAAATTTTGAATTTAATTGTAACTGATTTGAACTTAAACAGAATTATTAAAATAAAATTTATTAAAAACATCTCTTTCACACTAATGAAATTCCTCAGTCTATGCTGAACATTTTGAAGATGGCATCTTTATCAAAAGCAGGAGTACTGAAAAGGGACAGATTAACTTATTGAAAGAAGCTAGAACTGAAGATAATGGTAAGACTTAGAATTGAAGTATGATTTCAGCATCTCTAAATCTCTATGCAATAGACTAACTTTGGGAACCATGGAACAAAGTGTAGCTCAGGGAATGAGAAAATCACTGCAGTTATCAGGACAAAGGAGCATCCATCAGGACAAAGGGGATAGGAGAAAGTCCACACATGGGAAGCTAGGTCTGTCATTTAGAAGCCCATTTCTGCTTTTGAGTTTCTTAACTGATTGGAAGAATTTGGAGGTACGGGTGAAGTAAGTCACTAATCCAGTTGCTGAGGGTTGAATAATAGATGAAGCTTTTATTTGTGTGTTTTTTTAACTGAGATTTTAAGATAAAATCTTTTGGAATATTTGAAAGCTTTAGAAAATATGTAAACTTCTTAATATATTAGTATTGATTTCCTCCAAGTGTTAAAGTTTTCTGACCTTAGAGGATATGTATTTGAAATAAGTCTTCTATATATGAGACCATAAGCCTATAGACATTGCTATTTGAAAATGGTGGACTTTGTTATATTTATGAATGTTTTCTAATCCTTTTAGATAAATACATTTATTTCTCCCTATCTCACATACATACAACTCTCCCTAATTTTTTTACTATACATTTAATCTTATCTGTCAGTCCAGAATAATTAATGACACTGAGTCTACTAGGCTGGGTAAAACTACTGGAATAGTCATTTATTCCACAGACTAAAAAATTATAAGAGGATAATGCTGAGATCAATCTTGGAGACAATCTAGTTGAGTTCCTTCATTTTAAAAGCTGAGAAACTAAGTAGCTTATATTACCCTTCTTAATTTTTCTACGCTACACATTTTGATGTATATTACTTTCTTGAAAACTTATTAATGCTCTTGCAATGAGCTTTATTTATATAAAATGTGAATTAAGGACAGTGACTTGGTGATATGTTACTTATTGTTCATAAATCAAATTTTCCTGATGTTTTCTATACCTTATAATCTTTTATTATCTGTTTGACATTCTGAGTGATATATTTAAGGGAGACCGGATTATGTTTTTGTTTTTTTTTTCTTTAATGGATATTATGTTTTATAATGGCAGGCATTTAAAATAACGATATTATTTTGACTTGTTTTAATGTTTTGTTACGGCTACTTTATTTCTGTCGTCTCCTTAGTGTTAGAGAATGGTTCTTACTTTAGAGTTTGGTCTTTACTCTTAATATCTGACCTTTCTGGACTCTCCGTTGGAAGCCTCCAAGAGCCCACCAGTATCTCCACTCTGGGTTGGAAGAAACTCCAACATATCCCAACACAGCAAAATCTTAGTGCTTTTGCTAATCTCTAACCCCAGCATCAAATATTCTCTGTTAGGTCTGTGAGGCCTTGCTCTTGGCATGTATGCGAGGACCCACTGAGAACCCCTAAGCAAACTTCTGGAGATGGCTCCCATGGTTCTCGCTTTTTTTTTTTTTATCGTATGGCGCACCACACATATTCTGACTACTTCAACAAGATCATATGTTACTTTTGCCTCCTCCACTCTGCAAGACCACAGTTCATTGCTTGAGTTTGACCTCCCCAATCCAGGGGCTGAAAATTGTTCCTAGGCAGATCGCCAAGACAAAAGGGGTGCTCAGCTCATTTGTTTCTTTTTGTTCAACTCCCACAGTCCTGTTCTCTTATCTGGTGACTTCATATCAGCTATTTTCCTTCATGAATGGAAGTCCATAATATTTATATGAGTTTGTATACAAGTGAATTTAGTAAAGGAAGCCATATGGACAAAATCGGTGCAATATTAGAGTACTTCTTACAGATAATTGTTTCAAATATACTTTTATTTGAAAATGGGGAAAAAAAATCAAAAACTGAAATTATTTTGGCTGTTATATCTTTTATTTTCCTTTTGCCTTTATGACAAGAAAAAAAAATTTGAAAATTTTATGACATACTACATTCCCATCCTCTACCACATTCAAATGTAGTTTTATCATTATATTTTAACATTAGAAAACCCAGACGCATGATCTTGTTGCAAACAAAATTACATGAAATCACTTGTTCTATGATAAAAATGAAATTAAGGATACTATTTTTATCTCAGTAAGTACCACTTAATATTATTTACATATTTTGAGATGTTAGTACGATTATATCATATGGTCACAAACAAAACTATTTTATTTAAATAAAGATGGAAACATATTTAAAAGGTTACGATAAGTTGTTATAAATTCTCCCTTAGTTCTTGTCTTTAACTATTCATATAGTATTTCTAGCAAAATACCCTCAGCCTACAAACCCCAGTAAAAATGTCTCCAAATCTCTAAAGATGTCTCATTAGTCCTCGGGAACAAATCCATTTCCAAAGTATCCCTGCTATCCTCCATGTGTCACCATTACTCTGTGTGGCTCCATCTGGCTCAGCCCTCCCAGCCTGTTACATTCACCACTGTTTTGCCCATATGTTAGGTGCTAATACTTTTCTACTTGGTACAAATTCAAATAATAACTCAAGTTCTATGTAGAATTACTCATCTCTCAGATAACTAATGTTCTTCATCAGTTAAGCTTAAGACTTCTAAGATTGGTTCACACTCAAGAAAATTCTGAGTGTCTTTTTTCCCAACATAAACACATCTATACTTCTTTTAGTTCTTTCAATTTTACTAGGCAAGTCAGTAGAGAATTATGCCAAAGCTTCATTCTTGTGTACACAAATTGGGTTCATTTCCAACACAAATAGACTTCTTCTAAGGCCACTTTTTTGTTGAATCACTTTGATTTGTTGAACTCTGTGGAGGGGTGAGTGGAAATTAAGGTTCAAACTGAGTTCCTGCTACACTAGTAATAAAACTATTTTTAATTATTTATAAAATCTGATATATTTACATACATTGAGGCTTATAAAAGAAATTGATAGAGCAACATATGATATCGAAGATCACAGTATTTGACTTGAGATAAGCCAAAATTTAATGACTGGCTTATTCATCTACTACTATATATCCTTTGGCAAATTATTTTCTTTTCTAAATCTGTGATATTATGATATAATAAGAAATATATATTTTAGTCTTCAGTTTTGCCTCCTGGCCAGAGTTTCTAAAACCTTTGTAATTTCCTAAGCAGTAAAGGTGCTAGCATCATCTTTTGTTCTAATATTTGGTCTTTGACCTCAGTTACTGACATAGAGCTTATAAATGCCTTGGAATTGCTTGAGTCATAAGAACATTTTTCTTTCTCAGAAGGTAACTCTTGGTGGTATCCTGGGTAACACTAGTATGAGGACTGGTCACCAGAAAGACCAAGCCATAAGTAGAAGTTTTAAAACTCATCTTCCCCAGGAAAGGAAGAAGGACTGGAGACTGAATTAATAATTACTCATGCTTACATGGTGAAAACTTTATAAAAATGTCTAAACTACAGCTTTCAGAGAGCTTCCAACTTGGTGAACACATTCACATGCCGAGAGGGTGGTGTACTCTAATTCTTTGGGGACAGAACTCTTCCAGACTTCTCTTCCTACATATCTCTTTATCTGGCTATATATCTGTATCCTTTATCATATCCTTTATTATATAAAAAAAACTGGAAAGTGTTAAGTAAGTGCTTCCCCAAGTACTATGAGACATTCCAGCAAATTATTGAACCTGAGGAAGGGGCTGTGGGAACTCTAGCTTATAGCCAGTTGATCAGAGGTACAGTTGACAACCTTAAACTTGCTACTGGCATCTCAGGTAGAGGTGGTCTTGTGGGACTAAACCCTTAACCTGTGGGAACTGACACTAATTTTAAGTAGATAGTGTCAGAACTGAATTGAGTTGTAGGACATTGAGCTGGAATGGGGGGAACAATTCACACATCTGATTATAGAAATTTTCTTTGTAGAGAAAGGAAACCAAGTTATTTTTCCTTACAGAGTCCTAATTTCTCATCTGCAAAATAATTTCTTGTAGAGTTGATGTACAAAATATACAAAATAATAGCTTAAAACATTTCTTATATATCTAGAAGAAATATATATCTAGAAGAGAGCAGGAACTCAATAAATAATAAGTATGAATTGGTTCATCAAGCAATTTAACTATTATTTGGAAAAAAAAAGCATTTATGTTCTGAAACTCTTAAAACACTCCTTCAGAGACCCAGAGTTCTAAGAAACAAAATATGAAAATTAACCTTTTATCTCATAATTATATTTAGTCATTATTATATAATATGAAAATGGAAAAATAGTAGTGATCATACTCTGTTGATTTAATTATTTTATAAATCAGAAGAACAATAACAAAAAGAGACATCTTATATTTATTAATGCCCTTTTTATTTCAATAAATTTTTTTAAGTGGCTTAAAATACAAAATGTGAACATTCGGTAACAAATTGACAAAATTAAGGGAAAACTTGTAATTTTTAATAAATAAACTACTTATTTCTGAGTTCCCTTATAGCCAATACAGAATAAAAAGAGTGAGAAAGAGAGAGACAGAGAGTGAGAGAGACAGAGAGTGAGAGACACAAAGAGATTATGACCTATATATCTCTCATTAAGTAATAAAATTGGTGATATATCTTTGTAAGATATTTGTATTATCCTGTCTTATTAGTCAAAACTCTTGGTCATGAGAATAAAATAATCATTTATTTGATTATTTAAGATAAAATAGGTGTGTATTTTAAGGTATAATGACAACTTAGAGAATCAAAGGATAGGCAAGAATCTGGGCCTCTGGAATACAGGCATAGAATGGCAAGCTCTAAGAAATACAGGAAGTTTTTTATTGCCGCTTCTCTCTACATCACTGTTTATCAGCATTGCTCTCTTTCCTTGAGACAAAGGAGAGATGAGGAAAATGGTAGAGGTAATGATATAATCCTGCATTAGTAAAGCAATATAAACTTTACTATTATAAATATGCCCCAAAATACATAAAGGCTCAAATAGTCTAGAAGTGTATTTCTTAACCTTGTAAAATTAAAAAAAAAGAGAGAGAGAGATGTTACTCAAGAACCCATGCTCTATTCAGCCTGTAGCTTGTCTGTCTTCCAATTTTGTTTTCTAAGAACACCATACTCAGGCCCAACTAGATAGCAAATGAAAAAAGACAGGCATGGGAAGCATACATGAGTGAGTCCTGATGACATCCATTCCTGGTCCATTGCCTAAAGCTCAGTCATATGACAAAATTTAAAGTGTAGATGTTATCTAGATGTGTTCGCCGAATGAAATAGAACATTTTGTGAATACCTAACAAGACTCTGCTACAATACCTAATAAAATAAGGAGTCAAGAAATCCTGTATAACATTAAAAGAAAAAGAATGAAGTTTTAATTGTATCATTAAGAAGTACAACTATAACCAAGAGAAAATTAACTAGATAAATAAAAAGTTGAAGTGAGGAAGAGTAAAGTTAGTATAACTGAGCTAAAGCTTATTTCATGGTAAGGTCAAAAGATAACTTCAACTTGAATTCCCTCCTCTTAAAAAAACAGGTTTTACTATAATCAGGAGAAAATAAAAACAGAAATTGTCAAAAGAAATTGAGACCAAATATAGTGAGGCATATGCTGGGAGATAGGGGTTTGGAAGTTTTTTATTGTTTTAAGTCTCTCTATGTATCTTTTTTGAATATCTTCTTAACAGTGAGGAAGCCAATTTAAAATTTATGGATTTTCTTTCATTATTTTATTTTATATAATGTTACATTTTATACAGTGTTTATTTTATACAATGTTCTTTTATACAATGTTTATACAATGTTATGACAAAAATGAAAATGAAATATTAAAGGAATACATTAGTTTTCTATAACCTCCATAAGAAATGACCACAAACTCAGTGGCTTAAAACAACACAAATTTATTATTTAACAATTCTGTAAAACAGAAATCTAACAAAGTTCTCAATCGGCTAAAATCAGAGTGTTGACCAACTGCATTCCTTTTAATTAAATGTAAAACTATAATTAAAATATATGAAGAAATTTTCCAATTTGAAAGAAAATACAATTTACAAATTTGAAACAAAATAAAAAATATCTGAAGTTAAGCAAATGCTTAAGATGTTTAAAAAACTAGAAAATTAAGGAAAATATAATTAATAATCACTAAAAAGGCTATGAAAAATGTGAAAGTACCATAAAATTATAGGTAGCAAAAACTAATGCAAAGATGGATGCTAGGGAGAGTAAAATAGGAAAAAAATAAAAATCATAAGCTTAAATATAATATTTTTAAATAATTATAATTAACAAAAAGTTAAAGATTTTAAAAGTAAAATTAATATTCCACTACTAAAAAATTACAAAACACAATACAAGTAAAAATAAAATTTTATAAAGTAAACAATCCTCAAAGAAGAGAAAACTTTCAAATACCATAATCATAAACACTGGAGTTTCTCAATGATTAACTTGTAGCACATAACAATAAAAACTTTTACCTTCTTAGACTCATCACAGCTGCTCAGAGGGACAGATGTCTTTTTTGAGGCTTTTCTCTGCTGATTATAAAAGGCAACTTAAACTCAAGTAGTTACTCAAGCTTGTTCATGGTCTTATGAAAAGGAAATGTATCCTAAATCATCTGTGTACCTAGAGAACCAGGAAAGATATTACTTCCACTTTCGTTGGAAAAAACTTGCCTGAGCAATTAATCCAGCTTTGGAAAATTGATAAATTATATTTCAGCAGTAAAAAGTCGTTCCTTTATCTTGGACAGATTAATAAAAAATGGAGGTACAATGTGATAGGATTGTATTATCATCTTAAATGATTCTGCTTAACTTTATCAAGATAGCATCTAGTTTAACTAAAAATCATCAGGCTTTTTGAGTATCTCTTAAACAGTGAGGGAGCCATTTTAAAATATGTGGGTTTTCTCTTATTTGGTTCAATTTTATAATTGCTTTTACGATTTTAGTGATAAAGTTTTTTAGAGGATTTTTGAATATTAGAACAGATATACAGCAACACTTACATTCTATCTTTTGAGTCTTTAATATCTAAGGAAGCTTTGGCATATTTTAATCGATAATAAGTTATTTAAAATTATGAACATAATAACCAATTTTCTCTTGTAACTTTAAATGCATACTACAAATCTAGTGAATTTCCCTATAACCTTGTGTGTTTTTAAATTAATAATACTCAATTCCTTTTGTTCTTTGATTGATACTCAGTTAACTTATAAGTTTGAAAGATTAAATTCCATCCAACAATTAATACCATTTGCAAACTTAATAGTTAATTAAATTATCTTAAAATATTTTAAACTGTAAATTATAAGTTAAAATAGCCGAGTCTCTAAGACATTTCAAGTATCTTAAAATGTAAACCCAAATACACTCAGAGTTAAAACAAAATTAATATTTGCTTGCATAATTGAGTAACATCTTCATTTCCTCATGCCCCAATTGAAACTTCTCAAGGAGCCCTGCTTCCTGTTTGTGTGGAATGTATTCAAGAGTGAAATTGGTTGATTCTCATGACTAGTTGTGTATACTTAGTAACACATTTCTAGACCCCTTTAATGAGATAGCTGGAAAAGATATTAAAAGATATTTTTTAATAAGTGTTCTCACTAATATTTCCTCTTTATTCTGGTCTGTCAAAAATATAACTTTAAATCATAGTATTATTTTAACTTTTAAATTTTTAAAATTGAAATATAATTGGATGAGTACCTATTTAAATATCGAACCCTTCAACTGTGTCTCTAATAATGTCCCTCAGTCCTTTATAACCCCATGTATCATGTTGATCAACATTCTGTTTTCATTATCAATAGACATGTTGCTTTATTGTCTCAGGGCCTCTTGGTTTCATTGAACACTCATTGTGGATTCAGGACTCTCTTAATTTTCTTTCAAAATTCTCATAATTTGGGGAGTAAGTGTTGACCTTGAGTTTAAAGTGCAACCTCAGGGATTCTTTAACTGAGATTTTTTTCTCCTTTATGGGCAGGTAGGTCTGATTGTTGGACCATCACTATATACTTCTCGAATAGTGGTCACTGCAAGGATGTATCCACATCATAAATGCAGAACCTGTGAAAGTAATCTTATGTGGAAGCATCTTTGCAGATATAATTAAATAATTAAGAATCTCTAGATGAGACCATCCTGGATTATCTGGTAGTCTCTAACACCAAAGACCAGGATCCTTAAAAGCGGCACAATGATCTTATTGAACCAAAATTAAGATTGCTACCTGCTGACTCTGGGCTCTTCATGCCTTGAATCAACAGACAGAAGAGGAGGCAACACAGGAGAGAAGACCATGTGAAGACAGAGCCAGAGACTAGAGTAGTGCAGACACAGAGAATGCTGACAGCCACCAGGAGCTGGAAGATGCAAAGAAGGAATCCAGAAAAAGTGTGGCCCTGCAGAAATCTTAATTTTAGACTTCTGGTTGACAAAATTATAAGATAATAAATGTCTGTTGAATTAAGCCACCCAGTTTGTGGCAAGTTATTATGGCAGTCATGAGAAACTTGGTGTACATCTTGTTTAAATCTGCATTTATAAACCAATTTATCTTCCTAAGTTCATTGTCATCAGTAAACTCAGCAGGCTTAAATCTTTTATGATTCAAGTTTGAGTATTGAACTGTAGGCAAATTTTTCTTCTAGTTGTCATGAGCATTCTCAATAGATCCAAACCTCATTCAACACACAAAAGTTGCTATTCATTGAAAATACCCCATGGTTTCCTGATTACATTGTATTCTTTTTATAAATAATGTTCATCCTTTTAGTTCCATCTCTGAGTACATATGTCCCACCCAAACTTCGCAATATGAAGAGCTATCTTTCATGACTTAGATCAGAAGCAGAATCTAAAACAAGGATATGTGTACACATGATTTATTAAGAAGATGTTCCCAAGAGAAATCAGTAAGGAAATGGAAGAAACAAGTAACAGAGTGGGGAGAAGCCTTGAAAGAGTGTGATTTAATTCCAAAGTCCTACAGAGGAAAGGCTTCAGAATAGCAGTATACTGGTGTATAAGTTACCCTCAGAATTGTCCTATGGGACAGTGAAGCTAGACTCACTTAATTCCCACACGTGTCAATTACTCTGGCTCACTACATCAACAGGCAAAGAGGCTTCACTGTCCCTTCCAAAGACTAAGAGAGTCTTGAGTAGAGAAGTTGTAGTGCAGGGCAGTGGAAGGAACTGCACATCAAAGCAGGCATCTGCATCACACACTGCACAGTGCTTCAGGTTGAGAGGAATTTCTCATCCCAACTCTCTTCTAACTCCTGTCCTCCTGAGCTTCACCTACAAGTACTATCAGTCACAAAAGTTTATATATTACTTGGAAGGTAATAAATAGGAAGCTTCCAAACTCAGTGTCTTCTCTCTCCACTTCAAGATTTTATTTAAAAGCTGAGGTAATCTGGACTCTCATAAGATATCAGTTTTCTAAGTTCACTCATAGATTTCCTTTTCTCTTATCATGCATGATAAAAAAAAAAAGATTGTGCATCTTTTCCTCTATTGAAGGATATTTATTTGTATAGATGCCTTACCTGCTTCTTGTTCTTCCTACATTAAGACCCTGTTTAAAGGAGTATTTTTCTTTCAATTTATCTTTGCATACTTTCAAGAAAATAGGAGTGCCCTGTAGAATTTCAAAAATATTAATTTTTATTTAACAAAATGAAAATATTGTTTTTCTCCCAGGTAGTGTTACATGATTTCCAATTTTGTTTTTAAAAATATTATTGATTTTAGCTATAAGAAGAATAGTTCTTTTGATTGGAAATATACCAATTTCATTCTACCCATTATAAGACAATGGAATATTTGATAACTAGCATTTGTCAGATGCTTCTAGATTCTAAGTAAAGGAGGTTATTATATAAAATATTGTTATGAGCCAGCAACAATCAACTCATAAGTGATATTATAGTACAAAAAGATCAAACTCTGCATAGCACATTTTACTGGAAATGTTTTCAACACTATAGTTCATAGGCAAGTATTTTTACATATATTGAAATTTTAACTGGCTTTTGTTCTGTTGCAGAAATTTTTTTATTTACTATAAAAACTTTATTAATTGACCTATTATCCATTGTTATATAATTATCTCTACATTATGAGATAAACATTAGTATGGTGGATTTATGTGTACACAGATTCTAGAACTTATTAACTGTATATTTTTAGGAATGTTACTTAACATTCTGCGATTTAGTTTCCTGACTCGTAAAATGGGCATAGTAAAAGCATCTACCCCATATGATTGCATTATAATTAAGTATGCATTTATACATAAAGCACTTAGGGCAGAGTCTGGCAGATAGCACCTAACAAATCTGGATTAAAGATATTTTTAACCATATTAATGAATATACTATTTTATCTTCGTATTATATAACTTTATGCATATAATATGTGCTATAACATAATTTTTTGTATTCTTATTTTATTTAATTAAACTTATATTTTGAGATAATTGAAGAATTACAATCAGGAGATTATAACAGCTAAGAAACAGCTAAGACCCTCAATATTTCCATTACCATAGGATCCTTCATGTTGTCTTTTTATAGCCACTCTCCTCCCTCCCTTCCTTCCTCGCCCCTTTCGAAACACCTGACAACCACTACTCTATTCTTCATTTATATAATTTTGTCGTTTAAAACATGCTATGTAAATAGAATTGTGGTATGTAACCTTGGAAACTGGCTTTTTTTTTTCACTCAGTATTTTTCTCTGGCGATCCACCAGATTTTTACACTTGTCAATAATCTATTCGTTGTTGAGTACAATTTCATGATCTCGCAGTTTGTTTAACCATTCACTGAAAAACATGTGGATTTATTTCCATTTTCGGCCTATTACTAAACAACTGTCTATGTACAGGTTTGTGTGTGAATTCATTTTTATAACTGATATAAATAACCAAGTATGCAGCTGCTGGGCCGTATGGCAGTGACAGTGCCCTCTTTTATTTTAACTATTATAATAGTTATACAGTACTCTTTCATTGTGGTTTTAATCTGCAATTCTCTAATGACTAATGATACTGAAAATATTATTTGCTATATGTGTCCCCTTTAGTGAAATGTCTCATATTATTTCACTACTTTCTAATTGGACTTTTTTTCCTGCCGAGTTTTGAGTTGTTTTTTTTTTTTTAATGTATTCTAAATACTAGTTCTTTGTGTGAGATTTGGCTTGCAAATATTTTTGTCCTCTCTGTAGACTACCATTTTATTGTCTTAACAAGTTCTTTCACAGAGCAGAAGTTTTTAATTTGATTAAGTCCAATTTATCAAATTTTCCTTTTATATATTCTGCTTTTGCTGTTGAAGGGGACCAAAGTTTCACCATCCAACAGCTGCCTTTTGGGATATTGATTCTAAGCTGGTTATTAAGAAGCAAAAGACTCAGAAAGAACTTTTGGCCCTCTTCCCCTTGCCTAAGAGATTTGGATGCGAAAACCCGCTTTAGGAAGGCAACCTTATCATAATTGCCTTAGTTTTAGACAGGAAGACTTCAAACTAGCAAAAATCTACCTGCCATATTTGTCTTCTTCTTCCTTAATTACCTGAAAATTACCCTTTTCAGTTTTACAATTTAAAGCCCCATTTCCTTCTTTTCTCCTTTGTCCAAAATGTCATATTCACCTGATTTTGCCTCAGTGACTTTGGGAATTTTCATACTTATGAGAATTTTCTGGGCACATGTGTTAAAATTTGTTTTTCTCCTGTTAATCTGTCTCTGTTAATTTGATTATTAGCCTAGCTAGCAGAATTTGGAAAATGGGAGGAAAAGTATTATTTTTTGAATAGAATATTAGAAATTAAGAATGTTTTGCTTAACGCTAGAGCCCAACTATTCTCTCATTATTTTTCTACGAGTTTTATAATTTTGTTTTACATTTAAATCTATGATTCATTTTAAGTTAATTTTTATATAAGGTATGAAACTTAGGTCAAGGTTCATATTTTTTCCTATGGATGTCCAATTGCTACAACCCTATTTGTTGAAAGGCTGTGTTTCATCTAATTTCTTGTGCACCTGTGAAAACATAATTCTGCTAATTTTGTTTTTTTTTTTTTGGAAACTGTTCTGTTTCATTGGTTTATGTGTCTACCCCTCTGCCTATACCACACTGTCTGGATTACTGTAGCTATATAATGAATCATAAAATGAGGTAGCTATTTTCCTCTCACTTTATTCTTCTTTTTCAAAATTGTTTTAGCTATTCTAGTTTATCTTACAATATAAATTTTAGAATAATTTTTCCTATATCTATAGAATTTCTTGCTGAGATACAGATAAAATTTTTGTTAAACTTGTGTATCGACTTGGGGAGACTCCTCCCCTATGTTATATTGAGTGTTCTAATCCATGAGACAGCCAGTCTTTCTATTTACTTAGAAATGAAATTCTTTGATTTCATCAGCATTTTTCAGTTTCCAGCATACAAGTCCTGAACATGTTCTGTTAGATTTGAACCTAAATATTTAATTTATTTTGAGCAATTATAAAAAGTATTGTACTTTTAATTTTGTTGTCTCTATGTTCATTGTTAGTATAGAAATACAATTGATTTTTGTATGTTTATCTTGTCTTCTGTGACCTTCCTGAACTTACTTAGATCTAGGAGTTTTGGGTTTTCTGTAGACTCCTTGGCATTTGCTCCCTAGACAATTATAGCATCTGAAAACAGGTATAGTTTTCTTTCTTTCTTTTAATCTCTATGACTTTTATTTCCTTATTTTGCCTACTGCATGGGCAAATATTGTGTTGAATAAAAGTGGTGAGAGCAGACATACTTGCCTTGTTCATGATCTTAGGGGAAAAGCATTTGGTTTTTCACAGTAAAGTATTATGTGAGCGGTAGGGTTTTTTGTAGATGCCTTTATCAAGTTGAAGGAGTTCCCTTCTTTTCCTATTTTTCGGAGAGATTTTATCAAGAACAGCTGTTGGATTCCATTCAGTGTTTTTGTTGGCATTGATTGACATGACGACGTGGTTTTTCTTGTTTTGCTGGTTAATGTGGTAGATTACATTGATTGCTAGTCTTATATCCCTAGAATGAACTCCACTTGACTGCAGTTTATAACTCCTTGTATATATTTCTGAATTCTAATTACTAAATTTTTTAAGAGTTTTTTTTTTTTGCCTCTATATTAATGAAGAATAGTGGTCTATATTTCTTTTTTTCATATTTCGGTGGTCTAGTTTTCATATCAGCATAACACTAGTTTTATGAAATAAAATGGAAAATGTTCCCTGTATTTTAGAAAATATTTTGTAGAATTTATATTAATTCTCTTTTAAACATTTGGCAGAATTCTCCAGTCAAACGATTTGGGCTTTATATTTCTATTTTGGGAATTTTAAAATACAGATTCAATTTGCTTAATAGTTACAGGGCTATTCAAATTACATTTTATTAGGGTGGTTGTGTTTTCCAAGGAATTAGTCCATCTCAATTAAATAGTTAAATTTATGTTGTTTGTAGGGTTTGTTTAACATTCTTTGCTATATGCAAGATCTGTAGTATTGGTTACGTTGTGTTTGGTCTTTTTTCTCTGTTAATCTTGCTGAGGTTTGTCAATTGTATTGATTTAAAAAAAACTCCCATTTCATTTTTTTTGTTTTTGTTTTTCTATTTTCAATTTAATTGATTCGTGCTGTTATTCTTATTTACTTTTTCTGCTTGTTTTGATGTTTATTTTAATCATCATCTACGTAATTGAAGTGGAAACAGTAGATATTACTGAGTCATTTTCTATTTTCTAATGTAAGCATTTAGTGCTATAACAAATTTTGATATGTTATATTTTTATTCAGTTCAATGTTCTTTTTGATTTTCCTTGAAACTTTCTTGATGATCTATGGATTATTTAGAAGTGTGTTTTTTATAAGTGTTAGGAGATTTCTCTGTTACATTTCTATTATTAATTTCTAGTTTGATTCGGCATTTTTATAATTGCAGTTATTTTAAATATGTTGATGTTTGTTTTAGACCAAGTTATGGTCTATTTTGGTATAAATTCTGTGCACTTGAAAAGAATGCATATTCTGCTCTTTTGAGATGGAATGTTTTATAAATATTAAATCGTATTGCTGAGCTCTAGTTGTTTTATCTAGTCCTCTGGTCATTTTATCAATTGTTGAGATAGGGACATTGACATCTCCAAGTTAATTATAGATTTGGATATTTCTACTTTCAAATCTGTCAGTTTTTGCCTCATATATTTTGCAGTTCTATTGTTTAGTGTCACGCCTTCTTGGAGGATTGATTCTTATCATTACTTAATCTACCCTTCTTTGATAATTTTCTTTGCTCTGAAATCAACTTTATCTGACATCATCTGACATTAATCTGCCACACCTTTTTTCATTGTTTTCATGGTATTTCTTTTTTTATCCTTTTGCATTCAACTTGCCTGTATTGTTATATTTGAAGTGAGTTGCTTTTAGACAACATATAGTTGATCATATTTTTTAATCCACTCTGCCCATCTGTTTTTAATTAGTGCAATCAGACTATTTACATTTAACCTAATTATTATTGTGTTAAGGCTAAGTCTGCAATTATTATCTTCTGTTTTATCTTTTGGTTTATTTTTTCTTTTTCTTTTTCCTTTCTTTCTGTGTGTTATTTGAATATTTTTAGAGTTCCTTTTTTATCGATAGTATTTTTGAATGTATCCCCATGTATAGATTTTAGTAGTTGCTCTAGGTATTACATTCTATCTTTCTATTTATCTATCGATATAGATATATACATTAGACAATGATATATAAATCATTGTCATCATTTTACCACTTTGGGCGAAGTATAGAAATCTTACCTTCCTTTGTGCACCTTTACTTTCTGTGTACATTTAGAACCACCATGTTCAGACATTGTTATATATGCCTAATTTGGAAGTTTTCAACAGTTATTTCTTTTAGTACTTTTAGTACTTTTTCAGCCCTGTCTACTTTTTTCTCTTCTTCCAAGACCGAGTGAGACAAATGTTAAATTTTTTTGCAGTCCCACCAGATCCTGAGGCTCTGTTCATTTTTTTTTTTTTTTAGGTTTATTTTCTCTCTGTTGTTTCAGTTGAATAATTTCTATTTGTCTTCCAATTTATCGATGCTTTCTCCTGTTCTCTCCATTTTACTACTGAGTTATTGAGATTTTTCCCCCAGTTATTGTATCTTTTAGTTTTGAAATTTCCAGTTGGTTCTTTTTTTTATGTCTTCTATTTCTTTGGTGACACTTTTTATTATTTTTGGCATCTTTTCAAGCATATTTATTACCACGTATTGAAGAATTCCTATAGTAGGTGCTTTTAAATCTTTGCCAGATAATTCTAACAAATCTTTTATCTCAGTGTTGGTGTCTGTTGATTATTTTTGCATTCAGTCTGAGTTCTTCCTGGTTCTTGGTATGATGACTAACTTGATTAAAACCTAGACATTTTGAATATTCTGTATGACACTCTGGATCTTATTTAAACTTTCTATTTTTGCTGGCTTTCTCTAACATGGGTGCCATCATCATCTTCTTACTGCCAGGTCAGATTAGAAATCCAGATTTCCCACTTGGCTTTAATTGATACCCAAGGTTAGGATGTGGGCTAACTGTTGCTACTTTATTGGAGTAAGAGTTTAGAATTCAAACTCCTCAGTAGTTCTTCAGTTGCTGCCCCGCCCCCCCCCCACGTGGTTTCCACAGAGAGGAGTGACCTGATTACTCCTAAGTGGTAATGAATGTTATAACTTACCACTAAGCCTCTGAGAGGATGATATAGATGTTCTTTCTACTAAATACAATAAAACCTTGGACATTATATATAAAACAGAACTAAGAAAACTATGAAAGATGGCAGATTGGAATGACAAGTTGGTTAGTTCCCTTAGTTTTCTTTTTGCCTCATATATGCCAGGCTTAAAGTTAAAGAAGACGACAACAAGAAAACACCAACAGATGTAGACAAAAACTGCCCCAACTAAAGCCTGCTGTTTCTAGCCAAAGAACCAGGATATGAATAGTCTAGTAACATAGAAAGCTTTTAGACAGTTCTGCTCTACTCTAGAAAAACACCACCAAAAAAAAAAAAAAAAAAAAAAAAGCAAACAAATTAACAAACAAAAAAGCCTTACTCTACCTATGTATGGAAACGCCAACAGCGGGGCCCTAGAAGGCTGTAAGGAGGATCTCACAATCACCTCCATTCTTCTATTCCCCTAATTTCTCAACTCCAACCCCTTCCATTTTGTCAGTGAAGATTGCCTCCATCCAGAAGCAAGGAGAGATTCTTCCCTCTCCATACTGGAAAAATAACTTTATTTTTAAATATATATAAAGCATCTTAATTAATTAGCAAATATACTTAAGAAATTTAAAACAACTTTAATTCTAATTGTCCTGGAAAATAAATTATAAAGGAAAAAAATGATGGATAGCTATTCTAGAAAAGAAAATACAGCAGCTCTTCAGGAAAAATAAATCAATTTCATTCTAAATAAGGCAGTAATTCATTATGTGTTTTGTGAAATCTTATAATAGTACCATTACTTTGCAAAACAAAATGAATTGGGCATTATTTAAATAAATATAGGAGAATCAAATATATTTAGCAAAAGTAATATCTTGATCAGAGTTACCTGACCTTTTCCTGTTACATTTCTAACTTGCTTCATATTTCTAAGAAGCCAGAGAAAAAGATTGAAAAGCCAGTTTTTGAAATGGTCTGCACATTTCTCTATGATCTCCAATTCATTATAAGCAGATATGTTAGCTATCCATCATTTTCCTAAGATCTGCACACATTTAAATCATGGCAGCTTTAATTTTACTACTGTGAATTCAAAAATGTTCTTTTGAATGCTAGTTATGTCTGTAAGGACACATTCTTAGCAAGAAAAGAGGGCATTTTAAAATTAAATGACATATTCATGGGTCAGCATAATGATTTCTTGAAAGTATAATAAAATCTCTCTGGAACGTCAGTATAAATAGACTGAAGTTACTTGAACTATGGACATAACACATATTCATATGTTCCTCTTTACAGAAAAATGTTTAATTATCTTATGCAAAACATGCAAAAATTTTATTTGTGGCTTGAGAATTATACTTTTTTTAAACCAGAATATTTTTATATCAATTAATTGAAAAATATTCTTTGCTTTTACTATTTTTTCAATATTATTAACAATTATTAAATTAGTTAATATATATAAAATGGAAATTTTACAGAATTAAGATTTTTTTCTGCTTCTTTAATATTTACATTATTTTCCAGTTTATATAATTTGCTAGTTTTAAAAAATCAAGTTTTTTTCATCTAATCATATACTAGCATCTAATAGGTGAATGAGAAAAATAAGTTAAGTATACTGATTTTTTAAGAAGGCATAATTTTCCACTTTTGAAGCTTAAGAAATTGACACATGAAAAACATAATTTAAAGTATCTGAAAAATAAGATTCTATTCAAAGAACCCTGACTAATTTGAACCTGGAGTGGTTTTTTTTTTTGTTTTTTGTTTTTTGTTTTTTTTAAGATATAAAACTACTTAAAGATCTTAAACAAAGATTTATATTTTCTAGGCATTTTACTAGATATGCAAATGTTAATACTGGGTTTTTCAAGCAATATATGATTGTCATGTTTTTAATACATTTTGAGAGAAAAAGTGTTTAGAGCAATCAATTCATATGAAAATAAAACTATATTTTTCCAGAGCACAACTATAATTTTGCTATGAATCAACCACAGTAGAATCGTAAAAGCCTCTGAGTAGGTGGATTATGAGCAATAAATCTCCAATATATAAGGCTAGTCTTGATAAAATAAATCTATGTAATTTGAGATGCCACTGACCTAGAGGCCAAAAATAGGACCAAGACTAAGCATCAATTTGCAAATATTTTTTAAAGTACTTATGCATTGAACTGATATGTTGAAGTCATAAATACAAGAAAAGATAATGGCAATAAAATTTTTAAGGATCATACTTTACAGAAAGGCCGGGGAACTTTTAAATCCATTAATCAAAAGGCTTAGAAGTACACTAGTTCAAGAAAGACATGCATATTTTCACAACTACTAATGCCCATAATAACCTGCTAAAGTTGCTAATAAAAAACTTACCAAAATAAGCTATAGATGACATACATGTAGACACATGCACACACACATACACACACAAATATACACAAATAAATACTTCAGGTTTTTTAAAACTCATTTTCCCCAAGAAATGTCCTTTTGTAATTTGAAATTCATTTAAAAAATTGGATGAACTTGGTTTATCTCTAATTATGAAAAAAGTCTCTTAAAATTGTTGCTTACCATAGATACCAATGCTTGGTTATAAATGTGTGTGTGAGTGCTGATTCGCATGTATCTGAAGTGATTCTTTAATTAAAAAATATTTTGAAAATAACCAAAAAGTTAAATTTTTTAACTCAAATTATTCAGGGTAAATTATACACTATCTTTCACTGTTTAGTTATTTATTCATTTATTTTTATTTAATAAATAAATACAAATATAGTACTATAAGGTGCCCAGTACTGTTCAAATGGTTCACTTCATCTAAACAACTCTGTTAGGTATCATAATTATCCTCATTATAAAGATGAAGAAATTGAGGTATAAAAGAATTTAGTAGCTTATCCAAGATCACACAGCTAATGTGTGGGCCAGTATTTAACCTAAGCATTCTGTTTCCAGGGCCCATATTTCCTAACAACAACCCTATCTCTCTTTAATAGGATATATACATGACCTTTTTATGTTCAACATGAGTAGCATGACTATGTATATAGATTAATTTTATTTAACATGACTAAATACAAATACTTCTGGATAGTGAGGCAGCTGTCTTAAAAAACAAACAAACAAACAATTAAAACCTATTTCATTGTTCCTGTTGTGATTATTTGACTATTGTCAATTTTTCCCAATGGACTACGAGCACCATGAGGCAGAGACTACATTTATGTGTACTTATGATTATATGTTTAGTATATCGTATAGTATATGTTCGTTGAGTATATGTACTGTCTATAATGCATGCTATACATAATACTTTTGGGACTGGATTGAGTAATTCTGTATTTTCATGTAGCGATTCTTAGGATACTAAACAGTTTTTAAATGTTTAAAAAATGATTTAAAATGCCAAATTAATTTTTGAGGTGGTAATAAATTTGGAATGAACGGTTTAGTCATCTTTGTTAAAGACTATATGCCCACATATACAGCATTTTGTTAAAAGACGGGAAAGAAAGTAGGTGCACTTGCTAATGGAGGTGGAGTGGGCAGTATCTAAAGAAAGAACAATATGAGAAAACCTGTTCATTTTAGATGTAATTAACCCCCTTGTGCCATCTGCATTATTAATGTGATAGAATTATTATACTGTCCAAGTATATCTGAATATCTATTCATGATTTCTCCACTAAATAAATAAAAATGGTTAAGACATGACATTTGCTTTAACTGTTCATTATGGAATTTTTTTCTGAGGTCTGTTAAATACAAACTGTTTAATGGTTGGTATTTCATGAAAGGATTTGAACCTATTATAACAAATGTCATTGTTTTATTTATTAAAAAGATTTGCAAAATTACTCAGCAAACAAAAAAGATGAATACCTTCATTTTTATAATATTTAAATTATTCCATTAATTTAAAATAATTTTTATAAGGCAAGTTGAATTGGCAATAAACAGTTTATATTTATAATCAATTTCAGTTATTATGGATAATTTGGAATCCTATAGAATGCATTCTTATGTAACATTTTGTAAGTTATCTTGTTGAAAGGGGTGGTTATGGAAAGTAATGTCTGTTAAATAAGTGGAGATATTATTATGCATTTTTAAATGAGTGTGATATATCTAAAGTTAAACATTTATTGAAACATGCTTCTTAAAGCATGTTTGGTATTTTAAATGTAAAATATATAATAGTTTTATATTGATATGCCTTTGTATTGATTTTCAGAGAGGTTAATATAAATGTGAAGTTATTTTAAATGTTAAAATGAATGTTGAGACATCTCGAACATTTTTTAAAAATATATGCTCTGTCAAATGTTCATTTATTGTTGAATTTTTGGAAATAATTTGATTTGACCTCTATAGTAGATTTATGTGAGAATTAATATACATATATGTCCCTATATAGAAAATTATAGATTCAGTATTTCCTTTGTTGCAAATCATCATCATCTACTTACCTGTCTGTCTGTCTGTCTTTCTGTCTGTCTCTGTCTCTCTCTCTCTATCATCATCATCATCATCACCTCAATTTATAAAATTTACCCATTATTTATATTATCTCTTCTGGTATTAGGCTTAATAGTACCAAAATCTAAATTTTTTTGCAGTATAGCTCCAAACACAATTTTTGGAATATAGTTCTATACTTTACTGAAAATATATTGAATAGAAAATTTATGGACTAGACAACAAATGAAAAGATACCACAATGAAGCATGTATCTGTATCTCTGAAGTATATAATTGATATATTGCCAAGAACTTAAAGAATTGATTATAAACAGAAAGTATGGGCATTAATCCTGTATCTAGAGCATATTAAAGTAATCCATAAATATTATAAAGAATGTTTAAGCCTTTAAGTCTCTTGACATGGTTTAAACTAGCTCTTTGAGTTCCTTTTACCTTACCCTAAACAGTAAAAGTAAGATTCTGATATGAGTCTGAAATGAAGTCAAAACAAAAAAAATACAGTTTGTGCTCTTTTAAAGGCGTAACATAGATTTTATGGTGTATTAATGAAATAAGACCTTTTTCAAATGAAGAAATTTTACTCTATTTTATGAAAAATTTCTACACATTGCTATATATACACATATAGTAAACATTACACACCTAATGTGAATGCTATTAGGTTTTAAGTATTACAGGGCTTAAGAAAATATCTATTGAAGAATATTGATATTCCTAGAGTTGTATTCCTTGAGAAAAATACAATAATGCCAACCAAAGTATTCATGTAATTTAAGCGAACATTTGTATCATGTACATATTCAGCTCTCCAGCAGGTTATTGCTTTTAATTTGGCTTCTTAAAGCCTTTAATAAAGGAGGTTATTATACCCCATTTCTGTGTCTTTTACCAAGATTGACCTATACATGCTATTGACAAATATAAATGAGATGTTTCTCACATTTAGATAACTTTTCATGGTCATTCTGTTGTTTTTTTCAAGCTTCCAACTTGTGGTTTGGCCTCTCATCCTTATTCAGAGCTTACATTTTGATGTGATTGCAGATCACACCTTCTGTTTTTCATAAGCACAAAACATAACTACCCATTTCCCACTTATCCTTTCTAATCTTGGAAGTTGTTAATTTAAAACACAGGTTATAGATAATGTTTTTGTAACTCAGGAAAATAGTTATCTCTCCATAAAATTTGGAAATTAATTATCAAAGAGAAAATCATATCTTGAGTTTATTTTAGATAACATAATCCAAATAAGAAAACTATGAATAATGATCATCAACTCTATTCCAATATTATTTGTTGTTATTGTAATTATATTTGTTTGAGACAGTCATAAAAATGAATCTTAGATATTGTTGACTCATATTTTATTACAAAATTAATTGCATCCCTTTATAATGAAAGTATTAGTTTTCTAACACTATTACATTTAAGAGTATCTGAATTCGACTTATTATGGGTCTTAAGAATAGAAATCATGTCAAGTCCATCAATGATACATATCAATAATCACAAATCATTAAATAGTACATAGATTAACACCCTTAGTTTCAAGCTAGTCTTTGCGAATGTCTTAAACCATGGCGTTTCTTTTGTAAAATTGGTCATTTATTGATGTTGAGCTTTCTACAATTTGAAAGGTGTTAATTAATGTTTATTTTTTACTTGGATTTCAAGATTAATTATTGGTTTGTTTGAAACAAAACAAAATAACACAGCTGTCTGATTGCTAAACGCCTATAAGGAGGACATCAGGGTGAACGTAAAAGTAGAAGAGCATAATCTGTTAATTTATGATCCTTAAGGGACATCAACCAGTTGAAATGTTTTAGCTATAACATTTCTGGTAATTACTGTAACTACAGGTATGAGAATGAAATGAAGTCTAGCTATAATTACAGCTCTTCTATGGCACTGTGGCAGGAGATCATATGGCTCCTGAAATGATTACATTTTAAGATTCTTAAATACGTTTGATTTTACATGATGATGAAACTTTGACTCATTTAATTGTGATGAATCTCATATGTATAAAAACAATTATATACGTGGACTAAGATTTAAAACAAACTATGGAGACTGTTCATCTTGTTTAAATTTGATGATAGTAGTTACTGGAATGATCTCAAATAATAAAGTCAAAATTAATTATTTTTCAATCTAACTATTCCTTACAAAATTAATATAATTTTCATTTACTTTCCATGATTATGTGGGCCTACTGTGCCTGATTATAGATTTTTATATATACTTGTATATTCAACACTGTTAATTCTGATATGTCTTATTATTTGGCTTATAGATGTTTGATAAATAATATACCATGAACTGTGGAGAATATAAATTAAATGAAGCCATGATTCCTTGTGAAAATCACATTTTTATTGGGAGGAGTCTCATTTTTGGTATGTACATATAAACTAATATTTGTATCTATTTATACCAAAAAAAATAAAGCAATAGATTAGTGCAAAAAATGTTCTATAGACTACTTAAAACACATTCTGAAAAATGAAGTTTTATATTAGATTTAAAATTTAGATGATATGATTTGGATCTATTAAAACAAGGTATCTTAGAATACATATTCCTTAATTTCCCTAAGCAAAATAATGCAGAATTTAAATAATATATTAGAAGTTAACAGAAAAATAGAAGTGAATATGCTACTTGCACAAAATATTGAATGTTTATCATTATGAATTAACTCTCAATTTCCAAAGGTGTTAATAAACTTCTCATGGTACCTACTATGTACCTCAAAAGAACTTGTGTGTTCATTATTTGGTGATGATTATGATCATGATCAAGCTTACTGAAGTTATTACTCTACCTTAATGACATAAAAGAATAAGAATCGGAATAATGCGTATTAATGCATTGACACATTGCCAAGTGCCTAACTTATATCAAGGGAGCAGTTTACAAATGGTGAGCATCTGGATGGTTGCATATTAAGCTCCCTTAAGTGGATATTTTCTTGCTTGTGTTACTCAGAATCACTTTTTAAGACATGACATCAGCTTTCTAACAGTTCTCAAAACTAAAGACCAACACAGTATTGACACAATCTATGTTATAATGAAGCACAAATAAATTAGAAAATCTTGTAATCTCAAATTGGAAAATAAACACAATATAGAATAGCAATCATATTTTATATTACTATTGTACATACACACACACACACACACACACACACATACACACACACGTATATATCTGAACCTGATTTACTATAAAGCTCTTTTTTAAAAAAAGAAACAATTATACTGTTCATTACCAGCCAGGAAAATTGAATATAGTAGGAGTTGTGAGATCTGCACAAGAGCATTTTCTGGCCTTTAGAGATATATATTTTTATTCCATATTTCATCTTTATTTGACCAGATGATGAACTTCATGCCTATAATGTAATGAACTTATTCAATTTCTCTACCTAATGGCCACAATTCCTTAAATGTCCCATAGGCCCCTCAAAACAACTGTCAAAAGGCACATGTGGGATATTTCTCACATTTCCTCTTCCAATATATGCATTTATTCAATAGTATATCTGTTTACATTTATATACATCTCTCCAATTCAGATAATCAGTCTCTCATCTTCCTTTCCTCTACTCTTTCTCCTCTCCTCTCATTTACAATCAACCTCTACTACCCTGTCATTTACAAGAAACAGACAATTATCTTTTTACAAAAAATCTTTTATTATCTGGCTCTTGTAAATCTATGCAGATTTATCACTGTTCCATTTTCCATTTCTGCACTATACACTTCTATGATTCCCTGAATTTGTCTTTTCTTACTTTTGCAAGTTACTGTTCACTCTCTTTTGACAATTTTGCTGCTATCTCTGTCTGGTAAACTCCTGTTTTTCTTTAAGACATTATTTAAATACTTCCTTTTCTGTAAAGCCCTCCTTGATACCTCCAAGTTTAGTTTATTGCACTTCTCTATGTTCTCTGAGCATTTCGTGTATTACTTAATAGGAATATCAGTATTAAGTATCAGTTATTTTCCTGTAATTTATATCTTTTTTTATCTTGTGTATGCCTTGAAGCAGGTTGAGTATCTTTTATATTTTAAAGATATCCAATTCCTTGTATTTTTATAGGCTTTATTAAATATTTGCTTGAAAGGAGAATATTTTGAATCAAAAGTAGAGGACTCAAACATGGCATAGAAATTGACAAATTAAATAGGATGATTCAGTCAGTTTCAAGCCACTGCCCAACCACTAAGCCAGATTTACATAGCTTAAAATCTTATGTTTGCTAAATACTTCAAGAAGCCAACTTTCTATATCAGTCTGTGTAGGCTACACTGTGGTTATAGATATACCATATAAGACTCCAAATTGCAATGAATTAGCACCACGAAAGATTATTTCTTACTCAGATCAAGTTAGATGTGGGTCTGCTGGGATTCTTCTGACTTTGCTCAGGGTCTAGGCTTCCGCCATTTTGGTGCTGTCGACTCAATATTTGACTTCCAGGTTTACAATGATAAGATCATTATCCAATTTTATACATGAAAAAGACAGAGATTTTATAGATTCCCTTTGACCACTCATTAATAAGTGGGAACCCATATAGTTTAGCTTCAATTCAAATGCTTAACCACTATATTACATTGCCAACCAAAATAATACATATTAAAAGACTATTTCCTGGCACATGGCAAGTTCTCAATATCTTATTCCTTCCCATTTTATCTACCAGACTGAAAGCCCTTTGAGTATAAATGCCTTTCTCATTTTCTTTATCTTTTCAGTACTTAGTACAAGAACTGACAAATGTTAGACATTCAATACATTTAATTTGGATTCGGATTAATTAATTTGATGACATTGTTATGGGAGAGCTACAGGACACTAAATAAGTGAAAGAAGTACAGTTGTTTTCTCTTTATTATGCATAAATTTCCTGACTCGTTATAATATGCTTTAAAACTATTTTATAGTGAAATAGATTGGGTATTATATACTTCATTCCACATAATTTTAGTATATTTCTAAACATAATGAATTTGCTCAGTTTTAAATTGTTTTGAATTGTTGTGACTGATATTCTCTAATTTGAAGTATGAAATTTTAACTGGAAGAAAAATATGTCTAGAGTTTACTGCTGAGGATTCAAAAAGCAATGTATTTAGAAAAACACTTCTGGAAGGCTAAAAATTAAATTCACACACAGAGACATACCCATAGACACAAACACACACACACACACACACATACAACACACAAACACAATGCTTAAGGATAACCTGACATGGCTTAATTTTATCCAAAATTAATGGTCTCAGAAATTGCCAACAAATTAAGCTACATTGCAGACTATGGAAGTCTGGGCACTATATTTTACAATAGAAACGTTTAATTATATAAACCCTGCTCATTTTATGTTGTATTGAAGAAAAAACAATGTTTTCAATTAGATTTTTTTTGTTATTGTTACTTTTGTCTCTCTGTGGTTTCTTAGACTTAATGAATACGTGAATAAATTAAAAGTTAAAACCTTGGGCTTTAAAGTTATGTTTTAGACTTTAGAATTTTTTTCTCATTTGGAAACATGGGGAAACTAATAAATACACAATGTGGATTAATGAAATACTGTATGTAAACCACAGAACATATTTCTGGCATGTATTAGTAAATAAAAATATAGTTATTTTTATAATTATGTGATAATAAATTATTCCTAGCACCAGTTGTTTTTTTGGGTAATTTTAAATATTTTTACTTCATCTTTTGCTTATGAACACAATCTGGTCTATCTTTGCTTTTAAAAGAAACAATGAAACAAAGATGATGCTTCCTCCTGAATAATCACCAATCTTATTTTCTCTCAGCACCACTTATAATTTTTTTCCTTATTCCTCTTGACTTGCTACTTAATTGTATAGTTAGCTAGAAGCTAAAAGTAAAGAAGGAAACATGGGTTTAAAATAAGAAAAAGGACTGAGGAAGCTTGCTATATGTTCACTGCTACAGATACATTTGACATTGCTTGATTTTTTTTAAAGTTGTGGAAAATATTAAATGTTTATTATGAAATCAAAATACACTCAAACAGAAGGAAGAAAAGGCATTGAAATTGAAATTGATATTGGATTTTATTTAACATTTTTTTCTTTTTATTTTTAAATGTGAAATTTTAGGACCATATAACAGAATATATTCTTATAATTTACCTAAGTGGTGACTGACTCTAGGTTGCCAGGTATGCAGTTTACTGTGTGAAAAAAATATTCATAAATAGGTAACAGTTTTTCCAAATGAAAAGACTTTTATCATAGGAAAAGTTACAAAATTATAGACAAAATGTTATTAATCAATTCAGTGTTGAAAAAAAAAATCTGAAATTGATTAACTGTTATTGCAAACAGTAAGAGAATATGATCTATACTTTTGAAATTACTCTTAAATTCTAATTTCTCATGAATATGTAGATAAATAATAAGCAGCTATGTGAAATATTCAGTACTAATGAACTTGATTTGCCCTATGCAAAGTTTATTTGCAGGTATATAGTTCAGTGAGTAATGTACAGAAGGCTATATTTAGAATTATCAATAGAACTTTAGAATTTGGAAACCACTAGCATTATCCTTTTTTCAGTATGTTTATTATATAAACTTCCTGGGCATAACTGAAAAATAAATTACTTTAGGATGAAACTTGACATCCAAGAACCTGGCTCATGGATTGGGAGGAACACTAAAATTTCACTAGTATAAAAGAAAAAGTCAGTTTTAATTTGATATTTCATCATGGTGGTGGATTTTTTTAATCCACTGGTAAGTTGCCTTTTTGCAGAGTTTGGCTATTATGATTTTAGAGTCCAAGTCTTTTTTGCCAATAAGAAATAAAATATCCTAGTTTGGTTTTAGAATCAAAGTAAAGCAATCATGTCTTTAATCTCAAAATATGGAACACTATTTAATCATGTCTTATACCTGTTTGAGAGATGTAATAATAACAATGACACCAAGAGGATCCACTCAACCATTAAAAGATCAATGAAAACAGCAACACAAAAGATAATAAGGACAGTTTCATGTATAAAGAAGAATTTATTGGTTTTCTAGGTTGGGATCTGGGCCAGAAAAAAAAAAAAAAAAAAAGAAACTAAAGACTAGCTAGGGGCAGCAAGTGTGATTTAATATATTCCTGGCAGAACACATAAGAGAATACTCAAATGCAATTACAGGAAATGTCATTTCTTGTGAATCAGTTGGCAGAATCCATTTATAAAGCAGCTGAAATTTTTTTCCATAAAAAATGTTTCTGTTTGGCACTATCATAAATAACAAATAAAGATTAAAGGATCAAAAAAATTAACCTTTGATGGCAAGAACATTTTTGAAATTTCGAACTTTGTCCAAATTAATTATGTTTTTATTTGGAGAAGACTGGAGGAATGATTGTGAAAAAAATTATTTTTTCCCTAAGAAATGAGTAACACTCCTTTCATCAGACTTGAGCAATTTATTCAATAGTATATTTGAAATATTTCAATTTTAAATTTGTTGTAAACTAGTTAATTAATTAATTGGATTCAAGTCTAAGTTTATCCATGCAGAGCAAAGGGAGAAATGTAGATAAATCTGTACTTCTGGTTAAAAATTAAGTACTTTCACTTGAATAATCAGATTATTGAGTGTATACTATTTTTGTCTTGAACAATTCAGCTCTTGAAATTTTTTTTTTTTAAGGAAGAAATTTAGTGAAGCAGTTAGAGACATGTTTGTGATCAACAATCTATTTACAATCCTGGAAAAGGATGAAAATAGAAAAAAATTTCAGACCAATATCAAATTTGTGAAGAGAAATCTTGGAAGCAAAACATTGAATGAACAGTAGATAGTAAATATATAAGAAAATTGTGTTTATAACTTATGCTTTGGTTATTAAAATTAAAGTTAAGCAAAAATGGTGCAACGATATGAGAATTATTTCAATAAATTTTCAGGAAAAAATGTATGATCACAACTAATTAGGTAAAATAATTAAGTGCAATTTCTAAAAATGATAATGAAACTGTTCCTGAAAGCCAACTAAATCTCAGAAGTTTCCTGAGTACTTAAAATGAGGAGATTTACTATAAATTATATTTATTATGAATTTTATTAATATGTTTTACCTCAGGCTACCATACAAAATACCATGTATTAGATATCTTAAACCACAGAAATTTATTTCTTTCAATTCTGGAAGCTGGATATCTGAGGTCAGGGTGCCAGCATGAAAGGTTTTGTTACAAGCTCTCTTCTTGGCTTGCACATGGCAGAGAGAGACCAAGTTTTCTGATCTCTCTTATAAAGGCACTGATCCCAACATTAGGGTCCCACAGTCATGTCCCCATATAATCCAGTTACCTCAGCAAAGGCTCATTTCTAAATACCATCGTGGAGGGCAGGTAAGTAAGGCTTTAATATATCAGTTTGGGGAAAACACACATTCAGTCCATAACATTATAATTACACCCCTTTGAGCACATGGAGTATTGAAAAAGGAATCATTCACTTAATATTAAGAGGCATTTCTAATTTATACATAGTATTTTGCATTAAAGTTAATCTGTAATGAAGGAACAGTCAGGGAAAAGCAAAGATATCGATGGGTGGTATTTCTGCAAAGGAAGAAGTGCTATTTGGTTGGTTCCATTATAAAAATGTGTTATTTTTAAGTAGAACTTGACTTCATAGAACAACATATTAGACACGTTTGCTATCTGTTATAAAAATAATTGTCCTATATTAAAAACATATTTTCCTTAGTGGTAAATTGGTACTTATAACATTTTCTTTAGTTAAAAAATAATCTCATCAGCAAATCCTGTGAGGCCACATGTTATGACAGGGTTAAACCATATTTGTGAAAGAGATAATGCCAGTTTTGTTTTTACCAGAAAAAAAACTATAAATCTATTACATATTTAGTATTTTATTATCAGTAATTAAGATATATATTCTGATTATTAGAAAGGCATTTTCTTTGAACATTTACATAATGAATGCTTTAACTTTAGGTCAGCATTGTCTAATAGAAATGTAATGAAACCACATATGTAATTTTAAATTTTCGAAATACTATATTTTTTAAAAGGCAATAAAGGAGGTGGAATTTTAATAATGTATTTTATTTAACCAAAATACAGTGTCTATTTTACACTTATAGCACATTTCAAAGGCTCAATAGCTACATTTGACTAGTGGCTACTGTATTAGATATTGGTCTAGACTTTTCATTTAAAGATATATATCCTTTTAAATTTATATAATCCCATAAATTGCAAGCTGGAGCCAAAATATGTAATTCCAATAACTTAAATAAATACAGCATTTTTTTCAGATTTAATAATATACAATAAAAGTCACAAAACTGAACTTACATGGGAAAATGTGGAAAACACAAATTCTGAAGAAAATACAGGATTTATCATTACTACAGTCTAGGATGCTATGGTCATATATTATTTTGTGTGATTACCCACCAAGCTATGCTAATAGATTCTAAGATCTGCACCAAATGCTGTTATTGCCATTGTAAGGAGTGAGATAATCCAAGATCACCTCTTAGCAGGTTCAATGATTTGAGCCGCCAGAGGGAATTTTGTTGCATTACATTAAACACACTGACATAGATTCCTCTAAAGACTGAACATACTCAAATCTATTGGGAAGATTAAAGCATCAGTAAATTATGGTTAGTTTGGGTAAAACCTAGTGGGATTTGGCAGGAGCAGATTGGGCAAAGGGTGTGTAAATTGAGTCTGTATACCATATCTTTCAGCCATGAAAGAAAGTTACATTTTACCTAATTGCATAATTCTTTGTCTAGTGTTGAGTATACTCCATAGTAATAATGACTTTAATATTAAATGATGAAATTTAAAAGAATGCAATGATTTAGTTGTTTTCACTTTGAGCTTATTTCTTCATAGTTAATAAATTCACTATAATTCTACTGTTGGCTGGAGGTCTCAGTTCTTTGCTTTTCGGGACTCTCCGTTGGGCTGCTCATAACGTGGCTTGTCCAAGATCATCTAACAGGCCAACAGAAAGCCATAAATTTTTATAACCTAATCTTGAAAGTAAGATACCATCACTCATGCACTATTCTATTGTTCACACAGAACAATTCTGTCTAGTACAACATAGGAGGGAACTACAGTATGTAAAGTATAACATACTTTACGGGTTTATTGGCGGCAAATTTATTGGAGGCCATATTGAAAACTGGCCACCATACTGATATTACCTTATTCTATTCTATCTTCTAACATTTGGCCTTTAGAACAGTGGAATGACCTTTAGAAGAATTAATTATGTCTCCAGGTGGCTAGCAATACATTGGAAAAAGAGGAGAAAAGATCTTAGAACTACCTAAACTATTTATAACCATAGTAGTGCTACTGATATTACTAATAAAAATAATAACAAAGACAGGTGACATTTTTGATTGCTTACTATTTTCAAATAATAATAAAACAACTGTAGGTTATAAGTCTTGTCATTTCTTCATCTCTTATTATTTCCTCATTTCTTCATTATACTGATAAGGAAATTAAAATCTTAGAAAGTTTAAAAAATGTGTTGAACCCACATCTCAATGACTTCAGGGCTCCAACTTCAATTTCCTATACCACTCCATTTTTAACAATATATAGGGGTTTGTGATTTGCAAATTGCTTAAAATAAATTGCTTGATCATTACAATGTAGTCATGAGCAAATATGAGGGATAATTATTATTATTTTATAGCTAAGAAGCCTTAGTCATAAAGAAATAATCGTTAACCTCCTTCCCCAAATGCATGGCTTATAAGTGACAAAGCCGCTAATGTAAAACCCTAATATACTGACTATTTTATCTGAATAATATTTCCAAAAGCATTTTTTAAAGATGTTAAATTATTAAAAATAATAATCCACAATTTAAATTCAGATTTTTGGGGAGGGAGGGAGATTTCTATAAAGAGTTAAAAATTCGATATTTATCTTAACATTTTTTGTAGAGTTTGGAGTATATAAAATTGAAGTACGATATGAAAAAAGGAACTTAAACCTAAGGCCTCTTAGTATGACCTTCAATCTCAGCTTCTGATTCACTACTGTAAATACATTTACTTAAGTTTTTTAAGCTCTCTATGTTGCTATTTTTATGTTATATAAGTAAAAATTACATTAATTTTATATTTTTAAAATAATTTTGATTAATTTAATTGGCTTATACTTGAGGTCAAATTTATATCCAATAAAAGTAATTTTAAATGTGCAACTTGATAAGTTCTGAAAAATAGATGCAGTCATGTAACTACCAACATAATCATTATATATAGAATATTTTTTACCTCAAAATATTCCCCCTGACCCTTTGGAATCAAATCACTCCTTGACGTCTAGCCTCTGGACACCAATGCTTTTTGTCCCTCTAGTTTTACCTTTATTAAAATACCGTATAAATGAAATCAAAGATTATGTGTTCTTTTGTGTTTGGTTTCTTCTACAGCATATGCTTTTGAGATTCATCCATGTTTTATGTATCAGCAGTTTACTTTCATTGCTCAGTAATACCCTAATATATGGCTGAACCAAAATATATTAATCTGTGCACCAAATGATGAAAATACATGTGGTTCTGATTTTTAGATTTAACATAAGAAGTCTATAAACATCAGCCTACATGTGTTTTGTTTTGTTTTATTTTTAAATGAGCATGTATTTTTGTTTCCCCTGCTAGATACCTAGAAGTGGGTTTGCTGAGACATATGGTAAGTGACTGTTTAACCTTATTATAAACTACAAAACTTTTTGTAAATGGATATAATATTTTACATTCCCACCATAAATATATATAAGTTCCAGTTGCTCCCAATCCTTGCCAATGTTATTTATTGTCGGTTTTTTTAATGTTAGCCTTTCTAAGTGTTGTGGAATCATATTATTGTAGTTTTAATTTACTTCATTTATTGTGTTTAATAGTTAATCTTCTGTAGTGTTTATTCAAATTCTTTGCCCATTTTTTTGAAAGGTGGAGTCAAGTTGTTTTCTTATTATTGAACTGTAAGAGTTCTTCATGTATTGTGAATAAGACCAATTATCTGATATATGTTTTGTAAATATTTTCTTTGCAGCCAATGGCTTGCTAATTTATTTTAACACTATTTTTGGAAGAATGTTTTTTTATGAAGTACAATTTATTATTTTAGTTGAGTGTTCTTTTTTTTTTTTCTGTTCAATCAATGGAAGCTTTGCTTGAATACTTTATTAACGGTATTATTTTCCCTTATTTTTCTTTTGCTACTTTTAAGAATTTTTTTTATCTGACTGGTTTACAGCAATTTGATTATGATGAGCCTGAGAATATGTATACACACACACACACACACACACACACACACGCACATATATACATATGTGCGTGTGTGTGTGTGTGTGTGTGTGTGTATGGGTTTTTTTTTTTCTATTTTTCTTCTGTTTAGTTTCAAGAATCTGTGTATTTAGTTTTCAGCATATTTGGACAATATTTGGCCATTATTTCTTCAAATGTTATTTTTCAAATTTCTCACCTATTTCAGGGACACCATTTATATATATTTTAAATTATGTGATATCTTCCCAAAGGCCACTGATGCTACTTTTTTTTTCCCAATATTTTTTTTCCTCTGCACTTTGTTAAGTTTCTATTTTTCTATCTTCAAATATGTTTATATTGTTTTCTGCACTGTCTAATGTGTTTTGTTTTAGATATTGGATTTTTATCTCTGGGTGTCTCATTTGTGTCCTTTAAATTTTCCTTTTCTTTCTTTAGAATACTCATGTTCTCTACTTTCTTGAACATGTACAACATATTTATAATAGCTATTTTACATTTTATTTTATACTTATGTCTGACAGTTTTATTATTTCTGTCATTTCTGGATCTGTTCCTATTAACTGATTTTTCTCCTAGTAGTCATTTTTTCCTGCTTTGTTGCATGTCTGGTAATTTTGGTATGGATTACAAATATTGTGAATTTTGCATTTTGGGGTGGTGGATTTTGTAAATAATAATATTCCTTCAATAATATTGGATTATATTTCTTGATTGCAGTTAATTTACTTAGAATACGTATAAGAATAATAAGGCATTTCCACCCTTGGGATCTTAGAGTTTATCAAATCAGCTATATATTACTGGCTATTTCCATTCTTTCTGGACACATGAAAATTCTCTAGCCTGAATGGAGAACCTAGAATTGTTCTTTCTATTTATTTCTAGGGATTCCTTCTCCAGACCGAAATAGTATTTTTTTTTTTCATACATACACACATCTATAATGATGAGACTGCTCTGCAAATCTCCAGAGCCCTCTTCAGTTAGTCTCCTTCTCTTTGGTACCCGATCTCACAATCATTAACTTTTTGACCTCTCTTACTTTTTGACTCAAATTTCTCAACTTATGAACTCCTCCAAATCTGTTTGGGTTCCCCTCCTTGTATTTTCCTTAGAAATGGCCTCTCAAGTCAACAAATTGTTGCAATTTGGAGGCTCTGTTTTGTTGTTTTGGGAAGCACAGTTCCGAACTGCTTTTGTCTAGTACTTACAGCTATTGACTTGTATGTTTTATATAGTTTTCTAATTGTTTAAGACAGAGGGCAAATCCAGTTGTATTACTATATCTTATTCAGAAGTAGAAGATTCCATGATTTGGTTTTAAATAAAGTTGAGAGAAAGAAAAGACACCAATGTCTAGGAATTCCTCAACAGGACTTCTGGAACCATATTCTAGTAATGTTATCAACCAGTTAGTAAGTGATCCAAGTAATAAAGTTTTATAAGTTTAGCAATGTCTACAATCTTTAAATATCTAATGATGGTATATATTTTTAGATTATGTAAGCTCTTATTCAACTATTTTTAAATTAGTTCTTACTTTTAAAAATACAAAAAGCCCAAATATCTAAAAAAATGTTTTAGTATATTATTTATTTATAAACTTTTTTTAAATCCAGTGTTGTGATGATGAAAATACTCTGCATTAGTTATGTATCTTTGAGTGATGTGTGACTGTAGGCTAAAATTATCCAGGGGTTTAATCACATCACCATGACCTCAACCATCCCTCCCCTCATTTCATTTATTTCCTCTATTTTAATTTCATTCTCAGGCAAACTCTCCCAAGAGATGTCAAAACAATTGCTGAATGCCGCAAATTACAAGACAAAAACCCTAGGTGCACTTGATGTTAATAATAAAATAAAACTGAAAAAATCTATAAGAATTAAAACCAATTAGGGAACATTCCAAAGCTTACTCCAATCAGGCCATCAAATATCTAGTTACTTTAGACAATGCGATAAGCCTGGGTCATGGTCTTATGCATAGAGCTAAGAGTGGGGTAATTCCCATTTGAACTATATAGAATGTGTGGGAAAAGGGTCAACTAAGTAAAAAACCATAAATAAAAAATTAAATAATATTTTTAATAAAGAATAGAGTTCTGATTGAAGAAGTGGAAATAATTAGATGGGCAGACAAAAATGCATCAAATGTTCACTAACCACATTTAAACATAAATAGCTGCTTTTATAGCATGAATAATCTTCAGTGGTTTTCTATCATATACCAAAGGATAAAAATACCAACAGCATTGAATTTCATATAAGGTTATTCACAACCTGGCCTTGGCTATCTTTCTATTCTTATCTGTTATGACTCTCACAAATCTGCAGTTCCTAAATATATCCTCACCTTTTTCTGCAATCAAATCCTATTCATCTCTAAGGTTTCAGAAACTACTCACTAGCCTGGAAGCATCTTGAAGATACGGGTATCAACTTCATAAAATGAGTCCAATAAATAGGTAACTGATATTATAGGAATTCTTATATTTATATTTATATTTGAATTTATTCAGAATCATTGTCTATATAAAGTGGCATAAAACAAAATATTTTCATATGATTTAAGAAAATAATCTAAGTGAGTTCAATAATAGGTCATTTATAGGTGTTATAATATGGGGTAGTGGAAAAAAATGGCAGGTAGGGAAATAACCAGTAGTGTATTTTAGCCAACAGGAAAACAGATTTATAGGCATGAAAGTGTAAGAGAAGTTATTGATTCTGACAGTAAATACTTTAGAATGTTCAATGTTTGGAACCTTGAAGGAAATGAAACTAGGGAGGGAAAAAAAGCCAGAACTTTAAAAGCATTGCATTCAGTGTTTTTTTCTGTAGACATGAATGCCATTGAAATTTACTTATTCCATAAACACTACATTTATTTTTAATATACTCAATTATAAGGAAATATAAATAGTATAATACCTACCTAAAGAGAATAAAAAAAAGTTATAAATAAAAATGCAGCAATATGTAGTTGTAGATATTTCTAAAATATAGATCATTAATAACATAGAAAGCAAGCCACTACACATGAAAATTGAGAGAATATATCCAGCATATAGCTATAAACATATTATGTTTTTATAATTATAGCTAGTTTTTATTTAAGCATAGCAAGTAACTCAAATGAAATTCAAGCATACTTGACTTTTGTGAATTATATCCCACAATAATTCTACATGTACCTTTTGAAAAGTCAAGTGTGTGCTGATTATATTTTGGAAAACTAGTCAAATATTTATGATTGAGAGGTTAACAAACTAAGAAAATGATGAAATATCTAAAAATTTAACCTATGATTTACCTACATTTTGAGTATTATTAAATATAAGCACTCATGATTTAGGAGCACATTGAAATTATAGGATATTATAAAGCCAAATAATTTAGTATCAAAGATTTTTAGTATAAAAGCGAGACTCAAATTTATCTCTAAAAGGCTTGAGAAAATCACATATAAGTAAGGAAATGTAAAAGTATAAAATTAAAAAAGGTAAGAATAACTAAAAAAAAACCCATTTACTCACAATGGTGAATTGAAAAAATAATGTTAGTTAAGAAACAAATTATATTTCTCTAAATGATTTTTTTTTACATTCTGATATTTTAGAGCCAATTTTATGATTCAAATATGGACACTATTTTAGTATTATTTACAGATAGCATTTATTCCTCTTTATAGCACCTAACATAGTGCCCAACACATTCTAGGATCTCATTAAATTTATATTTTGATATAGTTTTGTGTTTTTAGAAATTTGTAGCAATAAGTCATCACAATATCTACATATATTTGGAACATGGGAATATACACATCTAATTATCCTAAATATTACTTAGTCCACTAACTATTCTTGATGCACACTCAAATGCATTAACTTCTTAAAATAATTTCACAAATTCAAATATCCCCTACCAACAATTCCTAATTCTCAGGGCTCAGAATATTTGATCTAAGTCCTCTTAAAAAAAAGAGTCCTCTTTTTAAGAAAGTGAGGCTGAAAATAGTTGACCAAATGGCTGTGCGGATACTGCATAATTTGAACTAGTACCAAGATCTCTTAACTTCTAGTTCTTACTCTTTTTGTTACACCATCACACCAGGATGTATTTTTTTGGGGGGGGAGGCACATATTTTAGAAGCACAGTATTTAATAAGTATTCATTAGGATTGAGGTTCCCTGTTTGGAGTATATCGGCCAAAGATAAAATTCATCTGTTTAAGCTCTAGTGTTAGGACACCTGAGAGACAAAATTGCTGTTATTATAGAGTCCAAATAAAATGGCATTTATTTAGTCATCCATTAATTTGTTAGACAAATATTTATTAAATACCAACTATGTGTTAGATATTATTCTAGGGACTGTAAATATAGATGTTAATAAAATTCCTTCCCTCATTAAGCTAGACAGGGTAAGACAGACAGTAAACACATAGCTTATTAGATGGCAATAAGTGCTATAGAAAAACAATACAGCTGAAAAATTTGACAGGCAATACCATGATAGTATAATTTTAATTAAGGAGGACAGAAATACTGCTTCTCTAAAAAGTTGATATTTAAATAAAGGCTTGCATAAGGTGAGAGAGTAAGCCGTGTGTTTTTGGGGGAAAGAGTATTCTAGAGAGAATATCAAGAGTACATGCCTTGAAGTAGAACAATTTTATAAGAAACAAGAAAGGGAACTTGGGTGTTGTAGACTAAGTGAAGGAAAAAGATATTAAGAGAGGAGGACAGAGAAATAAGATAGAGCCAGGCCTTTCAGGGATTCTACACCCCACTAATTTTTTTTACTGTAATTTTACTCCAAATGAGACAGGAAGGCATTGGAGAATTTCGAAGAGAGAGTTGATATGATTTGATAGGCATTTTAATAGGATTTACCTTATGCGTTCTGTTGAGGATCAAAAGAAGAAATAGTTAAGAGAATGTTATCATCCTTCCTGCCCAATTGCACTGTGAAGGATGATAGTCCTACAGAGAATCAGAGAAGTTGGAAAACAGTGTTAGGAGTGTGTGCTCAGTGTTCTTCTGTAAATATTCTTATCAGACACTGCTTTCTGTGACAAAAATAACATCTGAAAATATACATCAAATCTTTTACTGATTATACTACATTAGCTTAGGCGAATTTTAAAGGTTTTCAGTGTAAATGTATGCTTACATTCATATTATAAATTGAGTGCGAAACAAAATGTCTTGTGCCATTGCTTTATGGATCTATAGATGCCATGGAAGTGTATTTTAATAAACTTTTTAGTGATTAACATGTTTTTTCTTAATTTATCAGAATTTTTGGTCTTTTTTGTTGTTGTTATTTACACAAATAAGCACTTCATTTAGAATATAAATGCAGGAAATTCCTTAATATAGATTTTATTCCAGGCTCAAACCTATATGAAATGAGGACTACTAACTGAAAAATGACATATTTATAATAAAAAATTTTTGTTTAATAAAATGGTATTCTGAGAAACTGAATATTCAGGGCACACTACATATAAACATGGATTTTGCTGGCCCATTTTGGACTCCAGAAAACAATTTAGGAACTTTTTCTGCTTTGAATGGAGGAGGTGTTCTTGTCCTAGGGACAGGGAGAACAAGACCAGGCTTTAGATCAAAGCAATTTTCTCTAGTTCCCCTGTTTAACAGTAGCCTACACTTGCCTCCTCAGTTAAAAGAAACACCACATTTTCATTCCAGTTTGCATTTATAGTTTATTTTTTAAATCATATCTAGTTAATGATTCTGTCTCTGATTGTTGCTTGCCAGACTGGGATCTTATAACTAATATTTGTATCAGGAAGCTCTGGTATTTTAAACATGTACAAAAAAAAAAAAAATGCAGTAGCATGATACAGCTTAAAAGATTAGCATAGTCCTTTTCCATGGGGGAATTTTACTTTGCCTGGATTCTGGGGACTTAAAAAGGAGTCACTTGAGTGTAAAAGAACCAGGCTTATCAGATGCTGGTTTATGTCACCAAAGAGACAAGATCTTTGTCAGGCTAGTAGAAAATTCAAGTCCTTTTGGGCCTGTGGCCAATCAGAGTGGTGCAAGGATTTAATGGTCTGATATGCAGTAAAGGATGATGGATTTAAACATATTTATGGAAGAATTGTGGTGACTAATCGAATTAAAAAAGATGGGAATGCAGAATGATTGACATGAAAACATAGTTACAAATTAGCAGTGGTATGTAATTTATTTTCTCAATAGAGACAATTTTCTCATGAAAATGCTTTATTATCGCATTATATGTACTAAAATATGTTAGTACATACTAAAGTCATAGGTAATTTACTGGTAAGAGTTTATTCTATTTATCTTAAATGCTGAAATATCACCCTATAAATTTCATTCATCTGGTCACTTATCTCTCATCTTTATTAATAATCTAATAATCTGTTCTATTACATATGTCTTATTTTCTTGTCTTAACCAATTCTCTTTTTATCCTGAGAATCTATTTATCATTTAATTGAAAGGAATAAATAGAAATTCAGAAGATATGTGTATTTAACTTTCTATAAAAAGCTAATTCTAGTTATTAAAATAAAATGATATAGAAGATATCAGAGAAAGTGAACATTTATATTGGTGGCAATTGCAGAATTATTTTAAATAAAATTAATAAAGAAACAAGTATCCTGCATCTGCTCATTTTAACCCTTGTTTGTTTTAAAAGAAAATGATAGCTATTTAAATGCTGTTAGGTCACTGAGTACACTGAAAACAGGGGTCAATGGAGAGCAAACAGCAATTCATTTTTAGATCAAGGTTCTAACACTAGGGAATGTTCCAAGAAGCATTTCATTTTCAAATGAATTCCTTCCACTTGGAGCCAAAGGTCAGCAAGCTAGCATTAGTTAAAGAGGTCTCAGCTGCATCAAAGTTAAATAACAACCAAAAGTCACCCACAGCAGTGTCTCTCTAAACCATAGACGTGTCCCCAAGGACTGCAGACCAAAGAAGAAAACAGAGATTTGTTAAAGGTGCTCACAATAAATGCTGTGATCAGCAAGCATCTTGGGCTTAGAGCTGAGGATAAGAAGCTTTTTTGTTCTCTACACAGAGAACAAAAAAGCACAGCTGCCTGTTGAAGTAAATGTATGTATTCGGAATTGATCAATCTATATAACACAACAAGGCCTATTATAGTAATGTTTAGAATCTAGATATTTCACAGTTAACATAAGAAACTTTATATTCTTTTAAAATGTCTATTGTCATGATATAATAATCAGCCCAATGCACAGATCGCCTTTCAGATGAGTTTTTTATAAGAAGTGAAAAGCCTTTCAGTGAAAGACTTTCACATATCGTTGAAAACACTGATACAACGGCCGAGGTTGGTACTCTCAGAGAACTAAATATTGATTTCTCTCCTACATCTTTTACCAATGGCAGGTAACTGCCTTTATTTCTCTGAATATTTTGTTTTACGATTGACGGATTCTGTTAGCATTGCATTTTTATTTTTTCATTGTTCTCAAAAAAAGCATTTGTTTCTTTTTATTTTATCTTTTTTTTTTTTTTTTTTTTTTTGTGAGCAACAAGACAGGAAAGTAAGGCTGAAATTAATGTAGCACTTCTTGTACCATAGCTCCATTACCAAGTATGGTTTACCTAATTTTGGCCTTACTATCACTCACTGTTTTTGCAGGAATTTATTGAAAATTTGGCTGCTGTTCTATTTCATTCTTTTTAGCAAATCAAACTGCAAAATTATATGAGTTAATGCAATGATTAATTGGAACCAGGAACTGCTCAAAATATTTCCCATTCTTGCTTTGATTACTGACAATTGTTACATGGTGCTTTGTGTAGGCAGGTGTTGTAACTATATTTAATGTTAACCATCTTTGACACATTAGCCAATGTAGTCCAATATATGCATGGACATTGACTTGATCTATTGACTTTTATTTCCTCATCACCTTGTATACAAATCTGTCTGAATAATTCAGAATAAATGTAAAACAATATTGATCTAATTCACCAGAATTATTAATTTATATGTCAAGTGGATGAATTCAGGAATCCATCCAACTGCAAAATGACCCAAAGAAATTACACAACACAAAAAAAATCAATATGTTGTTATGAAAATATTTTTTTAAGTCTCCAGCTTTAACAATTTGAAGGAGAGACATATAAAAGGTATTTATGAAAAAGGTATCTCATATTTATATATTTATGGTATTGTTATTTATCTTAACCCTTCTCTAAATAAAGCTACTTGAAGAATATTCCAAAAATTAGCACTGGTAAAAATGTGTTTATATATTTAATAATGCTTGGATGGTTTCCAAGGCTTTATACTGGATTCCACTAAAGAAAAATAGCGCGACACTAAGATTTTATTATAATTTGCTTTACAAATTCTTGAGAAAGTTATTAAATTTGGTTTTAAAACTCTAGTGATAATTTTGTTGAATTTGTATTAGTTTACCAGTTTTCAGAGTATACAAGAAATATATAAATTAAACAGTTTAAGATTCACATAATCAGATTATTTTGTAGCTTTATAGTGATCAGAGTTCAAAATATACCTAGCGATAATTTTGACTGAACAAAATATTGAAAATTAGAAATAAAGAATTAAATGGGGAATGACTGGGAGGGTAAAAAATCTTAAAAATTTTGTGCATCAATTGACCTGTGTAAAAAGAAGGAAGTGAAAGAGAAAAAAAATGAATTATTCTACAACATTTTTATTGGATAAATACATATGTATACATGTGTAAACAGAAACTTTTCAGGAGATTAAAATCTCAAAATAATTGTTGTTCTAATCTAGACTGCAAACATGCATATTTTTATAATTATGCAATTTCAATAAAAACATTACCAAATATGTACTCCAGAAAATTGCTAAATGATGATTAATTTATTTACTAAACATTATAAAGAACAACATTAGATAGTCTTCATTTGTAAATATAACTATGCACAAAGGTTTTTATCTTTTTGTAATCATAAGTATATTCCTACTATAAATTAATCTATAAGACAAATTAAGTGATCAACGATGCTTCCAATTACTTATTAATTTTGACAGAATGTTTTCACCAATTATTCATCAAATTATATTAATTATTAGATTTTCTAATCTATAGACTTTCAAATGTCCTTAGAATAAAATACACTCTGTGATTCAGATTTAGAGAGTCTATCTATACAGAAGATTCAGCATTTCAAACAAAATATCAACAAGTAAAAACCAGTTAAAAGAAAAGGGAGATATAGATATCGAGATGGTAATGTATTTCTTTTAGAATTTGAGTTATCTAGAAACTATGATCCACTAACAACCCTAGTTCTATAACTTCTTTTAACTGGTATTAAATTTTGCTATTTATTATGTATGTGGCTATAACAATTCAACATATCCATTCACAGGTATCAGGAGGTTTGAAAGTACATAAAGAATTGCATTCTTTTATCCAACTTTAATATAAATAAAAATACTTTAATCTTTATAGATTTAAGTTAAGAAATTTAAAGTTGTGTTCTCATGGCATTCGTATATCTAATAAGCCTATAAAGTGTGCTCCTGTTGCTTGGATTTACCTGATTATTAAACTTTTTAAGGGGTCTGAAAATATTAAGTAAGCATTGCTTATTTTAAATGCCACTAGATGCTTATTTTAAATGCCACTAAACATTCTAGTCACTGGAATGTTTAGATTTAGGAGAACTTCTAATTAAAAACAAAATCCACACTTAAATGCATGTAAACCAAGTAAAACATATTTGATTTTATGTTTGCATTTGACTCATGTTTTATGAATAGATTCTTGTTTGTTTATTTACTCTCTAAAGCATTTTCTTAAAAAATGTCTATGCATGGGCTCTAGATTATAATTAGTAAATTATTTTATTAAAGCAGCTAAACAAACCAGTTAAAAAACTAAATAAAAAACCCTACTTGAAACAATAACTTGACAGAATTTTCTAAAGTAATAGTCCAGAAAATAAATATACCTTTGGAAAAATAATTGTACTCCCCGCCAAAAAATTTTTACTTTTCATAACAATCACCACTCAAACTCAAGTTGAAGCTCAACCAAGCAAGAAGTCTGTAGAATGTTTTGAAAAAAATCTAACCATTGGCTTTCAGTGAGTTATGTAAACAGTAGCTAACTTTTACTTACGGGCTGTAAAAGCACATAGTCATATTGACAACACTTTAATTTTGACCTTTCTTGACTTAGATTTTTGCTTCTTTTCATATTTGTCAATTTTCTTTCTTTTATATCATTATAAATGAGCATACTGAAGAAATCAGCTATGGTTTATTTTATAATAGGCAAGTGAGACACAATGAGTAATATAAAAAAAGCAAATAGATTCCCCGCCCCCCCACCCATGAGGAAGTAGCATGAGTGTTGCAACACAGAGAAAGAATACTAATTAGATATGAAATGAGCTGCTAGTAAAAAGCTTTAAAGACAAAGATGAGAAAATTTGACTTAATTTGTGAAAAGATTTGTTGCCACTAAAGAGTGTAGGATTGAAAAGTTAGCCAATTTTACATTGTGATAGAAGACCTCATTTTTACCTCATGAAGAGTGAGTATATCATGTGAAAAATAGGAGAATTAGTGAGAAATAATTTTAGTAATATGTTAGAATGGTACCTGTGACTACTGGAATTGAAAAGAAAAGTAGGATTATACAAGTACTCTCCACAACTACCACATAATTTTCTTTATTCATTCCAATATGGGAATAGGATAGACATAGAATGAATAAACATTTTCATTCCAAACGGGAGAAATTGGGAAAAAGTGAAGGGCCATCGATTCCATGAAATTTCAGAACTTGGCAGGGAAAATTCCATTGGCTAAAGAATCATTCTTGTTCCCTAGGCTTGGGCCCGTGGTGGTGGTGGCAACCTTGTAAAATTCCTTTTCCTTGAAGGTTAGCTCATGCTCACAGTCAGATATCTCTGTTGACTAATCCTCTGGAATCTCAGAAGTCCAACAGTCTTCCTTTATTTTGTCCTATCTCTGACCTCTTCAGGCTAAGCTGGCAGCATTTCTACTGTTACAATTCTCAAAACCTTGATGGCTTCCTATGCAAATCACAGGGTCCAAACCATCAGACAAGAAGGTTTGCCACTGATCTTTCCCATCTCTATTTCTGGCATTTACTGAGGTGATTGATTGGATGTATGGACCACACCTATAATCTCTAGCAAATGAGTCAGGCCTCCCTCCACCTTAATGTTCTCTCCAGAACATGATTGCTCCCTTTTTGCAATATGGACGGGCTGCAAATTTTCCAAATCTTCAAGTTCTGATTCTTTTTTGCTTAGCAATTCTTTGGTCAATTTATTTATTTCTTCTCACATTTTACTGTAATCAGCAAGGAGAAACTCGTGCCATACTTTTAACACTGCTTAAAAATCTTAGCTAAATTTCCAATCTCATCACTTATAAATTCTACTTTTCACAAAATACTACAAAACAATTAGGTTAAGTTCTTTGCCACTTTATAAGAAGGATCACCTTTCCTCTAGTTTCCTATGACATATTCCTCTATGAAGGGGAGACCTTACCAGAAGAACCTTTAACATTTATATTTTTACCACCTATCTGTCCATGATGTTATATGTATTCTTTATAATGATAGAAGCTTTCTCTATAGTGTACTGGCTGGAAAATTACTATTTGGCTATCGCCCATGAGAACATAATGCTCTAACAAGAAGCTTTCTGCTTCTGTACCCTCCGCTTGCACAACCAACCTATGGGTTGACAGTTAGTAAAAAGAAGGAAAATAGACTTGTGTGTTCAAACAGGACGAAGAATAGGGGTTTAGGGCTTAAAAACCCTGTACCACTATATTTAGGGGCTGCTTAATTTGGGGTCTGCGTACCCCTGGCAGACCCAGCTGGCTGAATAAAGATTGTGTTTCCTATAACTCGTTGATTTCTGATCCGTGTGTTTATCAGGAGCTGCTGGCTACAACAATAGCTCTGTTTTTTTTATGAGCCTTCACCAGAATTACCTTTAATTTCTATATTTCTACCATCGATCTGTTCAAGGCAATCTAGGCTTTTTTCTAATATGCACCTGAAAACTCTTCCAGCCTTCCAGCCTCCTTACCCAGTTCCAAATCTGCTTCCACATATTTAGATATTTGCTGTAGCAGCACTTAACTTCCTGGTACCAAAATCTGGATAAGTTTTCTAGGACTGCTGTAACAAAGTATAATAGACTGGGTGGCTTAAACAACAGAAATTTATTTTGTCACAATTCTGGAGCCTAGAAGTCTGAGATCAAGTAGTTGGAAGGGTTGGTGTCTTGGTGTCCTTGGCTTGTAGTGGCTGTCTTCTCTTTGTGTCTTCACATCATCTTCTCTCTGCGCATGTCAGTGTCCAAATTTCCATATCTTATAAAGATACCAGTTATAGTGAATAAAATCTATATTAGAATTCTATAGAAAAAAAAGGAGCAATAATATGTGTATGTATATAATTATGAATTAATACATGTATAAATAGTTAAAATAACTGTGTAGCTTCCCCAACAGGCAGTATTTTAGTTTAGAGTATGGAGAAAAACAAATGTGGAACAGACAATTACTTTTGGAGTACTTGCTACTTGCCAGTCATTTTCCTGAAAACTTTATATAGACAATTTAATTTATTTATTATAATCAATCTGAAAAGTAAATAGCTCTTCTTATTTTGAGGGTGAAGAATTTGAAGTTCAATAATTGTATATACTTTTCCCAACACCAACTAGGGTGAAAAAATAAAGTTGTTTATTTTTTAAATTGTTGTCATTATTATTGTTACAAATAACTCGCAACTTTGACTATCTTTGGCAAACGGTATAAGAAGGAAAGAAGATAACCCATAGAAGGAAAAAGTGAGAAATTTCTCCACTAAATATATATATATATATATGTCAGGTACTAAAAATAATTATTGGTCTGCTAAAGACTGCCTTTGGGTGAAAAGACTCCAAACATTTTTATTTTTTCTATCACAAGAATAAAAGTCCTAAACAATAGAGATTGAGTAGTCTTGCCTTCATTATACATCCAATTATTGTCTAGGGAATGGCAGAGTACTTTGCTTAGTTCAGTCCCACCAAAATTGAATTAATAGTAGAAGATTGGCAAACCAGAACTCAATTGAAGTGGTATTACCAAAAGAAGGGGAAAAGCCATGACCATTAGGCAGACAAATCTCATAGATATCTGTTTGCTAGAACTAATAGGTGTATTAAGATAGCATTCTAACCCATTTGGATAAAGTCTATTAGAGTTTCTTTGAGATTTTCTCATGGCCAACAACTGCTAATTAGTTTCTTTTCCAGGTGAGAATTAAAAATTTTGTCTACCACCCACCACAGCTCAACTATTTTCCCAATGAAGTTTTGTTGTTGTTGTTGTTGTTGTTGTTGTTTAATGGCATGGCATTACAATTGGCATATAACACTGTGGGTCCCAGGCCTGGCTGGTTCTTATCTCAGATCTCAGGTCTGGCTGTGATCCAGGCTCGCGGCTAGGAATAGGACCCCAGATTTAGAATGTTACATTAATGTAGTAGGGCTCCTGTGCCTCAAATATGTAAACATACTTCAGCTTATTGTATCATGCATGCGTGGCTGAATGCCACTATTGTACTCTGCTATGTGTGGAGCCATGCGGTTCCCTGGAGGGCAGAAGGGAAGCATGAGAAGGAGAGCAGAAGTGCGCTCAATACCGCACTTTCCCCAGTAGAACTGCAATAGAAGCAACAGAAGCTTGCTCCCCACAATAAAGTTAGTGCCTGCCATTTCATTCTCGTGTCTGCCTCTTGTGCATTCTTCCAGTTGGACATCTCACCATTGAACCTTCTCTTCTCGATCAGCTCGGTGCTGACAAACATCTTAGTTTCAGGTGTACAACACAATTCGATATTTATATATACTGAAAAGCAGTTACAAGTTTAGTTAACATCTATCACTATAATGTTTGTTACACATTTTTTCCTTATGATGAGAACTTTTTAAGATCTACTCTTAGCAACTTCCAAACATGCAATACAGTATTATTAACTGTCGTCACTATGCTGTACATTACACCCCATGACATATTTATTTTATGGCTGGATAGTTATACCTATTGACCCGCTTCACCCATTTGACCCACCTGCCACTCTCTCACCCCTGGCAACCAACAATCTGTTCTTTGTGTTTGTAAGCTTGGTTTTTGTTTTGTTTTGTTTTCAGATTCCACATGTAAGTGAAATCATAGCGTATTTGTCTTTCTCTGTCTACAATGAATATTTGACATCAAAATATATTTGAACCTTTTTGACAATAAGAATTTTAGTCTCTAGTAAATGAGATACCAATAGTTGTATATATATGTACTTAGATAGATGATAGATAGATAGATAGATAGATAGATAGATAGATGATCAGAAAACTAATAGGATATTAAATCACTGTGAGAAGAGATTTTCTTTCTAAGAACTCACTTGATTAGAACATTAACCTTAGTATGTTGTTAGGAAAGCATTCTGATGAAATCCTTAATCATTGAGTATATTTCATTTGAAAAACAACCCTGAAGATGTCATTGAAAATGAATAACACTTAGAATTGTAATTTAATCACTCTATTTTCAATGTTATTCTATCTCCATAACTTCTATGTTTAGAAATCTTCTTATAATTCATAGAGATATACCTTGACCTTACATTGTCAGTGTAGCTCATGAATAGAGGTTATAAGATAATATCATTCCATTCAAAATTTCCAGATCCAATATTCTTCTTTCAGTATTATTCCATCCATAATCTATAATCTAGTTTAGATTGATGTATGCAATACCATTAACATGTTTACGATTAATTTTTTGTAATTATTATTACAAAACTCAGCATGACTGATAGAGAAGGGATTAAAAATACATTTTCTAGACTGCTTGGATTCATTGTTTTCAGTTATATTTCTAATAGTTTGTAATATAAACTATTCTTGCTCTTCTCCAAATAGTGTTTCTAAAACTATTCTTGCTCTTGCTCTTCTCCAAATAGTGTTTCTAAAACTATTATGTACTGTGTCCTTATAATCACTGTTATATTCACGGTAAATAAGGGACAATGTGAATAAATATAATGGTCTTACTGTTATAGGTCAAATTGTGTCCCTCCTAAAAAGATATGTTGGAGTCCCATTACAAAGTACCTTTACTTATTCAGTGTGACCTGTTTGGAAATAAGATTGTTGCAGAAGTAATTAGTTAAGATGAGGTCATACTGGAGTAGGGTAGACACTAATCCAGTATGGTTGGTGTCCTTGGAAGGAGATGATTACATGAAAATACAGAGACACACACACATATGACGACGAAGACAGAAAGTGGAATTATGCAGACTCAAGCCAAGGAACATCAAAGATTGCTGGCAAACCAGCAAAAGCTAGAAAGAGGTAAGGAAGAATTCCTCTACAGATTTCATAGGGAGCGTGGCCCTAGTAACACCTCAATTTCAGACTTCTAGCCTTCATAACTGAGATAATAAATTTCTGCTGTTTTAAGCTACTTAGTTTGTAGTACATTGTTACAACAGCCCTGGGAAACTAACACAATATTGTAGAGGACATCAGAGATATTGGATGTAAGACTCAAGGAGACATGACTCTTTTTAAAAGTATATCTTGAAAGGGAATAGCTAAAGTGACTTTAGATTCTCAACTATTTAACACTAATAACTATAGAAGACTTGTATATGATCTTGTTACAATGGCAGTGCTCATCAAAAATCAGAGAACATATTGAAACAAACATGACATTATATTATAACTTTCCATAAAACCTTTAAATTTTTTGTTTTAGGACCCATTTCCCAGCTTTTTAAAATGACTTACAAAATTATTTAACTCTTGACTCTTTTTTTTTTAATTAAGTTGATTGGGGTAACATTGGTTAATACAATTATATAATTTTCAGGTGTACATTATAATTTGACATCTTTATATTCTACAACTCTTGACTCTTTTGGCTCTGTGTTCTCACTTCTTAATATCTTATGGGCCCTTTCTCAGTGAGTTCACCAAGTTCCCTTTCACTTCTAGCCTTTAAGCACTCTGTTTTCTCTGAAAGAGTCTTTCTTTTCTCTTCACTTGGCAAATACTTGCTAAAGAAAAATAATATTCAAATAACATTTGTTAAATATGGAAAAGCAGACTTTATTCAGGACCACCGTGATAATTATAGAGACCATTACAATGGAATTTTATGGTAGAAAAGAGAGAGTGTGCTCAACTTCAGACACAGCAGGGGCAAGAGGAAATTTATAGCCAAGGAACAGGGTAGAGGTTAGCAGATGGAAAATTACTAAGAAGAAATAGGAATCGGGGTTCTTGCTAAACTAACATAACAGAATTCTTGCACGCCAGGATGATCAGATACACCTGGGCAATGGTGGAGGTTGAGAAATCTGAACAGACATGGAGGGTGGTCAGATATGTTGGAGTTTCTGGTTAAAATTATTTAGCAGGTTTCTTGCTAAACCTAGATTTTTCAAGGAACTGCACAGATTGACCTAGGGGAAAGGTTTAGAAACTTGACCAAAGTTTGTTCATGGAAAGAATCATTGTCATACCTGTGCATTAGACAAATCTCTCTTTAGATTTTTCCCTCAGTGAAGGCTTTCTCAACCACTTCCTCCTTCCTAATCAGATGAGATTAAGTTATTTTGTAATATTCTCTTGTTGCATATCTTTCCTGTAATTTGTTCTTCCTCTGATAATATTATTTACACTTTTCACAACAAATGCATTTCCATGAGAAGAGGACATTTTTTTTTATCTTACTTACAGCTGAGAATCTAATACCTTACAAAGTTATAGTCACATACTTAACACGCTCAATAAATTTTTGTCAGTTTAATGAAAACTATGTCTCTTAAAGAGAGTTTCTTTGAATATTTTGAGGTAAATCTGAAAATTCTTAAATATCTTTTAATAAAAAAGAGAGCCATATGAATGAAAACATCAATTCTGGCACAGCAGTAATATTAATAACATATTTTTATGTATTAACACAATACCTCACATAGCGAAGTAAGATTCATAATTATTTTATAATTATACAAATAATACAAATACTACCTTCACATATTTTATATTTACATTATTTAAATATAAAAATTATTAAGATCAACTACGGCCATGCCACCCTGAATGAGCTCAGTCTTGTCTGATCTTGGAAGCTAAGCAGTATCGGGCCTGGTTAGTACTTGGATGGGAGACCACCTAGGAATACCAGTGGCTGTAGGCATTAAAAAAAAATTATTACAATCAGAAATAGGGGAAAATTTTATAAGCTCTCTCCTTTCTTAATTTATATATCAACATTAATTAATATATGCCATGCTATTCATTTTATAAGAATTATCCAAGTGACAGAGTGTTTTAATATTATCTATACTATATAATTCCCTAGAATATTTTCAAATTATTATTTTATTTTGGAGGTCAATATTTCTTTGGGAGCTTCACTTCATTTTTTTCAAATATAAATTTTATATGGGTTAAAATATTCATTTACTTTGGAGTGTGTTATCTTTTTTATTTTATTATGTTCAAAGCTGAACTCAGAAAATCAACTAAACTAAATCTTGTAGTACCATATTATATGCAAATTTTTTTTATAATTCATTTTAGAAAAAAGAAAAAAATACCTTCGAATACTAAATAGAAGTACAAATAAAAGAATAAACAAACTTCTCTGTTTTCTTATTCTTAAAGAACAAAAGGTAAAAGAACCTGCATTTTTTTTTATTGGGCATTCATATAAACTGTAGACATTAAACATCGAAACGTTTGAAATTTATACGATGACTGTTCATAACTAAAAGAATATTTATATAATGTCATCCTATTATAGCATTTCAATAATATATTTAAAATGGAAGCTTGGTGTTTAAAATGCAGTTAGGGTTAGCTTTTATGACTACTTAATCTTGAATGCCCAACATTGTGTACACTGTAATTTGTTTACTCTGGACCTTCTTGTCAGACAAGGAAGTCTGCTCCTCTCAAAATCAATGATATGCATTTAAGTTGGTTTTACACATAAATAAAACACAGATATAGAGAATATCCTTAATTATTGTTTAATAAAAAGAGCTATATGCATGAAAACATCAATTCTGTTTTTAATAAAGTACAATAGAGAAAGCCTCAATTTACTGTATTTCTTTAATATCTGAGAGAGAGAAAACAGTAAGATGATGACTAAGAGAACATGCTATACACATAGAATAATCCTATACTAGGAATTGAGAAAAATTTCTATTCTGATTGCCTAAAGTTATTTGTAAATGTTTTAAGTTATGAGACTCCATCAACATAAAAAAATCTCGTATTCTGTGCATTTAACAGAAGTTTTATCCAGATTAAAAGGGACAAAAGTCAAATGCAACATTTTTCAAAAGTATCCAAAGTTTTTCACTCATTTTACAAATTTCTTTTAGCTGATTATTTTTTTGAAAAGATCAGGAACATATATTCTAAGCAGTGGATTTCAGAAGAAAAAGTCACAAACTTTCCATGTTAAATTAAACCATCACAACAAGCTAGTATAAAACAACTAACATTGCCTTTCTGACATTTCTGTCTCTTTTTATGAACAGAATGGGCATAAAAGGCTTGAGACTTAAACCTAACAATGATAATCTTCTACACGATGACATCAAATTCTAGATGTCTCTGGATTATCCTTTCCCTCTTTAAATCTCCTGTTCTTGACAGTACCATAAAAATAACTGTTATGCTGCTACAAATTTAGCATAAATATAATAAGACAGAGAGAATTATTCCATTCTTACTGGAAACAAAATCCATGCTTCCCCTCCAACATACTGTAGTATGCTGCTTCATGATAAACATCTTCTTTAAAAAAGAAAATAAATCATTTTTATGGGAGTTGCCCTCATGTTTATTTTAGATGGCAAAATGCTGAGAAGAACCTCATGTGCGGTAATACACCGTGGTTACATGGCTGAAATTGAGGAAAACGTCCCTTTGCTCGATAGCAAATCACTATTAGATGCATTACTGTATGATTCTCTCTAGTGTATTCCAGTATCAGAAGATTTGTGAATTCAGTGTGGTGGGTTAATGAACTAAACTCTCACATTAAGAGATCAGAGTTTGAATTATTTGTGCACTGTATATTTTATGTATAAAATAAGTAGATAATTGTTCTGTGCTACTAAATTGCCTTTTCATCCTCAGCTTCAGGGGATGCCTAGTTCTTCAGATTGACATGTTTATCCACATTAAGGTATAATTGAACTTTATTGCTTTGAAATTTTCAGCCACATTTAAGTATTTAGGAACTTATACTAATGATACTTAGAGAAATGAGGCTTGAAAATAAAAAGGATTATGTTTTAAAAGAGATTCTTATGGCTATAAAATCATTCTGGAAAATAAAACATTTAGATAAGATCCAAATGGATACATGGGCGAGAAATAGTATTCTTTTTCTAAAAGTTAATTTAAATTTAGTAACAAATTGTTAGGAAGCTTCAGAATTTGCTTAACACAAGTGACTCAAAAGTGTTTTACAACATTGCTGATCATAAAATGTTTTATTTATTAATAGATAAAATTGTACATGCATAAAAGTCCTTGAAACTAACAAAAAATATTACTTCAGTTTGATGTTATTATTACTCCTTCCACAAGAAATTCATTGTTTTTATATATACTTTATAAAAAGTATAATTATACACAGGACAGATGAAATAAAGACAAAGAAATTATAGATGGTATTCTTAAAATTAATATTCATGCTATTATGGTTATAGACATTGAATAAAGGAGATCCGTGTATTTAAATGCTATTTTGTAAACTCTAGGACTCGATGAAAGTCAATTTACTTGATTCCGTCTGCTATAAAATATACTCTCTACATTTTGGCACTCACAATCTATGGTACTTTATTGGTGGAAGAAAATGAATTATAAGAGATACAACTAAAAAGAAGAGGTATTCACTTCCATAGAGTGGAATACAGTTAATTTGTTTTCTTACTCAAACATGTATACTTAAAATTACCAAATAAAAACTTAACACCTACTATGTACATAGTACTATATGAAAGATATGAAAAAATGAATGCTAAGGAAAATCAGAAAACTCTTAAAAGCAATTTACGATCAATTTGAAAATGAAAGAGAAAATAATAAAATTAGCAATTTAAGATAATGGATCAATAAACAAGTAATTAATTGTAAGTGCTAGGTGTTTTCAAAAGAGAAGCAAATGACTTTAGACTGAACAGTTAAGGAAAGGCTTGTTAGATACAGAATTGGCTTTAAAGACTAGAGAACATTTGGGTGAAAAGTAATATAAGAGAAGTAAGAATAACTTGAGTTTAGTGAATATTGAAATAGTTTGATAGGATAATTTTTCTTTAAAAGTTTGGATGAAATAAAGAAGTTATCAAAATTAAGCATAGCGAAGCGAAGGTTAAATGGTAGATTAAATAATGGCCGCTTAAACCTATCTATACCCTAATCCCTAAAAACTGTTAATATGCTACATTTTATGGCAAAAGAAATATTGCAGGCATGATTGAATTAAGACTGTTGAGATTAGGAGATTATCCTGGGTTATCCAGGTGGTCCTAATGTAATCATGGGTCCTTTTAAAAGCAAGGCAGGAGGGTCAGAATCAGAAAAATGACATAAAGACAAGCAGAGTCAATGAAAAAGATGTGACTATGTTCACAGCTGACACTTAAGAGGAAGGAAGGGACCATGAGCCACACAATGCAAGTAGCCTCCAGAAACTGAAAGAGGCAATGAAGTGGACTCTTCTTTTGGAGCCTCCAAAAGGAATCAGCCTTGGTGACACTTTAAGTTTAATTAGATAGATTTCAGACTTCAGGCATTCAGAAATGTAACGTAATCAATTTGTGTTGTTTTAAGCCACTAAATTTGTGGTAATTTGTTATAGCAGCTATAAGAAACAGGATCATTCACTTTCACCCAAGCTCTGACTCCTAGATTTTTATTATGAATGTGAAGTGAGAGCTTTGAAGGAAAAAGGGAAAGATGGAGAGAAGCTAGTGCCGAAGAAAAGTACTGATAATAGAGAAGAGTCACACTAAAATTAATTAGTTAATTCAAAATTAATTTTATTTAATTAATTAATATGTGGTGTTGTATTAGAATCTCTCATTTTGTAATTTGTGCCACTTTTTACTCTTTGATATCCCTCATTTCTTTATACACTCACATTTTTACTTCATTATTATCTTTCTTAATCTATGTACTACTTCATTATAATGATTTTACACTATTTTTTCTGTACGTAGATACACTGTGTTAATGTAGGTTTAATATTTTATTTCATAGATAATATAATTTAGAACACTGATTAAATGAATAGGCCAAATATCCAGATTAGAATGAATCTGATGAGATTATTATAGATCTTCACAGGTTAAAAATAAGTCAGAGATTTATATAGAAAATGTAAAGAGGATCAAATCTGCTTTAAATTGGAAGGCAATGAAAACACTTTGGGTCATGAACCCAGAGAAAATGTCTTTCAACCATGTAAGAATACATGAGCTATTTATTTATAACCATGGCACTTAAGTCCTAAACTTTCTGCTTTTGTAAAATAAGGAGTCATTTTCATACCAGTTTATTATTTTTCTATGTATTTATCTTTTTAATCTACCCGGTTTTACTCTCGGTGATTCTTTTCTACTTAGAAACATTTAAATATAGATGCTGAAGCTGAGATTTATTAAAGAAAAAGTTAAATTCTTGGAGTCCAATTTTCAAATGAACGAAACTCCTTTTAAAGCCAATGGTCTTGAATTTACAAACATAGAGGACAATCTGGTGATGGCTAGAGGGAAGAGAGTTGGGAGGCTGGGAAAAAGGAGTGAAGGGGTAAAGAAGTACACATTAGTAGTTGATAGGTGGTCACAAGTATGGGGAGCACGGCATAGGGAATGCAGTTAGCAATAATGTAAATGGCTAGGTGGAGAACCGAAGGAGAGAAAGAACAATCAGGGGATCATTTTATAAACTATGTAAATGTCTAACCAATGTACTGTATACTTGAAACTAATAATAAAATTAAATTAAAAGAAAATCAATGGTCTTGAAAACCCATTCTTTAAATGCAAGAATTAGATTTTTGACATTTTAAATTCCAAAGTTTAAGAGTCTTAAAATCTACCATCATAAATTTGATCACATAAAAAAGCAAACATGGTGATCAATATCAGATTTTATTAAGCCTCGAAAGAAAGTCATTAGTATCAGCAATATACTTCAAACTACCTTAAGATTTGTCACTATATTATTAAGGAATTTTTCAATTGAAAATGTCACAAAACCCACTCCAACTGCCTTAAACAATATTGGCAAATTATTGGTGCATATATCTGTAAAGTCAGGAAAAATGTGCATTTCAGGAAAGATTTCATTTAGTTATTTTCTCTATCTCTTCATGCAGATTGTATGCTTGATCTGAAGTCCAGCTCTCTTTCTTGTTAGAGGTTTGTTGTCTTCAGCTTTCAAAGGCTATGTACTTTTGTAAAAAAATTTAGCCAGCTGTAAAATATAATTTCTCTTTATATATCTTCTCAGAAGAGAGAAACTTCCTTTCTAGAAGCCTTTAGTCAATTTCTCCTCATATAAGATTAAGAACACATAAGCATGTGTGATCTGCTGTTTAGCTTGAGTCACATTAGAGATGGAATTGGAATCCACTTCTGTCTTAAACACATGGGCTGCATTTGGAAGTGTTCGGTGGTGTAGTGGAGGCAGTTTCTATAAGCTTGTGAGAGCTAAGTAATATTCAGGAATTTGACAGCCAGGTGGAATCAGCCATGTTAGGAGCATTTACAACATGAAAATCAGCAAACAGTCTAAATTAGACCTTTTTGTTTGTTTTCAAGAGACCCAGCTTACCAACACATCACTGGTGAGGTACCCCAACGTAGGAACGATAAACATATTATGGTGTACTCATATACTGGAATACTATTCCATAATAAAAGGAAAGCTATCAATAATTTTAGCAATATGGATAAATCTCAAAATAAATTCAATAAATGAAAGGAGCCTGACTCCTTCCCCTGCCAAAAAAAAAAAAAAGTTTAGCTACTGTGTGATTCCATTCATATAAGATCCTAGAAAATGCCAAATTTGTCTATAGTAACTGAAAGTGTATCATTACTTGTCTTGGATTGTTGCAGGACCAGGCTGTGAGAGAATTACAGGAATCTTTTGAATGGTGAAGTATTAGTTAGTTATCTTGATTGTGTTAATGGTTTCCTGGGTGCTTACATATTCAGACATATCGAAATATACATTTTAAATAAGGCTATGTTATTATACCTCGAAAAATCTGTTAAAAAAAAAAACAGCAAAAATAAACAGTAAAAAAAAATGATATCATTAAGAAAAGGAAAAACCAAGCCACTGAAAAATAATAATTACAAGTCATATATCTGATAAAGGACTTTTATGTAAAATATAAAAGAAATATTCCAACTTAATATTAGACAAACAATCCTATTTTAAAATGGTCAAATGCTTAGTACACATTTCTCTAATGAAATTATATGAGTGGCTAATGAATGCATGAAAAGATTCTCAAAATCATTAGTCACCAGGAGAATTCAAAGAATGAGCTACCAATACAAACCCATTAGAATACCTATAATCAAGAAGACCTATTGTATTAGTTTGTTAAGGCTGCCATAACAAAATACCACAAATACTGTGGCTTAAGCAAAAGAAATTTATTACCTAACAGTCTGGCTAGAAGTTTGAAATCAATGTTTTGACAGGGTCAGTTTCTTTTGATGACTAGGAGGGTGGGTTCTGTTCTAAGTCTCTCAACTAGGCTTTTGAATCTCTGCCTTCATCTATATGTGTTCTCCCTGTATGTATCAATCTGTAAGTCCAAATTTCCCTTTTCATGAGGATATCAGTTATATTGAGTTAAGGCTCATCCTATAATTTCATTTTAACCTGATTATCTCTGGAAAGACCTTCATTTTAACTTACCTCTGTAAAGACCCCATCTCCATAAAGGTCACATTCCGAGGTCCTGGGAGTCCTGAATTATCTTTTTGGGGACATAATTCAACCGATAACAACAATAATATTAAATATAGGTGTAGATGTGGACAATCTGGATCACTTATGTATTTTTGGTTGACATGTAAGTGGTATAGCCACTTGAGAAAATATTTTGTCAATTTATTAAAAAGTTAAATATAATCTGACCTTACTATCCAGCAATTTCATTTATAGGAATCTATTCAATATAAGTGGAAACCTATATCTACAGAAAGAAATTGTATATGAATATTCATAGTGACATTACTCAAAGTATACACAAATTTTTACAGCAGCCAAACTGGATACTATTAAAATGTCCAACCAAAATGTGATATATCCATACAGTAGAACACTATTTACAATAGAGATGAACACAAAAGAACATGGAAGAACTTCAAAAACTATGATACATGAAATGAGTCAGACACAAAACTTATAATTCTATTTATGTTTAATAGCAAAAGAAAAAAAAGCTAATTTTATGGAAACAGAAAGCAGATCAGTAGTTGGCTGGAGTTGAGGTAGGAGTGGGAATTGACTTTGAATAGGCACAAGGGAACTTTATGGAGTGATGGAAATGTTTATAACTGGATTATGGTGATGGTTTTAAAACTCTAAATTTATGACAAATCAATGGACTTAAAATGAGTGAATTTTATGCTATTTAAATTATAGCTTCATTAAATAGCTAGTAATAAGTCTATTTTAGTGCTGCAAACAAACAATGAAAGTCATTTGGACCAGCATATTGACAGGAGAAAGATGTACAGAAGTAGATAGATTTGAAATATATTTTGGAGATAAAATAAATGGAGTTTTCTGGAAGCTAGACATTGAATGGTGATGAAATGAGGGACATATAGGTCTCTGACTTGAGAAAATAGATGTGCGGTGATCTGTTTTCAGAGATGGAAAATAATTATGATTATAATCATGAATCATTCATTCGTTCCTGAGTAAGGAAATAATATGTAGAGAATGGTGGACTAAGAAAATTAATTTAATATAATGACCTAGGATATCGGACCTTTAAAAATATGTATATGTATTTATTAAGGTCAAATAACTCAGGAAGATTATTCAAACAGTTTCAATCATTGCAAGCAGAATTCACTTAATAAAGTCCTTTTCTTCAATCCTGGAAGGACACGAGCAACATTCTCCTTGGGTATGACAGAATATTAAAGCATATTTCTGCTATGAGAAAAATGCATTTTATTTGTCAAAAATGTAAACATAAATTTTAAAAAAGTTGCACTACCATAGAACCAAGTAAGTGTCTGTGTAGCTAGTGCTTGAAATTCAATGATAGGCCAATGATCACCGTCAAATACTATTCATCTACTATTGACTGGTCTCACAATTAGAAAGGAAAAGTTCTATCCATCTGTAGGTTACTTTCCCTTGGGGATTAAAAATAAATCAAAGTCCTCTTATCCATGACAGCCATATAAATAAGGTAACATCCCCTTCTCTACAAATTATTTTTCTTTTGGATTAAATACTGTCATCTTCCTTAAATATTTGTTATATGATATGAATAATGCCCTCCTTGCTCCTCTCTGAAACCAGAATAAACTTCTTTTTACCTTATTTATTTAGATTTCTATCAGTTTCCTCACAAACATAAGGAGTGAACTGTGTGGATTTAAAATATTGTTCAATTGCCTTTTTCAACATGAGATTCAAATATATCAGACATTTGAATACACTAAAGGAGATATAAGCCTAATAGTCACTCCATATGGTACCTCTCAAGAAGCCCGAGATTCAAATAATCATAGTTTGGAAATAATTTTGACTAGATAATCAAAGTTAATTTTAACTTCCAGTATTATATTTTAAGTATTATCTTTCTTTTGTAATTACCTGCCATTCTGAACCAGATAGTAACCAATATTCTCCTTGGCCTCTAATTAGCATAGACAAACTATTAGTTGCAGTGCTAATAGAAAGCTAAGAAACAATATCTTTGCAAAAGAAAGAATTCTGAATAATCTCACTGATCCAGTTGGTATTGCTGAATAACATGTGAAAAAGAAGGGATCCTATGTCAAGAGGCTGAAGGAATGCCTCTAGGTAGCCACAAAAGCAAATATCCATGGTGAAGTTGATTGTGTCTAGACAGAAAGACATAGTTAGTTACCTGTCTTTTTTAAACAATTCAAACTCTTGATGTGACCTTCTACCTTATGTTCCAAGAGCCATGTGTACTCCTCTTGTGCACTTGTACAATAATTCTTCCACAGGATATATAGGAGCAGAATTACAAAATAATTTAATATGTACATCTTCAGTTTTTCTGGAGGATTCCAAATTATTTTTCAAATTACTTGATTTAATTCATATCCCCAATAAAATAGAAGTGTGTGTCTCTCTGTACATATCTGCCAACCCTTGCAAATTGTCAGAATACAATTTGTTTTTGTATTGGGTGAAATATGGTATCACGTGGTTTTATTTTTTTTCTAGTTTTTCAATTCTGATCCCTAATAAAACTGAGAATATTTAAGTATACTTATTGGTTATTCAAGTTTATTTTCTATGATTTGCCTGTTCATAGGTTTTACCCACATTTAATTAGGTAATTGGTTTTAATTCTTATAGATTTTTTCAGTTTTATTTTATTATTAATATCAAGTGCACCTAAGGTTTTTGTGTTGTAATTATCTTCTCAGAATTTGTGACTAGCCTTTTGCCTTTGTTTACTATACAGATATTTTTAATTTCATCATAATCACATATTCCAATAATGTTCTTAATGATTTCATCTTTCTTATTTTGTTTTAAATTTCTTTTATACTCTATTGTCATAAACATAGCCCCTTCTATTTTTTGCTAAAATTTTTAAAGTATTGTCTTTTACATATATTATATCTAATTCATACAAAATTTTATTTTGTAATCTAGTTTAAATATAAATATAGTTTTAATTTTGCTCTAGGGTGGCGGTGGAATGTTCTGACAAATGTACCATACTAATGTAAAATGTTAATAATAGGAGAAACTGAATGTGGGGTATACAAGATACCCAAAGACACTCAAAGACACATGTACTATCTTTGCAACTTTTCTGCAAATCTAAAACTATTCTAAAATTAAAAGGTTAATTTTTAAAAAATCTCTGTGGACAAGGGAAGAAGAGTTAAATAGCTACGAATGTAAATTATTTTTCTTTTATTGCACCAAAATGTAACAATTGTATTTATAGAGCACAAGAAGAGTTTTTAAATCATTGGTAAAGAAAAGTTAAGCCTGTCCGATTTAACACTAAATGAGGGAAAGCAAATGTATTCTTGTCTTTTAATTGAGGGAAAATTTAGTATTCAATAAAAAAGAAACCAACAGTCAAGAAAATATAATATCTCAAAGTAAAAATAAAGATTAGTCTTTTCTGAGAATATTGGGTCAGTTTAATGATCAAATCAACTGAGAGAAAAAAATTAAAATAGAATATTTAGATATATTAAATGGTAGTAGTGCAACATAATTAATTTTTATAATTCTCAACCATGGGCCAAAAAATAAATTTGTTACTAAAATGTTCAAACTTCTGTATACAACTAATTCACATGTGATAACTGACTGAAGCAGCTTTTTTTGAAATTAAATATTAAAAATTATTTCAAAAATTATAGTTTTAAGTTTTCTAAGTTGTCTACATTTTGGTAGCTTATTTCTGTTTTGAGCAAGATGTAAAAGGAATATTAAAGTACTTGTTTAGTTTAAGTAATAAATATATTTATTATTGAAAAATCTCGGAGAGAACAAAACTCTGTTAACAGAATGTTTTCTGTTTACTGTAGGGGGTGGGTGTTTTCGACTAAGACGGGTGAACAAATCAATCCAAAACATTTCATAGGTGTAACATTTACTGGAAAGTCTTATTATTTCTCTATATGATAATGATTCCCCTACAATTTAAAATATGTTTAGAGTAACAGTAAAGCTGACACGAACAGCAAAGTGAGATTAATTGATATTGGGTGCAAAATGATTATTGAAGTTTTCAAAGTGCGTAGATCAGGAAGCCTTTACTATTATAACCTTCTGCCTCTGTAATAAGCCACAAATGCACTAGACAGAATAAGCAAAAATCAATTTAATAATTCAAAATGAGTCAAATATTCTAACCACAGTTCTTATGGTTACATTAATTGATTTTTTTTTTTTAATGGCAAAAATGCAAACTTAAAGCATTAACCCAAAAGGATCTGAGGTCATCTCCAAGACAATGTAATAAATGATTTCAGGTTCATCAGTACTTAAATTTGCAAATTGGCCGTGTTATGCTACAAAATTAAAAAAATGCTAATGCTGTTATATTTCATCTATAGTTTTCAGTCTCTATTTAGTACCTGTTTTTATTTTTCCTTTTCTTAAATTGTGTATGACTCCCCATAATTCATAGGTTGATTTTTCAACTGGGATTCAAAAACCTCTGTTGACTTATGGGACTATTCTCAAGAGGTTCAAGAATTATCAAAATTATTTTTATTTTTGTCTTTGAATTTGAAAAAAACTCAGCTTCTCCCACACAGATATATACATTATAACTAAGTACTGCTATATAATTCCATGCCTAGATTCACATTCATGTTTAAAATGACATGGGCATCAAGTAGTATTTTTTAACTGTCAAGGATGTTGAAAAATGAACAGATATGCATTTAAATGCCACATATAACAAGTCATTACATTAGGCTGAATAAAAATTAGTTTGACTGATATATAAATAGGGGAAAGTGATAGTAAAATTGAAGCATAATAAAAGTATTCAGAAAATGTTGTCATTTCAAAAGCAAAAAACCTACATTTTTAATTGGACATTTATGTTTTTTAAATATATGTCATAGACACACAGTTCTTGTCAATTTGTAAAAGTTCATTAGTTCGGCAACAAAATCTCAATGAAAAAATTTCTGTAAATGGCTTATTTTATATACGCTGTTTGGGGATTGCTCATTAAAACAATGGCTTTGTTCTTAACAATTTTGTCAGTGATAATCATAATGTGTCTAGTAATAAACTAAACTAATAGCAATAAAAAAACATACATTTGTACTTTAAGTCCAACATCTGTGATTTAGTTTTAATAAATCAACTTCAACTATTATAATAGATCGATATTACTATATTTATTATTTCACTTGAAGCTTTCTTCACTTTTAATTTAAATGGAATGTAGTAGGCTGAGTAGTGACTCCAAACAAAGATGCAGAAAACAATAGCACAAAAACTTTACAGTTCAATGCATGGACAGTTTTTGAAGAAATAGAAGCATAAAAATTTTTTTGTCTTGTTTACAACTTTTGTTTTGAGACAAGTGTCTGTGAATCTATGTTTGTAGAGTGTGGGTGCTTAAATTGCTAACAAATATAACATCTTCAATTTTCTCAAATATTGCTTTAATTCTTTCTGTTTGTCTAAATGCTCCAAATGAAAAACACTGTATTTTCTCTTCTATTATTATTAGGAAAACTCTCGTATAAAGTTACTGATGATAATGGTTAGCATATTGAAGAAATACACAATTCCATCAACTGAAGTTTTTCTTTTTTTTAACCTCTCTAGATTCCTAGTATCCAATGTTTATTGCTTTAAGTAAATTTTATCTATTACACACATACACACAAATTGAACTTAAGCTGAAGAAAAATGAACCAGAACAGTTAGCTGAAGTATTTTGCCAATGTTTTATTTTTAAAATCCTATTTACATAATCTAATGTTTTATTTAAAATACATTTATTTGTGATGACAAATATTTTTGCACTAACTGGCATACTTACCTAATTAAAAGGTATGGAAACTTCTTCAGTTCTCTCTGTCAGAAAATAAACCAATTAAATGGCAAACCAGTGAGATATGCAGTTCACAACGATGTAAGGTTCATTAACTAAAATGCATGAGCAAGCAGAACTGCCAGCGTTTTACATTTTTTTGTCCCATAAGCATATTGAAAATATTAATTACTTCAAATGTGCAAAATTACACTGGTGTTTTCTGTAGGTTATTTTAAATACGGCATAAACATTAGAATTTTTCAGCAGTGGCTGAAGACATTCTTTTCTCTCCCTCTTCCTTGTGTTTCCACGAATCAAGAATCTTAGATGCTATTTAGTGGGTAGAACCTACAAAAGAGTTCAGTGTTGAGGAAAACACTTTGTCCTCTAACTAATGAGACAGAAGTGGTACATAGACTGGATTGTTCTCTTCCCTTCCATGCCTCTGATAATGCTGGCACACAGCTGCTGAGACGCCAACCTGACTCTTAACAGCAGGTATTCTCTTGATAGGCTTTCCTCAAATGAGAATGCCAAATCTGAGATTAGGAACAAATCAGTTTGAAGTTGTGAAAATTAGACCTCCACTTTCTGTTATATTAGGTCATTTGGCCCTAAACCAACTAGGCAAAAATTCTTCTAGGTTGTTAGCCATATGTACTTGACTTTTACATTGGAGATTGGGGACAGGTTTTCCCCTAGGAAAAACTGCTTTCTCCTTTGTAGGTATTTGTTTTCTAGGTCCTTAAAACACGAACTGTGAATGAGTACTCAACTGTATTACCAGTTATTTCTGCATTCATAGTATCAAAAGTTACCCTAGTCTCTTTCCCAATTTCAGGAAATTTAGATAACTAGAAGAATGTGCAAATAGAGTTCGGTGGAATATCCCCACAAGAAATAAAATTTTTAAAAAAGGACATGTCTTCATTATAATGCATATGTAGTATTTAAGCCTTCAACAAAGTGACTACAGCTAGAGAAAATGTAAAATTGAATTCTTTATGAGGACAAGGGGAAGCTTGTTTGGAGCTTGAGTTTACAATTCACAAAATCTTATATAAATCAATATAAATTTAGTACAAAGTAAAAAGAAATATTATGTGCTATTTGGGCTTTTGGGTAAGTACTATCGGGCAGGAGGTAATTAATTGCCATTTTGTTCTCCTTGTCATTCTCTTGACTTTTTCTCTTGACTTCAATAAATTCTTGATTTGTTTCCAGAATAATCTTTATTTATGTCCCTGACACCCTTTCTACCTCCATATGCACACAAATTTCAAGTAATAATAATAAAAAACCTTGCTATGCAGATGCAGCTTTATGTTAATCACCATCATCAATCCCTCAAGACACCCCAAATAATCTTAAAATCTCAGAGAATAAAAATGCCCTATTCATGAACACCCAGGTTTAAGGCAGATTCCCTAATCTCTACTTTTAACAAGTCAGACACCTCTAGTTGCATTATGTCTAGAAAGTTTGGAACTCTCAATGTATGAAGCAGCTAATCTTTGAGTACTTGTGTGACTTTTCCACAATATTTCAGAAATAATACCTTCCTGTGCTTTTAGATTGGACTGGAAATATTATATCTATTTGAATTAAAACTATGATTGTGACTCATCAGAGAGCAAGATCATGGATTTTTCTGTAGAGAACTAACAATTTATCAGTAAACAAACAAAATAGAGATCAATCTCTACAATAGTTGTATTATTGCCTTGTGTTGAGATTAAATAAATTTCCTAGATCTTCACAGTTCCAAGGATAAATAATACAATTGGCAAAGTATACCCTTATGATATTTTGAGTCTAGTAATCTGACTGATTCAGAAGCAGAGGAAAAATATAATAAGTATAAGGCTTCATAATTTTGTTAGTAAGCAGAAATATATTTCTTGAGGTTTTCTTAAAGGACATTTCTGAAATTCAGGGGAATATAGGATCAGTCTAAAGAGTGATTGATCTTTTAATCAAATAAAAATTGTGGGAAAAAAATGTTTAAAAAGATAAAGATATCCAGTATGGTAAAGGAATTGAAATCCTAAATCAGTACTGATCAAAATTTAATGTGCATATGTATCACCTGGTATCTTGGTAAAATGTTTATTTTGATTTAGAGACAGATATTCTTTATTTCTAATAAGCTTTCAGAAGATGCAAATGCTGCTGGTTCCCAGATAACCTTTTTAGTAGCAAAAGAGTAGAGGGTATATGGAAAATTGTCAGAGAATAGAAGGTAAATAAATATTACTCAAGGTTTCAAGACTTTAAAAGGGAGAAAAGGTAAAGGTTTGAGGATAACTACCCAAGGGAGGATTTATTAAACTTTAGTGTGCCCTGAAGCAGAGGCCTTTAGATTCATTCACCAGAATAAGTACCATTTCTATGAATTTCCTCTTTTAAATATAATGTATTAATAGAAAATTTGAGGTATAGTAAGGCCAACAGTTCAGGAGACTATTGCCATTGAAAAGACAGCTTATTACTCAGTTCCCAAGAAGGGCATGTAAATCATTTTAAGTCTTACGTTCGTCACGGATCAAGAAGGAAGAGAAATTAATAGAAAATTATGGTTTCTGGTCAGTATCCTCTCCAAAGAAGCATTTTTAAAAAAATTTTAATTAGTTTCAAGTATACAGTACATTAGTTAGACATCTATATAGTTAATAAAATGATCCCCCCAATTGCTCCCTCCCTCCTCTGACCTTCCACCTAGCCAATGTATTAATGCTAACTGCATTCTTTATGCCGTGCTCCCCATCCCTGTGACCATCCATCAGCTACTAATTTGTACTTCTTTAACCCTTCACCTCATTCTCCCAGCCTCCCAAACCACTCTCCTCTCTGTCTGTCGCAAAATTGTCTGCTATATTTATGAATCTGTTTTTGATTAGTTTGTTCTTTTTATTCCTTAAATTCCACATATAAGTGAAATGGTATAGTGTTTATCTTTCTGTCTGACTGAAATACTTTCTAGTTCCATCAAAGCAATATCTTTTGCCATCCCCTTCCTTTTCATATGTAGGAGTCTTGTTTTCTTATCTTCTCAGCCATTCTATCTTTTGGTTGGAGCACTTGATTCTTTTCCATTTAAGATACTTATTGATAGGAATGTAGTTGTTAACCATTCTTTATTCCTGTTTTTGAGACATGTTTTTTCTTCTTAAAGAAGTCCCTCCAACATTTCCTGTAATACTGGTGATAAATTCCTTTAGCTTATTTTTGTCTGGGAAGCTCTTTATCTATTCTTTAACTCTAAATGATAGCTTTGCTAGATAAATTACTCTTGGTTGTATATCCTAAGTCTTCATCCTGTCGAATATTTTTTGCCAAACCCTTCTGTACTGCATAGTTTCTTTTGAGAAATCAGCTGCAAGTCTTATGGATGTTCCCTTATAAGTAATTATTTCTTTTTCTCTTGCTACTTTTAATATTCTTTCTTTGTATTTAACCTTTGGCATTTTAATTATGATGTGTCTTGGTATGGGCCTCTTTGGATCCCTAATTTTTGGAATTCTCTGAGCTTCCTGGGGTTTTATGTCTATTTCCTTCACCAGATTAGGGAAGTTTTCCATCATTATTTCTTCAAACAGCTGTTCAACATCTTGATTTTCTTCTGTTATGCCGATGAATATTTGGAGCCTTAGTAATGTTCCATATGCTCCTTAAATTATTTTTATAGTCTTGACATCTTTTTTCTTGCCATACTGATTGAGTGTCCTGATTGGCTTTCCTGTCCTCTAGATAGGGCATTTGATCCTTTTCTTTATTCACTTTGTTTATTCCATGTAATATACTTCTCATCTCAGATAATGTGTTCTCCATTTCAGACTGGTTTTCTTTTATAATTTTCATTTTTATCTCTTTGTTGGCACTCTCTACACTTCCCAAAAGTTCATCGAGCATCTTTATAACTAGTGTTTTGAAGTCTGCATCTGTTAGATTACTTGATTCCATTATGTCTGGATCTCTGTTCTGTTCTCTCAGATGGTTTCTGCTTCTTTGTCTTTCCATTTTGGCTGCCTTTCCATGTCAGTTTCTATGTACTAAGCAAAGCTCCTAAGTTTCCTGGTCTTATTATTGTGGATTTGTGAAGTAGGTGTCCAGTGGCACAATCCTGAGAGGGGTTCAGCTGCAGGTCAAATTTATCCCAAGCCTCTACCCTTCCGGGGCCACCTGTTAAGATTCAGCAAGCAATCCACAGATGCTGTACTTATAGTTGCCTCAAAAGGCCACACCAGAAACCAAGACCATCTGCCTCCACCAGTGTGAGGCTTAGCAAGGAGCACCTTACTTAGCAAGGGCTCACTGAGGATACACCTGGATGTGGCTTGTGTTAGGGCCCCGAGTTGGTGTAGGCGGGGCTTCAGGGAATCCTCTGGGCGGAGCAACCTTGTTATTCAGTTTGATGATGTCACTGCTATGGCTGTGCTGTGTCCTGTGCTCTGGTGTGCGGGAGGGCTCAACAGGGAACAATGGATACCACCAACATTTCTGTACAGATTGAGTCTCGCCTCAGCCCTCATCTGACAAAGTCTCCCGGTAAGTCCCCGGTCCCCCCACATGCAGCCAAACAGGCATTGGTGCTCAGAGCAAGCAGGTCTGTCACCGCGAAAATCTGCTTGCAGACATGTCCCCTCTAAGAGGCTTCTGCCGCTGCGGCTGCTGCATCCTCCATCCCACACAGCCACTCCGGACTAGGCCCGCATCCTCGCCCAGTCCTACCTTCTGCCGTTGCAGGGTGCTTTCTTGGATCTCTCCGTAGTAGTATGGCTTGTTCATCTAGATCCCAGGTGATTTTTCTTTTCTGCTGCTCCTTGTTTCCATCACAACTTTGATTTTGGTTGCCAGAGGGATGAACAGAGCTTCTATCATCTATGCCATTTTTTTCTCTCTCACAAGAAGCATTTTTGTATTATTATTTTACTACCTCAAAAAAGTAGTAAATTTGTATTTAAAATATTTATAGATGAAGGAAGAGCAACTTAGTGAAATTAAATAAATTTGAAGCAGGTCAAAAAGCATATTGTTAGCAGATCTATACCATGAGCAAAAATATGTTTAGTCAGTTTCAGAGTGATAAACTTAATATTTAGGCTTTTTGGCTCCTATGTGTGAAACCCATAAGTATCAAGAAAGCATTAATTACTTTCTCATGATAAAGTATCTTTAATTGGACAGATCAAATATAAAGTTAAATATGTGCAGAGAAAACTTAACAAGAAAAGATCACTTTTTTGTGTTTTTTCTATGATGAGATTGGATTGATATTCTTATTAGTGGATGTTTTAATATCAATCATAGATGTTTTCTTCTTTTAATCTCTAAGTAATATATATTCTAGCCTCATAATTTAGATAAAGTAAATTATCTATTAAGTTATTTCATTCATAAGAAAATATTTGCAAGTCATTTAAGTACATAAAATTATTTGGGGGTTTTCCTCCTGTTTTGCTTTACTGCAAAATTATAATAAACTGTTTTAATCTTCCCTCAAAGTCTTATCAAGTAAATAATCAGAATTTTTCATAGAGTATCCTGTGTCATATCTACTCCTTTTAGTAAAACACCAGTTTTCTATGTCTTAAATAGAAAGAATATATTCACTCTTTTGCTCTTACAAAGTGATCAGGTAGTAAATATAGTTTAGAATTATGTGAATAATTATGTTATTTGAAATAATTAGCAGATAGACTTTATATTACAGAGTTGAGATGAAGTATCCAATGCTAAAAGGTAAAAATTTAGCAACACCAGATTATTTACAAGGGTAGGTAAGCTGAATTGTCATTCCTAGTCTTTGACCACTGTGATTCTGCTTATAGGAACTTATCACATCGAAATAATGCAAATAGGAAAAGCCACACGCACTTTTAAACAAGGTCATGTTTAAATCAACAAAATCCAATAATATAAAAGTAGTTACTGAGATATATAAAAATACATTAAAAAACTGAAAGTTATTAGTTAATAACTCTAATTATAATCTTTATTGAAAGGCAATATTACATTTTTTAAAGCAATATGTTAAATAACTACAGATATGTGTATAAGTAGTGATTTCAGCTATAAAGAAAGTATGCATATATATATAGGTAAAAATTAGAAGAAATTAAGCAAAAAAATGTAGGCTTTCGGGGAAGGAGCATTAGACGTGTTTTACTCAGTATATTTTCCTATTTTTGTTATATATCTTGTATTGTTTTTATAATTTAGAGCAAGAGATTATTACTACTATTTTAAAAATTAAAAAAAACATTTTTAAAATAGTAAGTGGACAATATTTTTTTTGAAAATATATGTGGGAAAATATATTTGTTCATATACTCGCCCCTTCAATAAAAGCAATAAACTGCATTTTCTTCAATTGTATTGAAAATATAAATGACCAGCCAATGCACTTCTCCCCCCCAAAAAAAAACCCTAGAAAATTGACTTAGTCATCTCAGAGAAACTGAAAAGAAAAGAAAGGAAACATCTTAAGCTCCATTACTAAATGTGACTGCAATATGGAAGAAACCAAAGGCCTTTTTGATTGATTTTTGAGCAAAGTACCCACACAGATGTGGGAGAATGCAAAGGAAAAATCAGCAGATAGCAACAGAGAACATATTCACCCACTCATTCACATACCTATTTATGGAATGAACACACATTCACAGAGCACTATTTAGTAAGATTAGGAGGTGATATAAGGGACTAAATCAATATTTATTGAGTTTTTATTGAGTTTCTACTTGACAGACTTACACTCTTGGTTTTCCTAACACTCCTAATATTCTATTATGTAGCCTTTGTCCATTTATTCCTTCTTATAATCATTTATTAAACAGATATTTAATGAGTACCAGCTATGTGTGAGTCACTGTTCTGGGTAATGGTTGTATTGTAGTGCCTAAGTTAGATATACTATCTGTTGTGTCCTTAAAGAGTTTACATTTTAGTTGGAGGAGAAAGGTAATAAGTAAGACAGTAAATAAAATATAGATGTTGGTTCATATGGTGTAGGAAATAAGTAAGATGAAAAAAGAGTAACTGAAGTAGGTGGAGAATGGTCGGTCAAGCCTCTCTGAGAAGATAGCATTTAAACTAAGACTTGAAGCTTTCTCCTACAATTCTAGAAATCTCTTAATTGAATTAAGCCACCTGTTCTTTTGCAAGCATTTGAAACCACACATATATTAGAAATACAAATAATATGTTTTTTATTTACATTTTATAACAATGTCTAGGTCAGAAAAGAAGTTCACTTACCATTTTTACAGTAAAACTTCAGATGAAGATTAGATGAAAGAAAAGTAGAAATGCTTCTTCATTTATTGAAACTCAATTCCTGAAGAAGTTATGGGCAAGTCATTAACTGGATCATAGACTTGAAATTTCAATATCAGATACGACTAGCCAGAGTCTGGTATTACACATCTTGTCACTTTTACCACTTCTTAATTGAAGGTCTCCTGAGCTCCCTCTTCTCACATTTATACTAGCAAGCATTGTAATAATATTAAAAGTCATTTTGCTCTACTTCTTGAATTGGGTCTTGAACTCTTTGGAGTAAGTATTGTGTGTCTGAAGATGATATTGGCTCCAGGCAGAGGACTTATACTTAAGTATCACTAAGAAACTACCTTATCCCTCGACCACCCCCCATACACACATACCATAAATCAGTTGTATATTACTGGGTAATCAGAGAAAGGAAGAAACTCTTAGGTTTTGAATTTTCAGTGTAATAGACAAAGCTGCACTTCTCCACCCCACTGATATCCAAGTGAATAGAACTCCAAGTATCTGTAATAATCTGGGGTATTTTACATTTCATTCTCTGGTTGATCAGTTTCTAGAAGGCAAAGCAATTAATGTGCTGTGTGCTAACCTGAGCAAAGAAAAGAGATGGATGGTAGATGAATAGTCTCAACTCCCACAGTTTAGAGTAACAAGGATGAGTGTGTTTCCCAAGGATTAAGTGGATGAAATGGAAGATAGCTATATACGCATAGCCTTGCCATTACAAAAGAGGCCTTTAATAGCACGAAGTCACAGGGCATACTATTGAATGGAGGACAATAGGACTGGTACTGTGTTTTTCATATTAAGTACAATAATAGCCTTTTGAAGAATCGGTATGACACCTATGAGAGAGCTGACTTTTTTGATGGTATGGTTAAAGAGGCGATGATCAAATCAACAGCAACTATTGATAGAAAAACTATTAAAGCACCAATGAAATGAGAATTGTCTGTCCTCTTTCCACTCCCATCTTAGAGTTACCAGAATCTCTGAATTAGTGGAAGGGTGAAGAGACTTCCCAGGGGTGTCATCAGTCCTCCCTCCCATCTTTTGACAGCAAAGTAGAGTGAGATATGGGAAGAGGACAGAAGACCTGCCATACCCCATTACATTTCAGAACCTTCAAGTCCCAAGGCAGTGTGTAAATTGGAGATTGTATGTGAGAGTGATTCTTTAAGTAGACTTTTTGTGCCAAATGATTCAAACCTATATATGATAGTTTTCTGTTTTGTTTTGTTTTGTGTTTTAGGAAACATTCCAAATATTTCTTGAAATTCTCTTCATTCAGTGTCTAATTAAATATATAACTTAAAAAAAAAAAGTCTAAACAGTTCTGATCCTAGCCAGTTTCTTGATATACATAAACAACAAGCACTGGGAAGTTCTGAATGCCAGAAGAATTATTTTAATGCTACACTGTATGAAGCAGATAATTTTATTCATTTATTCTAAAGGAAAGTAGTAAAGAAAGAATTCAATAACACCAGTAAGAAAACTTTTATTGTTTTTATTTTTCCTCCCCCAAATCTTCTTTTTTAATAAGGTTAATTTTTTAATTAAAGTTTTGGAAGATTAGCTTCAGGGATCACTCACTGGATGTGGAATTGAATGTCATATTCCACCTTTCCTGGCTGAAATTTTTCTCTCATCTTTGACTTAATTACATTTCTAAAGTCTTCCCATACCTCAGTGTCTGACTCAAAAGCTAACCTCCAACATAGAGCCCCTTCTTTTCCATTGCCTTAGAAGAATTATTCAATTTTTATTCTGAACAGCTATAATTCTTTGTATTTTTCTTGAAATCATTAAATTACTACTATCACAGATAATAATTAGAGTTATCATTTTGCAACTGCCTACTGTGACCTTGGAAAATGTATTTGATTTCTCTGAGTCTTACTTTTCTCATTTGTAAAAAGAGAGATAATAATATTATCTACTTTAAAAGTTCACATAAATTGTAACAATAAAGTTAAAGCACTAAAAGTGATGGCAAAAAATTATAATGATTACTAAATGGATATTAGCTATTATTATTATTATTATGCAATGGTATATATAACTATTGAATGTCTGCCTTCATTTTCACTAAGTAACTTGAGATTGTAATACATTTTCTGTTCACGTGAATTCATTTCAGATATGCTTTTTCCTGATATCCTTTCTTGAACTCACTGACAAATCAGCCAGCAATATTTGACCTGTTCTTTCAATTCTCTCAAACTCTTCTGATTTGATGTTTCTAGTTTTCAAAAAACAGGGATAATTTTTTTAAAAGCTAAAATAAGTATAATTAGATGCTGAACTGAAGACTAAGGGGTCCTCCTACTAATAAAATAATAAGAAATCAGAGCAAATTTAGCATATGATATACTTGAAGTGAGATCCCCCTACATGTATTAGAGAAAAAGTATTTTATTTACCTAGAAGGATATTTGAAAGTATTATAAGAAATAATGCCTACAAATTTTATAATACCTGCCTAGAACATGTTATTTATTCAAAACATATTAGTTATGTTTAGCTGTATCACCTTAAAAAAATGGTAGCCTCTGAGTGCATTTTTTTTCTATAATATAGGAAGCCGTTCCCACACTTATTCTTCACAATAAGAGAGCTGGTTTCAGTTTATTTTCAATTAGAATAATCTTATTTTTATAAAAAGGAATTTAATATTCTTTGGCTTCAGCAGAGCAGGGACTCTGGATACAAGCATGGCGGCATTGGATTTGAGCCACTCTGAGGTCCAACTTCTCACTAAAAGGGAAAGCACTATCTGTACTGATGAGAAATTAGCAGTTTATATTTTGAAATAGATAATGAAAGAATAATCAATCACCTGTATTGACAACACAATTAAAAGGTATAATTTGAAATAAATTTGTCTTTATAGCAAAAACTATGAGCTTGCCAAAAAAGTACAGAAAGCCTTCAATAAAAAAGTGATAGCCTGGCTGATATAGAGGAGCTGGGAGAAAAGGTAATTACATGACACTTAGAAGAGGTTCAGTAAAACTTGGATAACAAAAGAAAAATAACTGATAAGAATTCAAACCTGACATGAAAGGAAATTACTCTTTTAACCACACATGTAGAGGATTCAAAAAACAACTTAAGGAAGAAGTACTAGAAATTTAATTCTAGAATATAAATATTAGAGCATCAAAATATATCATTTTAATTTGTATTAAGGTACTTAAGGTAATAGTGTACATGACTATACTACTATATTATTAGTATATTATACCATATAATATAACACTATTAATAATTATAATTACTATATTGAGCTCCTACATTCTTCCAGAAACTGTATGCTTTACTATGACTATTCTGAATAACTTGCAGAAGATGAAATTAAGACTAACATTAACTTCCAAAAGTCTCAGGGAATAAATGACATTTCTCTCTCCCACTTATAAAATTCCAAGTACAAAGATATTTTTAGAGAGCTACATGGACTGAATTAATTCTACATAACTGTTATATAATCGATTATTCAGATTAAGTAAAAATAGAGAAAACAAATTTCTTACAAAATGCTACTTTAACAAAGCTAATCTCTACTCTGAACTTCTTAACATTTAACTTTGATTTAGGAGCATTCATTTTGACAATTGTTATTTACCACTTTGATTCTGAAGAGATATGTGCTGGAGAAATAAGGTTTTACTGAATTTGGGGGAGTCCTAGAAGAGTGTAAGTGTCTATTTTAATTTTGTTTTAATATGTAATATCTAACACATCTACATTTATTAAAAGTACAGGTTTTTCCATTTGTGTGGTAACAATAGTGCAAAACAATAAATAATTGTTTACTTATAAATGAATGAAGATCTACAGTGTTCAAACAAAAGGCCTAATTTATTTTAATCATATTATAAATAGAAGCTACTAAAATGGAAGAGATTTTTGTTGTGGTTTGTGTGTGTATGTATGTGTATATGAATTTAAAAAGAAAAAGCAAAGCTTTTATAACTAACAATCTTAATTATTGTTCCTAGTACAATAATAGTAATATAATATTTCCGCTAAATTTCATCTCAGACCATCTGCAGATGTGAATCTATTAATGTAAAACTTAGACATCATAAATTTTGTTATTCCAAAAGGAAGTTAGATGTTAGATTATTCTCTAGACATTAGTTTACTATCTTTTAAATTTTAGACACCTGTCATTTATGTCTATGATAAATTAATAATAACCTAACTTGTGCCTTTAAAATATATATTAATATTTGTGAGAACAATACATACAACATTTTTATATTTTACTTTTCTAGTAAATAAACCACAAATTAGGATATAAACATTAAATATAATTTTAATTTTTCCACTTCAAAAATGAATAAAATGCTTAACGACATATTCTAATAGATTGATTTAACTGATCATCGCTGCAGTTTAAGTATTTCCTATCAGATGATTAGGAACAAAAAAGATAAGTTACTTACATGTAAACCTAATATGTCAGTTTTTGCTACTGTGTAAAATTCTGACAGCATACTTGAGGAGGTAAGCTTTCCTGAAAGAGAGGGGATTTATATGAGGGTTGAAATCTTAATTTTGTTATGAAAACTTTGTCTGCCCAAAAGACACATTCATAACAGTGAGTGGAAATTTGTTGTAATTTATGAAATTTATGGCTATGATCCTCTTATAGTTTCTAAATTTGACTTCTCAGTGAAACTTCACATGCTTTTCTCCATAGAGTATATTTTATACTTGAATATCCTGTCATTTCGAAGCTGAATGATAATAGGTAATAGGCATTGTTGTTTTTTTTGTTTTTGTTTTTTTATATAGATGAGGAAACTGAGACTTAAAGAGATTAAGCAATTTGTATAGGCCACATAGCCACAATTAACTAAGGCAGGATTTTAAACTCTTATTCTGCAATACTCTGTTGTAAAGTGAATAAAATATCATAGTAAAAATTGCAAATTTAATTAAAATATTGGAATTAAAATATTACTTTGTAAAGTGAATTATTTTTGGAACTCAGAGTATGCTGTGAAGGGGTCATTGGGACATAAGGGAATTCTAAAGTTTTGACAGCTTTTATATCCATCCTATAGGTATTAATTTTTTGCCATAGTTTTGGCCACTAAGGCAAAGTAAAGCAGACAGAGCATATAGGTATTTATATTCATGAATCTATATTTCATGTAAGCATTCTCTCTTCGTGCTGGCATACGTATATTTTAAATTCTTTGGTTGAATACTGTATAAGATTAGTAACATTTTATTAGAGGAGGATGCTGTGTGCAGTTGAGAAATACAGGCACATTCTTCGAAGCCTGATTTTGCATGTATGTTGAAGATAGTAAAAGATCATGGAAACTTTTGCAACAGACAAAACTTAGGCTTGAAGAGTATAACCAACATAGCTGGAGATCAAGACTCCTGTAAGGCAGTCACTCTATAGTTATAAATGGAAAACAAGCTGCCTCACAAGGAGATACTGTGGAAATACATTCTAGACTGGACCTTATTTCTGAATGAAGCTAAAAGTAATTTAAAAGTTTTTTATGAAAATTTCCAAACCACACTCCCATGGGTAAGGGTCTTGATCCACTTTACCTATATGAACGCCCCTCCCCTACAGCATATATAGATGAGATCTTGAGGTCATCTTTGAAGAAAGGACTCACTCCCCAACTTTGAGGAATGAGATCAGCAGACAGACTCCACCAGAGGTCTGGTCAGCTGCAGAGAACTCCTTCACCTTACATCTTTCTGGAGTTAACTAGCAGCTGCTGACTGAGCAAGATGGGGGTATAAAAGCTCGGCATTCCTACTCCTTGTGGGTTACTCTACCAGTCGTCACTTGCTCCAAAGTTCCCCATGAAGGTTGACTGAATCTTTGACAGGCCTTCATTAGATTTCTGTATCTTCCTCTGCCCACTTCAGCTTTCTTCCCCTTTCTTTCACAGATGATTATGTGTAATTAACATCTAAAATAACTAAAATTCAACCTATTATGCACTTCTTGAGGACCCAATCTAGAATAGGAATCAAATGTAAATTTTAAAAATGAAAACAATTTATATATAATGTGTGTGTATATATATATGCACACATCACGTATGTATGTAAAGTACATGTGTATATAAATATATGTAAATATAAAATTTTATATATAAAATAATAAAACATATTTGAAATTAAAAATTTAAAGAGTGGGTCAAGCTGAAAATTAGACAGCTCAAATAAGAAACACTAAATAAGATTTTGAAAACAAATTTATACAATTTTCTGGTCCAATATTGCAAACAGACTAAACTCTCCAGCTAAAAGATGAAAATTACCAGACTGAGTTAAAAAGAAAAGCAAAATTTGACCATATCTATTAACAAGAATCACATCTAAACAACATAAGAATAAAGAAAGATGAAGAGTAAAAGAAAGGTAATTTTGAGGGATTGACTGTCCTTACTACACAACAATGACAAAATGCCAAAACCTGTCACTATACTAAAACAGCTCAACTACTAAACTTGGAACTTCTTGAAGAATGCATTTTCATAAACTGACCAGTGGCCAAAATATTAACATAAATTACTCTTATTTGAGAACACGAGCAGCAAATGACATTATATTTTAAATCGTCTTTTAGAAACCAATCTTGAAAAAAAAAGAAAGCAAGAGATCTAGGTTCTTGTGGTGTGGGAGTAGAAGAGATCTCTCTGAATATTCCTTATGTAGTAGTGCCCAACCCTGATCCAGCTACCATTGTTGTTTCTGCTTTGTTTTCCTCTATGCCTGGTGTGCGCTACATAGTTAACGAAATTTTAAAGATAATGCACATGCATCTAGATAATCCAAGTAATGAAGAACAGTGGAAAAAAAGTTAAAAATCACTCCTCAGTCATTGTTAACGTAAGAAAGTGAAACATGGTGAAACTTGGAAATGCTCAAATCTCAGTTCTCCCAGTTTTACGCATCTTTACAGTTGTTCACCAATAATGTCAACAACAACAAACATAATACTTCAAGATAATTTATTACTATCTTTGTGTCCAAGTAGATTATATGCATGGTAATTTATACTTGATAGCAGGGATAGGTTATGGAAATATTAGTAAGATTTTATTAGAAGTGGGTAGTGGTTTTCAGTTCATAATACTGAGGCTACTGAATAGAAACAAAGTTGATTATTTTTACTTATTATTTGCTTTTATAAGTTTTTAAAATTTTTTATGAACATGGTCTAGTGTGGAAGTTAGGAATATTTTGTTTGGTTGAATATCTTGTCTTCTAATTTTCACTATAATTCTATTTGTTTTTCTAAAAAAAAAGTCATTTATTGTATTAATGTATAATTTCTAATGTCAGAGGCACAGAGTCTGCCTTGCCAAAAGCAAGCTCTGTAAGATTTTTAGAGCAGTAAAATGAAATTAAGACTGAGCCTTAAATGTGGAAAACTGCTAAAAGAAAATATAATTTTGGACATGATGACCTTTTCTTTCTATTGGTAAAGTTTAAATTGGAGACAAGTAAAAAAAAACCTAAACCAAAGTAAATATTTTTACTCAGACCTCTGAATATAAGCTTTTCAATTCTCTGTGCAATATATAACATAATTATTATGTTGAAATTGCTGCACATAAACATCCTCTTCATAAAGAAATACTACACTTTGTTTACCAACAACAAAAATGTACAAATTCAATATTTTGAGCAGAAAGTAGGTGTGGATATACAAAGATATGCATTTTTTACAGTGTAATATACTGGAGTATTTTGTGTCTGTCTAGTGTTTTATTGATCAAACTGCGTTGAAACTGCATCAGAAGTATCTCAAATAGTTAACTTATTCACTCATTTAACAAATATTTTTTAACTTAAAAGATATTTCAATTGTATTTGCTATACTGGGTACTGGGACTAAGATGGTGAAGAAAACACATTATCTCTTCTTGTGCAGCTTACACTTACTGGAGATAGATATTAATCAAGCCAATAAATTGTTTAAATATATTGTCAGTATGCGACAAGTGCTTACTGCTTTCCGTTCTCACTTCCTTTAACAGAAAACTTTTCAAAATAGTTAAATATGTTTCTTTCTTACTTTTTTTTAAGTTTAATTATTTTTTTGTCAACTTATGTCAGACAGGCTTCATACCCTTCTTCCACTGAAATTGTTTAAATTTCACTGATTGCCTTTCATAGGACCATGTCTACAAAAACTCACAAAGATTTTTCTAAGGGTTAACTTTGTGGAAGTGATGATTGTCTAAATTATGGATTACTTAAGTCTGTTATACATATTTAATTCCCATCTTCCTCCAATTTTTTGTTGTTATTTTTACTTTAGTTGCATACAGAAATTGTCTATATGAAAATAGCAGTGGTATATAGGGAAGGGAAATAGCAGTGGTGCATGGGGAGTGAATTAACAGCAGGGAAATAAGTAGACAATGTCAGAGCTGGGAGAAGCATGAAGGACTGTGAACATCAGAATTAACTACTAGATGAACCATTAGGGAATGGATCTGAGACAAATTACTCAATGGGCTATCAGATGCTCTTAAATGGGGTGGTTGCAAGGGATGTATGGGTCACTGATGCTAGGTTATAGATGTATTTTGTAGAGCCTATTTATGCTAAAGTCTACAAAACAATTCTTATTATAGAAATCTCTTGAATAGAGTATTCACTTGTCAAATCTCAGCTCCCTTAATGGAAACTAATGTCACTTTATTTTGTTCACATAGCCCATGATTTATATCCTGATCATAGTGTCCACCAATTAACAATACATAGTATGATCCTCTGCCCGTGTTTCAAAATCCTACACCAATTTGTGAGATTCATAGATAGTTAAATTTTCGTTTATAGTTAAATTTCATAGTAAAAATGTCTTCATATATCCACAAAGGCAAATGTTAGCTTAACCAAGGTAAAATATTTCATTTTTGAATCCTTAGTTAATAAACTACATAACAGATAGTAAAAGTTTCACTAAATTTATATCGAATGAAGCAAAGAAGGAATCAGCATTTAATAATTAAAAAAAATAAAATGATGTGATCATAATCATTAATTCATAGTATTTTACTTAGAATCTCAGAAGTCTTTGGCTCACAGGATTTTTAAACGTTTGAGTTACTGATTACTAAATTGTTTATTAGGCATCTAACAATGTTTCATTACCTCTTGTTACAGCAGGTGATTTTGTTTGAATCTTTTGTTTAGAAGTAGCTTGTACCATCAGCATCAGAGAGCTGGTATATCAACACAATGGAACATCATCTGTCTGTAATAAAGAATGAGGGATATGTTTACATGATAATATGATATGATCTCCAGTATATATTTGTGTAAAAAAGCAAATTACTAAACAGTATGTGTAATATTTTACCATTTTAAGAACAAGGATGACACTATGAATGTATATGTTTATACAAATATATGTGTATATTTATTTTACTCACACACACACACACACACAGACACAGACACAGACACAAAAACATTAAGAAGAAGTGAATAAAAACTAATTGAATAAATGCATACTTACCAGAAGAGAGAGAACGGGGTGAAGATCCAGGGATAGAAGCCTCCTACATCCAAATACATTTTGATGTGTATTTTGCTTTGCAATCATATATCTTAATATTTAAAATATAAAATTAAAATAAAAAATCTTAAAACATTAAAAATAAACTAAAATTAATGAATCTCATCACACATTAAATTACTGATATAACCACACTGAGAGAATAATTCTTTCAAATGACTTTAGATATTCCTTTAACTATATATCCTACTAGCAAAATATGTTCAAATACAAATATAGCTGCAAAGAACTCTTTATTAGTCAGATTATTAGAAGTAATATTAATGTTAATATTTCAATTTTTTTATAAACTAGGAAAAGTATAAATAAGTAATTTTGCTAATACTTATAGGGCTATCTGAATTTGTCAGTTGTTTTCCTTTTAAAAATACATATTTAATATTTTAATCAACTGAAAAAATCTAGAAACAATGGAACATAATAAAATGTGTAACAAAGAGATTGTTTTCTCCATCACTTCCTTCTAAAATGAAATAGAGAAAGAGATAATAGCCTAGCCCAGACTGGAACAGGAAAGATACAAGAGACCCAGAGACGTTTTACTACACCAGAAAAAAAGAAAGCAAGCAAAGATTAATGGAGTCATATTAAAAAAATAATAATAAGTCACTTCAAAGGGACTCTCAACAACCAAAGGTAGAAAAAAACAGAGCATCAAGAATAATAATAATAATTGATAAAAATGCATTGAACTAAGAAAAATAATCCATAAGCTCATATTAATACACACACAAGAAGAAGCCAAAAAACAAATAAATAAAAATAAAAACCTAGCGAACACCCATTTTAAGTGTCATAACTACATAAACTACATAAACTAATATTTTCAATTAAATGGAAAGATTGAAGCATTAATCTTGTCTTAAACTTAATAAGTATAAACTTAATGAGTAAAAATCTTCTTTTATAAATATATTCTAACAGATAAATATAAGGTATAATTAAATTAGAAAATTGACATTTTACAACCCTTAAAAAATAATAGATTTTAGTAACTCCTATCAATGTATGAAGTTATTAGATGATAGCTGAATGGGAAATTTTAAAATTAATGTCACCACCTAAATTCACTGATCAAATTTAATCTATCCAAAAGTAGGACAACAGGATTATTTATCCTTGATGAAGTATACAATACAAAGTACACAGCATGAATTATTCTGGCCTAGTGGAACCTAAATCTAATCAGGCCTTTAAAACCAGAACAAATGGCCATACTTAGAGATGCATGCATACCGAAGTATGTACCAGTAAAATACAGGACATAATGTATAGTACTGGATTTGCTATGAAACAATTCAGGAGGCAAGGGAAAAAAAAAAGGAAACAGAAAGGGAGAGGAAGAGAGAGAAAGAAGATACAGTAACAGTCTTGCTGAACTTAGGCGATGGGTATTTTGGAGTTCATTGTACTAGCCTCCCTAATTTATAGTATGTTTGAAATACTTCATAATTAAAAAAAAAAGAAACAGAATATTGAAAGTAAAAGAAGACATTTTGTGGTACAGAGTATGGGTAGAATATGAGATTTCCTTTTAGAAATAATGGGTGTGAGATTCCACTAGAATACTAAGTAATGTCAAGTGAAAAGACTGAAAAAGTTTAGCTGAAATGTATCAGTGAGTTTCCACACTTGCAAATAAACAGAATAATTGAACTGTCCTAGGTAGCAAGCACTATGTTAAGACCTGGGATTGTAAAAATTACTATTACTCAGTTCCCACCCTTGGAAAAGTATAATCTAAAAGTTCCCATTTGAGCTAGGGACAGAGCTTTGGAAGTCTTTATCATAGAAGTAATGGTTAAGCACTTTCTGGTCTTTGTTTTTCTTCGTTCTTTCTTTTTTACATTTCAATGAATATCTGAATAAGTTATTGTTCCAAAACTTACTCGAAATATTGAAACTATTTTCTGTACTTGCTTATAATGCTGCTTTATATAACTACTTTACAAAGTACCCTGTTGATAATTTATTTTTCTTTTTTATTCAATGGTCAAAGACTACTGAGCCAATATTTTAATGATAATGAACCATCTTTCACATCATTTAAATATGAAGATATAAAATGAGCTCATAGTTTTCTGAAATGGACTACACAAACTTCTTACCAAACAGAATAAAAGGAAATTATGTAAAAGCCTAATGTGATAATAAATGACCAAAGTCATTCTTACACTTTATAGAATGCATTTCATTATACACATAGATATGGAAATCTGTCTGCCACTTAGGCACCTAATCAAACTGGAAATTATTTTCTTCAGGATCCACATAGATAGCAAAATAAACCCAGCCATTGCATCAGCATTATAATAGTTGCTGAAATTAGAGTTCTGAGTGACACCTCATAAGGGATAAGGCTAGATTGCAATGGAAGGAGGTAACTATAAAATTGTATTGTGACCAAATTGTAAGTGCTGAAGTGATCTCAAAGAAATTATAATGGAGAAAAAGAAAGCAAACATTTATATGTACTTAGTTTCTTCAATGTGTTTTAAATGAAACTATTCAAAATATAGGCAAATGAGTCTATGTTAATTTTTGACAATAAAGAATCAAGTGACAACAATTTTAATGTAATATTCTATATTTCTGTTTTAAATAATTTTTAATTTTTAAAAGTCATTAAGTTGCTTGAACTTGATGCCATGTAATATAATATTTTTATAAAAAATTGAAATAAGTTAAAAACTACAAAAGAAAAAATCATTATTGGCATTATGAGTGCAAATTCTCACAGAGGTGTAAAATATTTTATATCAACATAATAAGAGGAAATAAGATACTTTATCCATTGAGTTACTGTATTTTAAAAGTTATGCATTTTAAGCCATTGGAAATGTTGGTAATATTTATACCAACTACATAGTGAATTTTCCTGCCACAAAGTGCGCTGCATTTGAATTATACATGTTCTCTAGGTTTGTATTTCTTTAATTTACCTTGTAAAATTTTTACCCAATTCTGTAATAGAAATATTCAAATCAAGACTATTACTGCAAGATAATTAAGATTTTCAGCAAGTCATTTAAGGGCATTGTATATGTTCACGAGTCCTAATTTACTAAATTTTATTTCCTGTATTGATCTCTCTAGAGCAAGAATTATAAACAGTTTTTCTGTAAAGGAACAGGTAGTAAATATTTTAGGCTTTGTGAGCAATACGGTTTCTGTCACAGCTACTCAACTCTGCCATTGCAGAGTACATAGACACATTTAAATAAATGGGTGTGGCTGTTTCACAATATAAATTTATTTACAAAAATAAACTGCAGTCTGCATTTGCCTAGCTAGGTGTAGTTTGCCAGCTCTGCTCTGGAAGAAAGAAAAGTGCTATGATGAGATCATGAGTATTAAACACTCAAAATTTCTGTCAAGATGGGACTGCTTAAAATACTTAATTTCAGAGATATGAAATCAGAAGACATTTTAGTTTTTCATATACTCCTACAGGAGAAGCACTACATAAAACAAAATGTACTTAGTTAAACACACCCAATAATTTCTATGAAACAAAGAAATCACATAAACTAAAGAATGCTGCTTTTGTAAGTATATGTAGTCAATTTTCTAAACTAATTCTGATAGCAGTGAATGTGTTCCATTTTAATCACATTTAAATTTTTTCCAGCCTGGAACACACACACACACATACACACACTATTGGGGCCATCATGATACTAGCAAAATTTACTTTTTTTCACCAAATAACCCATATACCTGCTTTAGATTCCTAATTTATTTGGCCAAAGATACAGTACCTGGTGGACATCTGGTGGCTCCACAAAGCAAAAGCAGCTGCGGTGTAGCTGAACATTATCTTGCTCCTTGATTCTCTGACTTAAATTAAAACTGTCAATGGCATCTTTCTTAAAAATGGAGTCCTGCTAAAGTAGAGAAAAACAGCAGTATCACCGTAAAAGAAATCTCTTATCCTTAACATTTTTGTCATCATTCCAGAAAAACTAATGCTGTCATCTGTACACTTATTCTTAAGAAATTGTGTATGAATGTTTGGGTCTCCTGATTCTTTACTGAATATCATAGCCGATAAGATGAGCACATCTGAGGGAAAATTCACTGATACCCTGTTCTCATTGAATAATCTGTTTCTAGTTTCCTAGTGACCAGGAAAGCCTGTCATGTACATTAATTTAAAGCAATTTTATAGGTGCATAGAAAAAATAAAATTTTGAAAACAAAAATGCATAAAAAATGGTCTAAAATCTGAGAAGAGAAATCCAAAAAGTAAGAGACTATAATTCAGTATTTACCAAACAAATATTTATTGAATGCCTAAAAGGAAATGTATGAAGGAAGCTGGAAAATGAACTGCATAAGATGACTATCATCCTCCGTTTAATTCCTCCTATAGTTGACCTTTGAAGAATGTGATGGGGTCAAGGGGCCTGACACTCACCCCTTCTTGTAGTCAAAAATCTGCATGTAATTTTCGACTCACTGAAAACTTAACTACTAATAGCCTATTATTGACTGGAATCCTTACCAATAACATAAACAGTCGATTAACATCTTATATTGTATGTTATATATATGATCTAGAGAAAAGAATATGTTAAGAAAAATCACAAAGAAGAGAAAATACATCTACAGTATTTATTGAAAAATATTTGCATATAAGTGGACCTGTGCAGTTCAAATCAGTGTTGTTCAAGTGTCAACTGTATTTCTATTTCTTTTCAATCAAGAGCACCCACCTGTAGTCTAAGGTTTGTTCTAATTTCTAAGCCAGTTCTGACAAAATCAGGAAGTATTTAGGGTCTCCAAGGAACTTTTCCAATATGGCTTAGTATTGAACCCTTTGGGGAGAGGGCTTCCAGTGAGTAACAATGAGGTCTAGGGTTATGTATGATTTACCATCAAGAAGTCCACTGTTCTGCTATTAGAGTTCCTGTACCCCAAATCTGTAGTTTATCCTATTTTGTAACCCCATATGTATATTTAGATCTTACCGTTGTGTCCATTCTGGGTTTATGGTCAATTAAGCTGTCTCCTGTATCTGATTCTTGAAAGGGTTGAGGTTCCAAATGCAAGGACTAGTGTCTGCCTTCTGAACCACAAACCAGTGCCTTGAGTTAGGGTTCTGCCTTTTGTGAACAGATGTTTCAAATTCCTAGTTAGACTTTGTTGGATTTCTTGGAGCAACCCAATGTATTATCTTAGACCCCAATACTGACTGTCTGAGCTCTCTTAGACACTGTGTCATGTTTTTATATATATACTGGCTTCAATCTTGTCATATAGGAGCATATCTTGGGTTAGGAGTTAGGTCAATGTCAGCCTTAACCCTTTTCCATTCCTCTCATGCCAAGTTTACTAACAAATTCTTAGGCTGAACAGAGAAAAACAAAACCTGAAATAATGTCTTTGGGTGAGTCAATTTATATTTTTAATCTGTTGTTTACTGAGTTAAGAATAATTTATCTGAAATGTTACGGTTGTAGTTTTAAAAAGATATGACTTAAGCACAACAAAAGAGAATTATTGGAAGAAAATTGGGGGTGCCCAAATAATTGAAATGAGAACTGTATAAATATGGGCAGATGAGGGTGTCTAGATAAATGTACAAATCATTATTATTTCAAATTATATTAAGGTCAGTGACATAATAATGCTTATATAGATTGAAGTAAAAAATAATTATACTAAACTGAGTGAAAGAAGAGAGAAGCTTCATGTGAGATGGGCTTTAATGGGATTTTCATAGGTTAAAATTATACATTTATGATCAAGATCCATAGAGTGTTTTGGGAAGGTAAAGATACAAATAGTCAAATTTGTCTACATTGTAGATTATTTGAACAAGTAAAAGGCATGCCTAGACACACAGATTGTACCTTATGGAGAAGGATCATAAACACAACTGAGAATGCTATTTTTCAATTTGCTAATTAATGAGGAACCAGTGATGCTTTTTATTCTGAAAGGTGATTTCATCAAAACTGTATTTTAGCAACTGTAAGTATGGCAATTTGGACTAGGAGAAATAAGTGACATTGGGCAAACAGAGAGTTATTGCAGCAATTTAAGCAAAAGCTAAGACCGAACTTTGGTGCTCTTACTGGAATTTTTTAAGGTGAAGAGATAATCTGAGGTCTGACTGCAAATAATCGAGTAAAAAAAGGAAAAATGATCAAAGATCATTCTAAGGTGGATAATGAGGGGATTATGCTATAAACACATGTGAAATATATTATCTCACATCGTCACAAGAAGAAAGATGAATGCAGTACAATAAGATATTCTGAGAGACCACATTCACATAACTTTTATTACAGTATATTTTTATCATTTTTCTATTAGCTATTATTGTTAATCTCTTACTGTGCCTAATTTATAAACTTTATCATATATGTATGTTTGTATGTATGTATGTATAGGACAAACATCATATATAGAGAGTTTGATACTATCCACAGTTTCAGGCATCTGCTGGGGGCATTGGAACGGATCCCACAGGGATAAGGAGGGACTCCTGTAATTTTACCAACAAACCACCACTCTTCCAGGCCATTCTTTGGGTTTATACAAGAAATATGAGAAGGTAAAGAAAAATGTTAAATACCTAAAAAACAAATAAATCAAAAGAAATTTAGTAACAAATGGTCTTGAAGTTAAATATGTAATATAGTTATATTAAGTTTAGTTATTAAACATGTAATAAAGGGATCATGTTTTATATAACTCCTATATTTGCTATAGCATCTAATGTTGAATCTCTACACTAAATAAGTACTTTATAATAAACTAATAAATTAATGAAGAGCAATTACATGTACATACACTAATGAATGCTGACAATGATAACAAATCAGCTTGTGCTAGATAATGTAATAAAAAGAGATAATTATTCCTAATTTTGCAAATACATTAATGACTTTCCTAATACATTATTAATTTGAAGTTACTGATATAATAAAGCCCATAATATCTAAAGTAATTAATAGTCTTATTAATTAGCTGCTGCTGAAATAAAATTCTAGGGAAAAACATAATTAAATTAAACACAAACTATTTTAAAACATTTAAAAAATAAACATATAAATTACATTAGTTCTCTTATCAGAGTAAACAAATACTTTTATACATTCACCCCAAGATTATACCAGATTTATTTCCATTTAGCAATTTTATGGTTTGGTTTTCAAAACAGCTACGATTATTATTCTCTGTCTTCAGCACCTGAAATACTGATTAGTACATCATAGATGAGACTCAACAAATTCTGATGGAAAAAATGAATGAATAAAGAACTAGATAAATTAATCAATCAACTTCATTTCCTCCCCAAATCCTTGGTTTTATAGTGCTATCTAGTACCACAGTTTTCTTATTTTCTTAAAGTCTTTCTTCCCTAATTACTATTAATATATTTTTTGAAGAATTATACTTACAGATACTACTTTAAATTGCTGATCTAATGTAACAGTCTTACTCATGTTTTTATTTTAGTCATTTCTCATCTTAGAGGAATCTGATCAGCTCACCTTAGGTGGCTCATTGTCATTCAAGAGAATAAGATTGAGCAAGTCAATTAAATGTTTTGGGCTTGTTCTGGTAAATTTGAAATTTATTCGTTCAACCTGTGTTACTGTGCTCCTTGGATCCATAACCAATGATTATTATAATTCACCAATGTGAAAAAAAACCTGGAAGTTTAACTATTATTTAAAAAGAAGTATGAAACATGTTCATTTAGGAGTTTTTACTACTGGAGTCTTAAGCTCAGATATGCTGATTAAATCATAATAAATAATATATATACACACATGTATATCTATATTTTTTAGTTTATAGATTTTAATGCCCTTCTAGTTATAGAAATATGTTTGGTTATTTTTTCATACCTTTCCTTTTTCTTTTGCATATTGTTCTTGAATATAATTAAATTTTAATTAGATTTGCCAAGCTTAGAGATTCTTGCTATGACTTTTATTTAAAATCTCTAACATGTTTATCCTTGATTTTTCTCATACTTGTTGGTTAGAAAGTATGCTAACATCATCTTTTGAATGATTTAATGAGTATAAACATATTGGTAAGTCTTGTCAGTATCTGGCAACCCTGTCATGACTGATAAAAAATGAATCATAGCCTACATCAATATGAGGGCAAAGCTCCATTATAGAAGAAAATTCATTCTGGTATGTGTATTGGGTTTTTGAATAACTGAACTAAATTACATCAGCAAGAGTAACAGTGTATTTAAATTGGTGTCTGAGAGAAGGTATCTACCACTTGATAAAAGGTTTGATAAGCCATATGATGATAAAGAAATGTGAAAAAATGGAAACAATTTTTTATCATTTAGACTTAAACAGGATGTGGCTGAGACACATTGAAGTGTAGTGGAAAGGGCTGGGCATATCAACTGTTAACCAATCTTTTAGTAAATTTCAATTCCTCAATAGTTTGTCATGTCAGTTAAAAGGGGAAAAGCATACAAAACACCTACAAGTATGTCTATGGCCTCTTTCCCTTGAACTTGGATACACACTTTTGCCCCAGGCTTCAGTGAAATTCCTCCCTCACTGCATCACACAGGTGTAGTTCTCATTATAAGTCTCGTTCTGAATTTGGTGCCCAACAGCAACAGTGTTTCTTTGGACTTAGTCTCTTTATCACTCTACATTTTCTTGCTTAGTGACTTTATCATACAATTTTTCTGTTAAACTTTCGGTAACTTTTCTTCGTCACCACCACCACAACAAGCATTTGTTTAAAAAACAGTCTCAATGAATGCCATGAAGGCAATGAAGTTGACTAAAAGTCTCATTTTAATTTCTCTAAAAAGGGACTCTGTGTGTGTGTGTGTGTGTGTGTGTGTGTGTGTGTGTGTTCCTATATGTTTCTTATTTCACACAACTGAAACAAGAAGAAATACAAATACACTATACTCAAGGATTTCGGGTAACTGTAAGTGACTTTTCCCTGTTAGCATGGCCTCCTGTCATCTAGGGGCAACTCAAATACAGTACAAAGCAATGCTGTTAGTTTCCAGATATTTTTGGTGTTACTTGATGTCAGCTTGCTCCAGAGAACGTACTGAAAAGTGAAAGCAAACAACCCTAAGAGACCTTGCTCGCTCATAAATAACCTTAGAAATGAACATCTCACTTTACTCACGAAAGGTTCAAATATTTCAAATGTTAAATGAAATGTGTATGTTTACCAGTGTCTTTATTACTTGTGTGTATGTATGTGTGTGTTTTCTTTTTTTCAATTTGCTTATGTTTAGTGATAAGTCAGTTTCCAAGAAGAGACTTAATTTGGTTTAGTTTCAAATGTATTAATCTATTCACTCACCATGATCAACTTAGACAGCTATTCTTAAAGAATCTCTTAAAATCAGACTTTTTCTCCAAAGCCTTGTACTTTAATTTAGGGGATCTGTTCCAAAAGGCAGGAGAACACAGAATAGATGATTGAGTCAGAGAGTTACCGGTATTGAAGCATCTAAAAACATGAAATAATTTTATTAAGTGCAAAGCTACAATTTATAGAAAGAGATGAAATAAATGAAATATAATTTTAAAAGAAAATAATATCGAAAGTACTAGTTCAATTATTTTGGCAACTTCCTGTGAGTCTATAATTATTTCAAAATAAAAAGTTTTTTTAAAAAACACAAAATAAAATTACTAGTTCCAGTATTTTCATTGTGATAAGTTATCATTTAATTCAATCTACCATTTAGTTATTTTACTTTGCTTTTTTTTTCTGATGGAGTCTGCAATATATTCTTAGCAGTCATTAAATTGCTACCATTTCTTTTTGCTAATATTTGGTTCATTTCAAACACAGAAATAATGACAGTAATTATTATTTATTTATTCCCAATATACTTTTTTTTCTTTATATGGTTGTTTTAACAACTTTTTGATATATTTCACTGATGACAAAACTGAGGCTCAAAGTGAAAAGGGGACATATGTAAGGTCATATAATTGGTTAAATGAAGCAGCCAGGATTTAAATTTCTGCTTTTTTGAAATGTACATATTCCTCTCTTTTTCTCTGAATAATAATTGAAGAGATTTTAGTGATCATTAAGGCCAAACAGCTCATTATAATGATGAAGAAACTGAGATTCAAAGGGGTCAAGTGGCTCACTACTAGGAGTCTTGAGGCAAAGCTTGAACATCAACTAGTTGCCTCCAAGTCATTAACTGTAATAATTACTGTACTCAAAGCTTTAGTTACTATGTCTTAGCTTTTCCTTGTTCCTTTGATCTGAAAATAAACATGAATTTGTATGATGATAGTGTAGCTAATTTTTTTTTTCCTCCTCACGTTAGTGTTCCTCAGTCAGTCTCATCTTTCAGATAACTTCAATGCTAACCTTTATGGCAAATAGCAAACTCTCTTAGCTTAAAGTCTCCAGAAATATATCCAGAGATTTTTTCTGACAGAAAATCCAGAGAGTAAACAAATAGGTAGAAGTAGAAAATTAATAATAAGTCCAGAAAGGTTAAGAGAGGTACAATGGATGAGGGTTTTGAATTTGGTAGTAATACAATCAGATTTCTTGGTTAGGCAGATAACTCTATCAGTAAAATATATAGGAAGAATTGAAACCACTAAAATGGATAAAGAGTACCGTAGGTCGGTCCTCTTATCCATGGGGAATACATTCTAAGACCCCCAGTGGATGCCTGAAACTGCAGATAATACTGAATCCTATATTATTATTATTATTATTATTATTATTTATGTGCATATACCTTTTAATGCCTTTACATCTTAACTAAGCACTTACTACATACTGAGGTCATAACTTTTGCAGTATGAGGTGCAACATCAAAACTAGCATGAATTTCTTTTTTCTTCTTCACAATTTCATAGGTAGAAGATTCTTGTTTAACATAGATTTCAGCAATCTCAACATACAGTTTTCTTTCCTTAATTAGTTGAGAACTTCTACCTTTTCACTCAAAGAAAGCACTTAATGGCTTCTCTTTGACATATCTGAATGGCCAGCATCACTACTCTTACAATTTGGGGTTATCATTAAGTAAGAACACAAGCACTACGATACCAGGACAGTCAATCTGATAATCAAGATGACTACTAAGTGACCAAAGAGCAGGTAAAGTGCTCAGTGTGGATACACTGGACAAAGGAATGATTCATATCTTGAGTTGGATGGAGCAGGCTGGCGTGATTTCATCATGCTACTCAGAATGGCATGCAATATGAAACTTATCAATTGTTTATATCTGAAATTTTCCATTTATATTTTCAGACTTCAGTTGACCATGGGTAAATGAAATCACAAAAATCAAAACCAGAGATAATGGGGGACTACAGCACTAACCTTTTTTCTACCATCAAGGGTGTCCTAGATGATTGTCCCAATTAGTATACTAAAATAAGAAAAACTATTAACCTATAGAAGTAAAGATGTTGGAGCAATCTAGTAAACTACAAAACTTTTTGAATATAGTATTTACAAAGACCAGAGTTGCAAGTTTTGCAGATCCAAATTTGAAAAGCATTTTGTTGAATGCGTAAAAGTCATTTATGCAAAGAATATTTATTTGAATTTAACTGTGCCCAATGAAACCAAACAGAGCAGTGAAAAGTAAAGGTTGAATTAATGGCTGAAACTTGAACGAGAAATGAGCAGTAACTCAGCAGCATATTTTTTTTGTGTGTGTGAATATTCATTTCACACTTTCTGCTACCCTGTAGCTCATTATCTCACTTCCAGAACAGATGATTTTTATTGCAGGGTACTTTTCCAATTCCCCTGTAATTCTGAGTTATTCAATATTTTTTTTACCATTCATTTAAATAAATTTCATGCTTAAGAATATTTTGATTGAGTAGATATCAATCAGTAACAAGTGATTATTAAAGAGAAATAAGAGTAAGCAGTAGAGTTTATATATTACTTATCTATTACTACACTAATCTATATAACGCTTTACTCTAAAAGGCAATGGCTTAAAACAATAAATAATTATGTAACACATATGACAGTTAATCATTTGGACTGGGCTCAGTGGGGCAGTTGTTTTGATCTCAAATGGGCTCTCTCATGCATCTAGTATTTGGGCACCTGTTGGCTGCTTGTTGGCTGGATCGTTGGCTAGATTATTCAGGGTGAATAGACCTCCTCTATCAGGCCAGCCTGAACACGTTATCATGTTGAAGCAGAGAAGCATGTGCAAGCAAGTAATAAGCCTCTGAGACTGAGATTAGGACTGGACACTGGTCCCTTCAAACATGTTCTAGTAGTCAATGTAAGTTACAAGGCCAGACAGAAACAAAGGAAGGAGAAACTCCATGTCTTTAGTGAAATGTGGTACGAGTCATATGGCAAAGGTGAAGATTTGTTGCAATAGATTATGAATATACATAATATATTCCATAAGAATATTTCAGTAAAATCAATATTTTCTTAGTAAAATATTTTATAGGCTTTAATGTTTTTATGAGTTAAGAAAGTTAAATTAGATTAAAATTGCTCCACTTTATGTAAAAATTCTTAGAATTAACAATGAAGGAAACTTTTTTCATGCTCATTTTTATTATAAATTTTAAATCCATTTAATGGACATTTATTAAACACTTTTTATGTGCACATTGTGCTAGATGTTACGGAAAAGTGATGACCAAACAATCAAGTTGGTTCTTACAGGGATCATTAATTTTGTGTGTCATGCTAATACATTGTCCTCTTAGAAATTGCAATATAGTGAATCCAATAGCATCATTCAAAATTCTCACAACACTGGTTAAACTTTTTACAAAATTAAAAAAAACAACTAGTAGATTATGATGATATTAATCCATTGTTAAAATTAGGAATACATTTAGAATGGGAGAGCAGGATACTCAAGCTGATTGTAACATTAGATAAAAGAGCATCAGATAAATGGCACAGAATTTAAAGATTATGTAGATGTAAAATATGTGGCTCCTTAATATGAATTTCCAGCATAATTGACAAATTATTTAAATTTGTAAATCTGTTAAATAGCCAATATCAAGTATATATTCTGAAGCAACTGTTATATAGTAATTTACAATGTGCAAATCACTTTTATGCATTTTCTTTTATAATCTGTGAAACAACCCTAAAAGATAAGCAAAACAGTAATCATTAGACTTTTTTTGTAGATAAACTTAATTTAGAAGATTATTTGGTTTCTCCTTGTTTCTCAACTAGTACATGTTGAAAAATTAAGACATAAATCTGTGGAACCTAATAGTCTAATGTTCTGTCCTTATAGTAGTCTGGCTTAAGTTTTCTTCTAAAACAAATAGGATTCCTATTCACATGTGATTGCCCACCATGCCACTGTAAGAATTCGTGAGAATTCTTGTCAATGATAATAGGTAACCTAAATTTTCTCTGGCATACATTTGTATTATAAGAACATATTTGTGATTCAAGTCCAGTTGAAAAATTGTAGGAAACCTATTTTCCTCAAACCCCTAAGGAATTTAGAAGATGCCCAGTGATTTGTAAGAGGTAGTTCAAAGGTTTATTATGTTTGCAAATCACAATTCTTTAAAATTTCAATCTCTTACTACTATATCCTTGTGAGTACCATGAAGCATCTCTGAAAACCGTTCTCATTGGCTATTAAAGTGAGGTAGTAGACTGTAGTGTAGAATTCATACAGGATGATTTTAGAAGCAGTTAATTAACTCTGACATTCCTCAGCTTGGTCAATGAAAAAAATATATATATACAAAATAGGTCAATGTGTAGAGGTGGGAGGACCCCATAAGGAGGCTTTCTTTGGAGGAAGTTGTGCTTCTCATATTCAACAAGGCAGAGAGTTTGGAAGTGTTACCCTTTGCATCAAGTCCTGTGGAGGCAAGACAGGATGCAGCTGGACCACCTGGAGAGCCTGTTGTGTGTTCTTTGCATTTGTAGGACAGTTAGGACCTGTGTTTGATTTGCACCTGAGGAATTTAAAGCAGCTAATGGCAAGCCAAAAAGAGAAAGAGTAAAACTCTATATTTAAAGAGTTAACTAGATTGTCACCATAAGGGAAGGCAGGGAATATGAGCTGTGTGCCAGTGAAAGTTGGTAGTCATTTTAAATACTGTTCTATAATACAGACTGGGAGGAAAACGAGAGCAGAATACTGTGAGACAGGTAGGGTCCAAAACATTTTATTTTGTTGCATACATGTAACATGTTTTTCAGACAAACTAGTTAAATTACTTATGCCAATTTCAATCATAGTATAATTTCCTCTGTTTCCTGCTTTTTAAAAATTTAACCTAACATAGCTTATTTTTTTCCTGCTACCAGGTTTTAATATTTAACATTTTAAATGGCTGCATAATAAAATAGATAATTGCTTTCCTGTGTCTGGAAATTTAGGTTGACTTCTATTGTTTTGGTTTTGGTTCTTTTTATTTATTTGTTTCATTTTGGCTTCTATATATAATCCTGAAACTAACATGTTTGAATCTTTTGTTTCTAAACCATGTTTTTAAATAAGAGACAATTTCTATGACTTAATATTTTAAAACATGTACCTTGCTATGTTGCAAAGATTATTTTTCTTCTTTAAATAAATCTAATGTGAGTACTTCATGATAGCTCCAGATCTTGTAGTAATTTCTTGATTCTAAATACAATTAAATATTTTCCCATTAATGCTTTATATGCAGAAATAATTTTCACTCTATAGTTCAGTATTGCATGCAGCCAGGCAAACCAAAATGTTTCACTGTAGAGTCAATTTTAAATGCAAAAAATATTAGGTATATTTCAGATGCCATGTAGACTTGAAAAATGTAGAAAGTCTATTAATACAAAAATCTATGTATGTTTTTTACATAGAAGAAATGGTGTCCTACTTTTCTTTAGATCATACTTTTTATTTCATTTTTATCTTTAGTATTAATGTCTATAATTTATAGAAAATTAATATATATGCATATGAATATGCATATATTTGGTCATATATATGCATGTATTATATTATGAGAGGAGCATGAGTTTCTGATATTAAAATTCCTTTTAATGTTTTCTGTCACACTTAACCAACTGGATTATATTTTTTTCCTTAAAAGAGACTAGGCTTGGGAGGATAAAGAAAAATATTTACTACAGTATATATTGGAATTCTTACTATCAACACCATTACTTTTACAAATACATTCTTATTAACCATGAATTAATCAGTCAAAGCCTACGAATGATGAGCTATTCCCTATATATTTTTGTTTTTGTGATGCTGTATGACACATAGACTTTTATGTCATGTTACATTAGTATACTGTTAAATTTTAATTTCAATTAATAATCATTACACTTTTATGCACACAAGGGATATGTGTGCATATCCCTTCTCTTCTCTTCTAATTAGCTTTTATTGCTAAATTCATTCTGAATTTGCAAGTCATTAGATTCTCAAATATACACTGCTGAATTTACTTGTGGCCTAATAAAATTAATTAGTCCTTTGAACAAAATATTATGAAAATTTTGTTTTGACTGATATAGTGTTAAATTGAAGTTACAGTTATAGAGCTATACCTATAGATGATAAATAGGTAGATACATAGATGATAGATATACATACAATATACCTCTAAACACTCAATTATATTGTCTAACAATAACAATAACTATTTAGAATGTTCCATTAAATTCATTGGAAACTCATTTGCTATGTTTCCCATTGGTTGTGTGCTCTGAGGATAACTCAACATTCCCTGAAAACATAATTCTTTTGCGTAACTTTGGCTTTTGCTAGACAGTGGGAAAGTATTTTTCTTTTTTTTTTTCTTCAGTAAACTTCTAAAAACTTCTCAAAACCTAGTTCTAATGTTCTTTAGATGAGAAATTTTATATAAAAACAAAACCATTATATCAGATATTTGATGATATAAATCTCTTAAGATTCTAAAATTCATTTGTTGAAAGTGAAATATAGATAGTATAGATAAAAATCAAGTTAGTTTAAAAATCAACCTTACGGAACAGTTTAACTAAAGCAGAATCCTTTTCAAATAAAATAACCGCTTCAACTATGCCAATACAATTTTCTTATAGGGTCTTAGGTCATTTTTCCCAAAAAGCAGGTCCATAGTTGGGAACCAATAGAAATATCAAGAAACGTGGGGTTTTTGGTTGTTTGTTTTATCAAAATTTACTTTCTTCTCCCCACATCTTAAAATTCAAACCCAGTAGCCCAAGAATTTGCACTTGAAAATACCTTTCCTAGTAATTCCAATTCCCAGCTATATTTAAAAACAAGTTTTCCAAGACATATTTTGATGAACTCGTAATGAATATATATGTTGGTTAAAGGATAATTAGCTTATAAATGAGTTTCCAAAGAAATATTTCTATACAGTATGGATTACTTGACTACATTTCATTATCTTAATTTTTCTAAATATTGCTCCAATTTACTACATATTTTCTTTTCTTTTTTTAATTTTAAGTTCATTGACATTTACAGTTCTAGGTTCTTAAGATACCAAAAATGAAAAAAAAAAAACAATTGCCTCTGGAATTTCATATTCTAGAAGTGTGTAGAAGGTAAAGTCGTCAAAATAATATTTAAAATGCTTTGTGATGAGTCAAATCATTAATTTAATGTTATTTAACATACATTTCTTGAATTACTTCAAAGTTCTCTCTCCATACTCAGTATCATGTGTAGGTAACAGATTTGGAACAGTCATAAGACTTCTGCCTTTAGCAGTTTACAGCAACATGGTGATTTTAATGATGTGAGAAAAGAGTGTTTATAAGCAAAAGTATAAAATACCATTCTAAGTGAAAACAAAGGGCAGGAATCAAACTTAGATGAGGGCTGTGATTCTCAATCTTGGCTGCATATATGGTGACTGAGGGAATTTTTAGTAACCTCAATGACGAGGCTGAATCCCAAACTTATTAAATCAGAATCCTTTCTTTTAGGCATTAATGTTTTTGTTTGTTTGTTTGTTTGTTTTTTAAATTTCAGATACTCCAATGTGCAGCAAAGCATGAAATCTACTGGCTAGGGATGGCATTCTGGAAGATAGCATTTTTTGTCTGATTTATTAATAAATTAATAGTAGTCAGCCAAATAAAGGAAAAAGATCATATGTAGAAGGGAGAAGATCAGAACTTTTTTCATGAGGGCTGAAAAATATTTCATTGCTTAATGGATTTGAAAATGGAAAGATATCAGTAAAGCTGAATGAATAGAGATGAGTTTGCAATGGAATGTGGGAAAGAGAAAATACATGCTCTAGTAAATTGCACTTAAGTGTTTAAATTTGTCTCAAAGATAGTGATTCTTTAACGTTTGTGTGTTTAAGAATCATTTTTGAGGAGCTTTTTTTAAATGTAGACTCTCAACTCCTAACCCCAAGATTTTAATTCCTTAGGCTTGGAATGTGAATCGAGACTGTTAATTTAGAATAAATATTTAGACATTATTTTCATGTATGTAGTATAGTAAGAAAGTTAGAGAATGAAGGACGTAATTTAGATTTCATATTTAGGAAAGCGTAAGGGTAAAGACTCTGTAGGCAAGAGGTGACTGAAGCTTGGATTTGACCTGTGGCAATGGAAATAAAGCATATTTCACATTTTTTAAATGAAAGCAATTTATTATATGGTATCACATATTACTTTTTTTTTTTTCTTCACTGTGAAGGAGATACATAATCTTTTAGTTTTCTTTTAAGATCATCTCTTAATTATCCAGGGGCCAATTGCCTTGCTAATTGATTACCAGGACCTATGCTCTTTGTATATCACTAGTCCTTAGAATTTTTGAAGTTGGCTAGGCAGCTAAAGATGATATTTTCATGTGTCTGATCCTACATATCATAAGATTTTAATACGGAGAAAGAATAAAACAGTAAAATGAAAGTTTTAGCAATTTGTCATATAACTGCAGTTCTTTTCTACAGCCATAGATAATTACTTCTCTCTCTGTGCCTAATTTAACTTTTCTTATACTTCTTTTTATTTTTAAGATCCTGTACTAGCAGCAGCTTATTTTGACTTTGGTTTTTCAAATGCTGTCCATAAATTATTGTCCTACATTGACAGTTATCTTTGTGATTTCCCTTTATCTAATCTTCTTAGGAAAGTTAACACCTTATTCAAATCATCTGTGGGTTACTCTTTCATATTGTATTTTCATGAGTATAGTTTATTTCTTTGCCTTTATTACTATTTCTTAGAAACTGCCAGCTTCCAATTTCACTATAGACTTTCTGCCTATGCGTTCTTTCCTACCAGTTGTCTGAGCTTGCTGATGCATACATTTTTAAAGTCCATTTTCTTGGTTCTTTCATTCCCTTCCAATTCATGATTATTATCTCCTAAATTGCCTTGCACTATTACATTTTCAGCATATGAAATACAGGTAATGAAAAATGTTGCTAGCATTTGGTCATCTATTTTGAAATTTAGTATCTTTATAAAAGTTTTAAAAGCTAGAGTATTCTTCCTTTTTATAATTTGCTAATTTATTATAAAACCAAGTGATTGATGGTTCAAAATATGTTAAAATAGTTTAAAGGTTATCATTGTACTTGGCAACATTTCTCTTTGGGTGCCTGAATTTGCTGAAATATCATCATACTTAGGATTTCTTGGGAAAACAGCCTAACAGATTGGATATTTCAGTATATGTTGAAAAATTGATGTTCATTTTTATCAGTTTGCCTTTGGTCAATGTTTCCCTTCATTTTTATTCACTTTTCTGAAATAAATATCGTGTGCTTATCAATCAGTTATATCATTTTTTAGTATTTAAATCCAATGGTTATTCACTGTGATTTCTATAAAGTTTATAGGGTTACACAGTTCTGATAAAATTGATATTGAGCTGGCTATTGGTAGTAAGAAATTAACAGGTAATACGAGGTAATTCATTTATGTTGGTAACAAGTGAAACCAACTTTTTATTAAAGTTTGGATTTCAGACCACACGAATCTTTTAGAAATCACCTACTGGAAAACAGCAACAACAAGGAAAACATTCGTTCAATAAGAATCTCATATTTTTCTCATATCTAAAACAGGTCTATATATCAGCATACATTTATACTATTAGTGACCTTATTTTAACCTTATTTTTAACTACCATATGTATTTGTCAAAGCATTATGATGTTAAAGATAGGACTACTGATATGTATGTTTAATTATTGTTTTAAATTTAAGGTAATATTTGCTATGAAAAATACGAACTTGAGTAACTTTAATAAAATTACTTAGGTATTTTTGGTTTAAACAGATTCTTAAAAACATAGTCTAAAGTGACAAGTATTAAACTTAACCTGACCTATGTGTTCTTGGAAAACAGCAATGGTTAAGAAATCTCCTCATGCCTTTTGTCTTCCAAGAAAAGACTACAAAAAAACCATTTCATCTCAGTGACTTAGTTAACATTCATTGATGCCCCCTTGTTTATCATGACAGAATCAGATACAGTACTGCAAATTCCCATTTTTTTGTCTCATAAATGATTAGCTGAACTGTTTGTATCCACTCACCAATCTGGACAAAATACCTGTTAACTTGACCAAACTTTAGTTAGATTTCTCTCTTCTCAGACCCCTGAGCTTTGACCTCCCCTAGGTCTGAGCCAGTATCAGAATGTAAAACAAACCCTCCTTAAATTCTCCTCCCAAGAATTGGCTGACCACAAGCAGATATTTCCTGATCAACTGTCTGATTACATCATCCACTCCCCAACACAGGATTCAACCAGTCTTGTTATCTAGTCTGTAGAAAAAAAAGCCTTTTGTGCCTGACCTTTGAAATACTTACAGATCTCCTGGTTGGAAGTTGATGGTACTATTGCAATAACTCCTGTCCCCTTATAGCAATAAAGTCTCTCCTTTACTAGATCTGGGTTTGTTTTTATTTAGCAAAGGTAATAACAACAGACAAAAGTTCTTTCCCACTTGAATGGACTCTGAATAAGTTTAAACCTCACATTTGAACATAAATGTTGCTCATTACTTAAACTGATTTTATAATTTATGACCTAGAGATTATGTGCACGTGTGAAAACCAAGGGCACTTTATTTTTAAATGAATGCTGGAAAATATAATACAAAAAATATTGGAGAAAAATAAGGTAATTATGTAATTATCTAAGTTACTGCATCTGTTTATAATATTATTTTCTTAGCTTATTTAAATAATAAATTATGTTAATTGAATGGACTTTGTTTCACAGGTACAATGTAAGGAACTCTAAATACACTATTTTAAAAAAAAAAGAAAAGAAAATCCAGTCTTTCAGAAACTCATGATGTATTATAAAGACAAATTAGGTAAACAAATACTTAAATTATGATTAAATTGGAATATTATGATCTAATTTTTCATAGGGTCTATGTGATTAAAGAGAGAGGGCTATTAATATTACATAAAACAAGGACCAGTTAGGAAAGATGGCATTGAGATACCGAGGGGGGAATAAAAACAAATGAAATAGACATGGAGAAGGAGATATTGCAGGGAAGGGTATTCAAGACTTATGGAAATCCTATATAAAAATATTGGTTTGAAGAAACATGGAGAATCTGAGCTCCTAATACCTTCTATATATTTTCTCGATTGCTCAAGGCTAGAATTAAGAGAGCGCTTTCAGAAATGCTAGCCCAAACAACTATGAAAGGCAGCTTTATTATCTATAGGGTTAAATATTTGTTAACAGACCATTTTTTAAGTAACATTTGCATGAAGTGAACTGCGTAAATCTTGAAACATCATATTTGATTAATTTAAATAAATACATATACCTGTAAACATTACACTCTTATCAATACAGAATACCTTTTCAAAAATATCTAGAAAGTTTTTTCATGCCCCTTTAAACTAGTGATTTAAACTCTAGTGATTTAAACTCTTTTTAGAGAATTTTCGCTGTAGATAATTTTTACCTCCACTAGAATTTCATATAAATCAGTTTTACAGTATTAGACTATGTGCTTCACTTCTTTTGCTTAACATAATTTCATAATGCTTGTGAGATCATCCATGTTTTTGCATATACTTTCTGTCGTTGACTAATATTTGATTATATTTATGGAACATTTAGTATTTCAAATGTGTTTATAGATCCTGATGAACTTTTGTCTTGTTTTCTATTTGAGGAAGCTATAAATAAAGTTGCTATTATTATTTGTATACAGTAATTTTGCAGACATATTTTCTTGAGTGAATATCTAGAAGTATTATACTGCTAGGTCATATTAGGTGCACATTTAACATTTTAATAAACTGTCAGAAGATTTTCCTAAGTTATTATATAATTTAACAAATCTAATTTAACCATATGTTAAATGGTATTAACAATGTATAAGAGTTTTTTAACGACTTTATGAAAATTTATTATTTTTATATTTATTTATTTATATGCATATTACTTCTTAATTGAAGCTAATAAAAAAGTAAAACTTCCAGGTTGGTAAATTAAAAGGAAGACTTTTAATTCTTGCTATACTGTTATGAAATAATGAAGGTGAAATACAATTAAAGATAACTTAAAAGTTAAGAATATAAAACCAACCATTAACTTCTTAATGAAGTCCTCTATAAAGATAAAATTTATCTCTAAAGACTAATGTGCAAGGGAAAATTGATAAGATGCAAATTGGCAATCATGTGCTTAACTCTAAATCAGTATTGACTTTGTTTGAAAACAGAAAACATCCTAATGATTACTTTAGGAGGCATAAATATAAAGTGGATTTAAAATACTGAGTATTAATAATATCTTAAATGAAAAGTACAATTAATAAACTTTAAAATATTTTAACATTCTTATAGTTTTTAAAAAGAAAGCAGAGATATAATGATATATATCCTCTGAGATATGCGTGACATTAAAATTGTATGGACATAAAATTCAGGATATTTCTTTTAAGTAATTAAAAACAAAAATGAAAATTTAAAAATTTATCCAATTAAAAGCAGAATGAATTTTTTAAAAATAGTTTTTAAAATGTAAAAAAAATAAAAAATAAGATGGCGGTTCTGAATCCAAATATATCAGTCATCAAACCACAGGGTGCATCAAATAAATAAATTTGTTCAGAGGACAGAGAGACACTCATCTAAAATTGCTGGTACGGCTGTCTATGGCCATGCTATCCTGAACATGCCTGATCCTGTCTGATCTTGAAAGCTAAGCAGGGTCGGGCCCAGTTAGTACTTGGATAGGAGACCACCTAGGAAGACCAGGTGCTGTAGGCATAAAATAAAAAAAAAAAATAAGGATTGTAACTGACAAGCTCCTTGCATTCAGAGGGTCAAACCAAGGTTACCTTGCCTTAAAAAAAAAAAAAAAAACTTGTTTAATTCAGGTAAACTAGCATTTAGAAATAACCTTGAATGCACATATTGCCAAAAGGCAAAAACTGAAAATTAATGACTAAACAAGGAATTTTAGAATTTTAAAAATAAATAATATTATAAAAGCGATAATATTAAAGGAAATGAAATAGAATTAAACATATTAATGCAATAGATATACGTACACGATAAGAGAGCTCCTTGGCAAATTAAAAAGATTACTATACTTATAGTATATTTGATCAAGTTAAAAAACCAGAAAGCACAAATTATAATGCAAGAAAAAGGATGACATAATTATAGAAGCTGTCGTGATATGAAGAAACTTAGACCATATATGTGAAAATAGGCAACAAATAAATTTTTAGAAAAATAATTATTTATAAATTGAAAAGTATCAGTTCTGAAGCCATTATACTAGTTTAAAAGGTATTTAAAAATTTGCACACGCACAAAAAATTCAGTTGTTTTAAAGGTTAATTATGGTACAAATAGGTCATAAAACAGATAATTCCAATCTTAACACAGTTCTTCCAGAAAAAATAAAGAGGGACCATTTATTATGCGATTTATTTTATATTGCTGATACCAAACCTGACAAGTTCAATAAGAAAAAAGAAAATTATATAAAAATGTTACTTATGAACACAGGTAAAAATATCCTAAATAAAATATTAGTTAATCTAACCATATGTTAAATAACAATAACATAATTATGCATCATGACCATTTCTGCAACCCCACCAAAACAGTCTTCTTTATATCTCACATCACAAATATGCTACCAGATGGGAAGAAAAAAAATGTTTTCGAAATGTGTTGTAGAGTTTCTTTTGTTACATTTTTTAATACGTCTGTTAGTCGTTCCAGAGGATTTTAAAGCTCAGTAAATTCACTGTTTCACTTAGGACAAAGTCTCAGAGTAACAGCACACATTCACAGAAATACATTCGATCAGACTGGCTTTCTCTGTTGCTGCGTAAATCTTGATTATACATTGGAAACAGTAGTGTTACAGGGTCAACTGAATTGTTTCTTGTTTCCAACTGCTGTGTCTGAGGCATCCGTCACAGTGTGATCTAAGGAATGACTGAAGCCTATGTTGGAGAAAGTGTGGTTTTTACTTGCAAAGCATGTTTCTTTGGAACCTTTGTTGTGTGAGATAAAGCATAGAGCACGTGCTCTCAAGAATCTGCTGAATTTGCTATCTAGATGAAATGAGATATTGCCTAACAACTAAGGTAAATTAAGCAGCTGTTTCTCACTATATTGTGCTAGTGCTGTTTCAGAATTATAAATTGTTGATAGGAGATCAGAATGAGAAAGAAACAATATCATTTCACATTTCTATAGCAGTTCATTTTATGATTATCATAAGAAGCAAGTGTTGCAGCTGGTAGTGACAAGAAATAAAATATGACAATCTAAGGAACCTCTTTAAACCAAATAAATAGTCAAAAGTAATAGAATTTGAACAAGTAAGACTCACTGAATGCTTTCATGGCACTACTGCAAGAGTTAATTGATAGTAATGTTAGGCATATCACCTTTCTATTTGAAACTGAAGAAAATAAAAGAATAAGCTGAAAAATACACTATTCTCTTTAATAACTTAGAAACTTATGAGTACTCTAAAAAATTAAAAAGTAGGCCCACAGGACTCAAATGTATGTATTTAAGATTCAATATTGAAGTGAAAAGAAAAGGAACAACATGGTTCATTTGAAATAGCTACTTTATTATTTAATTCAGATAGCTATACTTCTTTCAGGTTATTCGAATGCCTTTATTGAATTTCTGAAATATGTGCAAAAGTCTAGAAATTAAGAAAAGAAGAAAACTTTGGAAAACAAATGAGTTTTCTTATCATTGGCCTACCTAAAATAATTCCTTTGTCTTAGATCTGTGCAATTTGCTTTCTTATCTTTTATTCTGCATTTCTTTGAGAGCTACTTGAATTATCATGAGATCACTCTTGCCTTTTACATATCCGAACACAATAAATAAAATCTTATGTTCAAGCAAATCTAAATATTTCGTTGAAATATTTTTTCGGTTTTATTAAGAAATAATCGACATACATCACTGTATAAACTTAAGGTATACAGCTTGTGATTTCATTTACATGCATTGTAAAATGATTATTAGAATAGGTTTAGTTAATATCCATCATCAAGGATATAATGAAGCCTGAAGAGGATGGAAAATTATTTCTCTTTAGGTTACAAGGTAACCCAGGAATAGAATTCCATATAAATGCTCTAAACTTTGACTCCTGGTTCTATGCTAAACTGTGTTTCTAATACTTTCTATGTCTGTGGTGGTTATTTTGTTCTATTTATTTGACATTTGTCAAGTATCTTCCAGCCTTTTAGTCTTTTTCTATTCTTTACATAACCCTTCTGGATAAGGAAATTGAATTTCAAGTTAAGTCAGATTAATTAAATGTACCAGACTGAATCACAACTCATTCATTTTCTTAAATTTATTCACTGTATCAATCAAAACTTCTTAACTTCCTGGAAAAACCTATTTTAAACTATTACAATCATAATCATTAATTAACTTAGAATTTATGGTATTACAGAGATTTTCAGATAGATTTTATTGAAGCAACAGTGATTTTTCAACGTCTGTATAGCTTTTTAGAGTTTAAAAGAAATTTTTAAAATATTTTTCATTTTTTTCTCACTTCATATTAGTATAGTGATATGAATACTATCAATAAAATATGCCTATTGACAGATTAGAGAAATCAAGAATTGGAAGAGTGATTTAATTAAGTTTCTCAGAGGTAAAATATGGCGGTCTCTTGTTTATCAGGATCACACAATTAGTCTCAAGTATATTTAGGATGTTTAGTACACATTAGAGCATAAAGTACTGCAAATACACACCCTCTTTATCTTGACATATACACACAAACCAAAGGGTCAGTTGTTTGGGAGCTGGCTTGATTAGAACTGTTTGTTTCTTAGCTGGGCTCAGAAGAATCAGGGATGAAGAAGAAAAGTAAAATTCAGAAGACTGCTGATAATTATTACTTGCCAAAGGAAAAGAGATAGTTGGAAGACTTCAAGGGGGAACTATACCTTTACTCTTTTAAAATACTCCATTAGATGTGCCCAGGTACCTTAGTCAGTAGAGCATGAGACTCTTAAAATACTCTATTACTATGTTTTAAGTAAAATATTAATTCTTACACTAGTGATAGTAGAATAAATCATAGTTTATCTGGATATCTTTACATATGAACATTAAATCATTAAAACAAAATAAACAAATTTAACACTAACGAGTGACTGTATTTATCACTATCCATACCCACAAATCATCAATTTTAAATAAAAAGGGCAGATTTTATTAAATTTGACACATTACAACAGAAGAACAAATTATAAGATGTTTGCCTCCTCCCTTTTTAGCTCAAAAGATTTAATCTTTATAAAATGTGACGTATATCCTGTAACCATTGGATCATAAATGTTTTATTCAGTTATTTCCATGTAATATATGACCCAACAGAAACTATTTTTCTATTTACCGGTTGTTTATATAATTCTTCTGATTTGGGATAAACTTCACTCATCTTACTTGATCTAATCTGCTGATGCCGGTGGTTTGGCTTGGAGACTTTATATTCTAGGAAAAGTATCACTTCAAACAACTTTGTTTCCTCCAAATGTTCTCACATCTTTTCAGCAGAGTTGCCTGGACATGTTCTCGTGATGGTGGCAGGTTCTCCAGAAGAAGATGCGGAAATACATAGACACATTTTTATACCCCTAGTAGCATTCAGGTTTGCTCCTTTTCCATTAGCCAAAGCAAAATACAAGACCAGACTAAATTCAAAGAATTAGAAGCCTACTCTTTCATTTTGATAAGCCACATTACAAAAGGCCTGGATATAGCAGAGGTTAAGAATTTTGGTCCATGCTGCCATTCGATGTACCACAATAATTGTTTCCTCTGTAGAGGAAAATCTGTGGAATCTCAGGAAATAGTTATAGACATGGCTCAAATGATGCATAGAAATGGGACAGAATATGTTCCAATAGGCTTAAACAGAGAGCAGATTAACAGTCTCTGAAGATTAGGATTTTAGAGGACTCTTGAAGTAAAATTATATGACCAAAGACAGGAGGGAAAAGGGCCTTAAAGTTTTCACTCTGATGACAGTCTTTCATTTAAAGATGATCAGTTGGAAATTAGACATTAAAATATTACCTACCTTGGTATTTAAAAGAGATGAGTAATGAGACAAAGGAAGACAACTGGCTTTTTAATATCTCTCGTTATGGCTGTGCTTTAACGTTTCATAGTTCAGTGTTTGGTCTCCTGTGTTAAAGGGTCAGAATTAGAACTTACTTTTTCATTTTTTTCTCATTTTAGATTAGAGCTAGAGAAACAGGTTGAATAAATCAAATTTCCATCGATATGATTAACGCTGTTCAGCTTATGGGGAAGGACAGCAAGAAAGGATAGACTGAGAAAATAAAGAATTTTAAGACTTCAGAGAGTCCTTGTGGAAATTTAGAAAGATGACTTGGTTTTATTTGGCTTTATTTTATTGGCCCTACTTGGGAAGAATAATGGTAACAAAAATAAACCTTGTGTGAAGCCTCATGTGATTATTTTTGTGTGCTTTTAAAAGGGGATTAGGTCTCACTAAGGAACGTTAGCTGTTGTACATTCATGGAAGCCTCCTGCCAGATCTCTCATTGCTAAGGATAATAGAAATTCAAATAAAAACTATTTCATTTTTCAGCTCTTTTTCTGTTTTCTGCTTCATATCTACCTGGCTATCTAGAATTCGGCACTCTTCGAGTCCTCAAAACAAATTGATTCACAGAACAACTTGAGTGAACAATGCAGATTTTACTGTAGATTTTTATGGGAGTAACAGGTGAAAGTTGTATTTAGCCCGTAATAGCAAATGACTTTAAATATGCACTTTGGATATTTTGGTCTCTAAATTTCCTGTTTGGCCAATGCCATACTGGTATGTTTCCTTTTTGATATTTTCTTACAGAGCTCACAGATCACTCTTCTTTTTCTATCCCTCCTGATTCTTCTGAATCCAAACCCCAAATTTTTTTTTCTCACAATTTTAGTGTACAGTTTAATTTTGGGCTCTACTCCAGCTCCAATCCTCAAACTTTTATCATGTTTTGGGTTATCAGGATGGTCATGTAAAAAATAGGTCTTTTGTTATTAGAACCCACACTTTTGAATGTCCTTAGAACAAGAATCAGCAACTATATTTCTTAGAACAAGAATCAGCAACTATATTCCAGATGGTCATATAAAAAATAGAACCAACACTTTTGAACGTCCTTAAAACAACAATCGGCAACTATATTCTGGACCTTCTGTTTTTGTAAGTAAAATTTTATTGGAATTCAGTCATAATATTTATTTAAATACTATTTATGACAAGTTTTCATGCTACAATGACAGAGTTGAGTTATTGCAACAGATCTTATGGACTGCAAAGCTGAAAATATTTACTATTTAGCCCTTTACAGAAAAGTATACCAATTCATGTCTTTGGAGATTGAGTTTGTAGGTAACAATTATTTCTTGTTTTTAGGCAGCATTTATATAATATGTATTTCTGTTCTCATTAGACAATGAACAAATACACACACACACACACACACACACATATCCCTCTCTATTTGTTTGGGTCTACTAAAAACTGATGAAGGACACTGAGGTAGAGTCCTGTCTTATTTTGCATAACATAGGTGTCAATCAGAGCCACACCACTAACTTTGAAAATTACTTTGTTTTAAATAACCATAAAACCGTACTTAACATTTTTCAAGAAAAAGTCATAATAAAATTTTAAACTTCATTACTATAAAGTATAATTCTAAGTATATATTAAATCATTTAGTTCATAAAGAGTTAAATGGTTCATATTACAATTCCTAAGGGACTGTAGATGACAAATGGCAGGACTATATCAAGATTAAAGTGTTAGCCTAAAGTAGGATATAAGATACCGGAAAGGAAACTTTATTTCTATTTTAAGTGATTAAGTAACAGTTACAATTTCTATGTGAGTGAGCATTCATTTATCAGAAAAAGACATTTAGCTTATTTAATTCAACACTTGGTTCTGTATTTTTAGGGCAGTTGGTAAGAATTTTCTTTTTTTAGTCTATGGAAAAGAAAATTTTAAAAGACTCTAGCCTTTTGCAAAACATACAGAATATGCCGAATATCATTATTAACAACTCCTAAAATTTCATAATGAAGTAGTAATTGCCTTGATTATAGATTCCTTTATTATATCTTATACTGGTATAAGACATAGTGGAAAACTGGTAAAAATTGGAATAATTGAATGCAGCAGCTTAGAGTCATTAATATGTTCACAACTTGACGGTTTCATATAGTGACATGGTATCCACAAAATAAATACTTCATCAAGGAGACAAAGGGCATATTTCCTAAGTGTCACATTGCAGTCTAACCCAGTGAGAGTTGCAAATCACCTGTAATGGATCTCTCCCACACATTAAATATATGTCAAATAGGAAAAAAGGAGAGCAGGTTCATGACCATAAACCCAAAATTAGAATCTGTGATTAGAAATTTTGTTTTAATGACAACCAGTTAATGGCTGTGGTGACATATATTGCTAATTATGGTTTTCATGAAACGATAGTATTTGTATTAACTATCTGTTACATAACAATATTGCCACAAACTTAACACATTTAAACAAATTCATTTATTATTTCTGTGGTTCATTTCTCCAACATGGCTTAGCTGAGTACTCTCCTCAGAGACTCACAAGTTTGCATTCTGACTGTCATCCAGGCCTGCAGTTTCCTGTGAAGCTCTACTGGAGAAGGATCTGCTGAGATCATTCAGGCTGCTGACAGAATTCAGTTCTTTGAATTGAGTTTTAGTTTTTGTTTACTGTGAACCAGAAGCTCCCTCAGTTTTTAGAGGCTACCCGGAGTTTTGTGCACCATGGGGTTTCCCAACAAGGCTATTTCATTTTGCAAAGCCATCAAAGAAAAGAGAGAGAGACTCCAAAAGTCTAGGCATTACAATCTTAAGTGTGTAATTACATATATCCTGTCATCTGTGCCATAACTACTCTTTGGAAGCAAGTCATGGATCATGTCATATTTAAGGGGAGGAGACGACACAAGGACCCGATCATCGAGGTAAGGATTTTGGGGGGCCACCCCATGATATGTTAATCACTGTGGTCTTCTTGTTTGGTGTAATCATCCCTACCTTATGACCATGTGATTTTAATAGATTTTGACAATTGAAATACTCTCTATATTCCTCCCCCAGCACCAGAGAAGTAGGAATGTGATTAAAATTAGATTAATCATAGTACCTAGTACTTCAGATGGCAGTGATAAGTTTAAGGATGATCTCACTCATAATGCTAGTCAAATGAATTAGATTCATTCTCTAGAAATGCTTTTTCTATAGCTTGTAACAAGATCTCTGTTTCCATCGGACTATAAAGTCCTTATTATTGTAATAAAAGGAATCCAGGGCAAAAGTAGTTAAATTGAGACTTGGTTAGTTCCACTTTTCTCAGATCAGTTTCAAATGAGATTTCAAGAGAGATAAATATAATGATTTATGGATTTGAATAATAATTTTCATAATGTCTGCCTCCCAAAAATGAGTCTAATGGAAGTCAAATAATATTTTAAATATAGACACTGCCTGGGAAAATTTTCTTCAAATGGTGACATGATGTATAATTTTGCTTATAAAACATTTTCCAAAAACTCCTAGCCTTCAAAAGTATTAGTTGGCCACTGAATTTTGCTTTTCCTTGGCTCATATTTATTAATGGTATTTCTCCTGATTTGAGAGCAGGTTCTTCTTCATTTATCTAGGTTTAGAGAATACGAACAGTACTTAAAAGCATATCTTGGTCATTTCCAGTTCATCCCATGGTAGTGCAACTTGGAAATGCTAGAAATATCATTTCCAGATTATTGATTATTTTTATCAGTTTTGTCATAAAACATGATTAGTTTTTAATGTCACATAAAAAGCAGCACCAGTGATTTCTTAATAATTAGCACAATCTTTATGTAGTGAGTTACAATAATTAGCACAATCTTTATGTAGTGAGTTACAAGTGAAGAACAAGTAAATATTCACAGATATGCTGAAGAGTTTACTACCTGTATAACTCTATTATCTTGATTATAAGAAATTGAACATAATAAGGTGGCCACTTGACTCATGCTGACCTAAACTCAATTTTCAAGGGTAAAAGTTTCTGAGGATGAGAATCACAGTGACCAACTTGTTGCATATAACTTGGATTCAACTGATTTATTTCCAGTAAGGCTATCATGATGGTCTCAGAGACTTACTCTTCTTGTTTTTATAATTAGCTAATTCTCCTTCCCTGGCACATATAGAAGGTAACTCAAATTATAAATAACTTCTTGTGAAATCTGAACAAGCATTGGCTAGATAATTTTAAATTATTTCTTCTTTAAAATACTTTGAAATGCACTTTTTGATTAAAGTCAATATCAGACTTGCCAGTGGAAACTGAAATACCCAAAGTGTTGTTACTATTAACTGGTTTTCACATTGGTAGAATAGATGGATATTCAACTGGTAATGCTGACATTCCTTTTTCTATTTCAACAGAAAAATAGATTGTCATGAGTCTCTTTCTTCATTAGAGAAATTATTATTTGGATGCAAATTCCTATCCTGTGTTCTAACTCTTTAAGGACAGGAGTTTTATTATTATTATTACCATTTTATATCAGAAAATCTGGACATAGGTATTCAAAAATATTTATTAATGCTATTTGTTATTTCAAGAAATACAATTGAGGAAAACTTATTTTGTAAAGTTTGAAATATCTAGTTAGAAATGTCTATTATATTGCAGTTCCATTATCAGCAAGTATTACTCAAACATAGATTGATATGAATGACACTGGGACAAAAAAGATGGTCATGAGTGACAAAGAGGCAAGGAAGAGACTCTAGCAGGAGCAGAACAGAGATAGTTTTCTTGTGGAAGAGAGACTGAAAGTTAACTTAAGAACCAACTTATAGTTCTATTTTCATTACACTCATCTGTACTTATATATGTGTGTATCTAATTGTATAATTATTTAATCATTTTGTAGATATTTAATTCAACGTATAAAACTAATTTTCTAATTTTCCACTGGGGGGGCATATTCAAAGGAACATACACTTTTACTATTTTAACATTATTAAAAAGCATGAGTTAAATGAGAAGATCTCAGTGGATAACTGTGGTAAAAATTTAGTGCTTAGATCATGCAAAATATATTAACATTTTCCATTATGTAATAGTATCTGAAAAACATAAAAAAGATACTTCTACCTTAGGGAAAGTTTGAAATTAAGAGTTATCATCAACAGATAAACTTTGATTAGGGAATATATTTCTGGAACAAGCAGATTTATGTTGTGGGAATGAGAATAAATATCGAAAGGACATTTAAATTCACAGAATTGTAACCCCGAGTTAAGGTCAAAATAAAATGAAGCTTAAAAAAAATATGATGTGATTAGCCACAAATGAAGAATACATAGCCAGACATGAAGCAATCAAAATTAAAATAGACTTAAAGGACCATGATATTTTAAAGGCTATATACATTATTCTAAATAAGCAATCAAATTTTAGTTTTTATCTTACTCGTAATTATCTTTGTAGTGTTCTATAATATAAAGAATGTTTTGATAGGGATAAGAATATTCATAAAAATGGCAGAAATTATTTTCAAGAGGTGCATGAGGAGTAGAAGAAAGAAAACAGTTTGTTTAGTAAGTGGTAAAGTGAGCTGTTATAAATTACTTTTAGAATTCAACCAGATTAAAAATACTTAGAAAATTCACCATGTATATGTGTAGAAGTAAATTTAAGTAAGGAATGTTTAATATTTATATTATTTCTGTTGTGTCTGGCATTCCTAGAGTAAGAGAGTCTAGAAAAGGTATACCTACTTTTAGCTGCCTTGGTCTAGAAATGCCACCTCTCACTATTATTCTCATTTAATTGGAAACAACAATCATATGGCCCCCTAAATGCTAGCTGAGGGACTGAAATATGTAATACATCAATGTTTTACAAGAGTTGGAGAATATTTGTGAACAGTAGAAATTTCTATCATTGAGTCTAATTCTCAAGAGCTGACTCGTGACATCTGAACTCAAGAGACATAAAGTAGGAGGCTAATTAATTGGCACCGAAAGCATGTTGCCACAGGTACCAAATGTAGTGTCCCATAATCAAAATTTGAATGTATAATGAGACCATGGTATCTTAACCTGGTAAATCCTAATGAATTTATCTCACACCGGAGGTATAACTTGCTCCAGTGACTAAATGTTTATGATCTTGGGCAAGGATTTCAGTGACTGACGAAAATTCATTTTTAGTGGTAGTTTCTTTTCTTGATAGATTTGGACACTCAATCAGATAGCAAAGACGTCTGCCTGTCCTAATAGCTATTATACATCTTTAGATAATTTTTATGTTTTTCTCTTTTGATCCACTATGTATTGGTTATTAAAAAAAAACCAAAGTTTGATATTCTTATTATTTTCAGTCTTAGGAGTAGATAATTTACTTTCTGTGTCAAAAAGAATAGATTAAAGTAGTTATTGTTTGAAAATTTTGTTGTATTCCTTCAGATAAATATTTTCAGAACTATTATATTTTCAGTAATATATAATTTAGTTATTTTTAGTTAAGTTATTTATAAGAGCTATAATAATGCTAACAGGAACAATAACAAAAATAAAACTCTGATGTTCTCACTTTCTAAAATGAAACTTCAATAACTCTAGTTTTTGGTAAATGATTGACAATAGCATCTTCTTCAATTTCCTTTTAGATTGTATCATCAAGCACATCTTCATCTCTAGCATTATTCATTTAAAACCTCAATACATTAGATTTCGCTTCAGATATAAAATTGAGAGACAATAAAATACACTAAAAATATATCTCTTTCAAAGAAAAGGCAAATAGTATATTTTCTGTTTCAATTTAGAAGAAATCAAAAGAAAATGAAATAGATTTTAAAGCATAAAGGACTGATGATATAAAAGAATACATCAGATACTTTCTAATCTGTTGATTTTAATAATTTACAGTTTTCCCTAAGCTATCATTCAACTAATGTAACACCACATTCAGAATAAAAAAATTTTATATCTATTATGTCTATTCATATTTACTAATAAGACTTTTATATTAATTTAATCAGCTGTATATGAAAGATGAGAAACATAAAGTGATCTCTCCTATATATATTTCTTTATCTCTCATGTATCTCTTGAAAATAATTTCTGTAATTTTTATTAATATTCTTATCCCGATCAAAACATTCTTTATATCATATAACACTACAAAGATAATTACAAGTTAGATAAAAAACAAATTCTGATTGCTTATTTAAAATAATGAATACAGCTTTTTAAATACCACTGTCCTTTAAGTCTATTCTAATTTTGGTTGCTTCGTGTCTATTATATATAATATGTATACACACACATACACACATACAATCTCCTGAACAAAGTTCAAAATTATTTAGTTTATCTAGTTTCTATATATAAAGTTGGTTTCTAAGACAAAGCAATTTACTATTGAAACAATATGATTTATTCAAATTTCTGTTCCTATCAATAACTTGCCACTTTTAAGGACATAAAAATTCACATTTAGTATCTGTAAGTATCAATTGACTGATAATCTCAAATGATATCTCCACACCCTCACAATTTATTGCCAAACCTAAAACGATTGACATCAAACAATAAAAGTATTTAAGTTTAATGGACTAGATACTGTTTCTCAGTAGATAGGTATCATTTGATTGTTAACCTATCTCAAGTCCCCTTTTTTTATGAAGAAATATATTCTTCAGCTCTGTGAGGCACATCTACCTACCACGTTTGTAAATTGAATTTATTCTTTATTGTCTGAGAGTATTTAGTGCCAACCTCTAAATTTATGCTTGTGTGTGTGTATAAATTATGTCATTGCCAATTTTTCCTAAGAGATAATGATTTAATAAGCAAGAATGTGTCTATAACATCATTAAAAGTGCATCTTATACAGTAAACTGAGATATATAACACATAGCAAAGTTTAAAAATAGATGTTTAGCATAAAAATGAAAAAACTTCCTCTATAGTAAAAATAACATGTATAACTTTGTAATTATCTATCAATATATTTACATCAATCTATAAATCAAATTTCAGTAGAAATTAATTGGAGAACTATTTCCCCCAAGTTATTCTGTGGCCTGCAATTATGTTTAAAATATGCAGATATTATTTGAAATCCATGTAAATATAGTGAACATTTTAATTTTCCCCCTCATTCCTGTCATCTAAATCAAGAGAATTTAGTATTAGAAAAAAGGGAGCAAAAATATTAACTATAACTGGTAACTTTACTTTATGAACTTCTCTTTTAAAAAATATAAAATATAGTCAATTAATTCTAAAAAGACTTCAACAATAGTGATGCACTCTTGATTTCAGAATATTTTTAGGAACTACTAATCTAACAGGTCATTGCAAAGTACTTTCTAGTACTCACCCCAAGAAAAAGTATATCTGCCAAAAAAAGACAACTTGTGGTTAATTGGGCTCAAATTCATAACCCAAGTCTAGCAGCCATTGTTTACAGAGGTTCCTCATGCATGTGGCATTTCAAGGAAAAAACATAGACTGGGCTGCCAAGCCTCTTGCACTATGCTCCTGCTGTCTGATTTGACCTTAAGATCACATTTCAACCAATAGGACTGAGACTTTCTCTGTCCAGTTGGAGCTGTGCAGCTATATCCTCATTTGCATCCTAACTAACCAATCAGAAGCTCCATTCTGACAAATTCAGACAAGTCCAATCAAACTGTGGGGATTTGGAGTCCTCATTTGCATAGAAATGGACCAATCATGGAATCAGGGAGGGCACTCTTCTTTATATAAATCAACTTCCCCTCTGTCTCAGTGGAGCACACTTTCAGTTTCCAGCAAAGACTGCATTTTCCTTCTGGAGCTGTAACATTGAAGCTGTCTCACCAGACTTGACCTGTTAGAACTGGAGTTGAATTGCAACACTTTAGTGTAGGGATGTGGATGTCCTACTGGTGTGATGAGGAGTGGAACTGCAATATCAGGGCTACCTTGCCCCAAGGCTACCTCGTAGCCATGCTGTTCCACAGCTGTGCTGTATCATAATTGAGCTATAACACCATTAAGCTGTATCACAGTTGCGCTGTTGGCACTGAATAAAGTCTCCCCCTTCACCTTACCCCAAAGTAGGGACTCTTGTTGGCTTTGAATTGGTGGCTACGACCTTCAGTTGACATTAATAATAGCTTGATCTGTGTCACTTCAAAATCATGTAAAATACACATCTTCTAGGAGTGACACTAAGTTTTATGTCTTTATTTTAAAATAAGAGCTTTTATTTTCATTATATTATCTGCTAGGATATGTTATAAAAGAGGTGGTTTTTATCCTTTTTCACAAATTGCTCCCAGTTATTGATAAGTTGCAAATGCATGACTCTTCCCTAAAACCACTTTGGCTAGTATACAGTTTGAGTGCAATGGATACTGTGCAGAGTTCAAAATTAGTTCATCTAGTTTAAATTTTGCTTTAAGTCATATTTGGCAGATTAAACTACAAGCATCTTGACTACAGGATATTTAACAACTGTCTCCTGATTATCACTTCCTACAGTATAATTATGATTATGTCTTTTTCCTCTACTTTCTCCTGAAACTCTCATTCTTTAAAATTCAGTATGTTGTGTTTCTATAATAGTTTCTCTTCTCTCCCCAAGAAGAAATGAATACATCCCTTTTCATATTTTCAAAATGTTATCATTCTTTAAATTCTATTTCAATCTATCTTTAGTAATGGATGCACAGTTTGGAACTAAGGAGTGCCACATTTTCCAGAATCTTAGATGACATGACAACCAAGAAAGAAAAGAAGAATATAAAACACAGAACTTAATTATACTTTTGTCAGCTTTGGGAAGATAAGACTAAGAAAATAATCATAAGATGAATAATCTATAACTACATTACACAGCTGTTCATATTTACAAGCAAGGAAGATAATGTTTGTTTGACTTTCATCTCAGATTCTCATTTTAAGGAAGCAAACTAAAAATCTAAAATAAAAGTGTTTTGGAAATATTGATGTGATGTTCTACATTGATTCTGTGTGAACCATTTTCCTTATTATTTAAGGATTTTTCCATCTACCCAAAAATAGAAAGGAGAAATCTGAAAGAAAATATAGAATTTATGATTAAAAAGGAATATTAAAGATAATACTTCAGGAATGGTAGAGTAAAGATATCTGTAAATTTGTTCCTCAATAAAAAGAACAAAAACACTGGCAAATTTTTTCAAAGTAAATTTTTGCAGAACTCTGGAAATTAACCTAAGAATTGTAAAAATTGAAGCAGTGTTTATTTAGAAAAACTGCTGACCTTCCCAAAGAAAAATAGAATTTATCACATTGTAACCTGATGTACTTCCATCCCTCGCTCCTCAGCGACCTGGTTCTCTCACAAAACCAGTAGACTTGATCCATGGTAATTGTAAAGAATAGCATCCTTTCACTTCTAGATGGAGCAGATAAGATTGGTAGTTGCTCAAAATGTCCCATCCACAGTGCACCTGACTATTTGAAATATGTTACGGCTGCCATAAAAAGCTTTATAAAAAGAGAGTTGCTATATTTGACCTCACTCTGAGGTCATTCTTCTCAGGACATTTGCAAAAATGACCCTTCAAAGTTGCAAGAAAAAAATTATTCATCATATACAATATTTCCCCAGTAAGATTAACAGTTAAATTGGCAGCAAGGATCACAGAGGCAAAAGGCAACAGGATGACATATAGAAAGACTTTAAAGAAATAAAATGTCAACCAAGAATTTTATGTCCAGCAAAACTGTCCTTCAAAAATGGATATTTTAGGGTATTCCCAAATTAAAAACAAACAAAAGCGAGAACATATGTCTCTAGCTAACTTACTCTACAAGAAAGTCTAAAGAGAGTTCTTGAAACTGAAATGAAAAGATTCTAGATTGTAACTTGAATCTACACTAAAAAAATTAGTGATTGATAAAATAAGTACATAGGTAATATAAAAACATAAAACTATGTATTTTATACTTTTAAGTTACTCTTTCCAATATGATTTAAAGGATAATTGCATAAAGATGTGATTATAAAACTGTGTTGATGGACTTATAATATAGAAATATGTAGTTTGTATGATAATGATAAAGGAATGGTGGAGAAACAAAGCCATAATAGAATAAGTTTATGTTATTGAAATTAGGTTAATATTAATATTAAATAAATTGTTTGAAATGAAGATTCTGGTTTAATCCACAAGACTAAGAAAATAACTCAAAAGATAATGTAAAATTATAATAAGGGAGTTAAAGTGGTACATTAAGAAGAATATTTTTAACACAGAAATGAAAGAATAGAAGGATAAAGATATAAGATATAATAAAAAAATAGTAATATGACTGATATTGAATCCTACCGAATCAGTAATTTTATTAAATGAAATGAATTAAATGTTCCACTTTCAATAATGGATAGAAAAACCATGCAAAAGATCATTAAAGATATTGAAGAAATGAAGAATAGTATAAGCCAAACAAATTCAGCAATTTTGTAAGGTACATAGTTAATATACAAAAATTAATTGTATTTCTATACATTAAGAATAAACAATCAGAAAATAAAATTAAGAACACTTATTTATAATAGCACCAAAATAATAAAATATGTATAATTTAACAAAAAACATATAAGAGTTGTATATCAAAAATATTTTTAAATGAATAAATTAAAGGAGATCCAAATAAATGAAAAGGCATCTCACATTCATGAATTGGAAGACTTAATATTGTTCATATGGCAACATTCACCAAATCGATCTACAAATTTAGCACAATTCCTATTAAAATTTCAGCTGGCTTTTTTGTAGAAATTGACAAGCTGATCCTCAAATTTGTATTGAAATACAAGGCACCTGTAATCATCAAAACAATTTTGAATCTTTAAAAAAAAAAGTTTTTCAAATTTTCTATAATCATGACAGTGAGATAATGATATGAAAAGATACATATATAGGTTGGAAGAATGGAATTGAGGTACAGTGCAGAACTATATAGTAGCACTGCCATTTGCATTATGACCTACTTGTCCTTTCAATATCTTCTCACTACTCAAACCCTTTATAGAAATAGGCATGGGGATAATGAGAAGAATCTACTCTCGTTCATTCATTCTCTGTCTTTATCTCTTTCTTTGTAGTCTTGGAGATTTCCTACTTAGTAGAATATAATTTCACTTTTTAATTTTGTATTTATTATACTTTTTTTCTTTTTGAGGTACTCTGATAAAATCAAAATGGAGAGAGTCCAATTTTAACATCCTCAGTAAAAATTTCTACAACATAAAGCATATTCCCTTATACCCCCCTACACACACACACACACACTGACAGCTCTCCCTGTAATTCACCATGACAGAGTAGATCTACCAGTGTGGTGTGGTAACCATCACAAGTTTAAAAATGGCCTAAGATTCTGAAAAAAAGACAAAATACAAATGGAGAGATATTACTGATTTATTTAGGACGGTGTTGACTCTACTGTGGGGCAATGACCACATGAAGACTCAACAATGGTGATATTAATAGGATGCTGAAACCAGGAGAACTACCCATCAATAAAGGAAAACTACTAGCAAGAACAAATGGCAGCGCAAACAACAAAAATGCTTAATTAAAAAAAAGCAGAGTGATAAGATCTAAGAATATTCATAAGAATGTAGACATTCATTCTCTTTACTATATCCTTCCCACTCTTTGCCCCTCAACTTCCGTAAGAGTAACAGTTATATCTAGGCTTTATTTTGATATTAATATATATTAGTACATGTGATTAGCAACAACACTATAAGGCTAAAATAAGCCTTGTTTTCTTTTTTTAATTCTAAAAATCCACTGGCTGACATGAACAATAGCAACAGAGAAAAATCAATTGACCTACGAACCCGTACACCCAGGATCTGCATTGTGAATGCTGTGTAGTGTGTGTCATTTCAAATGAAGCCTGTCTGATTAGATGATTCATGACCCCCATTTACAAATTAAGAGGCAGTGTCTGGAATATGTGAAAGGTTATTCTTGGTCTCTAATTTGTGCCTGTGCAAAGTGAAAGTCATTGTTTTGTTTTTCCTCCAAGCAAAAGAAGTTGTTAGAGAAAGTACAATTATCACAATGCCTATAATTAAGGATATAAGTAATACACAATTCTAGAATGATTCACAACATGTTAGCTTTGTTTTAATTTTGACTACATGGGAAGAAATTTTAAGTAGAACCCAACAAGTTGGAAAACTGATAGGTATAAATAGGAGCTAATTAGCTTTTAGATCATTGTGCCAAGATGATTCATACAGGAAAAATAAAAGCTACCTTTAGTTACACAGAGGAAAGCCAATGCAAATATTTAAGTGAAATATATCAATTTATACAATGTTGACAAGCAGTTATTTGGCCCTTGATATACTACTCCAATCAAATTATCATAAACTTTGGCAGTATTCATTTCTTTTAAAAATGGTTTTCTAATTTATATGTTCAGAATAATAAGCCAACTTTCATTTACATATACAAATATTTATTTACATAGACATAAATAAATATTACAAATATTTATTTATTAAGTATATATATATAATAAAATTGATCTCTACATATTAAACTGAACATTATATACAGAAAATTTTATCTATGCATAATGAAACTTCGACACTAAGTATAAAAAGTGCTATTTTTATTTTTCCGAGTTTCTAAACAGAAAAGTTAAAAAAGAAATGTTGGAAGACCAAATTGGATCTGAATATGAAAGATAGAATTGAATGTAAATACCTTAAGAATTTTGAATGAAAACTATTAAAACATGCTGTTTTAGTTTAGTTTAGAGGGTCAATAAATTATAGTGGATTAAGGAAAGTTTAGTTTTGTAGTCAATTTTTTTTGAGTTTTAATTCAAATCCACATTTTATATACAGTGGGAAAATTAACTTGACTCTTGATTTATTCATCAATTAAATTAATATTAGAAATTTAGCCTCATAAAGTTATTGTGAGGAATATACAATACAAAGTTTGTAAAATGCATACCAAAGTTCAAAGCACTTAATAAATGCTAAGCACTGCATAAATATTTACTGCCATTATTATGAAGTTTTGTTTAGTTTCTAACTAGTCAAGTCAGCAAGCATGCATTGATAAAGATACTAAATGCTTATATAGGTGAAAGTTTTGTGTTTTGCTAAACATGTGTTGAATGTATTAGAATTTTATCAAACTAGTAAAGCACATTTAAAGAACGTTCTTTAAATGTAAAGAACTTTAAGTGTAAAAGTAATACATTTATTTTTTGACAAGATTTTTTTGAACATCTTTCATATGCTGGGCATAATGTGAGGTATTAGGGATAAAAGGGTTATAAAAATATAGTCCCTACCATAATGGAGTTTATAATCAAGGTAGCAGAGATATTAATTAAACAATTACAGAAATAATGTGAATTTGCTGGTGTGATAAATCTATTGAAAGAAAAGTACATGATAATATGTGAAAGATGAAGGATTTGACCAAGTCAGGGAGGTTAGGAGGCTCCTGGGAAGATTATAGTTAAAATATCATTTTAGATTCTTAGAATTACAATAGTTAGTACTCAACATATAGCAAAATGTTGCCTTAATAACATTTAAGGACATTTCAGTTTAATTTGGAAGGTAAAATAAATTAAACTGTACTATTTCAGTATAAATTAACACATACAGTTAAACAATTTTGTAGGAAACACCTGGATAAAGCTTCCAGGTGACAAAATCTAATTCAATTCTTTCTCTTTCTAACAGGATTTTCTGTGAAGATTCTTCAATATGTACACTTCTTATGCAATAATTATTTTCAAACTGAAGTATTGCTTGGGTGCTCTGAAATAAACTTGAATGATTATGTCTCATCCAGATTTTTTTTAAAAGAACACTTTTGAATGTAATTTTATTTAAGGGAAGTGAGGGAATTACAAAAGTAACCTGTGAGAAATGTTACCTGTGTAATCATTTGCCTTCCTAATATATAAATTTTTAGCTCTAAACAGGACTATAATGAGATAAATCATGAAAACAAAAAGCATGCTGAGTTGCATACTGCATTGTCCTGGTAAACAGGGTTGTATTATGTTAAGTATTTCTGTCCAGTGAAGATAAACAAGCACTTTTTCTGCCTCTGAAGGACAGCTATTCTCCTTCTTTACAGAGAGAGAGAGAGAGCCTGGATTTTCAAGACCTAAAGGAATATAAATTATTTACTTTCTAAGTTTCCTTCATATGGAGACTTCAAAAATTGATAATGTGTAACTTTTTTGAATAACATTACTGCATTCATATCAAGGAAATTGGCCCTGATAAATGCTTACGTTCCTCAAGCATATATGCAACAAATATATATTAAAAGACATTGGTAAAGGCGGGATGAGAACATAGGTATAATTCTTTTCACAAAGTCCAGGCTACCTAAAATTGGTCGTTTATGTGATTCACTAGCATGTAGGCTGACAGATGTGCCACCATCTTTTGTCACTTGGGATTAAGAATCTTTGGTTAGGGGTGACATCACCAAGATGGCAACATGGGTTGCTCGTGACTTCACTCCCCCCACCCACAAGAAGAACAACTAACAACTATTGAAGAAAAACATACCAGTGAGAGAATTCTAGAACATGGCAGTAAGGCGGAAACACCCCCTGTATCACAGAGACCAAGACAGACTGCATGACAAGGGTAAGAGATATGGTTGCACTTTGACCACATCGCCCCACCCTGAGGCAACCAGCAACTCTCCCAGCATTGTGGGTCACTTTGTGGGAACCCCTACTTTGATTTTGGACCACAGAGATTGTAGGGGAATTTGTAGGGCTCAACCACTAGGAATCTGACTGACACAGAGGTAGGGGCTTGCAACAACCAGCACACAGATCTTGGCAGAACAAGTTTATACCTCCAGTGCCCAAGTAGTAATCCAGACCAGCAGCTTTGAACAAAGTTGGGCATATTCTGACCAGAGAACTTGGCAGGGTGCAGATACCAACATCAGGTATCAAGGATCATTAAAAAAAAAAAAAAAAGTAAACACGACATCACTAAAGGAAACTAATAAAGTGCTAACAACTGAACCTAAAGAAATAGAGATCTATGAACTGTCAAACAAAGAATTCAGAAAGAACCTCTTAAGGAAGTTCAGTGAACTACAAGAAAACACAGACAGACAATTAACCAAAATGAGAAAAACAACACATGAACAAAACAAGAAGTTCAACAAAGATATAGCAAGAATAAAAAAGGAGAAGGAGGAGAAAAGAAGGAGGAGGAGAAGAAGAAGATGAAGAAAGAAAAAAAGTCCTAGAATTGAAAAATAAATCATTGAACTAAAGCATTCAACAGAGAGTTTCAAAAGTAGATTCAACCATGCAGAGGAAAGAATCAGCAACCTGAAGGATAAGACATTGGAAACTACCCAATCAGAGGAGTGAAAAGAAAAACAAATGAAAAAAAGTGAAGAAAGCCTATGTGAATTATGGGACAAAATGAAAAGGAATATTTGCATCGTGGGAATTCCAGAAGGAGAAGAGAAAGGGTCATATTTGAAACATAATTGCTGAAAACTTCCCAAACCTGGAGACAGCTGGACATCCAGGTCCATGAGGCCCAAAGGATCCGGAATAGGTTGAACTCGAATAGGGCTACACTGAGATATGTTATTAATAAATAGTCAAAGAAAGAATTTTGAGAACAGTAAGAAAAAGACCAAGAATTCTAGGAGCCCTGCCGTTTCAACCACTGGCCATTGAAGGACCAGAGGCTCTTCTTGAATCAGTATTCGGCATCAGTCTACTCCCTGGATGGCTTCCCGCACCAGGCCCTCTAGAACTGCTGCATGAGCATCGTTTGTGGCTCCATCTTGTGCCTCTATCATGATTGAGGTCCCCTCCCACTGCCCTGCCCACACTGACAATAAAGTTCTCTTGACTTTGAAAAAATAAAATTCTAGACCTGGAAAAGCTGTCATTCAGAAACAAGAAAGGGATAAAGACTTTCCTGAAAAAACAAAAGCTGAGGGAGTCATTACCACCAGACCTGCCTAAGAAGATATGTTAAAGAGAGTTCTTTAAGTGGAAGTAAAAAGACACTAACATCATAAAAATATAAAAAGTTATAAATCTCACTGGTAATGGTAAATATATAGTCATAGCTAGAGTCTGAAAAATAGTAATAACTGCATAATTTATTTATAACTCTAGTTTAAAAGTTAAAAAACAACAGTAAAAATAATAACTACAATAATCTATTGGTTACACAGTATAAAAACAATGTAAATTATAACAGCAATAAATGGGGAATAGGACTAAAAGCGTAAGTTTATGAATTCTGCTGATGTTAAGTAAGTTGCTATCAGTTTAAAATAGGGTGTTATAAACTTTAGAAGGTCAAAAGGTACAAACTTCCACTTATCAGATAAATAAGTATAAGGGATGTACTTATTTATGATGAATACAGCTAACGTTGCTATATGATATATAGGAAAGTTTTTAAGAGAGTAAATTGTTATCATAAGAATTTTTTCTTTTTTTTTTCTTTTATATGAGAAATTGGATATTAGTTACACCTATTCGGTAATCATTTCACATGTATGTAAATTAAACCATCGTGCTCTACATCTTAAACGTATACAGTGATGTATGTCAATTATTTCTCAGTAAAATGTGAAAAATGAAGAGAAGTTTATGAAAGAAAAAAATCTGAAGGAAATTATAAGGATTTGAAAAGTTGATATAACTAATGTGTTGAAAAATAAATTAATTTATAATCAATATTTAATGGTTCTAATAAAGTTTTTTTTTTTTAAGAAAATAAAGAATCTTTGGTCAAAATAGTGGATGTAAAGTGTAACTACAGATAGTCCTCTCTCTCTTGCCCAAATCTTACCAGAAACTTTGTAGCAATATCTCTTTTATCCCTTAGTCAGTACATAGCTGGTAAAAACACACACAAAAATTTGAGCTAACTGGAAAAACAATGGTCTTCCTTCTTTCCCTTTATGAAAACTTCTTCTAGAGTCTTGGTGAAGGTAAGGGATAAAATATTTTCTTGGTAAATTGGAAGCACAAGATGTATTATCCCAGCGGGACTTATATATTAAGAAGCTTCTCAAGCTTTATTAAAATAATGGACTAATTCTGGAATTTTGGGTTTAAATGGATATGAGAAATTGAAATTGAATTAGTAAGACAATATGTCTTCCCAGTTTTCTTCTGCTTTGCTTTGGACTTGAAGGAGCTAGTACATATGCCTATATTCCACATCTGAGTTTGGAATCTAGTAAGAAGTAGAAAGAGGAATCAGGCAGACGGAAATATGTCACCTTTTGTGTTGCTGAACCCCAGTTTAGAGAATACGGTTTCAGGCTCTTAGCCAGGTTGACTTGGGACAGGCTACCAAAGGAAAAGTTTGAGTTTCCAGAGTAAATACAGAATGAGATTTGCTGCAAAATTGCCCAAGGGGAGGAAAACAGAAAGAAAGCAAATCTCTATGCATTAATTAGATCCTATCAAGCTATAAATATGAATCAGTGATTGCCCTTTACCAATTGAGTGGTTCAGAAATCTTCCTCTATGGAGAGGAGTAAGGAGTGAACAGTTGGCAGGCATACTTATATTTAAGTTATCTTAAGGAAATCAACTAAATCCATACCTCTCTCCTTCTGTTAGTCCCTAATTGGTATTTTCACATCCACTCTTGCCTTTTTTATTCATAAAATTGTTTCTTAATAAACATTTTATTTTGGAATAATTTTAGATTTACAGAAAAGTTGAGAGAGTTCATAAATATCCTTCAGCCAGATTTCTCTAATTTTAACAGCCTACAGAATGGTACATTTGTCAAAAATCAAGAAATTAACACTAGTACCATACTGTTAACTAAACGAAGACTTTATTCAGTTCTCACTGCTTTTCACTAGTATCTTGTTATTCCAAAAACTAACACTGTTTTCATATGTAAATTTATACTATTTAGGTATGATAAGACCATCGTGTCAGGAGATAATTGTCATTGAAAAGACAGTTCGTTAGTCATAGTTTCCAAGAGGACCTGGAACACCACACCATGGGGAAGCATGAGGGTTAGTCAGGAAGCAGGTGGAGCTGGGAAAAGGGTGGACAAGAGCCCTCATTTTGGTTTTGAAAGGAAAGAATGCGAGAGCCAAAGTAAGCAAGCTAAGTAGGTTTAGGATCAGATAATTTGAAATGTGATTGGATTCCGAGGTGAAGGATTGTTTCTGTTTGTCTGGTACCAGGCCCAAGTGTGAGAACCCTGTGAGAACCTGATAAGAACATGATTGGGTAATGTGCTTCTGTTATGGCGCGAACGATTCTGAGACCCACGGAGCCAATTGAGATTAATTATGAGCCTTTATTAGCCGGCCGGCGACTGACTCTCTACCACGCAGGGCTAGAGGAGATCAGCCCCAAGCTTTCAGAGCAGGCAGCTAATAAAGCTCAAGACCATATCCTGGTGGTCTTCTGAACAAGCCAGCAGATTACAGAAGTGGAAGTTGGCTTTTAGCATATCTTTGCCTGGAACAACACCCTTAATTAACAAGTAAATGGATTACAGAAGCAGACATTGGCCAACTACATATTTTATACAATACACTTCCTAAACCACACACAAGCAAGTAGGACAACTTCTGATATCTAAAGATATTTCTTCCCTGTAGCTGACTTAGCTAGTTTGCTCACTTGAAAATTTTCCACCCTTAACACTTCCAGTTGGTTGGAAAGGCACATTCCTGAGTGAGTTGTTTGCCATGTCTAGGAATTAGCTAACCCTGGAACGGACAGCAAGGCCCTAAGATGACAAACAATCAGAATAAAAAGACATGCTTAACATAAATGCAGATAGCAAATTTTATTTTGCCTTCTGGCTGCTTTTCACGTAGCAGCATAATATGCAACACATTCTAAAAGTTGCTCTTTGATCTGTAATCTGTGCTCTGCCTTCTTCATGAGACTTACTTTGTACCTTTTCCCCATATATCTTTTCTCTGGTCTTCAGCCATACTGGCCATGTTTTACCTCCATGAAAATATTAAAAAATAATAATAATTTAGAATCTTTGTAAATAAAGTGATTTCTGCTGTGTACCTCTCTCTCTCCCCACCCACCCCCGCTCCCCCTCTTTCTCTCATACACATGATGCAGGACTGGGCAGATTTCCCAAGTGACAGGGAGACCAAGCCTTGTACAGAGAGAAGAGGGTCCTTTTGCAGAGAGTGAAGAAAGAATTCAATACACACACTAAAGTTAGAGTCAAAAATAAAGTTTATTAGAAAAGAGGTAACACTCCACAGACAGAGTGTGGTCTCCCCTCAGAGGCAGAGAGTGAGAGAGATATTGAGGGACAGAGACAAAGTAAAGGAACTGAAAGGGGCCCTGAGTGTTTAGGGAATTCAGTTTATATGTCAAACTTTAGTTCCCATTTCTTTTGATATGCACATACAGTGAGGACTGGGAAGGGTATGTAGCCTGAAAAGGTAAGAATATGTAGAGTGAAAGGCCTGCTGGCAGTTCCCAGCCTTTAATTCCTAGGTTCTCCATGGTTTTAGCCACAGGGAATGACTACCTCTTGGTTCTTGTTCCCCCTTCACAGGTGTGGAGAATGGGTTGTTTGAAATCCAGCAGAGATCTTCCTTTGTTCTGCAGATGTCCTCCTGACCTGGCTGCAGGGCTTATCATTGCATTGCAGTCTCTGAATATGGCTTGATTAATATTTTCATTCTCTTGCCTCCTCCCTACATTACGAATACATATATCCATACAAGAGGTTAACTTCTACAGTCTGTCAGCTATCAGCTTAAATGTTGATTCTACAAAGAAATGAAAATAAATTAATTACAAATAAATTCAGAATTAGTTCTAAAGTCTTGGGATAGATTTGAATTGAAAACTTCACAAGGAAGTCCCATAGAGGATGCTGTAGTTCTTGATGTTACTTTATATCATGATATAAAAGGACAAATGTTTCCCATTTTATGATGTGATCTTTAATCACTCAGTTATGGTTGTAGCTTCTAGATTTTTACATTGTAAAAGTAATGTCTTTTTCCTTTACAATTAACAGGTAAAGTAATGATGGTGCTCTAGTACCTTGCAATTAGACAGTCTTCATTACCTTTTCAAATTCTAGTAGTTTTTAGCATCCAAAGATGAATCTTGACTGAATCAATTATTTCAGAGGAGTTACAAGGGTGATTTTAAACTACCATTGCTTTTACAATTCTTACCTGGCATTCTCTTATTTAAAAGAAGAAGAAGGTGGAGGAGAAAGAAGAAGAAAGGGAGAGGGAGTAAGGGGAGCGGGAAGGAAAGAGTGAAGAGAGAGAGAGAGAAGAGAAAATAAAAAGGGCTCTCTTTGATCAAGTGCGACTAAATTATAGTGTCTTCTAACAAAGCAAGCTAAATACTTATGTGTGTATTTCTTTCTCTTTAATTATCATTTTCAGTGTAAGAACTTGGTGTAAGAGTGATCTCCAATGGGCGGTGAATTACATTTCTCTCACTAAAAGCATTCATAGATTTTTATTTACTTAATATTTTACATTCAATTTTGATCAGTGCTATACTTAATACATATATTATCATATTGTCCCAAATTTGCTAGGGAAATTTATCCTTCTTTAAATGTTGTAATGCCTGGAAGAATGATAATACCTTTTGTTTGGGCCACGGTAACTTATGCAATGTTAAGAACTTATTTGTGACTATATATCTTTAATGTCTTGGTGATATTTGAAATAACAGGTTCTCATTTTATGTCTTTTAACTTCTGAATGCATTTCCCCACAAGATTTTTTAAAAGGATGCATTTTCTTTGTTACCCTTAAAAATGATGTCCATTCATTATGTTCATAGGCCCATAGCCAGAGGAATGATTAAAATGAACTAATTTTAACGACCCATATCCTGTGTGTAAATTACTTTTTTCTTCAAAGATTCCTCCCGCAAGCTTTTTTTAAAAAATTTAATCTTTAAGAATGCTAAGAATGACTCTTAATTTTATGTTCTAAATCAGCATTAATTTTCTATTTTATAACTTCGCACTTAAGTTTCTAAGGTGTGCTTGCTAAATGATTTATTTTTTAAACAGTAATTTATATACATATGAGCTCTTCCAGGAAACACAAAAGCTTTTCCACTGAGGGTTATAAAAGCAGAAAAGATGGCAGCATACAATTTTCACAAATGAACTTTTAATAAGAATACACTGCCAAATCACAACGATTTATATGCAATTGTAAAATATAAATACTTAATGTGGTTTCTAAGGCACAGACTTGTATTGAATCAGTCACCTTCATAAGTCATGGGTGTTGATTTTTTAAAACATTATTGATTTGTTAAAGAAAAAGGTATCTCGGGTCTATAATTTTTTTCATTATGAAACACTAAGTAGCTAGAGGCTTTTCAAATGGTTCAGCTTAAGAGAATCTATTTTTGAAAGATCAACTTTGAACTTTTCTTCTAGTCCATATGTTAACAGTCTCTAGGACCATTTGGACTGTAATTGAAAATATGCTTTTTATTTAGCCAGCTTTTATTAAATTGGTTCTTGTGTGTTTTGATGATGGTTGGCAAAGGTGCATCACTCGGGACATTAAAAATAATGTGGACATATTAATACCACCATAAAACATATTTTTTGTAGCCTCAGGTACAGAGAATTTAGCAAAGCATACTTACCTGTTGATGCTACATTGTCACCATGTTGCAGTGTAGGGCTGTCATTTTAATTTTTTCTCATTCATCATTGATCTCATTTTCTCCTCCACCTCTACCGCTCCATCAACTCCTTTAATATTATTAAAGCATTACAATCACCATAGGGAAAATGTGACAAATTGTAAATAACAGCCCCCAATATAGGAGATCTACATTTATCACTGGTAGTGTGTAATCTGGTCAATGACTGTCTATGTTGTGATCCATCATATTTGAGATTCTGTAACAGACCTTCTTCCACCCCCCAAGAAAAGAAAATTTTATATGTTGACATTTTAATCCACAGTTCCTCGGAATATGAGTTTATTTGGAAATAAGGATGATGTAATTAGTTAAGATGAGGTCATACTTCAGAATGACTTGTTTCGTTACAAAGGGGGAAATTTGGCATAGCCACGCATACAAGGCAGATGCTGGTTATCTATAAGCCAGGAAGACCTGGAATGGATCCTTCTCTCACAGCAATCAGAAGAAACCAAACCTGCCAACACCCTGATTCCAGCCTTCTAGACTCCAGAACTCAGTTGTTTAAGCATTGTTTCTTGTACTTTGTTACAACAGAGCTAGCAAACTAATACACATTATTACTGCATTTTTATAAGGGTGGCTAAAAGATAAGCCAATATGCTATAATGATTTTTAAAGGAGTATGCATGTAAAGAATATGTTATTTTCTATTCAACTTAGTGAAGAATATAATATACTTGTTTACAACATGGGGACTCAAATTTGAATTGACACTTGCCTATATGATTTATCTAATTTTATTTTATTATAGACTATAGCCATAGATGTCTCCACATCATTGAGTGTAATCGTACTTTGAAGTATCTGGAGCTAAATTGGCTGACATTTTCTCAGGCTGAGAAAAAATGTGTGTATTATGTCCAGGAAACTCTCTCTATGGTGTTCAGAAGCATTATCTGCAGATAAAAGATAAAACTGCCAACTCGATGGATCATCTCAGCAAGCTTTCTTTTCACTACACCCATGGCTTTCCAAGAGCTTGAAAGAAAGTGGATACTTATCTTCTTTTTATGATTGGCCAATGTAATTAAAAGGAAGTAATGACATTTCCATTGTATTAGGTAGAATGTTAAATCAATATTATACTGTCACTTCATTTGATTCTTAAGCTGACAAAACACTCAGTTTTATGAAATCAATTTTGGAGATTTTTCTTTTACTTTAACTCTATAATGCAGATTTTTACCCCAATTACTTAAGGCGCTTTATTAATACACTGGCAAAAGATGTTGGAAATACACCAGTGTCACATTTTGGAACAATTTTATAAATAATAACCTACTATTCAAATTCAAGGCAGATATTTAGTTATGAGTTTTTATATTTCTATCAACAAAAGATATATAAGTTAAAACAGTTATATTTATAAAACTTTAGACTTTAAAATTTAGAGCGATTATTTAAGAACACATAAATTTTATAGGTATTTGCCAACTCTAAATTTGAAATGAAAATTATTTCTAGCCTTCTGTTAATTTTAATCTAGTTTCAAATTATACAATGTGACTTTCAATTATTTACATCCTTTTTCTCTCTGATTTTGTCTCAGAAGGCTGTTCTCAACAACTTCTCAACTAAGCATCAAAATCTCAACCAAGTTCTCCTCTTTTAGCACATAGAAAATATTGGATCCCAAAGAAAATATTTTCCTTGCTTTCTAGTTTAATGATGTATTACCTTTCTACTTTTACTCTCTGAGAAAAAGATGAGACAGATTTCCATTTATTAAATGCTATATAACTCTTCATTAAAATTATAAGCAATTTTTCTATTCACTTTGCTTTCTAACAATGGAATTTTATATTTTCTCTCTCTCATGCCTTCCTTGGTATTTTTTTTAACAGATGAGTGGTAAAATTAAAGCCAAATTCATTAATATCATGTTTCAGTCAGAGTTTGGTCAGGAAAGCAGATATGCTCTAGGTATTTTAACAAAGAGAATTTAGCATAAAGAATTGATGTGGTAGTTATTAGCAAATTTAGAAAGAAAAAGAAAGGAAAGGAAAACAAAGAAAGGAAAAACTAAGGCAGCACACAGATAGTGAGTGCAAGAAAGAGCTAAACCCCTACGATTAAGGAAACTGTGGCCATTGGGCCAAATCCAGTTGGGCATGTAATTATTATGGCAAACTAAAAGTGATCTTTTACATTTAAAATGTTTATATAGATACCTACATACTATCATCAATTTTACATCTTGGCCTACAGAACTCAAAATATTTACCACCTGAGCCTTTGATAAAAAGTTTATCAAGCCCTTGACTGGGGGAATGAAGGGAAGAGGTCTTGTGATAAGGTTCCAAGGAGCTGGGTCTCTCACAACTCTGCTAAAATATCTGAGAGATTTGCCTTCAGCTGCTTCAGAGAATGCCAAAAGAAGTTGAAGACTAGAAACAGCTGCAGCTGTTTCAGCTGTGGGCTGAAGGGCCATTGCTGGGGGTCACTGAGATGAACAGTATGCAGTCAGGAGCAGTACATTTTTGCTCCCTGCTCTCCTTCAGTAGCCCTCTACTCCTCCCTACCTGTGGTTTGCAGAGCTCTAGCCCCAGCTTTACAATGCTGGGAACTTTGAATAGTTAGAGCTGAATGACTATTGTTATTAACCAAGGTGGTATTCTAGATACCTCTGAATTGTCTGAGAGGAGATATGATTTTCGTTTAGATGACATCATGTTTAAGTCGGAAAGAGACAATAAAGTATTCCTAAAGAAAATACTCAGAACATCTGAATCTATTAAATATGTTTTACTTGCTCTCTGTTCTAATTCTAGGCCATGTATTTATTGTCATGTAGAAATATTAAGAGTTTCTTGAATTCACTGCAGTCTCTTTCTATTATTCAGAATAAAGAGCTGTTGGGCTTCCAAGTGGCTTCTTTGCATAGGTGCACAATTAAGATGGTAGCAAACTTAAGTCAATGCTAACTGCCCCTGTATTAGGAACAAATCATCCCCATTTCTCTCTCCCCACAAGTCATTCATGTGAGTCAATCAAAGTAAGCACTGGTCATTACCTTAACCCAGAGTTTTACTTTTAGTGGTGTAGTGCAGAAATGCAGATAATGGAACCAACAACTAATTCTCTCTACCCAATATCCTGAGTCATAAATTAGCATAGGTTCATGGTCTTGTTCTCCATATGTCACTGGATGGATAAGATATATAATGAATATAATCATAATATATATTATTGGATTATTATTTGACTACTACATCTATGTTTCCGGGACAAATAAAAAAAGTCAAGTTGAATCTTAGAGCACAATCCAAATTAGCAGAATACATGAATTGTAAAGACAAGACTGTGACCAGGACTCTACCTCATGACATCCACTTCTAACTCTGGTGTGAAATGAAACCTGAAAAAATGCAAGATTTTTTTAGATAATATCCAAATGTAAAATACTGTGGAGCTAAAAGAGATGGTTTAATATTGAGCTCCTATAGTCTGATAAGCCTCCATTTTCACCATATATTTAGGTATTTTATTTATTTTGTCATGTTTAGTGTAAAAATGATTTAAAATGTAAACGCGGTTGTTTATGAGTAAGAGAGAAAAAAACACTGACATACAGTTTCAAATAATTCCCAACTTCGGCCTTATTTTGAACATGTAGAATTCATAAGAATGCAATAAAAATGTATTTTTTTTCTTTCATGTTGTTCATATAAACCCATTCTGTGTATCTAATTTTTCTCTGCACTTCTGAATAAAGTCTAAGCTATTTCCCACAACTTTTATTGATATTTAGATTCAAATTTTCAGATCACATCAATCGCCAAAAACCCATAGCTCAAAAAATAAATGTGATTTTAGTGTATAGCCACTTCTTCAAAATTCATTAAAATTAAAGCATCTCTTATTTCCTAACTTGGGCTGCTTCTTATACAGAAGCCTGCAATAGAAAGACAAAGTGTGATCATTTTTCTTCTGTTCATAAGTGTTGCTTTTCTTCTAGTCCAAGCTCACTCCTAGCACTTCAGCCTCATTTTCTGATTTCTCCAGCGTTGCAGTGAGGAGAGACTAGGAGGATTGAATTTGTGGGCTTTTCTCCATCACAATAGATCATTCCTCTTTAGATACCTTAACCTTTCTCTCCTCCATCTGTCTGTTTAGCACTCTATTCTCAACGTCTGGTTTATGATAGTAAACTTCATAACTGTCTTGGAAAAAAATCCCTTTAAAACAGCTCCAAGCCAGTTCTCTTTATTGTTCGTTTTTAAACGGAATATACTCTGACATCTTTTGTCCAAATAAATTCTGAAAATGAAAACTGTCTCCTATACAGCCATCTCATCTCAGTTAATTAGATGGTCAGCCAGTATCCTCTCAGACTTTCAGGCTTTTCTAGGCATGAGTATAGAACAAGCCATTGTACATCTTTTCTCCCAAGATGTCAAAGGAAACAGACCCAACTCTCTTGGATGGTTCCCTGGAATTCCTCTTATTGGGCTGAAAAAGAGGTGGAAGCATCATTCTTAATTACAGCTGCTGTGGAAAGAATCACACACACACCATAAAACAAGTTCTCCGAAGCACAACACCTATTTGCACCTTCAAATTCCTCACTTTTATACAGTCAAAGGATAAGAGCCTCAAGGTTGCAAAACTAATTTTTGAGCACCTCTTCTGTTCATCCTTTCCCTAGAAACCCCAAAGTCCTATTGTCTTGGGACATCTAGAATTTAGTCAGTAATAATCCTCTTTGGTATCCAAATACAATGTGTAAAGGATAATAAGCAAAGTGGCAGAGTATCATAGATAATGCAAATATAATTTTTTAAATCATTTATACAATTTTCTTACATTAGCTCATTATTAATTTCCTGCCAGGAAACCATTGCCCTAAGCAATGTATATAATTTTGATATGTCATTAACTCTTTTATACTGATACCTGAATGAATGGAAGATTTTTTTCCTCATTTCAGAACATAGAGAACTGTGTTAAGTATTTATTTTGAAATAAAATTTACTGTATAATTAATTGCGTATGAAATACATCATTTATTGCAGAATTAGTTTATCTCTTCAAGAGTTTTCCTGGGCTGCAATTGATCATACATATTTCATACTATTTTAAATTTGTACATTTTATATTTGGTATAATTTAGTTCTGTGTTAGAAAATGAATACCAAATATTATCTGAAGGTAAACTGTAGGGGAAGGTGCTTTATCTGGTAAACTAAAATGTTAGGTCATTAATCATATTCTCCATTATGTCTTTTTTTTTTTACCTCAAGGATGTTACTTGCATTCGATTCATACAAGAAGGCTTGTAAGTCACTGCTATATTTAAAGTGAGAAAGATGGACATATTTAATATTTGTTTAAATTCTCTTGATCTTCATTCTGTCCTCTTTCTAGCTTGATTTCATGTACTCTAGAGGCTAGAAAGTTATAAAAAGCCAACAATCAAAATAACATACCCCAAATTACATTGAACTAAGATTCTTCATGTAGATGCACTCACATGAGACTTGCAGGAAGAAGAGAGAAAGGTGATCAAGTCAACCAGCATGAGAAGTTTGTGTCTTTTTGTTCTTTCTCTTCTAAAATAACTATGGTGGCTAATGTAAATTTTGAGTCTTTATTTCATAGACAACCACTGTCAGGTTGCTGCAGCATAGGTATTATAATAATGCCACTATTGTTTCTTCTGGCTGTCTTGCTGTGTATAATCCAAGTCTTGTTCTCTGGTCTATGTTTTTTAATAAATTCTTGTCTTATTAAACTAGCAAGAAGAAATTCTGTTTTTTGCAGCTAAGAACTCAGGCAGAAATTAAGACATTAGAATCCAAGGGCAATGTGAATGAGGAATTGGTGATTTTTCCAACCTTAATGGGTTCAAAATACTTACTTAAAATTGTTTTTGATGTCACCTGGAAAGAAGGATGGAGAAAAGGCGAATATTTTGTAGATAGAGTTCATGCTGTTATAGGGCAGTTTATGGTTATAAGAAATTCAAAACTGTGGAGTAGGCTGTTTCTTTCTAAGAAATATAATGAATAGAAAATCTGAAGTTTTTAAATCATCAGTTCAAGTCTTCGTCAGAGAATCAAAAAGCTTCAATGGCTGCTTTAAGTGTACCTTATATCTTGTATCTGCAGATCTCATTTACATTAAAAATCCACATCCCTTGCCAAGCCAAACATAAAATTTTGGTTACAAGTGTGTGGGAAACTTGGGAGAATACAGATAACTCCACGTAATGAAAACTCAAATCCCACTGAAACTTTCTTGCCAGTAGAAGCAGTAAATTTCCCCATCTCCTGAAATATTGAGGCTGTTTTTACATTTTTATTAAACTATGCCTGAAGTGTTACCATGCAATTTAATGTCATTTCTCTTGATGACTCTTCCCTTTCACACTCCATAGCCTCCAGATCAATACTAGAATTCAAATCAATAGCTAGAATTCAAACATTCTGTTAATTTATGACAATAAGAATCTGAGAGAGGCATATGAGAATATAAACTTGTGTTAGATACGTAAAGGGACATGATTTTATATTGGCTAACTATATTGATATGAACTGAACAGAGATTTTTTAAAAAATCAAAATACAAGCTCAAGTAGCTATAAATAGCTATAACTGTTGGCAAACAAATTTTTGATTAGTGGTTTATAACCTGATTCAATATAAATGAAGTTGAGATGCTACAAATTCCTGTTTGATATAGAGGAATTAATCAAAATATCTATGGAAATGTATAAATAATTTAAAGCAGATTATTCACTACCTGCTCAGCTACCATTTAAATGCATACCAGAAGAAGATATAAAATATAGTTTCTTTATACAAGGCATTTTGAAGACATTTAGAAAAGTGCGTAGCAGTTTTTTTTTTCTCCATAGTTTGCAAATGAAGGTAGATGCTGCCTTTGAGATGATATTACTGGTTTCTTTGATGCTGTTGGCATCCTGGAATGACAAAAGCCAGGTTAACATGTCAATCACAAATAATAGTTGTCATTAAAGACAAGATAGTTATAAAACTGGTGTGAGGAGCAGGGACATTTTTGCAGCGACTAATTGAAATTGTGGATTTTAAAAACCCAAAATGTTTGGGAGAAGATATTTGCAAACAATGCCTCCGATAAGGGCCTAATATCCAAAATATACAAAGAACTCATATAACTCAACAACAAAAAATGCAAACGATCCAATTAAAAAATGAGCAGAGGTCCTGAACAGACATTTCTCCTAAGAAGACATACAAATGGCCAACAAACATTTGAGAAGATGCTCAACTTCACTAGCTATTGGGAAAATGCAAACCAAAACCACAATGAGATACCACCTTGCACCTGTTAGAATGGCTGTCATCAACAGGACAAGTAATAATAAGTGTTAGAGAGGTTGTGGGGAAAAAAAGAAACCTCATATATTGCTGGTGAGAATGCAAATTGGTATAATCACTATGGAAAACATTATAGAGGTTCCTCAAAATATTAAGAATATAATTAGGATATGAACCAGCAATCCCTCTTCTGAGTATTTAAAATTGAAAATACTTATTTGTAAAGATATGTGTGCCCCAATGTTCATTGCAGCATTATTCACATTGGCCAAGACATGGTAACAACAAAAGTGTCCTTCAATAGATTATTAAATAAAGAAAATATGGTACACATATACAATGGAATATTACTCAGCCATAAGAGAAGATGAAATATTTCTATTTACGACAACATAGATGGATCTTGAGATAATCATGCTAAGGGAAATAAGTCAGACAGAAAAAGTTGAGAATCATATGATTTCACTTATATGTGAGATATAAAACTGAAAACAATGAACGAACCAAGACAAACATTCACTGTTATATTGTATAAGAAGTCTGTGATAAAGTGAAACCCATGAAGACAGTTTTTAGAACAAGGCATCCAAATTTCATCAGAAGCATATTCCCTTTCACTGTTGTGGGGCCTGGGCACTGGTAAGGAGATGGAAGTGTAGAAGAAAATTAGTTGGGGCTGAGTGCTACATTTGTCCAGTGTTTAAAAATCATTGCCTTTTTCCTCTCTAATTTTCTATTTGTTCTGTCAGGGTGTTTAAGAATGGTCCCAATTATTCCATCATGGTTGGAAATGTAAGTCACCATCAGTTTTTAATTAGTTTGCTGTCTGTTAGGATGAGTTATCTTGTTTTTCTTCAAAAATATTTGACTTTGGGTGGTTAACACACAATGTATTATACATATGACATATTATTGAATTGTACACTTGAAACATATAATTTTATTAACCAATGTCATTCCAATATGTTTGATTTAAAAAAAAATTATTAGTATTCTTGCCCTTTGCTTTTTTTTTTAAATGCTAGAATCAACTTGTCAATGTCTGTAACCCTCCCTTGATATTTTCATCATATTCAAATATTAATATGAGAGAGAACTGAGATTTTTACCATATTGAATCTTTTGTTTGGAAAATAAAACAAACATTTCATTTCTGCTCTCATTTTAGTTTTCCTCAGCTTCTTACATTTTAGCTTTCTAATTTTATCCATAAAGATTTTATCATATTCTCTTAGAATTATTAGTTTATTTATATTTCTGTTGTTATTATGAATAATATTTACTTCTTTACAATGTTTTCTCTAAATCTGCTTCTGGGGTATAAGAAAATATTTTATTTTTGCATGGTGATTTTATTTCCATGAATACATTACATTTTCTTATTTATTTAAATGTATCTTATTTAGTACACATGATAATGTCTTTGTTTCTTTCATTCTAACCCTCTTGTCTTGTGTGTGTGTGTGTGTGTGTGTGTGTGTGTGTGAGAGAGAGAGAGAGAGAGAGAGAGAGAAGAGGATGATACAAGGCAACATCCATTTATCTTATTATATTAGAAGAATCTTTTTTTTTTTTATTACCATTAAATATTATGTTCCTTGAGTTTCTGGTAGACAGCATTTATGATACAAAATTATTTACTTTATTTTTTTTCCTCTGGTGGTTATGTTTCAAATTAATTGTTGTATGCATTGAATGGTCATATGGTTCCATCATTTAATCTACTAATTTAATTATCTTTCTTATTTTCTAATGTTAATCCTTCCATTAATAACCTGTACCTAAGTTAATCATAATGCACTTTAAAGATGCTGGAAGATTTTTAATTTTATGATTGCATTATATTCATTAAGATTAGCCTGTAATTACATCAACTGTCTTGGCTAGGTTTGTTTTCAAGATAATACCAGCATTTTAAATGGGTTGGCAGAATTTTTAAATATTTTTCTTAAAGGTAATTTATATAAGGTATATATAAATATACAAACTGTTCTGGACAGTAGAGAAGAACTAACAGCTAAAACTAAAAGGCTTTGCATGTGTGCATTATTTTCTGCTATTGAAAATGTTTACAAGTTATTTTATTTCTAATTATGTATTCTACTTCTTTTCAGATTATTTTTGTAAACTGTATATTTTTAGAAAATTATTTAAATTTTCAATTTTATAGGCATAAATTTTTAAGTTTTAAATGTTTATTCTTTAGTCATTCCTGATCTTTGTATTTTGCATTCCCATAATTTTTTATTTATATTTTTATTTATAAATTTTGACAGAGAATTATTATTGTTGATTCTACAATAATATTGTCTACAATACCTTTAAATGTTTTTAAGATATTTTGTCCTTAGCTTTAATATTACTTTCCTTTCTTTTAACTTGATCTGTAATTTTTTTTCTAATTTGTTTAAGTTGGATTCTCAAGACCATCACTCTCGTTCTTTCAACAGATAAAATGTAACTCAAGAATTAGTGATGTTTACCAATCATAATTTCAATTTCCTTTTAATCTCTGTTCTCATAAGATTTTTCCCTTATATTCTTAAAAATTTAGTATTGGATTTCAGTTGATGTTTGATTAATTTTATATAGAATTTTTAGGTGATTAATAGTAAATGCAAATTGATTTTTTAGCCCATTTGGCTCACATATTACCAGAGGTATATGTCTCAATTTACAATTCAATCCTCTCTAATTATGCTTCTACCATTACAACTCAACCAACATGGTCACGTCTAATAGACGTTCTTTCCTCAACATAACCTTGAAACACTAGTTTCATTTCTCAGAAGACATACTCTTTTTGTTACAATCACACCACAGTCTCAGTTTTTGTTGTACCTATCTGTCCTCTCCTCTTTCAGCCCCCCTGCTGAAAGTAATTGGTCCTGGGGCCTTTTCCCATCTCTTGCTGTACATATTTTCAATTGAGTTTACCTAGTCAAAATATCTCTGTTAATGATTCCTAAATTTGTATTTCAAATAAGTGTTATCTTCTGAGTTGCAGACTCATCAAGCTAATATATCCCTTGACATTGTCATTTGGATGCCTACTATAATATTGTCTCTGCCAGATGACTTACTATTTTTCTTGATTTTCCTAAATGACCCTCGTATCCATTCTTTATTATTGAAGTTCAGTGAATTTGCCAAAGTGTACCCAGATTCTGTTATTATGTTTCTTTTTGTCTCAAAATATTTATTTTTGGTCCACATATTCTTATACTTAGTCAATCATTTCAGAAAAAAAATTTCTTTAATTATTAAGTAATTGGCTTTAAATCTACAGATAAAATCCTGCCACTTTACTCAATGGTGCTTCAGTAACACATGTGTAGTTAATTGCTTGGCTGAAAAAAAATCTCAAATTATTTGCTCTGATAGTTTCAGGGTAGGGATTTATGCCCATTTTCAAAGAGTGCCTGGACTATTATAAGAGAACTATTGGAACATTCTAAACCATGGTTTTGTGTTGGTGAAGAATAGCATACCATTAGAATTATTATCTCCATTCAAAAGTATAATGTTCTATGTGGAGGGAATAACAACAGAATTCAGTGCTGGAATGTTAAAAATAGTATTCTACTCATTTTAAAGTCGAACACGTTACTAAGCTTAGAATTTCAGTCAAATGTGCACAACATAATCACAGACCTTTTCCAAGAGTGTCAGTTAAACTAATCCATTAGCCTTGTCCAAATTAGCCCAATTGTTTATAAGGTATTAAATGCACTACAAAGCCTAACATGTTTGTTATGCTCCATAATCATAGCACCTGTTAAACAGCCCACTGCAGCTGTACTTTTAGCAGATTACAGGCCATTAGGCAAGTTATACCAGTACCTTCCTTTTATAACCTAATTTCCTTTCTTTTGCATGAGACTTCCTGGATCATAAAATGAGAACATTTTCATAGCCCTTCACTGATTGAGATGAGGAGAGTGATTTTAAAATTATTAGGATGCTCAAGTACAAATTGCAAATGTTATATTAAAATGCCGTAGCAAAATATTTCATTAACTTTTAATCTGGTTTAAGATTTTTTTCTTCCCCTTGGGACCTGATGTTTTCAGGTTCATCATGTTCTTTTTGAAACAATTGTTTAAGAAGCATTAAAAGTAAAACTATGGAGTAAGGAAATACAAAGACTTATATTAAAAGATTTTTTTTCAGATAGTTGCCAAATGGAAGAAACATCTGGCATCTATTTTATTCCCTCATTAATTTTTTAAGCATTTGCAGGTTGTCTAAATCATCAAAACCCTCCTGTGTATGCAGGCACATACACACAAAATTACCTTTAGAGTAATAAAGAATATAAAATAGATGAGGCAATTTATGCACTTATTCAAGATTCAATAGGACTCCAGAAACTTTAGGTGTTCTGTTAGGTACCAGCAATAAAACAGTGAGGAAATCTAGCTTACCTAACATAGTCTCTGCTCTCATGGAGCTTACAGTTGCCTGGGGAAGGCAGACTTTAATCAAATGTACCAGAAAAACAAATAGCAGTTGCAATACTATATATACATACACATACATACTCACACACACACACACACATATGTGTGTGTGTCTCATATATATATATACATATATATATGTCATATATATATATAGAGAGAAACAAGAGGAAAGATTGTAATAGATGAGAGTGCAGAGTTTCTCAGTAATCAGTTCATCTAGTTAGTGCTCTGCAATCATTGTTACATGGTTTCCGTGATGGAGCCATACTGGCCATCTTTTGATTTTCCAAGTGCCTCCTATGCAATCCTTGCCACAGAATTTCTGCACCTGTGGTTCTTTTCCTCCAAATAATCCTATATTTCCTCTATATTCTACATACCTTACTCCAGTGTCACCTAATATTTTATTTTTTTCATGACCCATTGCTCTTAATTATTAACCATGGTTTGGCTCTTTCTCTCTGCGAAAGAAATCAGCAGTTTCTTGGGAAGTCCATGCTCACTTTCCCAAGGCCAGCCTCTAATAACGATGAGTTCTCCGGGTATGGTAGTATGCATGAGTAACATACGTTTTGTATTCAGAGGCTAAGAAGTAGTTCTAAAAGGTAATTAAGTGGACTTCAAAGACAGGGATCCCCATCCTCCGGGCCGTGGACTGGTACTGGGCCGTGGACTGTTAGGAACCCCGTCACACAACAGGAAGTGAGTAGCTGGCGAGCCAGTGAAGCTTCATCTGTATTTGCAGCCGTTCCCCAGAACTAGCATCACCAACTCAGATCATCAGGCTTTAGATTCTCACAGGAGCACCAGTCCCTGTTGCCAAAAAGTTTGGGGAACGCTGCTCTAAGAGCCTATCGAAGACCAATATTTTTGCCATCTTCTCTCTAAGATATTGATTTTTAAAGCATTCTCCTTTTATTTTTTACTTTTTCTTCCTCTTGGAGCCTACTTCTTAAATTAAGCCGCCCCTGTTTTTGTTTGTTTGTTTGTTTGTTTGTTTGTTTGTTTATGTAGGCTTTTCCTTGCCTTGATTTTTGGCTGAGGAATTTTGGGGGTTTTGTTTTTGTTTTCCTTGTATATACCTCTAGATTCAGTTGGTTTGTTTACAGTTATGAGGTGTGAAATCCTGTAATCTTGTTCATGTTCAATTCTTTGAAATTTATAATGCTTTGAAATGTATAATTCTTTGAAAGTTATCTAATGGCTAATGAAGTATCCTGCCATTAGAATAATACTCAATCTATGTCTAAAATTAATTTATTATTGTTCTGCCCAACTATCTTTTAACATATCTTTACTGTTCTTTATTTCTAAGGTATCCCTCAGATCATATCTAGTATTTGCACGCCCACTCAAATAAATGTGACTTCTGAAAACTCCACCAAGCACTTTATCAAATTTTTATGCTGATCATATTGATTTTTCTCTTTAATTTTTTCCAGAGTTTCTGCTATTACTTTATATAACTGTGTTGATTGTCAAGGAGTGGTTTGCTAATTGTTTTTAGCATGGATTTTCTTTCTGCAACTTCACTGCACTTTAAAAAAATAATTTAATTGTTATAAATTACCTAAAAGATATTTATAAAATACCTTTAATAAAATGCACAAACTTTAAGTATTCAGATAAATGTGTTTTATGAAATATATATTTTTGTATATCATGTAACCACCAAGTCAATCGATATATAGAATATATCAATTACCTTATAAAATTCCCTCAAAGTTCTTAGCACAGGCAATCACTAATCTGATGTTTATTACTATAAATTAGTTTGCCAGTTCTGAAACTTTCTTTAAATAAAATAATTCAGTAGGTACGCTTTTGTGTCTGGCTTCATTCACCAAACACATTCACCAAACACAATATCTGGAGACTCTTCTATGTTATTGAGCGTATCAGTAATTTGTTTATTTTTGTTATTAATTAGCATAGTATTTTATTAAATATAGTGTAATTGTTAAACATTTGACCTGCTGGAACATTTGAACTGTTTCCATTGTTTTGCTACTATAAAATAAACCTTCTGTAAACATTTTTGTTTATGTATTTTTGTGCATATATATTTTTATTAATCTTTAGTAAATATCCAGGAGTGGAATTGCTAGATACTTAGTTGGATGTCTATTTAACTGCGTAAGAAACTGTTTATATAAAGCTTTTTAATTTCTAAAGTAGTCACATCATATTATACTCTAATAAAAAATTGATAAATTTTCTGGTTGTTCTACATCTTACCAACATTTATTGTTCTTAATCTTTTAAATTTTAGTTCTTGTAAGCATGCAATGGTATTAATCTGCATTTCCCTAATGACTACTCATATGCTTATTGATCTACATCTTATTGATCATTCATATACTTTACCCCTTTGTGACTGTGTCTACTTAAGCCTTTTCCTCATTTAGTGTGTTTTTGTTTACTACTGAGCTCTTTATTTATTCTGGATTCAATCTTCTGTCAGATATATGTATTGCAAATATTTTCTCCCAGTTTGTGTCTTATTAATGGTGTTAATCCAGAGCAGACATTTGTAACTTGATGAAGACTAATTTATCATTTTTATTTTAGTTAGTGCTTTTCGTGCTTTTCTAATAAATAATACTCTACCCCATGATTGTGAAGATATTCTTCTGCATTTTTTGTAAAAGTTTTCATATATATATGAAATATATATATATGAAAATTTCCAGAAGAAAATTAGAAGAAATATTATATATATATATATATATATATATATATATATATACACTTTAAATATATCTTAGATCAAATTTCTTGAGAAAAATTTCTGAAATAGATATTTGTACACAGAAAGTTTTTATTGAGGAGTCCCCTTAAACACAATACTTGCAAGGGATTACAGGATCTCTAGAGCCTTTCAGAATAATCTCAAGGTCCCAAAGGTTACTTGGCTTTTGAACACCAGGACTGATCAGTAATTAGATGAAAGTTGCCCCCATGGAAATGATGCAGCATTGGCAGAACTGACTCTTTTCGGCTAAGAGCAATTTCCAGAGAGGAATTCAACTTTGAGCCTGAGCATGCAGGGTTTGATCCATAGGCCATAGTTCGTTGACCCCTGATCAAGAGTATTCCAGATAGAGTATTATATCATTTGTGAATAGACAAGATTTTACTCCTTCCTTACCAATTCTGAAAACTCTCTTTAATTTATCCTGTCTAATTGCATTGGTGACATATATAATCATATCTCTCAATTTTCTTTTTTTTTTTTTTGTTAGAAATGGCTATTGGCTTTTTGTCAGAATTTTTTTTCTCCTGCATCATGGAGATAATAAAAGTATTAGATCTATTAATATGGTGCATAAATATTAGTGAACTCCCTAAAACTGAACCAATCTTGTATTTCTGGAATAAATTCCACTTGGTCATAATGTTTTTTTTTAGTAAATTAATTTGTAATAGATCGGCATGGAGAAAAATATTTTTAGAGATTTTCTACAGAAAAAACAAATAAAATAAAAACAAAACAAAAAATGAAACAATAACAGTAAAAATAAGAAGTTGTTTAATACTTGCTAAAGAATTATTTATAGTTTTAAACTAATTCACATTATAGAGTTAAATCAAGTCATTTTATGAAAATTTTCAAAATAAAGCTGTATTACTTGTCTTGGAAAATTCTCACCCTGCTTCAACCTACTGTCAACAGAGAGTGACTAGATATTATATGCAAGAAAAATCAAGAGTTAACTGATTTGGAAGTGGATGAAATTTAATAAAAAACATTTTTATTTTTCTATGTGTTGACATTATGTACCTGCCATATGATGTGATAAGAATGTCATTTTATCTCTTTGGTCTTCCTCTCTAAACCCATAACCACTATCTAATCATGAGAACAAATTCAAACATCCTAATATTGAGAGACTTTCTACAGCGTACCCAACCTGGAGTCCTCAAACTTTCAAGGTCATCAAAAATAAGAAATGTATGAGAACTGCTACAATTTAGAGAATCCTAAGGGGATATTATGACTAAATATAATGTGAAATAATAGATGAGATCCTGTGACAGAAAAAGTACTTTAGGTAAAAACAAACAAATCTAAATACAGTATATACTTTGATTAATAATAATTTGTCAGTATTGATTCATTAGTTGGTACAAATGGATCAAACAAATGTTAGATTAATACTAGGGAAACCTGGAGATATATTTTCTATTCTAAGTATATACTTAAAAGAATCTAGATACAATTCACCAAAGGGGTTCTTTTGTAAGTGTAATCCTAAAAATAGCATAGTAAGGTTATGCTTATAATAGCCATTTTGTTGTTATATTTACCACTTTTAAGCAGTTCATATGGTTCTTTGAGTTATAATTAGATCTATTAGTCATTTTTGGATCTTGCAGTGTTTTTTTAATAGCCGTTTTTCACATACATGCTGGTAAAGACAATGTAAAATTAGCCTATTAAAATATTAAAGCAAGTTATCCTTTGTTTATTATTGCAATATTTAGATTGCTTTGGGGTATCTTGTCCTCTTTGGCAGTCATTCCAATATTCAATACATAGAACCCTACTAACTTCAGAAATATCAAAACCTAATTAAGAAAAAAGCAAGATAATGAGCCTGATTTTTCTTCATGTGATAGAAAAAAATACTAACAAACAAATCACTTTTAAAGGTTTGGAGCAAATGTCTCCTCCAACATTCCATATGCACATAAAAATATATCTCTCATGTTTACATCTGTTCACTGTTCTCTAAATAAATTTTATCCATTATTTTGTGGGTAATACTTCAACAGCTTTATTGAGGTATAATTGAAATACAGTAAATTGTATATATTTAAAGTGCACAATTGAAAATTTTTCATGTGTGTGTGTGTGTGAGTGTGTGTGTGAGAGAGAGAAACCAATCTATCACCACAATCATAACAGTGAACATTTCCATCATACAAGAAATATCCTGGTGCCATTTTGTAATCCCTCCTGCCCTTCATGCACATTCTTCATCCCTAAGCCTAAGCAAACATGCACTAATATTTCTGTTACTATAGATTACATTACATTACTACAATTTAACAGGTATGGAATAATATAGTGTATTGTCTTTTGGGTTTAGATTTTTCATGCAGCATAATTATTTTGAGATTCACCCATTTTGGTGCAAGTAACAATACCTTTTTTTTTATTGCTAGGTAGTATTCTATATATGGATATGCCAACTTTGTTTTTCCGTCCATCTGTTGATTGATATTAACAATGTTTCCAATTTTTTGGCTATTAAGTTGGAATGAACATTTACATTTTTGTATGGCCATATATTCTTTTTTTCTAGGAAAGAAATGGCTGGATTTTAGAATAGCATATGTTTAACTTTTAAGAAACTACCAAATGTTTTGCAAAGTGATTGTAGCTTTTTCATTCTTTAGTAAAGATTTATTTTTAGAAATAGATTATATAAACCCATAAGTAATAAAAACATAGAGTAATAATAAAAAGCAGGTGGTGATGTTTGTACTTCTTTAGTATACTCCTAAAATTGACAATTGTCAAAGGAACTTTTTCTTAACTACAGATATCTAAGAATTGTCAAATAGCTTCAAGTAGTCAAATTAGCTTCTCAAAACTCAGAGTGTTATTAAATTGGTGGAAAAATCTAAGACATGGGTGGTCATTGTATTATATATTAAGCCATATAGTTAATTATACCAAGAGCAGGACAAACTGGACTTCTGAGATCCATAAAAGTACTTCTGGGCTTGAAATTCACTTGTATATCAAATATTTATATCCAGTACTCTCATGTGACCACATTATCACTCAATTTTCTATTTCAATCAGAATATCCAATATAATAATTATGAAATATTACCAGTAGAAAAGTGTATATATGCAGGATTGTTTTTTAATATATTAGATTCTCTTAAGGTAAATGTGGTAGAGAAAAAAATCATTATAAACAATTTCTAAAAAGTTTATCCTAATTTCTTCATTTCTGAACTTATAAAGACTCAGATATTTTCATATTGTACCATTTGTATCAATGTATTCATTGTAAGAAAAGCTCCAATTTTGATCCTGACAATTATATTATTACAGTTTTGAAATTTTGACCTATATATTTATGTTTTCTATAATTTAAGCAGTGATTTTTTTTCAGGATGTGGTTAGGGGGTAGGAGTAGGCTATGCATCCTCACTTACATTGGGATAGTAAAACTGCACTGGCACATAGCTATAGAAGTGCCTGGAATATTATCCTAATGGATAGCACCATGAACACAGCGTAGACTATTTACAAGATAAGTTTTTTTTAAAGTCTTGCAAATGATTTAAATTTAAACTTCCCATCGCTTAATTGAAATTATATTTTTTCCATGCTTGACATAAATCTTTGGAACATGTGGGTTTTTTTATCTTTTATTTTTTGCTTTTATTTCTTCTTTGTCCTATTGTGTTTGCTTTTGGTCTTTTGGTGTAGAGTACTTTAAGAAGCTTGAAATAGAGAGTATCTTGAGCAAATTTCTACTAATATTTTCCTGAATCAAAGGTGTCTATTTTTGTTTTTGGGTGAACATTCTATAAGCAATTAAGATAAAATAAAAACAAATAAATAAAAATAAATGACAAAATGTCTATTTCAAATTATTTAAACTCCAAATTATCCATGAAACCATAGTAAAACAGGTGTTGACATATAAGGGAGCAAGTATAGTTTACGTTTAAACACACTCTCCTTCAAATCATCTAGGCCAACACAGGACTTCATTGAAGTTTAATGGACTCAAATTTTTTGTTATGCTTTTTGATAAGTATATAAAAATGCTTTAATGATTTTGGAGATAATTACACATTAATGTCAAGCAGGTTATTTCCATTTTCCTCTCTATGAATTCTTAAAATTAAAGAACTAACTCAAGACAACATGCAAATACTTCTGCCATCTATTCTTAAACTTGCTCAATATTATTTTTACAGTCAGACATATCATTCTGAAGCACAAGAAACATTTTATCAGTTACCATTATATCTTTGAAGACTTCCAAATTTAATGAACTATAATAATAATAAAAAAAAGAGAGATGTATTCTGCCCTAGCCATTCAATTTTAATCATCCTTCCTTTAGTCTCTTTCTTTTCCTCAGGATAATATCATTAGCTCTCTTGGATGATAACTCCAATAAATGTTATACAAAAAACAACCTTCTACTGAAGATTTTATTTTCGAAGAAGCTGTATTGTTATTTTGACCTATTTTATTTTGTGATAGTTTTTAGTTTCAGTTACCTTATTGGCAGTTATAGTGTCCATCACCAAGCAAGAATTAATGCTATCCACTCCTGTTAAGACAACCAAAAATGTGACCTTCGATCAACATTTATTTCAGCTTCTCTGGACCATACTCGAAATAAATATTTTTTATAGATATTGGACAATAGCTAAAGATTATATTTGAGATAATGTAAGCAAGTGAAGTGAGTCTTCTGATAATCATGGCTTATCTCTGGGAGTCACTTTCTGGCCATGGTATATGTTAAGTCAGAAACTATAAAGTGTCTGAGAAGTGTCACTGAGATTTTAACCCTAGTTTCAAGTTAGCTAATGAGTTAGTTTGAAACAGATACACATACATGCATATAAACACTTACAACCTCTAGATGAGAGAACAGACATTTTATTTACGCACAGAGCATCTTGTTTCTGTTTCTCATATTCCAATTCTTTATGAGATGGCATTTGAGAGCTAGTTATTACCTGTATGTATTTGCACCACAGGAAAGAAACTCTGAAATTATGAAACTTTGATCTTATATAGCAGCTGTTGGCACATCTGCCTTCCTACTTTTCAGAGATAGCAAGAAAAACCTTTACTCTAAATGTAAACAGTTCTTCTCTGAGGAAGGAAGGAAAAGTCTGCAGCTTTCCTTCATCACCATGGAATATAAACAGATGTCACTGAGTTTTATTACTCTTAGAATGTAAGCGAATGGCTTCAATGGAGAGAAGAGTTTAGTCAAATCTTGAGTTCAATACATGATTTCTAACTTCCACAGCATGTATATCATTTGATCCTCCTATAATTCAGAGTGTTGTTTCCGGAACTGTAGGTAGGGGACATCCAAGAAGAACATAACAGTCTCACCGAACTGAAAAGAAAAATATTGAAATTCAGGGAAGACGATGCACCTTAAATGTGCAGAATCTATATCTAGAGAAGTGAGAGCTACATAGAGAAAGAACTCAATCGATCTTTACCAGGGTACTCTTAAGCCAGCTGATGGATAATTAAGCAATACATGTACAGAGTGACCTCCCGTAAAGTCAAGCAAGGAACAACCAAGAATTTGTATACTGAAGCTCACAATGGGCTAGGATACATTTGAGGTATGACCAGCCAGTGTGAAGATACCTTGTTGAACATCTGAGGCATTTAGTAGAGACTCTAAAAGGGTAAACCATAGTAGTAAATCTAAAATAGCCAGTATAAAAGTTACTCCAAACTTATTCTAAGAAATCTAAAAACAAGGTTCAGAAGAACTACAGGAACTTAATGCCTTCTAGAATGAAAAGTAACACGCTTTGAAGAAAGACAAGAAAAATAACCAAACAACAACATAAAACACAATATCCAGTAAATATTAAAAATTGCTAGACATAGGAAAAGGCAGGAACATGAGACTCATAACCAGGATAAAATTGTCAGTAGCAATAGACACAGAATTGACACGCATGACTGAATTATTAGTCAAGGACCTTAAAGTAACAATTATAGTTATGTTCAGATTTAAAGGAAAATAGAGTAAACATAACAACAAGAAGAATGGAAAATATAAAAGAGATTTCCATTTAACATCTAGAATTTAAAAAAAAAAAAACAAGAAGTATCAGAGAAAAGTGTTCATTGAATGCTATATAAGAATAGAAGAAAAGTCAGTAAACTTAAAGACCAGATAATATATAGCAGCAGATCAGTAAAGTGAAAGACATAGCAGTAGAAACTATTCAAATTGAAAAAATAAACAAAAATTGCTAAGAAAGAAAATGGACTATTAATACTCTTTAAGATAGTATTATTATATGTCTATTTGTCATCTCAGAAAAGAGGTGACATTTGGAAAAGATCTGAAAAATAATGACAAAAACTTTCCATATTGAATGGAAATGATAAATCCACAGATCTAAAATTCTCAGTGGCATTCAATAAAAATAAGAATAAAGAAAAACGTAACATAGGATATTATAATCAAATTATTATAAATCTCAGAAAACAAAAGTCTAAAATTAGCCAGCGGGTAAAATATATTCATAATAACAAATTAAACAAAAATGGCATTTTTTTTTTTTCCCACCAGTCCAGGAGCCATGACATTTTTAAATTAGGTGAAGAAAGAACTCTCAATAAAGAATTCTTTATCTAATGAAAATATCCTTTAAAATGAAAGTGAAATGAACACTTTTTCAGGTAAAGAAAATAGTGAGAAAATTTTTTACCAGTGGTTCTAAACTATAAAAAAATGTTGATAAATTTACATGGATTGAAAGAAAAGGATAGCAGTTGCAAACTTGAATTAACACAAAAAATGAAGAATACTAGAAATGAAAAATATACATATAAGAGTATTTTCACTTGGCATATAATTCTAGGTTGAGAGGATTTTTTAAATTTAAAAATGTCTTTTTATTAGCTTCTTCTTGATAAGACAAAACATGTGCTATTGAGTTTAAGAAGGTTTTATCTTGGGAATCAAAAATTGGCTCAACATTAGAAAATCAATGTAATTAACCACTTTAACAAAAAAAGTTATGAAAGAAATCATGTAATTATCTCTTTAAATGCAGAAAAATATTTGGCCAAAATTAAAACTTCAAGATAAAGAATTTCAGCAAACTATTGATAAAAGGTGACCTCCTCAGTCTGATCAGTGGCATCTACAAACAAAACCCCACATGGTTAATACCATGCTTAAAAGAGCAGGACTGATCCTCCCTACCACCACCACTACCAAAACAAAATATCAGGAAGAAATGAGTGCCCACTCTCCTCACTTCTATTTAACATTTCATTGGTGGTCCTAGTCAGTGTAATAAAAAAGAAAAATAAAAGCACATATTGCGGAAAGGAAGAAATACAACATCTGTCTTTTCAGAGGATATGATCCAGAACTTAGAAAATCTTACAGAAACTATAAGAAGGCTACTAGAAATAATAAATGCATTTAAAAAGTGTTAAGTACATGGTCAATACAGACACACACACACACACACACACACAATCCTGTTGTGTTTCTATATATTTGCAACATTTGTGTATTAAGTTAAAAGAATAAGTTCATTATAATAGAATCTAAAATATCAAATTCACAAGGATAAATTAAAGAATGTATATACAACTTGACATCTTTGAGAACAGTAATATAGATCAATAGAAAAGAAATATTCCCATACATATATGGTCAATGAAATCCTTTATTAAAGTGCCAGGGTAATTCAATGGAGAAAGGATATTCTTTTCAAAAAGAATTTGCTGAAACAACTGAATATTCATGTAGACAAATTAAAATAAAAATTATTTTTAGATACAAAATAACAACGTGGATAATAGATATAAACCTTAAAAATATGAAAAAATTAAGAAAAGAGAAAATCTTCACCATCTTTTAAAGTTTTCTTAGGAAATAGAAAGTATTAAGCAAAAAATAAAAAGATAAATAACACTTTAAATGAAAAATGTTTGCTCTTTTAAAGATACTATCAGGACACTGAAAAAGCAAGCCATGAAGTAAGGGAATATATTTGTAAAATGTATTTTTAAAATCTCTAAATTAGTGAAAAATTAGGTAACATACATTGGACATTTACCTGTCCATATTTACCTCACTGGAGAACCAGCAACAGAAAAGCCACTCTTTGGAACACTGTAGGTTACCATGGTGGAGGAGAGTTGAGTAGCCGTCTGGAAAATCTAATACCAGCAATTATATGCATTGGCATAGAAGTAACACACTTCACTTTTGCTCACAACTCGTTGACCAGAATTAGTCATGTGGCCACATCAAACCACCAGGAAGGTAGAAAATGTAATCCTACTCTGGCTATAAGGGGGAAAGTCCTGGTAAACAGTAACCATATCAATCGACAAGTCAAAACTGGGTGTTTCTAAATTAAGTGTTCTATTAAATTACATAGCTTGATGAATTTTAAAAATCCATTCCAGGATTAAGTCTTAGCATATGCTCTTAGCTGGAAAGTTTTGGAAGATGCCTTGCATTACAGTTTTCGGCCAGGTTCTAAACTGAACCGAGATTCGTGGACATAAATGTAATTAGATTTAGGTACACTATGTTCTTTGCTGAAGTTCAGGATTCAGCTCTAGCTGGTGCAATTCAGGAAGCTTAAAGTAGGCAAATTATATTTAAAGACATTGTCAGAGTCCGGTCCACACTGTTGAACAGTCAGAATGACTGTTCCTTTTACCCTGTTTTTTGAACACCGAGTGACTGTTCCTTTTTTACCCTAGCAAGCCTTTGCTCTTGCTAGTTCCTCTCTTAGGGACATCCTTACCCACTTTCACTGATGGATAAGCTTACTCTCCTAGTCTCAATTTCAACAGCATTTTTCATGTACAACTTTTCCTGCTCTTCGTTTAACTATTTGTTCCTTTCTCTGCATTGTCAGAACCTTCTTATATAACTGGAACGTAGTTTAAACTGTTAATTCATAGGGCTTCAGGTACACTGATGAGAGGGATGAATTAAATTTCAAAACTTAACATAGGTACCCTAAATATATTAAGAATAATTTTACAACTGTTTTGGGGAAAGTATCAAATGAGAAAACTTCTCAAAATAAATTCCTAAAGCATGTTTTTAGAGAACAGGCTTGCTAAAAATCCCAAATTAATTCAAAGCCACATCTCATCTTGTATTCACAATATGTTTAGTATTTTTGCCTTTCGACAAAGCTAAACTCAGTCTTATTAACTACATTAACTGCAGTGAAGATTTTTCCCGTTTCAGTGGCAAAAGCACCAAAAAGAAAGTTGAGGAAATGGAAGATAATAATCTAGAAAGAAAAGGAAGTACAGTCATTCTGCTAAAAATGCAAAATGATTCTGATACCTCCGGATTCCTGTAGGTGAGAGTAGACAAGTTCCTCAATACCTAACTTTCGGGTCAATTCAGAACTTTTACTGAAGAACATGAAAAATCTTCTCAATTAAGATATGAAGGATGCAAACTGAGTGTCGGAAATAAGAGCAATGGAAAGTGTTTCATGCTGTCTACATATGTGGTTCTTAAAGTCCCAAACAGATTTTAAAAGTGTTATCAAGTGGTACAACTAGTATTCTGGTAGTCCTGCCAAATATATGGTTAATAACAAATATGAATTCCCTTTGGTTAAACAAAGATATACTAAATTGAGACCAAGTCCTTCTAGACTGCTGCAAACACATTCTAAAATGCCTCAAAGAGCAACCTTTTAAACGTAATTTGCAGGCAGAAAATGTAATATCCGACAGAAATTATTCCCTTCTAGGTAGTTGCTTATCTTTTAGACTAGATCTCTTTCTTGGTCACACGGTTTTGTATGATGCGAAAACAGATATTAAAGCACTATTTATATTAAATAATTTACTATTGTTGCCTTTACTGATATGTTCTGGTAAAAGTTTTAAGCAAAATAATTAAGAATTTAAAATTAAAATAAAAAACTATCCTTCTGATAGCTGGTAAGCTTTGCTACTAAAATTAATTTCCTACCTAAATACTGAAATGTAGAATTATACTTTTCTTTTTTGAGAAAAGAGGAACATGAGAACTAGCACTTAAAAAATCTTTCTCCTGCATTTCATATTTAAGGTATTATGTTTTTTACCTAGATTATACCCTAACTTATGAAAGAATACTTAAAAATGCCTACTCTTAAAATTTATTAATATCATATGGTTTTTCTTTGCTTTTCTATTCATCTGTCAGAGAAAAAAGACTACCTCTTTATAAGTTAATGATTAATCTTGCCCAGGTATTGAAGATTAACTAAATACTTCTATCTCTAATACTCTATATTTAAGTAATGGTTTAGCATCCCATTTTGCTTGTCAGTCAATTTTATGTTTTCCAAATTAATGAAAGAATTAATAAAGCTGTCTTTAATACCTTCTTTATTATAGGCGATGATTTTATGTTTTTGATGAATTACTAAGTTTCAAGTTAATTTTAAAAATTAATTAAAATTAAATGCCTTACTCAGTTTACCAAATAGCATGGGCAAAATTCCTAAACAGTTCACAGTGCATCATTAGCCTTGCTACCTAGCCTTTGAAGACCTGGTCTCAGCCCAACCATACATAGTGCCTGTCGACATTTTCATTTTGTTCTAAAATGCATCTTTGGAAATCCCTTCTTTCTAACTTCAAGAGAAAAGCAAAATTTTTGACATATAAGTCCAGAAGCTAAAAATTATCTTCATGCCCTGACATATATGTTCCTCTTACCCTAAAGTTGTATCTTTGACTCTACACCTTCTCCATGCTCTGCCACAAATTAGACACATATGCCGCAATGAATAAATGAAGTATAATAGGATTGTAAATTTTGCCACCAATCTGAAATACAAGTCTAGGGGAAAATACTAGGAGAAAACATAATTCTGTGAATGTGGATATTCCTGTCAGTTTTCTTAATAGTCAATAACTTTAAAAATAAAAATTTATACTTAAAGAAAAAGATTTCATGCTTTAAGTCTTTCTTTGTACCCTCCCACTAATCCTGTGAGTTAGGATTTTTTGTCACTTCTAGCACCAAAAGATGAGAGTGAAATGAACTTGCGCGAGATATCCCTTTAATTTGCTATTATCCATAAATTGCTTAGCATATTTTGTGCCACAAATTAAGCACATTTATTGAGTATTCACTACATATATTAGTTATTAAAATTATTTTAAGCTTTTTATGGAAGTTGAAAAATATGCTCTTTCTTCATAATGTGTTTAAATAAAAAAAATTGCTAAACATCTCTAGTTATTTATATGCCACAAAGAAATTGAGCCACAGCAGGACAGCCTAGTGTAAAATTGGAAAGTGTAAAATAGTTACAATACATTCAACTGAAAAATCAATCAAAGCTTGCTTTATTTCTATTTGTTTTATTTAAGGTAAAGATAATATCAAGGAAACCAGCATTCTTATCTAATTCCTTTTCTGCCTCTTCAACTGTACTTTCAAACATTGCTGAAAGCTCTGATCAGAGTAAGCGTGACCAGACATTTGACAGATGCCTGCCTTTTCCAAGGTGAATCACTTTTATTAAAAAATATCGTGAATGGCATTTTCCCCTTAAAGCTGGCATTTCAAAGGTCAGCACAGTACTTCTCCTGCTAAAAATAATATTAGAAAGTGACTCTTACCAAATAATAAACACCTGTCATTGTACATATAGAAAAAGAAAGTGAAATACTTTCCATGTCAAAGATTCAATTCTCTTTTTCTGTTTTATGATCAAAACCACTAAGCACCTTACACATCCAATAAATGGAACAATACTTTATTGTCACGCTTCAGGTTGCAAACCTTGTATCATTCTATTTCACACCATCTCCACCAATTTCTGAACACATCATTAGTTTTTCTTCCCTAAAGGGACATTGGAGACATTTTCATAATGAAGTTCAGGCATATTTTGAAAGAATATTATTTCACAAAGATAAAAACTTATCAGTTTAGGCTAAGCAGAAGAAATACAAATGCAACATAAAGAGGAATGATAAATGAAAAATAAAATATTTTAGGTCAGTGATTGAGCCTGAAAATATCATTCTTTTTATATAAATTAATTTGGCATTAAATAAATGATAATTATTCATTTTAGGAAGATTTTTCCATATAACAGAAATCTCAGCATATATATCTCAGCATATAAAAAGAATAATAACTTCTATAGAATTATTATCTTTCTCATACACATGTACACACGCAACTTTATTTTTATATATATCTAATTTTCTAAGGTTGGATAAATTGTATAGTGGGGAGAGAAAAAGCAGGGAAATAAAAATATAGGGAACAAGAAAAACATTTTTTTAATTACTGAGAATGCACCCACTAACAAGGGGAAAAATCAAGCTCAAAACCACATATACTAACTACACAGCAAACTTGATAGAAGATGTACATTTTTTTTTTTTTGGTCATATTCATGAATTAATTCCAGAAACATTTATTGAGCATTCACTACATATAGGTTACTATCATTGGCCCTGGCAACATAAATGAGTAACTCATGGTACTTGATAGCAAATATTCATGGTCTAATAGGAAGATAGACTTGCAACCAGATAAATGTACTAAAATATGTTATAATCAGAATATACAAGTGCACATGAATGAACAACTAGAAAAGGGAGAGTGATTTATTATTTTCTCACTGCATGGAGGAAGGGATAAAGGTTTTATTAAATCATACTGGCCTACCTTGGAGGTAATGGATGAATTGAGATTTTAAGAGAGACTATAAATTCGCTGGACAGAAAATCTGATAAGCTTATCTAGGCCAGAAAGCTTGTCCAAAGGAAGAGCAGTACAACTTATTATACTATTGCTCAAACATGGTGCACAAAGAGATAATTGGTGGAAGATGACTCTAAAGTGAGCCCAAACATAGAATCATATACTTTATGAAATGATTAATTATGGGGTTATATTGATAAGTATAGGACTTAGTAAATATTATTTACTGAATGCTATTCTTGTGTATGATAAAACCACCAAGTTAGGTATCTGAAGGTTGGATTTCTATTTAGAATTCCTAAATCTGATTTGAATCTAAGGCCAAAGTGAACGCTAACTCTTCCAGTCTTTCTAACAAAACAGTTTTATTCTCTTTTAATCAGTGAGGGCGGTATTTAATCATATGGTGCCAACTAACTTCTTTCTCAAGACAAAGGTATAATTGTTAATATACAAATAAATTGCACTTTCTAATGGGAGTTTCTTGTATTCAAAAAGGATAGTTTGGTTTGGAATTGTTGATTTAAACATTCTATAATTGGTTAATAGAAACATTTGTTTTTTATTTCAAGCTGCTTTGGGATAATGACTTTAGATGCTCTCTTTTATTTCATTTTTAAATTCATCTTATATATTTTTTTATTTAATAAAATAAAATGAGTACTTTTATTTTTCATTCTGTATATTTTTAATGGCAAAAAGTGCTTTTGTAATATTTCCATATATTAATTAGCCAAATTACCTGTTTAACGGGCTTTAATCTGCTCCTCCCACATTTGAAGATGCTTCTTTGAATTTGCAATTCGATTTGTTATTTACCCCAGAGCTTGGCCAAAAAAAGCCTATACCTCTGTCTTTAGATTTATGGTCTAATGCTTGCTCAGCCATTTTACCTATGTTCATAAACTGCTGACTATTCTTAACAAATCATAAAGATACTGACACTTTATACTTACTATTTAGTGCCTGAGTTGGAATTCTAAGTACTGCCTTTAAATCCATGTTGAACTAGGTCAACCTGGAGATTTAATGGGAGTCAATCAAATTTATAATGTAGTTATAACTACTTATGTATTTGTGATAATTTTCTTCCTAACTAGAAGATTTTGAATCTGACTATTCCATTAATAATTGGGTCACCCAAAATAGCTCATCCTCAAATAAATAATATGTTTCTGACTACTTCTATCATTTTTTTTTACTCTTGCTCACACCATCAATAGTTGAAGCAGGTGCTGGAAAAGGTTGACTCATACATCTACATTTAGTAAGTAATCTAGCTTATGCAGAAGCTTCCATTGACCTATCTTTCCCTATATTTAGCAGGTATATCCTAAATTTTAGTCACTATCAATATTATTACTACAATTATCAATATAAAACCACCAGCCATATCTCAATATCAAACTTTGTTATTTGTTTGATTAGTCCTAATTACAGTTATGCTAGTGCTATTATTATTTTCAGTTTTGGCAGCTAGAATTACTGTATTATTAACAGATTACAATTCAAATACTACTTTATTTGACCCAACAGAAGGAGGAATGAGATATGATTTTATATCAACACTTACTCCAATTTGTTATCTTACCAGGGTTCAGAATAATTTCACATATCATTACATATTACTCAGTAAAAAAAAGAACCTTTGGATGCAGAGGAATAATTTGAGCTATAATATCCATTAGATTTCTAGGCTTTATTGTATGAACTCACTATATATTCACAGTAGTTGTAGGTGTTGATACATGAGCATACTTTACATCAGCTACCGTAATTATTGACAATCTTACAAAAGTAGAAGTGTTAGTTGACTAGCAACCCTCCATGGAGGTAGTATTAAATGATCACCAGCCCTACTATGTCTTAGGTTATATTTCTCTATTCATAGTTATGATAGCTGGTTTGAAGGCAATATCATAACCACTATGTATTTTTTAATAAATGAAATAGTAGTAAAAATTACCTAATTTTGTCAAAGTTATTTTTAGCTAATTATAGGTTCAAACCCTTTATATCTCTATGGCATATCCATTCCAGGTAGGTTTTCAAGCTGCAACATCACCTATTATAGAGTAACTTTTAAACTTTCATCATCATACATCATACAGTATTTCCCTCATTAGCTTCTTAGTCACTTATATTATTTAATTAATATTAACAACCAAATTAACTCACTGGGTACAATAGATGCACGAGAAGTAGAAGCAATTTGAACTATTTTACCAGCCATTATCTTATCCTAATTATCCTACCATAACCTCAAAATCTTCATATATTAGACAAAATTAACAATTTTTTTCCTAACCATGAAAAGTATAGGTCATCAATGATATTGAAGCTATGAATATACAGATAATGAAGATTTAAACTTTGATTTATATGTAATTCCTTTGTCAGACTCAAAACCAAGAGAATTATGACTACTAGAAGTCAACAATTGAGTAGTTTTACCTATAGAAATAACAATCTGGATAATAATTTCATACAAAGGTATCCTACATTTATGGGCCATTTCCTCCTTAAGCCTTAAGACAGATGCCATTCCAGGACACCTTAATCAAATAACCTAATACTACGTGACCAGACTTATCTAATGGACTGTTCAGAAGATTGCAGGTCAAACTATAGTTTAATACCTATTCTTCTTGAATAAGTTCTACTATAATATTTTGAAAAATGTTCTGTATGTATCCTGTAAAGTCATTAAGAATCTAAATAGCATTAACCTTTGAAGTTAAAGACTGAGAGTTTAAACTTTCCTTAATGATATGCCACAACTAGGTACATCAACATGATTTATTACTATTATGTCAGTAATTATAGTATTATTCATTATATTTCAACTAAAATTTTTAAAACATTTCCATCTTTCAAATCCAAAACTGAAAACAAAACATCAAAACATTTTACTCCTTGAGAAACAAAATAAACAAAATGTATTTGTCTTTTGTACTACCCGAACAATAATAATTATTCTAATTATTATATTTTCAAGCATTCTATTTCTTACACTTAATCAACTAATTAATGACCATTTAATTTCCATTCAACAGTCATTAATTCAACTTACAGGAAAACAAATAATAACTATTCATAATTATAAAGAACAAACTTGAACCCTAATACTTATATCACTTATTTTATTTATTGGCTCATCAAATTTATCAGGACTTTTACCAGACTTAACGTACACCTACTACACAACTCTCAATAAATTTAGAGATGGCTGTTCCTCTATGAAAAGAAAAAAATGATCACTGACTTCTGTCTTTGGCCCATATTCTACCCAAAGGAACACCTATCCCACTTATTCCTATACTAATAATTATTGAAACTATTTTGTTTATTTGACCAATAGCCCTACCTGTACAACAAACAGCTAACATTACTGCTGGACACCTACTAATTCACCTAATTGGAGATGCAACTCTAGTCCTGATAAGCATTAGTCCTACTATGGTTTATATCATATTTATTATTTTTATTCTACTTACTAGTCTTGAATTTGCAATAGTCTCAATTCTAGTTTGGTTATTCACTCTGCTAGTAAGCCTTTACTTACATGAAAATACTTAAAGACTCACCAAACTCATACATATTATGTAGTAAATCTCAGACCCTGACCACTTATAGGCATTCTCTCAGTCCTTCTAAAAATACCTGGTCCGGTAATATAATTTTGTTTAACTCAACATTCCTATTATATTTAAACTTATTAACCAGTGTACTAACCCAAAACTAATGATGATAAGACGTCATTTAAGAAAATACATTTCAAAGCCACTGACACCAATTGTCCAAAAAGTACTCCAATATGGAATAATCCTATTTACTACATCAGAGGTCTTTTTTCACCAGCTTCTTCTGAGATTTTTTTATTATTCAAGCCGAGTCCCAACACCTGAATTAGATGGCTGCTGACCACCTGCAAGCATTCATTCTCTAAAGCCCCAAGAAGTACCTCTTCTTAATATTTCAGTTCTATTAGCTTCCAGAGTCTCCAATACTTGAGCCCACAACAGTAATAGTAGGAAATCATACTGCTTCAAGCCTTATTCATTGCAATTTCTGTAGGAATTTGTTTCACATTACTACAAGCCTCAGAATATTATGAAACAGCATTTACAATTTCAGATGGAGTTTATGGTTGAACACTCAGCCATAGGCTTCCATGGATTACACATAATTATTGGCTTTACATTTCTCGTCTGCTTTCTACATTTACTGAAATTTCATTTTACAACTAATCATCACTTTGGATTTGAAGCAGCTGCTTGATATCGACATTTTTATAGATGTAGTTTGATTATTTCTATATGTCTTTATCTATTGATGAAGATCTTATTTTTTAGTATGAAATAGTACGATTGACTTCCAATAAGTTAGTTTTGGCATAACCCAAAAAAGAATAATAAACCTTATGCTGACATTATTTACCAATATGTTACATGGCATACCCTTTCTTTATATTACTGTTAAAAAATAATTATAACAATTCCAACTACACCAAATAGCCTTAAAATCATTCATTGCATATGCTTCCATCAGCTACACAGCACTAGTAATTGTAATCTTATTCAACCTCCATGAAGCTACATAGGAGCTACAGCCTTAATAATCACCCATGGCCTTACATCATCAATACAGTTTTGCCTAGCAAATTCCAACTATGGGTGAATTCACAGTCGAACTAAAATCCTAGCTAGCGGACCACAAATACTCCTTCCACTAATAGCAGCATGATAACTGCTAGTAAGCCTTATCAACTTAGCTTACCCTCAATAATCAATTTAATTCCAGAACTATTTATAGTAATCATCATTTTCATGGTCTAACATTACTATTATTCCAATAGGAATTAATATTGTTATTACTGCCATATATTCCTTTCTTCATATTCGAACTTGCAGCAACAATATACCACTGTGTTTAAACTGAAGGGTGCATCGTGATATTAGTTATATTGAGAAAGAAGGAAGTAAATATACTCGATATAATATGTTTTGGGGCCAGAGGAGGGAACTGACTGATGGCTGAAGTACTGGCCAAAATAGATTGCAACATTTATGTAATTGGCTACAGGGTTAATCTGGTCACTACTCACCATTACGATCTCATTTCTGTATTTCCCTATTGATCTTCCTTCCATATACACACTCAACTCAGTTAATCTAAACTACTTGCAGTTTCATAGAGGACCTTCTTACCTCCAGGCATTACCATATTCAGACTCTGCCTGCAATGATTCATTGCCTATCCCATATCCCCACCTCCAATCTTTCTAAATCTCCACTGGAATTACAATTATTGGATAGTTTAATTCAATTTTGGCACTAAATTTTGGCAGAATTACCTTAACCTAAGATAAATGAATCAGGTACCTGTCTGCTCTCTTAATATATCATGCAATGTAGATTTTTCATAGCTCTTTTTTTACACTCTCTTGTTTTGTTTCTCAATATGTCTGTCTTCCTAATAATTGATAAGTTTCTTTACAGCAAGGGCATTCTATTGTGTTCTTGGCATCTCAAACAGTGACTAACAAGCAGATAGTGAATGATTAATATATATTTGTTTAAAAATTAAATAAATAATTTTTAAATGAATTGCCCTCTAACCTCATTTACTGAAAGAATTGTTCTTCAATTCAAAAACTCATAAGGCATTTCAATTGTGCTTAGTTATGAGTTAACTAACTTTGTGATTATAACTCTTTTTATTGTTCTATGAAATCTTTGTTCAAACTACAAAATTATAGCAAATAACATGTGCACATTACTGCTCTAAGTCTACCTAATGTCCTAATATATAATTTTGAGGAGAGTACATTATATTCATCAGTTTTCTTGTTAGTATGTATTTGAAGAGTATAGTATTATTTTTTCAAGTAAATCATCATTTCAATTAAATTCTCTGTATTTTAAGTACTTATAAAATTAATGAAAATCGTTATGTGTTTTAAAAAGAAAATTTAATTATAAAATTCAGAATGAATATTTCTATGAATATTAAACAAGAAATCATTTAAAAAGTAAAATAGTTTAATAACATTCACTATATTTTATGCTGTGACCTCAGAGACATACTAGAGACTTTAAATTTAATCTAACACACATCCTCTATTTTATATTTTATAGATGAAGAAAGCAAAGCTGGGAGAGTATAGAGTAATTTGCCCAACCTGAGATAATCATTTAGTAATAAAATAAGTAAAAACAGGTCTCCCAGTTATAGACTTAGTGGTCTTTCCAATCTATGACAATGTCATTTCAAAGATTTCAAGGACAAAGTATTTTCTGCTTTACTAGAGATCTTTTCTGAATTTCCCTCATCTGGCCAATGAATTGGCATTCTTTCCTTTAGTGGCAGCCACTGCCAAGGAATCAAGAATCCACAATTCTAATTTCAAAAGTAAATGATTTTCATGGAAGACAAAGGGGAGAGAGGGAATTAGTTTTGTGCCTTCTCTTTGTATAACAAGATCTGGAGAGAGGAGAAGGGAATCAGAGTTGAAAACAGGCAGAACATTTTTAGAAATCATTTGTATTCTTTGATCTTTAAACTCTCAGAATGAATGCAGGAAGAATGTGTAAAGAGAGTAAAAGAGTTTTCCCTATGAAGTTTGTGGATATACGTGAATATGAAAGATAAGAATTCTGCCTCCCAACTCATTTATATAAGCATTGAGTAGATGCTATCCTTGCCATTAGACTGGGAAGAACAGTTTTAGCGGGGAGGATGGTTCCTCTTTACATGAAGATTACTCCTCACCATTTCTGCAGTACACACATGGGAGGACAGAAGATTTTTCCCAGATATCATTTGGCCTCAACTGTCAAGAGAAGTGGTTGGCAGGCTTGCCAGGCCCTGTAGTATGGGATGTTCATCCCATGCACATTGCATACAGAAAGACATTGTATGTCACAAGCCAGGAACTGAAAGGAAAGAGCAGTTGAAAATAAAGAAAATAAAGAAAATTAATAAGCTTAAATATGACCTGAAAGTAGCCATAGTGCCTGACAGAGTCAGCATGAAAAAAGATGTGAATGACTGTATATATGATTGAATTTCATAGCTATGCAACCATTCTTTCTCATATTTCTACTTTTAGAGAATTTAAAGTATGACAGAGAGGCAGCAAAAAAGTTTAAGGACAAAAATTTAACTTGCACTTAAGCTAGCAGAATTCATTATGAATTTGACACCCACCTCCAAAAATTACTACTTTCAACTAAATATTCAATTAAATCACTACTTTCAACTAAATATTCTATATAAAATCATGATAAAATCAGCTGCTAAAATGTAAAAGAACATTTCACTTCAGAAATATATATGTTTATAAAAAATCAACCTCATTATTAAATTATTCAAAACATGAATTATAAGATCCAGTCTATGAGTTTAGCTTATTAAACTTTATATGAGGCTAACACTGGTAGCAAAGTAAAGACAGGTGTAAAAAAATATTGTAGTCATTTTGAGATCACAGATGTCAAATTTTTAGCTTTATAGAAAATTTCATTAGTTTTTCCATTATATTAAAATTAAATAAGTATTTTAATAGAAAATTAAATTTAATGGAAAACAAATTTTTATTTAAAGTTGAAATTCACAAATTCAAATTTGTGAATTAGTAAAAATCTGAGCAAATATTAAATAGGTTTATTCTTGCATTATTCTAATAAAAGGGGTTTGTTTAAAATTAATACTATAATATATGAAAGATCGTACTCTTAAATACTTTTAAAAACATTCATAAAATTTTATTTTCTAATTCACTCATTGATTAAAATGATATCTATAGATAGCCCTAACTACACATACCTATATATATATATATGTGTGCGTGTATGTATATATTCTATTTTTCTAGAATATATAGAATATATATGCTGTATATATATATATTCTATTTTTGTAACTTAAAATTATCACATTAAAAATCCAATATCTTTTTTCTGCATCACTTGTTTCTTACCCACATCATCTTAAATCTTGTTTCTGTTAATGGCATCTCCATCCACCCAATTTTTGAAATTAAAAAAATTTACCTTTATTTTAGAGTCTTCATTCCCTTACTCTGCTGCCATTCAGCTAGACATTTTTACCATATTAATTTTTAACTCAAAGTTATTTCTTAAATCTAGCTCTCTTCTCTTGATTTAACAAAGCTGCTGACTTTCCTTAATCTTTTACTTGGTCTATTATAATAACTCGTCAATTTTCTCTGCTACTATAAGCTCTTCTCACTCCAGTATGTCTTCTAATATTTTAACTTTCCTCAGTATGATTCTTTAACTTTTCGGTTAAAATCTTCTATAAAATGGCTACAAGATAAAATTCAAATTGGCTAGACTGACATAAAGAAACTGACAAATCTGGCCCCATATTAATATTTTTTTTAGCCTCATCTAAAAGTACCTCTGCTATTTCCATTACTAATTCACCCAATGTTTCCTTTTTAGGACACGCATTTACTTGATGTTTTACCTGTTCTGATTACTTGAAATCAACTTTTTACTCATTCTTTAAGTCCTAAACTTAATACAAAATTTATTATTTTTCCCAAGAGAAGAGATGGAGAGATGATTACCCTTTCTGACACATTTTATTCTCTTTATTATTATACTCACCACATTTTATTGTAATATTACTTTGAAGCTGCCATTTTCACTGGACTACTATAAGATCAATGTTTAAGAAAAAACTCAATTTTTTAAAAAAAAATTAGTAGCATATAGCAAAGATCTTGGAGTTTATCAGATGCTAAATAGATTTCTTGAAAGAATGACGATATTGTTCAAATTAGGGAACAAAGTGAACGAAATCTTGCACAGTTATTCGTATTTTAAATATTTGCTTTCAGAAAAATAAATAACAGAAATGGCAATAACAACATCAAAATAATTCTTAATAAATCATATTTTTTGGTAAACATTTTCCTAAATATTTTAGGAAATGTATTACTTCAATTAGCAAAAACTCCGAGTATTTATTTGAAATATAAATGGAACCAAAAAATAGTTTATCAAATGTTTCTCTTGATCCACAAAGCAATTTTATGCATGGGAAACTAAAATCATAATATTAATATTCCTCTTATATTACAATAAATATTCAGCTTCTTCACTACGTCAGGCTTATATGTCTGCTTGTTTCTGATGGAATTGCTTAGACTCTTACAGATAGGTTTAAAAAGCAGTAGCACAAACTGGTATTGCCTATTATTAATTTTGAAGATTTATTTTCAACAGGATATAAGGACTTCTTTTATCCAAGACATTTTAATCACTGGATTTTTTATTAATCATTGTGCTTCATTATTCTTTTTATTTTATTGTTACTTAAGACTTTGATGTTGTTATTCATAAATTAATAGTTTTAAAGAATAAGTATTATATTTTATATTGTCAAGCCTTGAAAAGACAATGGATCCTACATAAATGTAGATACTCTTAAGATGCACACAATGTTCAGAATGCTTTATGTCATTGCAGTTTTTTAACAAATTATACTTATTGAAGCACTTAATAATAAATAAAATGCCTCTGATTTTTCCTTAGTGCTATGTTATCAGTAAGAATATGTTTTAACAAATAAATAAAAAGTCTTCCCTGTTTATATTTGTCTGTTTATACCTATAAATTTTTTTTGACATGAAGCCTAAACCTCATGCCATCTACCAGCTATCCTATTAAAGGGTTACTACAGCTATTTCCAGTTGTTCCTGATCTTAGTTTGTGACCACTTGTTCCTCTTTCTTTGTATCACATTGACCCTGTTCTCATTCTCCTTGGTTTCACATCTTTATTCATTCTCTTCTTTTTTGGTCCAGGCAAATTTATATGAATTCAACAGGAATCACTTCAGAATCTATAATAATTCTCATACTATCTAGGTTAGTTAGTTTACTAGAATTCTAGTAAAATCACTCTTACATAGTTAATTAAGCAATATTAAAACAATTTCACAGAAAATATTTAAGAGATTAAATTGCCTTCAAGTACTGTCAGGCTCTGGGAAATACATTTATATTAAAATAATTTAAATGCTATTTTTTCTTCATTTTACTTTTTCATTAAATAAGTCAATCATCTTCATAAGGGAAAATTTATTTTACAAAATATATTTCTTTAAAATATCCCACAAGTCATCAGTCCAATAATATCGTTATTCTAAGAAAATAATTAATTTTGTCAATTGAAATAAATTTATAATTGCTTTCATCAATTCACAGAAAAATTTAAATTGAAATTATGTCATTAATTTTGCTTATCTCTATTCCTTAATTCTCAATATTTTATAAAATCATTTTTGTTTAAAAAATTACAGTGCTATTTCTTAATATACTTATTTCAAACAATAATGGTACAGTTTAGTTTTACATAGATGTTATGGTCTGAATTGTGTCCTCTCAAAATTCATGTATCAAAGTCTGGATCCCTAATCTCATAACATGACTGTATTTAGACCTAGGACCTGAAGATGTGATTAAGTTAAAAGGAGGCCATTAGGATGGGCCCTAATTTAACATGGCTGGTGTTCTTATAAGAAGAGGAGATTAGGACACACAGAGAGACACCAGGAATGACCACGTGAAGAAGCAGAAACAGGGCATCCACTTGTAAGCAAAAGAAAAATGCCTCAAGAGAAACCAAGCTGCTGACACCTTGGTCTTAGATTTCCAGTCTTCAGAACTGTGAGAAAACAATTTCTGTTATTTAAGCCATCTAGTCTGTTATCTTGTATAGCAGCCTTAGGAAAATAATACAATAGGTTTTCTTCAGTTATATTAGTTCTCTTTACTCAGATAATTAGTTTTCATATGAGATGATATGAGAGAGCATGGGCTTTCTATCCAAACAAATATAGGTAAAAAATCCCAACTCAGCTACTTAACAGTTGCCTGATTTACTAAAATCCACTGCACTTTAATAAGCTCATTCATAAATGGGAATAACATCATATTCTTCATAAGAATGTCTGAAAATTAAATGAGTTTACATAGAGTAAACTAACCGAAATTATTAATTTCACTGACCATTTTTAAAATGGAAAAGATTGCTTACTTTGGGAAAACTTCTGTTCACCTTAACTAAAATATTTATTTATTGTTTTTAAGAGACTGACCCTTATTTGTTTATTATTTCTTGGTTATCTTCTTGAATAGCTCTCATTTGTTCAAGCTTACCAGTTTAAAAGCCCCATGAACTTGATTAATAATAAATATTAAAACACCACAAACCTCACAATTCAACAACAGTTAGTGGAAATACTAATTATACTGTTAACTTACAGGTATGTATTTTTTATTTCTCAGGATTAAAATGTTTCTCAGAAGTGCAGAATTGTTGATCCCTTCATTTTATACCTGTGCCATGTTATTTAAATAAAAACTAGTTATATTAAATTAATATTTTAGTTCCTTAGTCACACTAGCCATCATTCATGTGCTCAGCTTCCACATGTAGCTAGAAGCTACTATGTTGATCAGTGCAGATATGGAACATTTCCATTATCTCACAAAGTTTTATTAGATCATGTTGCTAGTCATTAATAAGTACAATGAGCATACAAAACAAAGTTTAAATGATCTGGTAAGGAAAAGAAGAGAATTAAATTCTCTTATTACTGGCGCTCATTTCCTGTAAAGGTTTTCGAAGTATTCATAAAATAATATCCATGCTTAATTATGAGAATGTGAAATATACACAGTTCTCTGTATAAATAAGTATTACAAAATAAAAAGTTTTTATAATGAAATTGGAAACATGTCAGTAAACCTAGCTTCATTTCCTTTTTCATAATCATGGAAATAGATAATTAGATGATGTTTATTAAAATTCCCTCTGGCACTCAATATTTCAAAATAATGTTTCCCATTATTGGATATCAAAGAAGAAGGAATGAATACTTGAGAAAATATTCAAATTAATTTATCCTATTAAAACGTGTATCCATAGATAGTTTTTATTGCATCCTGCAGTTTACAGGATTACAAGGATATTATAAAACTATCTTATCTAGCTCAAAGTAAATGAAAATGGATACTCAAGATAATCAGGAAGACTATTGTTAAAAAGAATGTTTTGTAATGCTGTTTCTTTTCATTTTTTAACTGACATCTGAAAAGTAAAATAATATATTAAGCCAGAAGTGTTATTATTTCTTCCAAGGGCTGTAATATTGGTACATTAGACTTACCCCCCAAAAATATTGAATGTTTTATTAATTAGTTTTATTATAAAGTAGTATAAATTTATTTTTATGATTTCAGATATTTTAATGAATAAATTTTATTTTTAATGAATAAATTTTATTTATTTATTATAAATTTTATTTATTGTTTTATTAAGAGCAGAAAGTACACAGAGATCCCATATTCCTTTCACTCTTTCACTCCAGTTTTCATTATTACTAACATTTTGCATTAATGTGGCATGTTTGTTATAATTGATAAGCTATATAAATACATTATTACTAGCTAAAGTCCATCGTTTGTACTAAGGTTCTCTCTTTGTGTTGTATATTCTGCGGGTTTTGACAAATATAGAATGTCATCTATCCATGATTATAATGTTATACGAAATAGTTTCATTGTCTTAAAAAATCCCCTGTGCTCCATCTATTCATCCCTTCATTCTTCCCCCTACTGATTTTTCACTGCCTCCATAGTTTCTTCCTTCTCAGGGTGTTATATAGTTGGTATTATAAAGTATGTAGCTTCTTCATACTGACTTCTTTCACTTAGCAATATTTAAATTCCTCCATGCCCTTTTGTGGCTACTCACTTTTTTTTTTTAATTTATTTTTTTAAATTTTATTTTTTATATTCTATCATAATTTTTAATTGTATTTTGACATATTTGAGACATTGCAAAAGTACCACAGAAAGATGTCATATGCTCTTCACTCATCTTCCCTAATGTTAATTCTAATCAGAGTTCAAAGATTAAAACCACAAAACTGACATTGATGTGATATTATCAACTGAACAACACATTTTATTCCTATTCTATTAGTTTTCCCACTAATTAATGGCCTTTTTTTGATTTAGATGCATAATCCTTTTGCTCTAGCATACAACATAGGGTTCAATCAAGAAAGGGAATCAGACGTTTCTGCTGTGGTAGTGAAAAAATCACCAAGTCAAACCTGTTCTACAGAAAATGCACCAAAACTTTTATTATTTTAGTTACAGAAAACATATTTACTAAAAATTGTTGACTGAGTTGGACTTATTTGACTCTAATCTTAGACTACTATCAGTTGATCTTTGCAACTCTTTTCCTTGAATAACTTAATGTTTCCTAAAAAGGATGAAGTCCAATTCTTTCTAATTTGAGTTACATAACTTGGGTGCTTGCCACTTGCTGTACTTGATTTTACTTTTCTTTCATTCTCATCAGCACACTTTATTCTCTGTTCTCTGATGTTGTCACTTCTTTCTAATTAAGCTTTGTTTTCATTGTCTTTGCCTTTATTCTCCAATTTTCTCCCATCTAAGGCCTAAATGTCCTACCGACTTTACTATGGTAGGAGTGTCTGTTGGATAGAAGGAGGAGCTTGGACTCTTTCTTAAACACAAAAGTGTTTGGGAAAGCATTAATGATGGGAAAAAAGCTAATCGTCACCCTCCCTGTGAAAAGAAGAGCTAAGAGGAAAGCAAAGCAAACCAGCAAGAAGCAGCTTTGGAAGTTCTGGATTCCAAATGTTTTAACAGACGGGTGAGGTGGTGCAGGGCCTGAGGTAGCTGGAAATAAGTTTCATATGATAAAGTACAAAAACTGACTGTAAGACTTAGCAGTGCATTTATATTTTTAAATTAACTATTTACAATAATTACTGCCAACATTTTGTCCATTTTACTCTCTTTAATTATGTGAATTTTTTTTGAAAATTCAACAGTATTTAAAAACCAAATAATTGCTCATCCTTTATTAATGTGATTCTCATTAATGTAGTGATAAGAAGGGTGAAATTTTCAAAACCATAGTCACTGCCCCAAGAGAACCCATTGAAACAATTCAGGGTGAAGGATTATTGTTTGAAAAAAGAGATTTATATGAATACCTGAAACTCATTAGAGCTAGTAATCATATTCATCTTATTTTAAAGTTTTTAAGTAACATTTAATAAGGCTAAGCAGTTTTTATATTTATTTAACAATGTTAAGAAACTCTTTATCTTCTGTCTAAAACCATTCTTCCCCAAGTCTTTCTCATATCAGTAAATTCTGCAGCCTATGGGATTAGTAAAATAACTTCTCCTATTCTTGCTTGTGCCTCCTTTCTAAATTGAATCTTACAATAGTAACCAGTATCCTGTTAAAAAAAAAAAAATAAATAAGTTGATCAAATTATTCCCTTGATTAAATACATTATAGAGTCCTGATGAAACTGAATGAAATACCAATTCTCTTCAATGGCCTACAGTTATTATCTGTGGGCTCCAAACTTATCACTACTGTCTATACCCAAATTTCACTGCTTCTGATTATTTCTAGAACCCATCATATTTTTTTCTCAACTTTGCATACTTAGAAGTATGTTTTTAAAACTAGGCTTCCAATCCAAATGTGTCCTGTTCAGATAAAAAATAAATAAATAAATAAAAACCTGTATCTCATAGTACCCATAACATCCTTTAACTCGATATTTCCCATATGATAAAATTCAATAATCATTCACAATAAAACGTGTCTTACTTTAAGCCATTTTCTAAGATGTATTATTAAAGAAGTTTTTAAAAGAATTTTAAGGAGGTAAAATCTTAGGAAAAAAACATTTATTTTATACTATCAGCCACTCAATGATATTTTCGTCTGTCAATGAATAAGATTTTCTCATTTATTCTGCTATAAATTTCAGATCTAAGTTTGAGCAAATAGTCATTTTGAATACTAGACAAAGTCCATGAAACTAAATAAATTGCCTTTTTCTATCTTTATTCTTATATATATGTTTTTAAACGGTTTTAAATTTTCTACTGAGATTGTAAGCAATTATGGACAAACTTCTGGGGTTGGTTTAATTGTAACAAAATATATTTTTTCAAAAGTCCTCTTCTTTTTAAAACTACTGATACACATAAATGTTTTTCTTTAAGAAAACAGTACATTTACTTTAATAATAGTACTGACAGCATTGTCCATATGCAGTAAATTATTGAGTTTGCTTAATCTCATAAATAACATAATATGTTAAAAGATTATTCAGACCTGGATCCTGAGTAAGATATATTATTTTTCTGTTTAAAACATTTGTCATTCATGTGAAAGTATATTAATTATTATTTTGGTTATTATTAGCTTTATATGCAGTAATTGAATATAATTAAACTTGTTTTTATTGACTAAATTAGATTTGTGAAAAAATAACGAGGATTACACCATAACATAACTGTTACAAAGTTGAATTGAGAAGCAATGCTTCCAAAATTAATGTAGTTAATCTAAATATTAATATAAGGTCAGAGGAGAGAAGACACAACTAGGTCAACTATGTAGTCACATAAAAATAAAAGGCTTAAAAAATTAGTCTTGCATATTTAAGTGCTCAAATTTGAGTAGAAATAATTGAATTGAAGATGGCTTAATTTGTTGTTCCTCTATAGATCAAATAGAACTAGAACACATAATAAATGGTGTCAGAATTCTATTCAATGAATGGACTTTGGAATCATTGTAGGACTGGTTTAAAATCCTGATTTAAGCACTATTTGACGTGTGACTTTAGGAAAAGTATTTATCATTTTAAGCTTTGGTTTGGCCATCTGAAAAATGGAGAAAACATATTTTCTTAACGGGATGATTTTAGAGATTAATGAAGTAAATGCATGTAAAATGATTCATATAATTGGTAAAATATGTGCTGAACTCTCAATAAATGATAGATACTGCATTGTTGTGAGTAAATCAATATCATCATGCCCTCTACTAAATCTTCCTGAAATAGATATGATATTGTGTCCTACAGAGCAAAGAATGAGTCACAAAACTGTGATTTTACCGGTGTGACATTATTCTACGTCTTGGAAAAGGTTGTAAAATGATTAATTTTTCCAGTGTATTCCCACTGAAAGGAATGCACATTCACACATAAACTATAGTAAAAAATAACATGAAAAACAGCCACAGATATCTGTAACAAAATTATCACCTCACATGCACTTTTCTTCCCACAGTGGATATCCAATCTAGCAGAACATTCGAGCTATAATATAATTGTGAAGATAGTAATATTTTGATGGCAAAGAATGGAAAAGCAATGTGAAGATTAAGGATAAATAATTAAAGCAACAACAACAACAACAACAAAAACAAATTTTACTATGTGAAGTTAATATACTAAAAATGTGAAGATAATATAATTGATACTTATAAAAAAGTACTGTTTACTGAATCAAACTCCTAGGTGAATTTTTTGTAGTATTTGATAGCTATTAAACTCTAAAGGATTTCACATGGGGCTAGAGAAATGGAATAAACTACATAAGCTAAACAAATGATGGTCTAGAATCATATGATAAACTGATCTCATGAATATTTATACAGAACCTGAAAAAGTAATTATAAAAAAAAATTAAATTGTAAAATATTTGTTAAAATGTTAACACACGAAAAAGGATTAATACCTTACATATAGTATTCATGTAAAAAATTATTTTTGAGAGAGTCTATGTGAAGAAATGTTATCAGGAAAAATTTTTTTTAATTGCCTTTAATGTTTCCATTTATATTGTTATAATTAATACAATTCAGGGGGAAAAAAAACAGAAAAACTAGTATGAATTATAAAACTCTATATTCCTTCCCTTTCTTTCAGGGACTATTTCAGCTATTTATTTAAAGCAGAAAGACCAACACAAGTAAGGTATGGGTTTATCAATTGTCATCGCATTCTATTTTATTATGAAAGAGATTTTGACCTTGAATATTTGTGAATTTTATAATTATATAGACTACTTAATTATAAACATGTAGATTCTGGATCTAGACTTCCTATGTTTAATCTTAGCCACTGTGTGATTTTGCAAAAGTTAATTAACTTATATACAAATTGAGCCTTTAAAAGAAATGTACCTCATAAGCTTGGTAAACGAATAAATGGGTATCTCCAACATAAAAAGTACAAGAGGTATTAGCCAATATTTTAAGTGTCTTTATTATATTAGTTACATAATATTTAAATACTTCTTTAGACCCATTTCAGCAGAAATATGGATTTCTAAGGGAGTATTAATGTGAAAGTAGAAAAATAATAAATCTATTTAAGTTAATAAATTAAGATGTCATGACATTTATACTTACAGAGACTCAGTATTTTTGTTTTACTGAAAGAACTTAAGTTGAAATGATTTTAAATTGATATTTGTTTGGAAAGATGTCCCAATCTCCCTATGCATATCAATAATTAGCCCAGTGAACAAAAGAAACATTTTGCTTAAGAGCTTTTAAATTGAATTACTTTCATATGCCTACTAAACATTTCATTGAAGCTTAATGAACCAATTCATCTGCCAACAATCTCTGAAATTGCAAATGCCTTCAAAAACTATTAGATTGATTGTTTGAATGTTGCTTTTTTCATTCTTCTAACAGTTGTGAAATACAAAGGTGATAGTGTTCCCAATCAGTTACCATAATCGGTTTCAGGGCATCTTACATTATAAAGGGCTTACACTGCGTAGAGTGAACAATATTTTCCTGAAGAGATGCACTGCATTGGAAATTGAGTGAAATACTTTTTTTTTTTTTTAATATTTGAATTCTTAGTATAACAAATACTTCCAATAGGTTATGACATTTGTGACATAAAAATATAAATCCAACCTTCCATGAGTATGCTCTGAAAAATACTTTTTAAAGTTGTAACTTTCATTCTTAGAGAGCGACTTTTGTATAGATGTGCCACATTTTACAGAGAGGCTCTAGAAAAGAGAAAAAAAAAATTTCCTGAGATGACCTCAACATTCCTCTCAGCTTGATTCAATTTTAGACAGGTTTCTTCTTTCTGACTGTAGGCCCTTGACCTCCCTTTTCTGAGAGCATTTACTTTAGAAAAAGTTCAGCTGTAAATTCTTTATCTTCCCCTTTGATATGTAAATCTTCTCTCAGCCTCTTGCTCATTTTTCCAACTAGGGATATCTTTCTCAAGAACCTAGGAGCCATCTCTTTGAAATGTAACCATCAAAAAAGTATCCTATCTCCCAGTCTATTAAGGCTAGGAGCCTAACTTCTGAGAAGCAAACACAGATGGCCTAATTATATTGACTCTCCTCCTCCCTAACGTCCTCCAATAATTTTCCACTAAGTCATGTCAGCATATAAAAACTCTCTTTTGTTTCAGTAGAGTTGAGTTCACTCTCTCTCCACTACAGCAACAATCTCGAATAAAGTCTTCCGTGCCTGTTCAACTTGTCTAGTACAATTTTTCTTTGATAGTTTGTTGGTTCGTTTATTTGGATATTTTATTTAAAGTAACATTTCACTGATGTCAGGAGTAATCAAATCTCAATATAATGAACTGAAAGGATGTATCTTCACAGTTATTCACTGAATTTTGGATGTATGCCTTTTTTTTTTTAAATAAAAATTATAAAATATGTCACCCGGATCAGATTTTTTTTAAAAAGGGACACAAGTTATGATATTCTCTTTGCTCGAAATTTTTTTAATGATTCAAATGAAAATATTTGTATTGTGTAACACATCCTCATATAATCTGATAGAGAATAAAGCTTCTTTGGAAAGTATCTTTAATAAGAAAAGCTCTAAAATTTGAAGACTACTTATATAATACCACTTATTTTCAAGTAAGAATATTTGGTTTGGAGAACAAAGAAAATGTATTCCTTTTAGTGCAAAGAGGCCAAATGCGCACAGGAAAAGAATAGAGACTCTCACACTTATTCTGTTGTTGTAAATTGATTTCTTATGTGTCACCTATCATTAGGGGGAAAAAAACGCATACAGTTTTATTTTAGTCAGAGTCCATTCAGAAATACAGCCTGTCAAAAATGATAAATGCTTAGAGAGATGGAAAACTAAAGAGCAATTAAGGATAATTGACACCTCATTGTCTTTGAAAGGCATCTTTTCTGAAGAGTTAAGGAGCACAATACCTTGAAATTTTTACTTGGCAAAAAGCCAAGACCTACACAGGAAATATATAACACTTGGCTAAATTTCTAAATATTGCTAATTATGTTGAATAATTACAAGAGGGAGAGAACAGTTGGATTTACATTACTAGAACCTGAAGTAGAGAGAGTCAATTTAAAGAACAGCCTGAAAAAGTTTTACACAGCAATTTGCGGCAGAGAAGTCAACATATTCAATTTAGGTCACTTATATTGACTTGTTCTACTCTAGATTTTTGCCATATTTAGCATAATTGTTTACATATGTTTCATAGATGCTATTACCTGTATATAAAGGAATAATTCTCTCGCATTAGTCCCTTAAATAAGCATTAAAAAATGAAAGAAAACTAGTGGGAAATTAAGCTTTCATAAACATAAATGATGGAATAATATCATCAATTAGTTTCAACATTTGAGTAAAGCACTCATTGGCATGATTTATGGGTTTTAAAAATGCTCAATGACCAAACACAGCTTCCTCCACAGACTACCATCTTGCTGTTCTTGCCCATTCCGGACTATTATACCCATCACTAGAATAAAGCTCCAAGTTAGAGAACAAATGAAAGTCATTATTTATAAACACTAGTGTCAAAATCACATTTGTTGCTTAATAATGATGCAAATATTAGCCTCTGCTAAGAGCATTGATTAATTCATCAAGTAAAATTGTCATTGTCTTGGAAGAAATAGAAGGAATGCTTGAGTATATATATATATTAAATAAAAGATTTTATAATGGGGATGGGGAGGTTGGGGAGCAATGACAGACTCATTGAGAGCCTAGTTACAACAGTCCCTGTCATTGATACATTTCTGAGAATGTCAGCCAGATAACAAAGGTTGGGGGAAAATCTTTTAATATGTGGAGAAAGAAGAGAGGTTAACATTAGGAGGAATTGGCTTATGAAGCAAAATCAAATTCAGACTAAGAACACTATCCTTACTTCTTGTATTTTTAACCCAGGCATTTCTTTTACTTGATGCCACTTTATTGTTAATTCTCTCCTCATTTATTTTGATCATCTCTCTTTTTCTGATTTGAAAAAGAACTAGAGGGAAATAGAAATTATGCAGGAAAATTTCTTGTTACAGAGAATTAAAAGTACTTAAGATAATCAGAAACCTTTTAAACCCAACACTGTTAGGATATTGAACCAATGCTATTTGTTTCCACAATTTTGTATAAAATTTAATTTTAAAATTCATTCCAACTCATAACTGTAAATATGGATAATGTAATACCTGCTAGATAAGTCAGATATGTTCACTAATTCACAGATCCTTATTACTTGGTTTCATATATTTTCTCTCCCTTCTACACACATTCTTTATTTTCTTGAGTTACACTTTAAGATGATAAAAATGGAAAAATAAGAAAAATGTCATCTATCATGGCAGATATCTCAAACCAGTACTCTGGACCAATGGATAAAAGACAGCCCATAGGGCAGTGAAGGAATGAATAACACCATTCCAAGTTGGAAAATTTTCAAGAAATCGGAGAAATAAAAGGTTTAGTAGGGAATTTAAAAACACTATAATATACATCTATTAGATTATTCTCCATTATGCTTAGTAATACTGATAAAATGATTAGTTTTGAAGAAATTATAAAAGGAAAATTAAGATAACTTAGAGCAGGTAGTCAACTAAACCAATCTGCCTTTGTAGAAAATCTTCAGCAGTTACTTCATCCAATTACTGAAAAACTGATGGATATTATCTCAAAACTTTTAGTTAACTAATGTAGCAAGAAGAGATCTGAGATTAGGATTGGCTGACTTCAAGGAGTGATTTAAGTGACAGTAAGAAAAAATGAATTTAATATTAAAGTTTATATCTCTGGCAGCATCTGAAAACAGCACCTGTGTATGTGGATTTAAAAAGTCACTGAAGAAAAAGATTAAAAAATTACCTCTCTTTACATCTAGATCTAGATCTAGATATACCTATATAGACCTAGATCTACCTAAAGAGAAAGAATTTCTTAATTTCTACATATAGAGAGATGTTTAGCACACATATGTCACAGGGGATGAAGAGAATGTCTAACGTTAGGTAATATTCAGAGTGTGGTGGTTTTTCATCAAAATCTTTTTAAAGGTTCTTGTAACAAATTTATTATCAAAGTGTCAAAGGTAAAATATTTTTAAAAAGACTTTTATAATATCAAAATAAAATTTTTATAATATTTTAAAGAAAAGGACCTTTGACATTCCTTAAAGGGATGGAGACTCAACTTTATGTGCAATGGATAGGTCTATCACCATGCCTACTTCCACCTTTATCATTCTTTTCTATAGGAATCTACTTAGTCCACAACCGCCACCTGAGAAAGTACTTCCCACCTTCAAAAATTATAGGGTTCATTGACTTTGGGTGTGACTTGAGTATCATGTTTTTTATAACCTCCTAATGTAATTTTAATGTGCAGATAGGTTGAAGACACCTAGAGTAGAGAACAGGGATTGTAGTTGGTGGCAGCAAGAGAGGTAGAAGTACTTGTGGAAAATGGTTATTTGGCAATGTATTTATTATATTTTTTCATCTTCAATTTCTCTGAGGTCTAGTTGGAATTTTTTTATTGAAAGTTTTATATCTTTGTAAACCCCCCTTATGTGAGATAATCAATGTAAATCTGTGCTCCAACTTCATAAATGACAGAGACTCTTTTAAGTATCTAATATATATTACTTTATGCATTCTGCATGAATCATCTCATTTAATTAAAAAAAAAAAAAAACCTGAGGTACAAACAATGTTTTTATCTTTATTTGAAAGAATAGAAAAAAGGCAAGGAGAGATAAAGTACTTTATCCAAATTTATAGAGAGAGTAAAGATGAAGTGGTGAAGTCAGGGTTCAAATCCATGTACTTTGGCTTAAAATCTTATGTAACTGAGCTATATTGATTTTCGAAGCAATTTATTTTAATTAATAGAAAGATTATGCGAAAATATGAAAACTGATCACCTCAAAATAGACATCTGTTATAAATTGGTAAAATATTTGTAGATTTAAATGCATTTCTTACTCTCAATTTTTCACTATTTCCACTGTCTCCCATTAATTATTTGCTACTGAGACCAAAATAAAAAGGAAAATACTGATCAATAAACTATCCTAGTTAAATTATTGGTATTTATCTAATTCTTACCATATACCAGATGCTGTTTTAGTTTCCTATCACTATTGTTGCATATGATCATGAACTTAGTGGCTTAAAACAATGCAAATTTATTGTCTTACAGTTCTAGAGGTCAGAAGTCCAAAATGGGTCTTTTGGGGCTAAAGTCAAAATGTTAAAAGAGCTCTTTGCCTTCCAGAGCTGTTTCTTGACTTTTCCAGCTGCTAGGGCTGCCTGCATTGCTTGGCTCATGGAAAAATTATTCCAGCCTCTGTCTCACATTTTCTTTGACTCCGACATGCCTAGAAAGACCTTTCTTATTATATCTGGCCCATTGTCATAATTCAGGATACTCTTCCTTCACTTAATTATATATGCCAAATACATTTGCCATATAAGGTGACATATTCACAGGTTTTGGAAATTAAGTTGTGGACATCTTTGTGGGGCCATTATTCTTCTTAGCACACTATATGAACATTGTGCCATTTAATTTTTGCAACCTATTTCAATAGGTGTTTGTATAATGATAGAGTTATGGTTTAGAGTACAAGTGATTTCCTCAGTCCCTAGTATAACATAATTCCAAACAAAGATCATACTTAGATTTTTGTACAATAATTCCCTTTTCCTGCCTCTATCATTTTATATTTAATGCCTACAACAGACTCAAAATTTACCACGTTTTTATAAAAGACAGTTAAATAATGAATTGTTATCATTACATTCATTGAGCTTCTACTACCAAAAAGAAATCTAGTATTATCCTACACAATTTGTGATTTTAAAAGCTTGTTTCTATCTAGCAAATTTAGATTATACTAATATTGAATAAATGATTAAAAATGACTCTATCATAGTATTTTTTAAAGATGTTGCCCTTTTAGGGACTTAAGAGTATAATGCATAATTTAATGTCATTGATTGATCATACAATAGCAATAGATCAAATTTATAATTGGTTAGATAGCAGATATTTCACAAATTCTCAATTACTCATTAACTTAAATGGATAATTTAAATTTAAATTCTTTAAATCCGTTAACCTTATAGGGAATATAGTCGATAATATTGTAATAACTATGTATAGTGCCAGATGGATACTAGACTAATGGTGATCACTTCATAAGGTATATAAATGTCTAATCACTGTGTTGTACACCTTCAACTAATAAAATATTGTAAGTCAGCTATCATTTTAAGATAAATTAAAAATAAATTAAAAATTTAAAATAAAAAATAAAATTTAATCACTCTTCTCTAACTTAAAAAAAAAATCCCCAAGCAATTTAGGTAAATTCTAAAATATTTTTGATATATAAGATTCATTTCCAACAGTTTTTGATTAGATGTTTTATAGGAGAAAATTAAAAAATAATAAATTATATTTATTTTATAATAGCAGGTATAAGGAGATGTTTACTAAACTACGGATAGAAGAAATATGTTACCGATTTCAGTTATTTTATAATATATTGAATTATGCAATATTATCAATATTAAACTTCACAGTGAAGAGTAATATCTATTTATGCTATTTTTTATAATTAACATATTGTTGAACTCCATAAATATTAAGTAAAATTTTTGAAATGTATTTTAATATGAAGATTTATTCATTGTGCTCAGAGTTTGCTTATTAAGCATGATTAAATGTGGCCCATATTAAAGATTCTTCATTATATGACATTTTTTTCCATGAGACATCTTATTTTTTCCAACTATTTTAATTAAAGTCCCAGTAGGAAATAAAGTTGTTCCTTCATGTCAAAGATGAATACAATTATCCCAAAGCATTTGTCATTCTAGATTATTTTAAATAGAAAAAATATATTAGTAAGCGCTCTAGAGACTAGATGAACATTGAGTATCTTGACCATTAATAACAAGCATAATGATTTGGTAAGAAACATTAACTTTGGGCATACGTGCAAAAAGTGATATGCATTCCTGAGGAAAAAACAAGTAAAACAATAGATATTTTACAATACCAATTATAGTGGCTTGCACAAAGTATAAATTCCATAAATATTCATTAAATAGTTGAATAAATTAATAAACTATAAAAATATTAGAAAATATAAACTATGTGACTTTAAAACACTTAGCTGAAATATTATCCAATTTTCCGCTTTTAAGCCATATCTTTATTCAAAACGTTCAGTATATTTTCTAATATGATCATTCTCCTAGAGTTTGAAAAAAATCTAGATAAAAAAGCAGATTCAGAAATGTAATTTCTTACATGTCTCAGTCAGTTTGGGCTACTATAATAAAGTACCATAGACTTGGTAGTTTATAAGCTACGGAAATTTGTTCCTTATATTTCTGGGGCTAGATGTCCTAGATCAGGGTGTCAGCATGGCCAGGTTCTGGTGAGAGCCTCCTTCTGTGGTGTGGAGTGCTGTCTTCTGGTTGTATCTTCACATGGTAGAAAGAAAGTGACAGAGCTCTCTGAGATTCCTTTTATAAGCGTACTAATCCCATTCATAATTATTACTACTATCATTTCAGAGATAATCAAAATGTTGATTAATAATTACTGTCTTGCTTATAATTTCCATATTTATTTTAACCAAAAAAAAAGTAGAAAGATACCCAATATGACTAAATGAACAAGGAGAAATTTTATTATACATCATAAAAGATGTTTTCAATCTCTTGGTAATCAAAACGAGTTAAACATTATTTTTTACATGAAACTTTTATTAGTATTAACTAGTAATATCTAGTAAAAATGAAGCTATTATTTTCTCATTAAAAATAATGTTATCTCTACAAAATTTAGAGGGGACTATTCTGATTAAGAGAATGTTCCTTAGACTAACTTCTCACCAGAAGTGGCATCTGAGACAAGGACTTGAATGTAGGTAGTTTATTTTAGAAAGTGATCCTAAGAAACAATAGTGAGAGACTTGGAAACATCAGGAGAAGCTGAGAAGCCAATATAAACTTATGCTGTTGGACTGCTTATTTAGGTGTATAGCTGCCCCTAAATTCTGTTGGCTACCCTCAGAGACCCTTGTGGAGTCATTGCAGACTTATGTCCTTGGAACAAGGAAAGTTAATAATATATACACAGACTCTTTTCACTGATGAAGGATTGTCTTAGGATTTGTTAACCCTTGCAATTTCAGGTTTGTGCCCTAATCAGAATGACTGAATTTATTCCTGTAGGTGTCCCATGTTCCCAGAGAAGCCCTGGAGGAGAAAGCAAGAGATGTATAGATCAGCCCAGGCGAAGTGGTACCAGGTTATACTTGAGGCAGTTGATTGCCGCAGAAACCATGATAACTGCAGTAAAGCGAAGGCAGAGCATGCGTGACAGGTCCACTATAGAAAGTAAATTTTTTTCTAGGCTACAATAAGCTTTTTTCTCTTCTTACAGTCAAAAAAAAAAAAAAAAAAAAAAAAGACCAAACTTCATATATAATGTGATTAATCTAATTTAAAATTTTTTTAATTAATTATTTTCACAGGATTATATGCACAAATATATATGAACTGAATTTTATTCTTTCATTTGAGTTTCAAAAATTTGTTAGGCATGATCCATTTTTGATTGTTGGCTGGTTGTATTTTTACCAGATTAATCATCCAATGGAATTTGAAGTTTCCTCAGATATAAGAATACAACTATCATGCTGATTTTTGTATTTGCAAATATTATGAAAATCTACCTTCAACTGTCATTCATATATACCTCTTTATAGGTAGGATAGACTTATGCCTGTTTGTGGTTTCCATGAAATAGGATTCATGTAGCTAAAATTGTGAATGAGATGGAATTTCTTTTATGTCCTATCCCTCCAATAGAAAATGACAAAGTACATCCCCAAACTGAAACATTCCCCAATTTTCCAATTTCCGGCTTTTAGTTAATTTTTGCTCAGTGTTTCTTTGTGTATCAAAACCCGTCGAAGACTAAAATGTTTCCTTCTGACTACTCAGTATTAGCAAACTCTGTTTCTACTCTTCCCAGAGGATCCTAACAGGGCCAACAATTTAGCAATTCATTCACCCTCAAAGATAGACAGTATACAATTCTTCATGTAAACCTCACCAATGTTTCATGACTAGGTAGATCACTGATACTATTTGTGACTTGGTGTGGTATGTTTTTCCCTGCAAGAGCCTCCTGTCTCTACTTCTTCCTACCTACTAATAGCTTTAATTCTGATTGTATTTAACCTATTCGTATTCAGACCAGTGCTGATTGATTTCCTTATTTTACGTGACTAGCAAACACAAAAGTAAGATCTATAACTGCCTTAAATAGAAGGAGATGTGACAGTTTAAACAAAGAAACCAGCAGTTATAACATACTTGGTATACCTGCTTGTCAGTAAAGATAAGCTCCAGCTACAAGCTCAGCACACTATCAATATCCTCAGGGACTTTCTATTTATTTTTTGTTTATTTGTTACTACAATAGTCATCCTAGAACCAGCTTTGTGCCTCAACAATGAGGCAAAGAAAGAAAATCAGAGCTGCTCCTATGTTAATGTAACAGAGTATGCATCAACAGTCATATTATCGGGTGACGATAGCCAGTTTCTTTGTTTTTCTCAATTGTATAAATTTCACAGAGGTAGGACAATATATTTGTCTAGATCATAGGCCACTTTGGTTCAAACAGCCCTTTCACCTTCTGGCTGTATGACCATACACATATTGCTGTGAAATTGTTCTTTAGATTTTCATCTGTAAAATCTGGATAAAATGATTACTTATGTATGGAATTCTGATAAGGAGAAATAAATGAGTTAATGCATGAAATATTCTTATAAAAGGGTCACACAAATATGAAGTGCAATGTAAGCAATGCAATGTAATTATTATATGGAACTTAAAGGCTCCCTTTTGAATGCACCCTCCTCCCCAAAATGCATTTATTCAATGATCGCCCTGAGCACAGAATGAAAATCAAATTCATGTCTAACGTTAGACAGAAAGAATAGTAACTGTGAGTCATAGTTGGCATTAAGAAAAGAGTAAAAGTTAGACAAAACATCCAAAAGTGAGGTATGGGGGGAATGATACATCACTGCCATTTTCCTGTGATACTCACCTCTCAAAAGTCCCTTTTAATGAAACATCAGGCCCATTGTCATGGTTCGGAGTCACTTAGCTGAAGAAAAAGATAAGTGCCATATTATGCACTTATGAAAGATGAAAGGGAGGGAGGGAGGGATGAAAAGAGAGAGAGAGAAAGAAAGATGAAGACAGAAAAAGAAAAATACAGAGAGAAACTATTATCTTTTGCCTTACTTTTATTTATATTTTCTTCTAATTTATATTTACTTTTAATTCTGTAAGCTTCCTGTATTTTAGCAACATGGAGGCAAGGGTTTCTTCTAATTTTTCCTTTCTTGCTTCATATTATCAGATCTTAAATTTTTTTAACTTTCTAACACCAATAATTTCACTTATGTTCATTAGTAAATCAAGATTAATTTGCACTGAAATACTTGAAAGAATAAATTATTAATAATCAAAATAAAGAATTTTTCAGTGAAATTTTGCATTTTAGAGGCAGTTTCCTTTGTCCCTTCTCAAAGTAAAAGATCTTGCAAAACAGATGTTCCAAACTGAAGAGCAGTTCAGAAGCACTAAGAGAAATTTTTAATAGAGAGAGCTTTTCACTGGATAACTATCAATTATAACTCATGGTCAATTGCCAGTTCAGGTTAACCACAACTCTATTGGAAAATATTATTTTTTGTTCCATAAATCCATAAAGAGGTGGCATGTGCTTGTCTAAGCATTAACTCTCTTGTTGAGATTGAAAAGTGGAAGGATGAAGAATCCATTGTGTTAGCGTGAAAGATGACATTCTGATTCAATCAAAATGGCACACACACACACACACCACACACACACACACTACTTTAACCCTTCCTCTTTCTATATTTTATCTAAATATTATTGATGACCACAAAATTTTATAGTAAAATATATAGTTTTAAATTTAATACTATACTAACATTTATAGCTTTGAAAAGATACTGAAAATAATATTTTGGGGGCTCTCACTTTAAGCTTGTTGAATTTTAGCGGCATGAAGACAAAGGTTTTAATTTTGTCTCTTGTGCTTTTTTTGGTTCAGAGGACTATAAGTGTGGTCTTTCCCACCAGAGAGAATTCTGTAGTGGCAACACTATGTTGTAATGCTCAATCACTTTACTGTTAATTTCTCCTCCCACATAGTCTTATTATTACCTGTTGCAATTAATTTAGATCATAAAATTCTCTTTATTTTTATGCATGGAAATTACTAACTTTACGTGTGATTATTTTGTTTTATTTTTTAAACAAATTATTGTTTTACTATAATTATTACTGGCAAAAGGTATTTCTAAATAAAATAAAATTTGGTAAATTTAAAATTTACTAATTGACTAATAAGTTTGGATGCTAAAAATTAGTATAGGTATGAGTGACTGTGTTCAGTCAAGATTACAGATTAGATTCTCTAAAGATAGATGCTTCGAAAGCACGTATTATATTTAAAAACATCAAAACAAATTATGAAAGATGCAAAAGTCAAATACCTAAATAAATGCTTTGAAATAAATAAGCTTAATGGTGGCATTTTATAAATATATGTAGTGATGATTCCTAACTCTAGTTCTAACCTTTTGCTAACTTTTCCTAGAATCCTGTTGAGAGGAAAATGTAAAGAATATGTCAAGTTTGTTCTAAAAATAAAAATAAGTCATAAAAATGGTCCTTTTATGACTCTGTATGTTGGTTGCACAAAAAATGTTTTGTTAAATGATTATGAACTAAAAAGAAATCCTTTAATACGCTTTTACATCTAACTCAATAGCTTATAACTCAGTATTATACTGTATTTATTATCTTTAAGAAGCAGTTTTACTTATTTAATTCAGTGACTCGGGAATTATTTCTATTGAGCATTCCTATATCAATGAACAAACTTAGTTTACTGCCTCCACTTCAAATTTAGTGAAACATGTTCATAGTATTTGCTAAATTATCATTCAAATCTTCCCAAGTAGTTTATAATACTCCTTTATTTTATGAACCATGTTCTTATATAGTTGATCTATACTGGAATTTATGTCATATGTAACTTCTCTAGAACCACAATATTTTATGTGTTATACCTATGTATTATGTCACAAAATAATTGATGGCAAATCTTTTTATCATATTTTAAACTTTGTTTCAATATTGATGATGACCTGTAAGATCTCCATCCACTGACTGACTCACTGGCATCACCCTGCTTCTCAACTCTACCCTTTCTTTTCTTAGTATCTTGTTACAGTGATGAGGAACTCAGCATCGTTTGATGTATATGAGCCTTATGATGGATATTCCCATTAAAAGGTTATCATCTATTTTGAAATTATAATAGTATACCCTTAATTTCAATATGATAATTCACAGAACATGCCACTATCCCCCTTGACACAGTCCATTTGAAATCTTTGTTGAAAACATGATACCTGATTTTTCTATGAAAGAGTGTGTGTGAAATCGCTTCGAATTATAATATTCTCTCTTACCACTAATGCCTACTTTTCTTATATCTGAAGTTAGAGATGCTGAAAGTCTTTCTTCAAATGACTGCAGCTGTATATAATCTTCTGGAAACAATGTCCAGACATTTAATAGCCTCTGAGACTATACCAATGTAAATGAAAATTACCATTGCTACATACTATTCTCTTTTCACATACCTTTTCCTACTAAGCGCTCAGTACTCTCATCCATTCTTTAGGTTAAGGCTGATTTTCACTTCATTAGGTTATCTCCTACTCTATCTCTGCTCTATCTGCCACTCTAATATCTCTGATTTCTCTCCTCAAACATATATAAGACTCATTCTCTTAGGATACTGAAAATTCATTTACACCAAATGAATGGTTGATAATGTTCTAACATATTGTTCTTAGAAGGAAGCATTTACTATTTAATCAAAGACTTCTAGAGTGAGTGTTATTAACTCAAAGTATGGAATGGCAGGGATAGGACTGAGGATACGGGGGCTAGCTGGCTTACTCTGCCTCTGTATGAAGACTGCACCGAATCAGAGACTCTTGTATCCAGAGATTGAACAACTAGAACCTAAACTGTCTCATTTTGAAAAATAGGAGAAAGGAGAAGCAAATCCTAATGAGTATTCAGTAGATCAGAATATTAGAACTGAGAAGTATTAGGGCATTTAGATTCAGGCAGATCTCAGCAAACAAAGTAGACAGAGGTTTAATAACGGGCGAAATAAGCATAGATTGGATATAATTGGAACTTTCCTCTTATTAGTTATCCCTACTTTCCTTATTTTTCTAGCACTTATACAAATGCCTTTTTAAAATCTGGGACACATATTCTTAAGCCGAATGTCAACAGAGGAAGTGTTAAGAGGTACAGGTGTCATCATGAAAATGTTCCTAGCACCTCATGCCCTGGGCTATTTGTGGTACAAAATACAGGTAGTTGTGTTAGAGAATAACTTGCATATGATTCATGCTCTGAGTTCTTGTTCACATTTCAATTCTAAACTAAGAGCTATACTTGAGGCATTTTGTAAAAGCAGAGTTTTATGTTATTTTCCCAGTAGTTTAACATTATAATTTTCATTTCTTCATTGATTAGTATCTAAAAAAATCAAATATATGTACAGTAGCTTGCAAAATGTTGTTTTGTGTTTTTCTCTTCTAAAATCCTGTAAATCATATTTATGTTAACTGGCAATTGCCTAGAAAAAAATAATATACTATAGAGTTAACAATATCTATTTTACAAACATTCTGTTTTGCATACTTGGTAAAGAAGACTCAAAGATTACTTAAAATAATGAGAGCTCCAGATTATATTTTAAATTGTGCTTTGATAAAATCTCTTGTCTATTTGTCTGAAAAAAAAAATGTAGCTGTGGGAGAATATTAGCCATTAGGAGACTCTAGACGTCCACAGGAAACAATTTTGCAAGGAAGGAAATAGTGCTCATCATTGGATTAACAGTCAGTAAATTGATCAATCTGAGAAATATATATCCTCTTACTATTAAAACTATTAAAGTGTTTTGAAATACATGTGGGAAGATAAGCTTCAGTAAGCCACCGTAAATTATCAGACATGAAAAATATTTTTGTTTAAAAAAAGTTGCATTTAGAGATAATTTTTTGTTTCTTTCTGAATTCATTTATCTTATCCTAAATTTAACTTTTAAATTATATATGTAATACATAAGCTTGCAGACTATAGGTATTTACATTTTTTTCCCAGGCTATTTGTGGCAACAGAAAATATCAGTGACTTTTTGGGCCATGGAACCAAGGTAGATAGCATGTATAGGGCATGATTAGAGATGACCTTTTCTACAATTTGGGCTAAAGAAATAGGGAAATTATTTGACAAAATAAGTACATATATCTTCCTCCTTCATTTCAAGATACAAGGCACAAGTAAGAAAGAATCTCTCAGCCATCTTTTGCACCCAGTCAGCAAGTAAAATGGTTTTGCTTGTGTGTTTGCTTCTTTGATTGTTTCCTCTGTTTCTTTGATAAAGTTTTCTTTTCTTCTGCATTTCAGATCTTTACAATTAGGAGTTTGTTATTTTCATCAGGATAACTAACACAACACCATGTATGTATTGATATGAATTATAAGAAAGTTTATTAGTATGACATTTTATATCTATTTTGATGACAAATTAAAAATAGAAATCTCTTTTGACACGTATTTTACTAAGATTAATTTTATGATCTTAGTCTGTGTGATGGCTCCCAGAATTTTAAGCAAGGTTGTGTATAAATGCTGTAATGGGTAGAGAAACTTATAATTTGTCTTTTAAACAGGGACATTTCAGTAATGAAAAGGGCATAAAAATAATTACCATGTGCCAACTGATCTATAAAAGACATAAACCCAGACTGCCTTTGGAATAATCAAGAATAGTAATAGACCACTATGTAGTAAGATTTAGAGAACTTTCCCAGATTTTCTCATTCATAACAAATTTCTTTCCTTATATTATACTTCTTTCAAGATATTGAATTAACAACAACATAGTCATTCCACATGGCTGAAAAATAAAGGTGGAATTATTTTATTTAAGCATTCAAAATTATGATGACTAAACATCATTAGCTTATAAGTAGTCTACCTTACATTCATTAATATATTTTCTTGGATTAACATATCAGATTGGAGAAATGACACTTTGGAAAGCACAAAAAGTCTGTTTTCAAAGACAAGTATAAAATATAGGGTAGCTCCAGGGCATAGATAGATAGAACACAAATTATTCCAAAGTGATTGTGGAGGCTAGTCCTACTGCCCAGACTCCTGAGTTGGTTCCAGAAGTTGGAAGTTCTTGAAAGAGAATGTGTAATTTAGGTAAAGAGACAGGCATCACAAAAAAAGATACAAAAATATCCATCCATTATCTTACAAGTTGATTTCAGGGATATCATAGGCTTACTTCAGAAATACAAGATGTTAAGAATTTTAGAGTTGAGAAGAATATTAGAGATAACTTACTTAAGATTGCTAATTTTGCAGATAAAGTTACTGAAACTACAGAAAGTGAGAAATTTGGCCAAAGTTAAACCATTTTAAGAAATTTTATTTTTATTTTCTTAGATGAAAAGTATAGATAAAGAAAAAAATTTTAAATTATTCTTCATTCGATTATGAGATTATAGGAGCATAATAGAAGTGAGAACAAATATGAATAAGAAAAAGTATTCCTAAAGGCTTTAGCTTAATGGAAATTTGCAGATTTAGAAGAATTAGACACCCATTGATTACTCGTCATTTGAATTGTTAGGATAAGAATTAACTACCTTTATTATTTTTAACATTTGGATATTTGGCAGTAGCAGATTTTAGTACCTAAAATATCTTAGAAATTTAGTAGGATTACTTTACAGCCTTGACCTTTCAGTAGGATTGGTTGGCAACTCTTTCTGTCCCCACAGGTTACTGAGACCATAAAAAGAGAAGGAATTGAATAACTAGTGAATTAGATGCATTATATAAAAAGGCCAAAGAGGAAGTCTATGGTTCCATATTTCAAGGAAAGTATCAGATATTAAAATATCTGGATGACAAGATATGTACTACATGGGAAGGTAGGGAAATGTTTTTAATTTTTGCTAATAACAATAAATTTGCTAAACTCAAAATTCAACCTCAAAATAGTGTTCTAGATTCCAATAATCTAGGATTAGAAACAAACAAGGGTATATGTTATTCAGGGAATTGCTGTAATGTTCCTATCCCTTAGGACGCTCAGTAGACAGCTCTGATGAATGCTGCTGCCCTGTAAAGATCGTTCAGTACCAGTAACAAAAGCTAACTTGAGGTGACATAAGGCAGGAGGGACTGTATTGGGAACACACATGTTAACTCTGATTTATTCTGATTAAAGGCAGTAATTTTTGTTCCCACCTTCTCACATGGAAGACAAAAAAAAAAAATACCTATTGCAGAAAACATCTGCCTCCTCATCAATATCCTTGGCTGACTTTATGTCAGAGTAAAAGGATATGTCAGAATTTCAACATTCTTGCTTATATGGACATATTTAGCTAATTTCTTCATAGAAAAAGCCATATACACATAGCTTAGGTATTCGAGTCTTATTTGTAAAAAAAAAATATTTACAAAACAGTACAAAACAAAATAGAAGAAATATCATTACAATATTTAATGATGAAATTGATAAAGCTTTGTATGTAACAAAATTTGTTCATTCTTTATGTGTTGAGAACAATAAGAAACTACTAATCAAATATTTCAAAATGAACATTCTCTTTTAGATCATATATTCTGGCTGAGAGGAGAATTATTACAGTGACTGTACTATACATGTATAAATGTATTTGAAAAATACTCTCCAGTGGAAAACAATAAGTTGCTATGAAGGCAAAAATTAAATCACAATTTATGCAACAGTTATTTAATGAAATCCATATATTGACACTCCACTTTTGAGTGTCAGCTATCAAAAAATTAGGATGTTATCTTAATTTCAATGGTAAAGCATTAGATATTTTAAATGTTAACAAATATAATGTAAAACTTTATGAATATATAATTGTATATGAATTCTATATATATGTATAAACATTCATGAAATGACAGATCTAGTACATTCATTGCCCTAGGGTGTACATTAGTATCAAATATATTCTAAAGGATGCTGGCTTTATGGACATTTAGGTTAAATATCAAATTTGAAAGATCTTATATGATGAATTATATATGTTATCTATGATTACATTAATTATGATTGCATTAATTATTGATGCAATTATAATATAAGGTGGCCTAGAAATTAACTTTATAAGATATATTATGAACAAAAAGAGTAATGTGAACAGTTATTCCTAAACCTAAGAAAATAACATAGAATATTTTATAAATTCTATTTTCAGGAGAGAAATAGTAAGCTTAGCTATTTGAAAATGCTTGTTTTCATCATGAGGAAAGTAGATTGGGAAATTATGAGAAATGGAATGTATTATAAGTTAATGATTATGATATGATCCAGCAAAATCAAGAAAGAATATTGATTTAAAAAAAATGTGAAAAAAAAGCAGATCAATCATATACCAACCCCCCTCACACACAAACACACACACATATAAAATATATCAAAAACAGTGCAAGTGCTAGATGCAAAGATGAGTAAAATATGAGCCTGCCCTTCTACTCACAAGGCAAATAACTTTTATATGTACATGCACCACTTAATATTATGATGCTTTAATGCTCTTGGAATATGGTTTCAAATACAATTTAAAAACCATGTTTTTATTTTGCTTGTTTTGTGTATGTTTGACATATATACACGTATATATATGTACACACACACTTAAGACTGTCAGTGAATTGAAATTCTTCACTGATAAGTAAGTGTATTGTTAACTTCTCAAAAGAAGTAACTGTTTTTGTTTCTGTATGTCCAAGTTTCTAACACAGCTAACAGCACATGTCACACAGAAGAACATTGGTTGTTTTGGGGGGATTAATTAATTTATCAATTAATAGATTTGCAAGTAATAAAATCATGACAGAAAACCTAAATTCTAAATGAATTTTTTCTGTTGAGCATTAAAACTGAGTTTTTTCATTCTTTACTCTGAGACACATATTCTTTAAAAAATATTAAATTTAATTTTAGTTTTAAAAACATTAAATATGACTTAATAATTTTAATTAAAGCAACATCTGCTTTTCTCACTATACACATTTGAATGAAGTTGCATTTAAATACATTTTCACGTTCTAACAGAATGTCTTTAATTTGTAGATTTCAAATGCAAAAATATAAAAGACTTCACATCTAGAAAATAGGCCTTTGGAACCTAAACTCATTATCATTGAAGTGTGAAGTTTAATTGTATTACTTTTAATAATATATCTTCTATGTAGATATTACTCAATGCCTGCAAATTCAGGAAGTGGGAAATGGAGAAGTAATAATGCAGGAGAGATTTATGCTAAGAAGATTCTCAGTTGTCACGATTAAAAATTTTCCACCCATTATGTGAATCCTATTGATCATTGCAGGAAGCAGAAAAGTGTGCTGTTCATTGATTTTCTTTGGCTACTGAATGCATTAGGCCTGACACATTTGATGGGTAGGCAAGTTTTCAAAGGAAGCTCAGTTAAGCTAATCTTAGTTCAGAGGAATATTCACAATGGAATAAGAAACCTTGTAATTGCAAGAGCAAATAGAAGAGTCAGAGGACTATATTATGGGCCATATCAGCATAAAAATTAGACATGAGCCTTCCCAAGAGACTACAGTAAAACACATCAAGGCTTTGATGCTGTTTTTTTTATAAATGTAGCAATTACTGGATAAGTTAGGTTTTAGCTTTTCACCTTTCAGCCAAGATAGTTAATGCAAAGTAATTAGTTGTTCTGTCTTCTTAGCTAAGGGAGACTTTCAGAATTCCATCAAGTTCATAAAAATATAAATGAAGACATTAGATAATTGCATCCGACAACTGAGATTGACAGCAATGCTACTGCCTATAAATTCAATGTTTTTTTCTAATGATCTATTTGTGATTCTTCTTGTTATTATACTGGTTCTTTAAAATACAAATTCATCCATGAGTTGTGTCATGGACTATTAATGTAGAAAGAATAATAGCAAATGCAATTCATAAAGACTTTTCTATCCTGAGAATTAATTACTATTTAAAAAATAAAACTGGAAAGTGTGATCCTCTGTCTCTGTTGGAAGCTGTCTAGTTACTTATTAGTACAGTGTCAGAGTACAATGTTACCTCTCAGTAGTACAGGATGGTGTCAAAACGCTATGTATATTTTTCCAGTACATTAAGTACCAGAGCACTGTGTATACTTTAAGTGAGGATTAATTAAATTAGCATAAACCAAGTGGTCTTCCATGCCCACGAACAAATATTGTGTATTTGGCAATCACCTTTCTCATTTTTTTTCCACATCATTTAGCATACAAGTATACAATTCAAATTTATAAGAATAAATGAGGGGATATGGATTATTGATATCATATTCCATTTAATGACATCTAAAAAGGAAATCTCCCATCCCTAACATGACTTTCAATATATTTGGAGATTTGTGTTTCAATACAGAAAACTATTGTAAATTATCAATTATGTTTGGGATCTTTGGATTTTTAACAACTATTATGCTTTTTGATATGTTATCAAAATACTATAAGAATTAAGTATTTTATAATATTACAACAACTATATGTTGGTTTGCCAATTGGTCCTTGTACAAAGAGAGCAGGGAGAGATTGAAGAGACAGACCACTCCAGATTGGTAGGTGGCCAGTTTAATAAGCAAGGAACTTACATCCAAAGGTTGTCTTGGGTGCTACAAGATGAGCAAATCTCTGCATCCATCCATGAAACCTTAAAGGTTTATATAGAGGCCTTAATGGTATTCAGTCACATATAACATCCAAATGGTTTCAATAATGCATAACTCTCTCAAGGTTTTGTTCTTAACAATGGCTCCCACTGTGTAAACAGTGGGCAGAACTTACATTTTAAGTAGAAGGGTGTGGATGAGCTAGCCTCCAATTGCCTGAGTTGAGCTCACAGGTCAATCAGCTCTCACAGCCTCTCCATTACCTCCTCCAGTATACCACCCTCCATGACCTACTCTACGAATCTTATATGCAACCCATTTTCTGCAATGTGCTCTGAGCAGTCAGCAAGGGGTTTCATTGGCATGAAGATGGCTTGTTTGGTGGCTACTTGGCTACACTGGAGACAGATAACGTAGCATCAATGTAGGCACATGCAAGAGAAAATAAAGATTAAAATAATAATTCCCAAAATAAGTAACAGTTTTTTCTACCATATCCCCATGATCCAATCCATTGATTTATTAAATTCCTAGGTTGGGGGATGAATCACTCAAGGTGTTCACTTGTGTCCTCATGTGATTTAATAAAATGATACATTAGCAGACTCATCAAGTACGAACACACAACATTCTGTTTGGATAATGACACAAGTGCCCCCTTATGAGGCAGTAAAAATGCGCAAATCTATCTCATTTTGGAGAACAGCTTTTCTCATTAGAGATATTTTAGTGTTCAGTAAAAACAGGCTTTGCTGGCTATCATTGAAGGATTACTGGCGTCTCTGTGTGCTATGATACCCTCCAGGCCAATGAAGGAGCCAAAGATGATGTCCAAATGATTGTTCCAGTGGAAAACAGAATATGCCCATCTGCCTTGGGTAGAGAGAGATTGGCACCTTTAGGAACTTAACCTGGTTATGTGTATCATACATGTTGACAGGGGAAGGCAGCATCATCAGGTGTGAGGGGATGGGCTGAGGGAGGGATATGCCAAACCAGGACTCCCACCATCTCCCCTCAATCAGTGGTGTGTGTTCTATTTCTGATAATACACATTTCAACAGGTCTAGCTTTCAGCAGGACAATGAGATCCCAAAGGAGACAAAGTCCCCTTCACCCCGGGGTGCAAAGAGACATACCTATCCTGGTGGGACATCCCCTTACAAATTCCAGTAGATAATGCCTTTTCCAGGTGTGATGAGGCTTGATCCACACACAGTGAGATCAGTGAGGAAATGGCTATTTCTCATCATTTCCACACCTTTATAGTATTATCTTGCAGGGATCCCCAGTCTGGCAAATGGGGCAACAGGCCCTAGTGGTTGATCATTTATATATATTAAAGCCTGGGACCGTGCTGTAGTCCACTCAGGCAAGGTGATTTTACCTGTTAGTAATTTAACCTTCTGCTTTAGTATTCCAGTTTTTATTTCTATCAACCATGTTGATTGTGGGTTATAGGAAAGTGCAATGTCATGTTCTTTTGCCCAGTCTTGAATATCGTGACCTATAAGATGTGACTCCCCAATCACTGTCTATTTGATGAAGGTATTTGTACATGGTACTCAACTTCTCTATTTCTTTAATGATGGCAGCCTAGGTTTCGTGGTGACAGGGAAAAGCTTAGATTAGGCCAGATGCAGTATTCACAGAAACCAAGGCATATTTAGAACCCTCACTCAGAAAGAAGGGTCCAATATAATCAATTTGCCAATCTTCCACCAGCTGGGATCTCTGGTGAATGGCCCCAGACTCCTTTGGTAGTTGCCTTGGGCATTATTTAGAACAAACAGAATATGCTGTTACTACATTGACTAAGTTACTGTATTTCAAGGACAATCCGGCATTTTTGGCAATGCACCATCCCACTTGGGTACTATGGTGGCCTCTCTTTCTATGTTTCAATTTGCTGTATCTACTGGAGGATCAGTTGCTAGTGCTTGTACCTGAACTAGGGCATCAGCTTCCTGATTGCCAGGGAGTATCAATGCCTTATGAGCCAGAAGTGTAGAATAGTGAGGACTACCTCAGTTTCTTGCAGGTGAACTCAACTGTCTTTCCATATATCCTAATCCCACAAGGGCTTATTCGTGATCATCTAATCCTCGGTTTTCCACTGTCCAAGCCATAGGATTAATCCCTTTAGAACAGCCCAATTGTCAGTTCAAAGGGTTAATGGCCAGGGTTCATGAGTGTTCACCAGCCAAACCTCTGTGAGTTCAGCCCTCTGGCTGGTACAGTTCGTTCCTATTTTTGTGCAGTGGTGTCAGATTGGGCTGAATCTTGAATGCAGTTCATGTAGGTGTGTAGCCCCGATTCAACCCATCTGTGTATCAGTCATCAGTGGGAATTTCCCTCACTCCTTCTCTACTTGCCACAGGGACCACCACAGGAATAGGGGTGGGGTCATTTGGAGGCTCGATTTACTCTACTAGACCTAGTATCACTCACATTTCTAGAGTCATTGGGCTGGTGGCAGGGTGCTCCTCTGCTGGGAACAGGCATGCCACTTAGTCAAAGTGGGAGTTTGAGCCATGGCAGAGGTGGATGTATAGAACATATTTTTAACCCACCCTGTAATAGGAAGAGAAGTTCTTTCTATGATATGCTGTTCCTTTGTGAGAGGCTCTACCTGGAGGTGTGCTGTGCACACTTCAAGGAGCTGTTGTTCCATGGAGATATGTTAGGTTTCTGTCCCTTTCCAGATCTGAGACCTAAATCTTAGGAGTACCCTCTCCTTCTGTTATCTCTGCCACAGTGCCCAACCCATACATTCCGGAGTCACAGACACGTCTATCTCAAATGGTAGCCCTTCAGGAGATGTTCAGAGGTTTAATCTGCTTCACTAATATTTTTGTCTTTTCAAAGGTGACTTGCTGACCTGATCTCCCCATGTGCCCTTTCTTTACCAGATGATATAAGTGATGGAAGCACTGTGCCAGGTAGGGAATAAAAGTTCTCCAAAATCCCCAAATCCCTACTTCATTCACATTTTTAAGGACTTAGTAGGCTCCCGTCTTATCAATCAAACTTCTGGGACAACACAGTCTTACCCAATGAAATGATTCCAAAAATGTTGCAGTAGTGCCTTGGCCTTAGATTTTCTGTGGGTTCACTGCCCATTCTCTCCCTCACAGATGTTCCAGCTAAGTCTGTAGAGTATCCTGTAGCAGAGGCAAGTCTTCACATGTCAACATTATATCATCAATGTAATGGACCGTTTTACTATGTGAGGAAGGAGAGCAGGGGCTGATCTTTAGCTACCATCCCATGACATATTTTGCAGCTGTATTGGTAACTACAGGGAAATACTCGAAAGATCTATTTTTGCCCCTCCACGTGGAAGCAAATTGATCTTGTGACTCAGCACCTAGGGGCATGCTGACAAAAGTGCTTGCTAAGTCCAGTAAAGCATGATACACTTGTAAAACTGTGGTCAATGTATCTAAGATGGTGACAATGTTCGACACTGCTGCATGAATAAGAGGCACTACCTTGTTTGATTCTCGATAATCCAAGGTCATCTACCATGAGTCATCTGGCTTTTTTATTGGCCACACTGGGCTGTTGAAAGCACCATGGGAAGCACGTAAAATACCCAATTGGTGTAGTTCTTGAATAGTTCCTCCTATTTCCTTATGCCTCTCCCCGCCACCAGGCAATTTATATTGTTATGCAGTTACCACTCTTTGAGGAGGCAGTAGACTTATTGGTTCCCATTGGCATTACCCCTCAGCACTGCTCTGATTACTCTAACCTGGAGGTGGAATTCACCAGTTGAGGTTTGCAGAGTTTGATCTTGCAGGATACCAAAGTCTATTAGGTTCTCCAGTATTAGAGAGTTGAAAATCTCATATTCTCATGGGGGAAGAAGATCCAATTTACAGTGTCAAAGGGACCTTCCTGACCAGAGCTTCCTGCTCTCTGTAATCATTGATGGTGCTGAGGGGGCCACAAAACTTCCGAGGGTTGACACGTATTAGAGTACATTTGGCTCCGCTAACAACCAGATCCAACACCCTTTGTTTGTTTCCAGGGGACCAGTGAATAGTGAGCTCTATTGTCTCAATCTTGGCTTATACTAGGGGCATGAGAGGCACCCACCCCAAATGGAACTATAGCCCGAGGCTTCTACTGGATTAGGTAAGGCATTAGGGACACCAGTAGAAGCAAGCAGGACGAGTCTAAACTGTTGTTCAGATTTCAAGGCTTTCCACAAGCTGACCGAAATAGCTGGTTGCCCATTTATTTTTTTCAGGTGGGGTTCTGACAATATGGAAGTCAAACCATATTTGCATCTGGGTTACTTTTACTGGAATATTAATAGCCACTGGGATAGCATTTTGGTTTCTTGAGTTTCCTTTCTGTTTTGGGTTTTTCACTCAACCTCCCTGCATTCCCAGAATTTGTCAGTTTTCTTCTGATCAGCAATGGATTGCCCAACATCATAAATGTCTTGTCCCATGACTGGGCTTGGCATGGAGATCAGTGTCTTATACTGGGTTCTGGAAGTTGACTGCAGTATCTTGAATTTCACTTCTGCAATGAATGTGCCCCAATCAGGGCCTTCAGAGATGGGACATAGATCGTCTGTCTCCTTCCCAACTCCCTCAGAATTTGTTGCACCTCCTTCATAGATTTCCAAGATCTCATGTGCCCAGGGAGATCCCCTTCATTGGGCCAAGCCTCCCTGTAGGTTAGAATAATCCAATCGGTAAAGGGGTGTGTACCTTGAATCCCTCAAGTGTCATGAAAGCACTGCCAGAGGGCAGTGTGTGTGGTAACATTGCCCATTTTCTCTGTTTCTTGCCAGTCAGAGAAATTTCATGGATGCCATGTCCCTCTCCCCTCCCCCATTCCATAGCCACACTAATCATGCCTGGATACCCTCTCTGGCCTTTTGCTGGAACTTGGCAAGTTATCAATAAGTTCAATGAGAGTATATTCTCTCATCATGAACATCCCCTGAATGATGGACTACCCTACTGACTTGAGTTGTTGTTGCTGTGCTTTTGCTGTCCTTTGTATTGGAGATTGGAGGGCACATTTTCTCTGTTTCACTGTCAGTCATAACTTCTTTTTTCTCTCTCCTACTTTCCCAGGGATTCCACCTCTAGGCAACTCAATCAGGCTTTGTCATAAGCACTTAGATTTTAATCTGTCTTCCTAGCTTTGCAAAACGGCACATTAAGGTCTTCAATTCATTACCCTGCTCACTCTTTAAATTTCTTTAAAAAAAATATAGATATAAATGTATGAAGATAAATTTTATAAACTATTTTCAGAATTTTAGTATACTATGTGCTTTATTAATTTATTTATGCAAATAAATTCAAATCCAGATAAAATGGAACATCAACATACTAAATAGATAAAGTGGATAGCTTAACATCAATAAAAGTAAGATCAACTAAAACATGGCAATCAAACTGACAGTAGATTTCTCATCAGCAAATACACAGGTTGAGTTAAAAAAAAATCTAGCTTTATTATGTCTATGAGAGCATCCCTAAGACATGATGATATGAAGTGATTGTAAATAAATAGAAAAATATGCTGTGATAATCACAAAATATATAAGTAATAGTTTAAAACTCAGAATAAAAGATCTCTAACAAAACAAAACAAACCAAGAATATTGGGACGAGCAAGGAAAGATTGACAAAGAAGTCCTTTTAAGTCGAAGCCTTATCTCCCTAAAATTTATATATCCTCATAATACATAAATCCAAAATCTGGCATATTTTTAAGGAGAAATTTGAACGTATCTCTCTCAGAAAGAAATTAAACAAAAATGTAAAAATATTAGTATTAAAGAGGGAAATTCATAGCAATACAGATCTATCTCAAGAAATAAGAAAAAAGCTCAAATAAACAGTCTAATTTACACTTAAAAGAACTAGAAGAAGAATAGCAAATCAAGCCCAAAGTGAGTAGAAGGAAGGAAATAATAAAGATCAGAGCATAAATACAGAGCATAAATAAATGAAATAGAGTCTAGAAAAACAATACAAAAGATTAATACAAAAGATTATCTTTAAATGGATAAACAAAATTGATAAACCATTAACCTGACTCACTGAAGCAAAAAAGGACTCAAAAAAAGTAAAATCAGAAATGGAAGAGAAGTAACTACGGACTCCACAGGAATACAAAGGATCATAAAAAAATATTATGAGCAATTATATGCCAACAAATTGGACAAATTGGAACAAATGGATACATTCCTAGAAACATACAATCTCCCAAGACTGAGTCAAGAAGAAACAGAAAATCTTAACCAACCGATTACCACCAAGAAAATCAAATCAATTATCAACGCCGCCCCCCTCCCCGGACCAGATGGCTTCATAAGCAAATTTTACCAAACATTCAAAGAAGAATTAACACCTATTCTTCTCAAACTAGTCCAAAAAATTCAAGAAGAGGAAAATCTCCCTAACATCTTTCATGTTGCCACCTGCCATTACCTAGATTCCAAAACTAAACAAAAATATTATAAAAAAAGAAAACCATTGGACAATATCTCTTATGAACAATGATGCAAAAATCCTCAACAAAATATTAGCAAACCAAATTCAGCAATACATTAAAAATATCATACACCATGATCAAGTTAGATTTATTCCTGGTATGCAAGGTTGGTACAATATCCACAAATCAATTAATGTGATACACCACATTAACAAATTGAAAGATAAAAACCATATGATCACATCAATGGATGCAGGAAATGCATTCGTTAAATCCAGCATCCATTTATGATAAAAACTCTCAGCAAAGTGGGAATGGAGGAACATATCTCAACATAATAAAGGCCATATATGACAAACCTATAGCTAATATCATACTCATGGGGAAAGGCTAAAAGCATTTTCCTTAAGATCAGGAACAAGACAAGGATGCCCACGTTCACCACTCTTCTTCAACATTGTATTGGAAGTCTTAGCCACAGCAATAAGACAAGAAAGAGAAATAAAAGGCATGCAAATTGGAAAGGAAGAAGTAAAATTCTCATCATTTTCAGATGACATGATACTATATATAGAGAACCTTAAATATTCCACCAAAAAATAAATAAATAAATAAAATAAAACTGTTAGAACTGATCAATGAATTCAGTAATGTAGTAGGCTGCAAAATATTCATAGATCAGTTGCATTTTTATACATCAATGACGAACTTTCAGAAAGAGAAGTTAAGAAAAAAAAATCCTATTTATAATTGCATCAAAACAATAAAATACCTAGGAATCAAATTAATCAAGGAGGTAAAATACTTGTTCTTAGAAAATTATGTCATTGAAAAAATAAATTGAAGAAAATATAAATAAATGGAAGTATATACTATGCTCATGAGTAAGAAGAGTCAACATTGTAAAAATGATCATACTACCCCAAACAACCTATAGGTTCAATGCAATCCCTATCAAAATACCAATGGCATTTTTCAGAGAGCTAGAAGAAATAATCCTAAAATTTATATGGAACCATAAAAGGTCCCAAATAGCCACAGCAATCTTGAGAAAGAAGAACAAAGTTGGAGGTATCATCCTACCTATTATCAAACTATACTACAAGGCTATAGTAGTCAAAACAACATGGTACTGGCATAAAAACAGATACATTGATCAACTGAACAGAATAGAGAGCCCAGAAATAAATTTCATCTATACACTCATTTAATATATGACAAAGGAGGCAAGAATATACAATGGGGTAAAGACAGTCTCTTCAATAAATGGTGTTGGCAAAATAGTGTTAGACAGATATATGCAAAATAAATGAAACTAAACCACCTTCTTCTACCATATACAAGAATAGACAATCAAAATGGATTATAGACTTAAATGTAAGACCCCAAAACATAAAACTTATTGAAGAACACATAGGCAGTAATCTCTCTAATATTGCTACTAATAATTTCTTTTTGGATATATCTCATCAAGCAAGGGAAACAAAAGAAAAAATAAACAACTAAAAAAGGTTTTGTACAGAAAAGGAAACCATCAACAAAACGGAAAGACAACTTACTGAATGGGAGAAGATATTCGCTTATGATATATCTGATAATGGGTTAATAGCCAAAATATATAAAGAACTCATACAACTGAAAAACAAAAACAATTAAAAAAAACCCAAAATAATCCAATTAAAAAAATAGGCAGAAGACCTGAATAGATATATCTCCAAAGAGGAAATACGAATGGCCAATAGACATATGAAAAGATACTCAAGATCACTATTCATCAGAGGAATGCAAATTAAAACCACAATGAGAAATCACCTCATACCTGTCAGAATGGTTATAATTAATAAATCAAAGAACAAGTGTTGGCAAGGATGTGGAGAAAAGAGAACCCTCAAAAGAGAACTGTTGATGGGATTGCAAACTGGTACAGCTACTATGGAAAACAGTCTGGAGTTTCCTCAAAAAATTAAAAATGGATCTACCTTTTGACCCAGCAATTGTACTTCTGGGTATTTATCCAAAGAAAACCAAAACAATAATTCATAAAGATCTATGCACCCCAGTATTCGTGGTGGCACAATTTACAATAGCCAAGATATGAAAGCAACCTAAATGCCCATCAACAGATGATTAGATAAAGAAGTTATGGTTCATATATACAATGAACTATATTACTCAGCCACAAGAAAATGAAATCCTACTATTGCGATGGCATGGATAGACCTAGAGGTTATTATGCTGATCAAAATAGGTCAGACAGAGAAAGATAAATACCATGTGATTTCACTTTTATGTGAAATCTAAGGAACAAAAAGAACAAACTAATCGCAAACAGACTCACAAATATGGAGGACAATCTGGTGACAGCCGTGGGAGGGGGGCTGGGAGAAAGCAGTGAAAGGTTAAAGAAGTACAAATTAGTAGTTGATAGAGGGTCACAGGGATGGGGAGCATGGGATAGGGAATGCAGTCAGCCTTAATGTAATGGCTAGGTGTAGAGCCGGAGGGAAGATAGAGTAATCATGGAGATCATTTCAGAAACTATATAAATGTCTAACCAATGTACTGTATACTTGAAATTAACAATAAAATAAAATGCAAAAAAAATTAGTATTAGATCAATGCTAATATTTTATTCATTTTTATAAAATATCTTGCTATTCTCAGAATTTTCTAGATAATCCAGGACAGTTAAGTACTTAATGAGTGCTTAAGCAAAATCATCTTAACTTTCCTTCTATGAACAAAAAAATCGAATTAAAAAAATTAATGTTATGAAAGTATATATCTAAACCAAATATGAAAAAGCTGTATATCTAAAACAAAAGAAGAAAATCTCTGCTCAATAAGGAAGATATGTCAAAAGATTTTCACAGGTTAAATATGGTCTTAAATTTTTAAAAATAAGTTCATGTTTTTTTCTTTGAGGACACAATTTATTATGAAACCATCAACTAAAATTTTTTTGGTTGATCTGCCCCAGGAGGAAGAGACTTAGATTGAGTTTCCATGCAAGTAGTTTCTTTGAGAGGCAGTTATGGGAACTTCTGGTAGAGGGAGAGAGTGAGACAGGGATTAGAAGGGCCTATTGGTGCTTTCTGGGATTGAAGTTCCAGACCTTCGAGACAAAGTGGTGATCCTGGCTCTGAGATGTCTTCTGAGAGGCATGAAAGTTCATTCATTTTTTTCGAGTGCTATTCCTAGGCTGATAAATTCTAGCCTTTATGGACTGCCAAGTGTAAAGACAGAGAATTTTCTGGTTGGAGAAATCCTTATGCAAAGAGCTGTAGATGTTCATGGTAAGAGACTATGGTATGTAAAAGACCTGGGTATGCTGAGGTAATAAGCCAGGACACTGAGAGCACCTTCAACAGGTATATCTTTTTCCAAAACTTTATTTATATTTAGATAAATAATATTTTACTACTCAAAGCATTCACAACTTATTCAAAGAGTCAATTGATTTTGACTTCAAAGAGTCATTGACTTCAAAATATAATTAACTAACTTAATTTGCTGTGAACTGACTAGTTGTTTACCACCATCATTTATGTATGTATTCATCATTCTTCATTATTGTATAAGACAATAAGTGTTAACATTTAGAAACAAATTTTTCTAGTGTTTTTTTATACTTACGATTATCTGCATAAATGGACAAATAAAATAACAAGAAAAGATTTTGTATTTGTTGCTTTAGATATTTTACCTAGCACAAAAAATTTGTTTCTGTGTTCTCCAAGGCTTTGGTAGCCATCATCGCTATCCCAGTTACTTTCCTCTCTATGTCATGAAGAGTCAAGAGGTTTGACTTTCTTAACAACAACAAAAATTCCTTAAATTAATGAGGTGTAAGAATAAAGGGTAAATATATATTTTAGATATTATCTACTGTATTCTATCTCATAGCAGATATTGGACACTCATAAATGTTTATTTGAACTACATAAATGAGTTTCAGTAGGAACTTTATTTCAGTTTTATTTTATGCTCTGAAAAGATACTTATATTTGTTCAAGGAATTAAAATCAATATAATCAATGTTTAGGTGTAAATAACTACTTATTAGTGATAAATATTTATTGTTTTTAAATGTGTAATAAAAATATTTTAGTCAAAGAAGGCTTGAGCAAAGTAACTCATATGTATATGATATAACATATATATTTTATATAACAATTTTAAACTAATGCTTCATCTTAAATCATAAGATAACCATACATTTTCGGCTTGCTCCCTAAATTTCATGAAATATCCCTGTGAAGTCCTTAAAATCGTAAACTTTTATTTTGACGATTTCATTCTCCACCCCACCCCGCCTTTAAATAGTTGTTTATTGGCACTGGGTTGGAAAAGGCGATGGGATTAGCATTCACAGACAACACCATGCACCAATGTCACACGGGAGGCGACAGTGATGGGAAAGAGCAGCCTGGTGCCCCGAATGTGGCCCCCTCTTCAGGAATGTGGGTGAGGGCAGGGCCTGGAGTGTTGACGGGGCAACCTTCCAACGTCTCTACTTAGTAGGCATGGTTAGATGAGAAGAGGGACTGGCTGGCTGCAGCCCCAGCCTGACCACTTGGGGTGTACTTTCCTTGGCAGGCAAGGTTGTTGGCCAGTGCTCCCTTGACATAATCATCCTGGGCAGCTTTCAGGTTCTCCTTTCCACCCCAGGTCTTCAGGGCAGAGGCCTGTAGGGCTCGGCCATAGGGAAAGGTCAGGGCCGATGGCTTCAGCAGGGGGCACTTGTTGATTGCATTCAGGTTGATGGATGCCTCCTTCTCACTCTGACGTCAAGATAGGAAGGTGATCCCAGGGACAGCGAGGGGTACTGTGTGTGCGGCACAGCGCTGTGACAGTTGCCACAGCAATCTCCTCGTTAGAAAATTTCTAGGTGCAGGCATGGCCTGGGGCTTCAGCAAGGTGCCTTCCAGGTAGATGTGATGGTCACTCAGAACCATGTAGATAGCAGCTAGCACTTTTTTAGTTACATACTGACAGCGCTTCAAGTCATGGTCCCCACCGGGAGGATCTCAGGCTCCACGATGGGCACGATGCCATTCTGCTGGCAGATGCTGGCATAATGGGCCAGAACATTGGCGTTTTCCATAATGGCAAGGACTGAGGGGGTGTATGTTTCCCAAACTTCAGCACACAGCACCACTTGGCAAAGTCAGCTCCATCCTTCTTGTACTGGGCACAGCGCTCAGACAGCCCATTTAATCCTTGGGTGGTTATCTCGCCGTTTGTTCCTGAGTACCACACCCCTGCCTACCTTGATATCCACAACACTGCCCTTGGATTTGATAACTTGGGACAAAGGACGTCCATCATCTGCTTTCTTATAAAGCATCTGGTGAGAGGATGACAACCTCAATGCAGGGATTCATGCGGTCATCAGCTGTCAGCAGCAGCTGGTGGTAGAAGCGACGGTTCTCCTCGGTGTTCTCAGTGACAATGGACTGCGGCCGCTTGGCAATGCTCCCAGTGGACTCATCGGTAGCCAAGATTCCTTGCCTGGAGCCACGATGCGGTGAGCACTGTCAGACAGCTCTTTCTTCTGCTTCGCGGTCAGCGCTGGGTATTGGCAGGGCATGGTGCCAGTCAGTTCCTGGCACAGTCGAGGGGCTGGTTTGCCGAGTGAAGTGGTGGAGGGCAGCGTGCTGGCGAGTGGATTGAGGAAATGAACGCGGCAGTCATCACCAGCAACCTTGATGATTTCATTCTTGATCAATGTTTTTTTTTCTCCCAGCAGAGAAAAAAAATCTAAATTTGTCTTCTGACTGTAACATTTCTGCTAAGTGTGGTGAGGAAAAAATAATTTAAATTTTAAATTCATTTTAATTTCATTACTAAATACTATTTAGAGAAAGCATATTTTTTTCTGTCAAGATAATTAATAATTTTAAAGGGTGATCTCAATATGTATTTGCCTGCAAGAAAATATATAATAAAAAAGCTTGGGAAAACAAAAATTGCCTATTTCTAGATGTGATATGCTCCATGTATCTATCTACTGGGAATGTGACCATGTTAATATCCAAAAATTAAACATAACAGATACATATCCTTTTTGGTAAAGTCAGTCCCTGAGATAATAGCCTATTAATATGGAAAATAAATAAAATATATTGCTTCTATTTGCTTAACCAGTTTCAAATTTATTTCTCAGATTTGTAGCTAGATACTCCTGACAGAAGTGTTTTACTTTGTGCCCTTTCTCTCATATCTGTATTTCCAAGATGTGTATTAAGTGACTATTCTCTGTAATGGATTATTTTTGCCTCTCTTGGAAGATATTAAGTGTTTTGGGGAGGAGGGGAACAAAACAGTTAAGTGTGTACCAAGTAAACCCAAGAACTAAGTGTATGTTATTATCTTATTTATAACCAATAGCACAAAGTGTGTGGCAAATTCTCTCCCTTCCCTTGTATTGTTTGTTTTGTTTTGCTTTTTGATTGAATGGGGAACTGTCTTTTCTGGTTGTGGAATGGATGTTAATTTTGAAAGTTTTATTCTTAGGTGATTAAAATATTCAGATGTCATGGGTGGATGAATGAGTGGTAGGTGATGAGACAGGGTGGATAAGAATGTGGGTGTCATTGATACCAAACCAGCCTGCAGAAATAATTCATCTGAGAAAATCATGAAAGTAATTTAATAATGAAACATAATTTAGTATTGGGTAGAAAGCAACCGTTTAATGAAAATATGAGTTATATTAGAATAAAACTAAGTTATTTGTAAAACTTTATAAGTATTATATTTGAAAAGCTGTGTTGAGAATTAGTGTGGCATAGTTAAGGGGGAAAAACTATCATGTTACATCTCACTGGATTTGAATTCTGATTTTGCCACTTACGAGGTGATCGAAATTACCTGAACTATTCAAATAATCTACAATTCTTATTCACATGTACAATATGCATACTACTATACTCTTCAGGAATGGTCTAGGAATTAAATGAGATAATGAAAATGTAAAGCTGAGGTGGTTCATAGAAAGTGCTCCCTATCATCACTGTTTTTAACAATGCATTTTAATAATAGTATAATTACTTTTTTTTTAGTAGGGAACTCTTCTTCAATATGTAGACACTATGTCTGCTGATAACCTTTAAGTTTTAGCCATACAGTCATTACTAAAAGGTGGATGTAGAAAAAATAAAATGAACTTTATTGCTGTACTTATAAAATTAAAGTTCTCTGAAGCCAAACTTTATAGTCCATTAATTTCATATTCTTCTAAAGCCAGTTGTAGAATTCCTGCAAGTTCAATAGCCAGCCACATACTTAAATGCAATACCCTTTGTACTTAAATGTGATGCTTTAACATGAATTGAGAAATATTTTAATCAGTGTCATAAACATTGGGCACCGTTATATTGGTTTGGTTAAAGTGGTTCAGAAATTAATTATTTTTTAATTTATTGTTTGTTTTTGCAATACTATTCAGGAATGTAGATTGCTATACTGTCATAGAGAAGGAATCAAAATATTTTTATGCTTTGTTATCACTCTTTGCTTCATTAAATTCTATAACCTGCCTGAGAGGAGCGTGGCTCTGAAGGGCAATGCTGCAGCAGATCCTAAGTTGGAGCTTGTTGTTGGAGGCCCTCAGCTAACTGCACTTCTCACAAATGAAAGTCAAATGAGAGAGATCTTAACAGTGCATTTCCATTGTTGGCACAGAATTATCCCAAGCAGTGAATCATGAGAGTGGTGGATAACTGATTGATTACTCACTTAGTAATTTTTATGCCTTAAGGTAGGAATAAACAAGGACATCTCTTTGAGTATCATTATACTGCATTATTATGCATGGATTACATTGTATAATGATACAAAAAATATTATTTTATATCTCCTTTACTCCATTAATGAATATTAATTCCCTTTTTGGAAAAGGTTTTAAAATGCCCCTGTCTGCAAACACCAATATCAAGGTTTACCAACTAGTTTATAAGAATTTACAGAATTAATTGGTATCAAAAGATTATTATGCCCAAAATCCTGGTTTAAATAATATACAAATAGACTGTTGTATGTGAAAGATGCATACTGTTTATGAGAGCATTTTCTGGTTAATATTTATGTTCCCCAGTGCAAGGAGATTATCTAATACTTGGGAAAAAATTAGTTAATGTTCATTGAAATAATGAAATGATTTATAAACTGTCTTGTAAACCAATTTATAGTCATTAACTTATAGACTATTCCAGAAATAAAAGACATATGTAAGTAAAACCAGTTTTCACATGGAGTACAGCATTACTGAAATAAACTGCATTTAAATTTTCTAGTATATGGTTTAAATTTTTATTAAAATATATGACAAGTTATATTATAATGTATCTGCCCACCTCATTATTTGTTCCACTTCCTCTTATGATTATTTTTATTCTAAGCATCTATTAATGCCTTACATATGGTAATTAGTATTTGTTGAATAAATAAATGCCGATGAGTAGAGGAAAATACAAGAATGCAAAGAGAAGGCTAACTCTTTCACTTTGGGCCAAGGGCTCACAGGGATTATTGTGACTTTTTCTCCATCTGAAAGACACATGTAACAGATGGTTTTCTATATTTGCAAGACAGTTGAATATTCAGTTAAAACATGACTTTGGAGAAAGTATGAAAGTAAAGTATGAAATGTTATGGGTTTAATAATTTTTAAGAATAGCTTTGAAGGCATTTTTCAATCATTAAATCATATTCCAAATTTAATGTTAGGACATTACATTTTTATGAGGACTTCATGACACTTATTTAATTCCTGTTTTCAAAAAAATGTGAGTTTACTCAAGAGGAGGCATATGACCTCTAGTATTATTTTTTTTTCTATAGGGGAAAAAACTTGACAATAATAAAGAGAAATCTAAATTATTAATACTTAATGCGATATTTTGAGATGCCTTACTTACTATTTCATTGTCCTGTGGCTAAATGGCACATTCCACTGGTGACAGGAATAATTTAAATAACATATTTCTTGCTTTAAGGATCTTACAATCTGAGTAGTAAATTTATTTCTTTTATCGATTTGTTATCTTTGTTAGTGACAGAAACCCAGGCCCTGTGTTTGTGCCTCAGGTACATGCTCTAACAGAAGCTCTACTGCATGGAAACCTGTTTTCCTCTATCTAAAATGTTCCTGCAGATAATTGCTACTGCAGGAGCAACCACTCTGATTTGCACTGACTTTTAATGATATTTCCAGAGGGCATGCAAGATCCTAAATGCAGTTTCTCTTATCTAAGAATCTGTAAGTTTGTAGACATTAGCTTACTGATCATTTCTGCCACTAGTAGATATTATTGACCTGTATTTGACATTCTTTTATAATGCTCTCCTATTGAGGAAATCTAAGTAAGTGAAAAAACACCATGGGACTTCCTTGGTACATAATTTCCATTTTTAAGATGCCAAAGTTGAAGCATACTTAGATATTAAGTGTATTAGATAAAATTACATAGAGAATCAATAGTGCAAATTAAAATTGCATTCCATAAGAATTCAAAATCAAACACAGCAATAAAATACATTTAGCCACTTTAATGAAATGTTTAAGCTCATACATGAAAAAAGAGTTTGAATGTTCCTTCTCTATTTTTTATTGCTGCTGTAAGAAATTATCACAAACTTGGTAGCTTAAACGACACAAATGTATTTTCTTACACTTCCGGAGTTCAGAAGTCCCAAAGCAGTTTCACTGAGCTAGTGGCAGAGGTCTTTCCTTGTGGAAGCTCTGAGGGGAGAATTTTGTTGGTCTTTCCTGGCTTCCAGAGCTGCACTGCTTACATTCTTTGGCTTGCCCCATCCTCTATCTTCGCAGACAGTAGTGTTATATCTTCAAATCTCTCTCTGATGCTGTTTTTACATCTCCCTCTATCTGACCAATCGCTTCCCTCTTACAAGGATCCCTATGATTACATCAGAACCACTATATAATCCAGGATGAAGTCCTGTTCTCATGATCCTTAACTTAATCACACTGAAAGTCTTTTTATTTTTTTGGTCATATAATGTAAAATAATGTGTTAGTATTCACAGTAGAATTATGCTTATTTATATTAAAGAATCATAACGATTAAAACTCTATCTCAAGAACATTTGACTTTTACTCATCGCTTGACTTTTACTTATTAGATGTTTATTTTAGGACATCATGTAATTATTAACAATACTATTGTCTAGTCTTTTGACATATTGCATAAAGCCTTACTTTAGAGAAATGTTTAAGATGTTAAGTACTTATAATCAGATGACAAGGTATCACTTTTCTCTCTCAATTTGAAATTATAAAATTAGAGAACACAAATCACCACTGTGTTAACTATTGTTAAACTACTTGTAGCAATGTATAAGTTATAAATGCTCCAAGTATGGAAAAGTGCATAGAATTTAAGTGAACGTGCTTCCAGATTTAGGAGAGTCTGACACTGATGATTTAGTAATTCTTTCATCAGAAATCAATCAAATCTACTTATCAGCAAAATTAATATTTCAGAAAACCTGAGAATGGATAAATGTCAATAACCTTTGGAAATCATAAAACCAAGTGGTGGAAAATAGTATTAATCTTGGTTTCAGAAGAACCACACTTAAATCTTTGGTTTGTTCTTAGCAAATATATAACCATTGGCGATTTGCTTACCATTTTGACTTTTAGCTCCTCATCTTTTTTGCTTCATGGTAATGTTCTGTGTATCAAGTTGTTTGAAAAAATCGTAGTGGAAGGAATATAGTAAACTGACAGAAGAACACCAGAAAAGATAATAAGAAGCATATCTTTAGAAAAGTAAAGGAGAGTATTTTAATTAATTTGTCTACAGGGACAATAAGGTCCTTATTCATGGAGCTGTTTCCTTTCAGAATCTTAGAACATTATAATTCCTGTCTCCTTCTTCCCATCTCCACCCTTTTGCTTTAGGATTTTCAAGAATGGTAATTCTACACTTGTTTTAAACTATAAAAAACATTACTAGTATTATTTGACTATGCAAAATGTGTTTACATATATAACCATATATTTATATTTTCTGATGTGATTTCTTTTCTGCATTCCTTTCTTTTTATCTGGGATTATTTTCCTCTGTCTGAAGAACTCTTTTCAGTGATCTTTTAAAATGCAAGTCTGATTTTTTAAATTTATTTTTTAAACTAATTTTTATTTTTAAATTATCTTTTTGCTGGTTGTGGGAGTCTAGTCTGGCAGTTCCCATTATGTTCTTGCTTCCATTATTTCTGTTCAGAGTCAACTATCAGTGTTATTGTTGCATTTAATAATAATGTGTGTTTTTTTCCCTCTACTTTTAAGAATTTTTATATTGGCTTAAAATAATTTGTCTATGATGTGTAAATATATATGTGTTTTGTGATGGGGTACATTATATTTATTCTGTGTTGGGTTTACTGCACTTCTTGGATTTTCCAGCTTACTGCATTTAATCGAATATTACTGTTAAGGATTCTAGAGTTTTTGTCTGCTGATTACATTACCTCAGACATCTTGGAGACTGATTCTATTGTTCTCTCGTTCACTGGACATACAGCTCTGTCTACTTTAAAACGATAATTTTGGATTTATTCTTGGATCTCATGTATGGAAAAAGTGCAGAGACATGACTTGATCTTCTATCAGAGAGTCCACCAGTTCCTTTGCTAAGATGATAGAGTAAAAGGATGATGGATGATGCATTTAATTGAATCATGGACTGAATTTTGTCGATTCATTGCAGTTTTGGTAAAACTGAATTTATCTTTGGTTAATTCCTGTTTCTAGGGCAATTGCCAGCCTGGTGAATCTTTTTCTCCCTAGCCCAGAGAGTCTGAGAATTTTGACTATATTTTTTCAAAGGTTTTCGGCATAGTTTTTTAGCTCACAGCTCTATACATCTCTATAATTTGGAAACATCTTATAGTGAACATATAGTTATGTGTCTGAAGCCCTTGTGTCTTCAGTTATTTTCACTCAAGCTGAAGCAATGATGAAAATTTCTGATGATGTATTTTTCTTAAGAAGAGGTGTTCTAACAGAGGCCAAGAACAGAACCTCAGACTCTAACTCTCTCTAGGTCACGTGCGTCCTCAGACATTGTATTAGTTACCATGCTTTTTGATGCAAATGGAGATCTAACAACAATAAACTAAATGATGGAGTATATATTTAATTTAACCTATAAAAAGAAGTCTGGAGGTAAAGTTAGTTAATTCATCTTCAAGTTTCTATATTCCTTTATAATTTTATTATTTTATGCTCAAAATATCAACCAATATCTCACATCATTACAGTAACTTCACATATTATTTCATTATGTAGTTGTGTCCAAAGGCAAAAAAAGAGTAAGAAAGTTTTTTCAGCCAGTCAGCAGGCCTCTTATTTTAATGATTTTTTTTCTTGTGTCAATTAGCCTTTGCTGGAAAAAAATACTCTCCAATAATTTGTATGTTGAAGCAATAACCATCTATTTGCTCACAAATATATAGGATAGCAAATAGCAACTTGGGTGAGGCTAACCTTGCAGGATTTGTGTCTAACTCATTTGGTTTTCAGTTGAGCTTACATCTGTATTCAGCTGGCAGTCTATGGTGCTATACATATATATGATGATTGGCTGGCTCTTAAAAGGGTTGATAAAAGTCACTGAGCCACTTGTGTCCAGCAGGTTATTTTGAGACTTCATGCAGAGGTGGTCATAGAGTTTCAAAGAGCAGCAAAAAATATGAGGCCCAACACACAGGTATGTTTCATATCTCTGCTTTTGTCAGGAATACTATTATACCTTTTGCCAAAGCAAATTCCATGGCCAATCCCAGGTTAAAGGAATTCAGAAATAGATATCTCTTAATGTAAAGTGCTGCAAAATCAAATAACATAAAACATGTGCATACTACAATAGTAGCAATTTTTATAATGTATTATACTTACCATGTCTATGCCTAAACCGATTATGTCAAAGGCAATGAAATTACCACAATTGCCTTAGAAAAATATGAGTCCTTCTAATACTTGACCAGAGTTGGCATTATTTTACCAAGAGTAAAAAAATTTGAATTGGAAAAAGTGCCTATTCTATTTGTCCTTCTCTGAACGTGCAAAGGGCATATGACCCAATAAATAATTTATCCGGAAATTTTCATCTTAGGCATAGAAACAGATATTATATTTGGATGTGAAAATCTCCTATGATGCAATCCTAAATATACTGTCAATTATTTCCTCTCACTTTGATTCCGGCTTTTCCTACTATGCTTCAAACTATACTATGACAACCATAAACATCAATAATCCAATATCTGTTGCTTTCCCTAAGGAATCTTTCTGAGACATTCCGTAATTGAATGTTTTATCTTTATTTTCCTCAGTACCTGACTATCAAATCTTAGTGTTCATCCTTTTTTAATCGAACAGTTAATACAATTCTAAAATATTTACAACCCACCCTTTGAGCAGCATGCAGATTTATGTGTTTTACAGATAATCTAATTATTAGATGTTTGAGTTACTTTAGTGTTAAAAATAAATATATAAAAGGGCAATATGGACTGCTAATGTTTTTCTGTTAAGAAATAAGGACTAAGATCAGTTTAATTTTGTACACCAAGGTCCATAAGACAAGACAGAGCAAATTATACATTTCCTTTTTACCTATTTTACATTATATTCAAAACAGTAGCTAGACTTTCAGCTAAAATCATTAATATTGAAGATGTATGATCCTTAAGCTGCAGTATTTTATTTATGAAACAGATCATTGTTTCAAAAATCCTATTTCAGAAGACAAGTTCAACCCTATTTACAGTGACTACTACTCTGATTATATAATTATAACTTATACAATAATTAAAATGTTCAAATTGATTTTATTCTCTGTTAAATTGTAATGAAGCTTTATGGGTAGCCATAATTAACCTCTGCTAATATTAATTATACACATTTAGGAATCTTGAAATTGCTGACCATGCAGTTCTCTTAAAGACGCATGAAGCAGCATGGATTAAAAACTGTAAACAGTCAGACTTGCTGCCACAGTATCTATGATGAGGAAAAATAGATAGTTGCTAGCAATGACATGCAAAGGTAATTCCTTTCTTGTTCTTTATAAATTATTTCATTTGTTCCCCCGTTAGGTATATGAAAGCCATAAATGGTGTCATACAATTTTATCGAAACTAGCTCAGGCTCTCAAATGCTTAAGCTACCAAGCCAATCTGTAAAAAGTGGATGACATTGTTTAATTTTTTCTCTAGCTGCCACATTTTAGTCCTCTCCAAGGTTAGCCAAAAAAATCCAGCAAGATTCTGCTCCAGATGAGACCATAGTGGAGGCTAGACCTTCATGGAGTGGCGTTGTGTTTAAAATATCAAGGCATATACACATCTGTCTTTCAATTCTTCCCCTTATTAGTATCTTTGTTGCATGTATTCCTAGAGTGCTTTTTTTCTGTGGTCCTAATAAGGTCCTTGGTTTTGCATTTACTAACATCTAAAATAGAACCACAACAGGAAGTACAGATGCATAGTGTAGCAGTGGAACAATATGTGGCTTAAATATATAACTGCACTATTATTTCAGAATTGATGTAAGAACCACAGTTCCCCAATGTATTTTGAACATGAACACTGAAGTCTTTTGCTTGTATTCCTTATTCTCCTTCCTCATTACTCCTAATAACTATTTCACTCAACCCATTTAGTTACCGTAAATGGGCTACAAACTACCATCTTTAGGAGTTGCACAAAGACCAGGAAACAGCTATAGGAGGTATTAGTATACAAACTTCACTCTGAAAAATTCAGTTCAACTCAAACAAACTCCAGCCTTAGGCACTTAACTCCAATCCATCTTAAAGAAATTTAAAATTTCACTTTTTCAAGATTAGCAGCTCCAATAGCCAGAGGGCATTAATAAGTGTCAAATACTGGGGAATTTCTTATCATTATGGGTCAAAATTTCACATTTACTTCTCTACTTGCTTCTTTTAGAAGACTTGTATTCTTTCTATATTTTAGGGTCTTCAATTGTTTCTTTCTTCAGGCAGTTCTTGATACCAACCACTAAGTCTGAAACTATGCGAGGTCTTGCCCTGTTGATATGATAGGCTGCTGCTGTTATATATATATAACACATGTCTGTCTGTCTGTCTGTCTGTCTGTATGTGTATATATATACATGTATGCATATACCCATATGTGTATATAAATACATATATATGATATGTATATACAATATATACACTGTATGTGTGTATGTAGATCTCTATCTCTATTTATACCTGTGTGTGTATACATATATGTATATATATAAATAAGAACACTATACTTCTGAATCAGAGAACAGACTTTTTACTTAGTCACAGAGCAATCTTAGCAGCACTGATTCCCCATGCTGCAGTTCTCCACAGGACAATGCAGTGAGAGTAAAATGCCACTATGAATGCAGGAGTTGCACCAGAGGAAACGGATCCTGGAGCATATGTAGAGTAGCTGGTACACCTGGCCATTTGTCAGCTGGAGATAGAGTGAGGGAGTCCTTTGTTCAAGATATAAACAAATCCTCTCTGCAGAAGGATAGAGGTGGGTGGGGGGAGAAGGTTTCAGACCTCTCTTTCATCAGCCTGAAATGTAAACAAATCACTCAGGATTCATTGTCCTTAGAATGAAAACAAATAGATCTGAAGAAGAGGATATTTCACACTCTTTTTGAGCTTCAAAGGCATGTTTGCCATGCAATCTTCCTTAAATCTAAGTACCAGTGCTCTTTGCTCTCAAAGTTCTGACATGCAGAAACATGAAAAAGTACATGAAGCATTGTTTCCCAACACCAATGTAAAGTGCTTCCATGAATATTTAGTAATTATGAACTCTGAACTCCAAAAGATCACTCTCTTCTTCCAACCAATGCCCTTAAGTTACCATCATTCTCTTCCCTCCTATCCTCTTGGGTACCTAGTATAATTTTTCAATAATCTTAAGTGACTCATAAAAGATAACAAGAGGCAGTGTCTTCAAATAGCTTGTGTTTTCTCCCTCATCAAGAAAAATCCCTAATGAAAAGAAAGTCAAAGTACAGCAATCATTAGTAATGGGACACAATAAATATGGGGAAAATAACAAAGTTAACACCTCAATAATTTATGCTGCCATAGGTCCCCTGTTTAACCTTGACTTATCTTAGTTCCTCCTTTTGTTCAATGGTTATATTTACTGAAGCACATAATTTTGCATTACACAGACTACACAAGTTCTGATATGGAGATCCTTAAATGTTGGTCTAGGTATTTAAACCTTATATTCTCTCATTAAGAAAGACTATCAAAATTTTTGAGGAAGTATGTATCTGCAGTGGTAATTTATGATGATTATTTTAGTAGCAATTGGTTAAAAATATTAATGTGAAGATACAGGAGACTGGAAAAATACATTCAAGAACTTTGCAATAATCCAGGAATAATATAATACATTCATGAACCAGAGCAGCAAAGAAAATAATAAAAAAGAAGCATTTAAAACAGGAGACATTTGAAGGGAAAAACTTATACCTTTGTTAAAAGTATGGCTGAAACGAAAAGGCAAAATCACCAACACCTAAGTGGTGGGGGAAATGAAAATATCTTATTATAATTAAAGTCAAAAGAGAATGTTAGATTAGGTAAGAATAGAGAGCTCGTTAGGAAACGTTACCTTTGAATTGTTAGAATGAAGTAGAAAGGTACTGTATTTAGGATATCACTACCACAACACTGGGCTACATCGCAGTATGACAAATGTAATTCTATTTATGTCCTTTCCATTAGAACAGCTAGTCCTGGTCTTATTCATTTAATGAAGCTATTTTTCTGGTGGTAACTTATTCCTATAGACAAATATGACATGCTTTTCTTGCGAAGTTTTCACACATGTCTAGCTATTTTATTTTCAGGGACATTAAGTGTCACAGGTAGCATCAAAACTTCACAGGTACTTGTCCTGTGAAATTTTTGTAATGTTTTGAGTTTGCATTCCAGACAATATCTTTTTGTCTTAAAAACCAAATTCCACACAGTTCAACCTTATTCCATTAGAGATGTTATATTACAGGCATTGCTACCTTGGCAAATTAATTGTATATTCAAGTTAAGTGAATCAATATAATTGTACTTCTAATCATGGCTCTTTTTCTGTGCAATTTTAATGAATTTTATGGATGAATAAAAAATGCGCTTTTAATATTAATTAATGACCAATTGTTCCTTTTAAATGTTATTTCCCAAAATGCTTTCAGGAATCATTTACTGCTCTTCTTCTTTGTAACACATGGGTCATAATATGATATCAACACAGATTTTGACAAGTTTTACCTCCTTTTGATACCATTTAATATGAATTACAAGCATTAAAACTTTTTAAAGTTTTCAAATTATCTAAGTGATAGAACTGACATCTTGTTATAATTCAAGAACAAAAGTATAAAAAATCCTTGAATTAATCTAATTTTCTAATTTATTTATAAGAATAAAACAATTAAACTCATATTAATACATAAACCTATCATTAAAACTTTTCTGGTATGTTAAGCTATAATATATGGTGCATATATGCCTATTACATAAGAAGCAGTTGCCAGGAACACAAGCTCTTACTTTTTTGTGTAGATGCTATATTTTGTTGAAAAGAAATATGTAACGGAGATAACACATAAGTGGTATATAGTAGGTTTAATTTTTTTTTATAGAAGATATTACAGTGGTTAAGCTGGTGAAATCAACAAGCTGTCATACTTTTCAAACTATAGGCTACTTAGACTATATACGATGAGTTTGACAAGTGATTTAACCTGGGTGTACATATATTTTGCTGTAAGAGGAAGAGGTGAACACAAGAACTTCGTGTGTCTAGATAAAGTAATTAATATAGCTCTGTCTTGTAACAGCAACATGAGATATTATGATTTATCAATATTAATCAATATTTCTCATATATATTTTATCTTTGGCCAAAGTTCCTGGCTCATAGCTCCCAGTGCCCTTGAGATTTCCTGAAGATAGTAAGAATAAGAAAGTTGTCATTCTTTATGTTAAAGAGGTAACTTTTGGATCTCAACTATAGATAGGGGCTGGACACCAGGAGGACCAATAGAGAGGGGATAGAAATTGAATCAATCCCCAATGGCCAATGATTTAATCAATCATGACCCTATAATAAAGCCTCTCTAGAAACCTAAAAGGGCAGGGATTCAGAGAGCTTCTTTCTTAGTTGGTGAACATGTGGAGGTTTGGGGAGAGAGGCATAACTGGAGGGCATGGAACCTCCATCCCCTCTCCCCATATCTTTCCTCATGCAGCTCTTTTCCATCTGGCTGTTTACTGAGTTTATTCATTTTATAGTAAGCTGGTAATCTGGTGTCAGCACCAAGATGATTAAGAAGGGAAGGTTTCTGTGGAAAATGCACGAGAGGCCGACATGAGAATGAAACGGCAAGCACCAACTTTATTGCGGGGAACATGCGCTAGGGGACAACATGGGCTTTATATAAGTCAGAGAACAATAGTGGCATTCTGCCACACATGTGTAATAAACAGTAAGCTGAGTCATAGGTCCATAAGTTAGGCCATTTTAAATCTGGAGTCCTATCCCTAGCAGCGAGCCTGGATCACAGCCAGACCTGGGACTCGCATCTGGTAAGCAAAATGTTTCTCTGAGTTCTGTGAGCCACTCTAGCAAAATGAAACCCTCAGGAGAGATCTTGGGAACTCTGATTTATAGACAGTCAAGAGAAGTACAGGTAACGAACTGGACTTGAAACTTGCCTCTGAAGTCCAAGAAGGAGGTCATAGGAACCTCCAGTTTGTAGCTGGTGGGTAGAAGAAAAGGTAACAACCTGTGCCATGACTGGCTGGCAGCTAAAGTGTGTGGGGAAGCAGTTTTGTAGGACTGTACTTGTATAATCTGTTGCTATCTCTGGATAGATAGCGTCAGAATTAATTGAATTGTAAGACACCCACTGGTGTCCCAAGAATTTCTTCTTGGTGCTGGGAAACCACTCCCTCCAATAAATTGGAATTGGGATCTGGAAACATTTATGTGCTTTCTGTGACTTCTATTGTAGGTTTAAATATGCAGTCAGAAAACAAAAAATTCTTAGAATAACACATAGACATCTCTTAGAATAACACTCAATAGTAAAATATGGCTTGGGCTAAAATGAGAATATGTAACAATAATCTTCCACAGCTTAGATTTTGAGAGACTCTGCTTTAAAAGAAGAACACTTTGATGGGCAATAGTCTTGAAATTTGTAAACAAAGAGAAGTGGGTCATAAAGATCAACAAACTCATTGTAGAACTAGTGTAAAATCAAACCCTATCAATCTGTCTCTGAGATAGAAAACTAGTTTGATTAAATTAAAGCATATATATATATATATATGCATATATATACGTATATATATATATATACACACATATATATATATATATATATATATATGAAGGAATCTTACCATATTTCAATTGTGTGTCCTTTCTTTACAAATTACAAAGTGAATAAGCTAAGAGAATGTTAAATAAAATATCTTTGTAGGAATACCTCTTACTTTTGAAATACTTTATTTTTTTGGAAATGAATTTAGGGGACAAATATGAAGAATTCCATGGAAGCAACCATATGATAAGTCATTTGTTTTTCTGTAATCTGCCTTATTGTTTATCTTGTTAAGAAACTTGTTGACCAGTTTTGCTGGATCTCCTGGCCCCTGTCAGGAGCATCATCAGTCATTGCCCAGGCTTTGGCCTACAAACTCTTTTACAGGATTCAGGAGGGATATGGATTTAAATTTTAAACTGGTTTCTGTCAGTGTGACAAATGAACACCAGAAAATTGTAGGACAATGGTAGAATGCTGAAATGCATGCCAAAAGTAGTGGGCCAATTTTTAAGTAGAATCAACAAAAATAGCCTTAAAATATCTCCCGTTTACACTATGACTATCATTCTATGTCTGAGACATACGAACAGTGTATTATTGAAACTTTCAACCTTGTATTAGTCAGAGGTAACATAATTAATTGCTTAGAATAAATAAACCAGTAAAATTAAAAGCAAAACAAAACAAAACAAAACTGTTACTTAAAAGCAATGATTCTTAGCATCAAATTTTTTAAAGAATCAAAATAAGAACGATAATGACATCTGAAATTTTCTTCTACTTTATTTTCTCTCAATTTATTTTGTTGGCAAACTGATTGTTGTCATACTCCTTTAGTAGTTATATATATAATAGTAATATTCCAAAGTGGGTTATCTTATTCAAATTTTTTAAAATATGTCTCAGCTAGAAAGAACTAGAAGAGATTACAGCATTTTGATGAAGTGCATTTTAATAGATCTGGGGACTTGTAACAAAAATAATTGAAGCAGTGACTGGTGTGTTATCAGATGGAGCACAGTGAGGCCTGCCTCAGGCTTTAGATTCTATACTTAGAAGTCAGAACTAAAAAATTGCTGTGTTTCAAACTCTTTCAATTCCCTACAGTTTTTCTTTGTACAATTGAAAAGCAGCTTAGCTGTTCTCTGTAATGGAATCAACTTCAAAGTAGTTCAATGTTGATATATTAAGACGAGTAACTTTCAGATGCTGTTGGAATTATTTCATATGGAATTTTAATAAAATGTTCATTTTGTAACATATCTAAATTAATTGCTTGTCGGAGTTATTGTCACACAATTGGAAAGGAGGGAATCTTAAATGCAAATATCTTTTTATAAGTGTGGTTTAAACATTAATATAGTTAAAGATTTATTGACTATTTACCTTCATCTGAATGTTCAGTTTTGTGAAAACAGATTTTAGTTGTTTTAAGCACCCCCCACCAAATGACATTTAAAATATTGACATCAAGTCATTTTTTGAAATGTTCATCTCATAGTAAATTTACATTCATTGAAAAATATTGAAATTAATAGCTTACTTTTATAACTGAAGGAGTTAATGAAAGACTTAAAGTGCTGAGAATCCTTGTTCCCCGGCAAGCATGGATACATCTGCTGGGAAGAACTTGGCATGCATGGAAACATCGGCCAAAGGGAGTGAGCCAGACACCGCCACTCCACTCCTGAGAACTTGACTATGCTTATCTTGGGTATTTGCCTTAGGTGTTGCACGCAAGCCAAGGCGCCCCCTCTCTGCACACAGGAGGGGGCTGAAGAGTCAGATGCATGCACTGACCTTCCTCAGGAACAAGCAGAACAAGTTCTCAGAGAAACAAGGATATTCAGTACTGAGGGAGGGAACATAAACAGGGAGGTTAAGATCGAGATAAGGATGTGGGAAAGGACATGAGGCAAATGCCAGCCTTTAAAAATAAAAAGCTGACAGCTCTCGGGGCTGCAGTCTTTTACCCTGTCTGTGTCTGTGTGTCTTTTGTGTTCATTCTCTCCCACCCAATTCACAGGAACCGCAACAATAACATGAGTGATATTTATTTTTATTTTACAGATAAGAGGAAAATATACCAGAAGGAAGAAATATGTATTTGCTTTTATTAACTATTTTTAGATATTAAGGTAATGAATATAGTAAATAAGAGTTCAATTATGATGGCACAATTTAATACTTTGCTGAAAGTTTAGGGATTATTTTCTACTATATAGAAATGTATTTCTAATCCGAATTCTTCCTAGACTAGAAAGTAGAAAGTATACTTAATGAAAAAATATACTAAATGACTTAAGCCATAGAGGCATCAAATATTTGAATGGTATTAAATTCTATTTTAATTTATTTATAGCACAGTATAATGAGATTCAAATTGCTAAAGTATTTATTATCATTATGTTGATGCCACTGATATTTCTGAACATACCAAAATAAAACTGCTGTAATAAACAATGAAGTAGGCCAGGCAAATTAATTTTAGCAACTTAGTACATAACTAGCCATTTCAAATTTGTATGATCCACAAAGTCAACCTGATCCTTTGGGTCATCTGAAGGAATACCGTATCTTAATAATTATCATTTTAGCTACAGAATACATTTATATATTGCTAAAATAGCATAAGGGCTACAAAATATGTCACTGATCAATTTCATAGAGAACTATAGAAGTTTTTTGATTTGGCCTGAAATTATTTTCCATCTCTTTAATTTTATCTCACTGAATGACATTTAAAAACATTGTTGTAAATAATATAGAGCTATATAATTTTATTCGATCTGATAACTGTGGGAAGAATAATAGTCTCCCTCTTCTCCCCAGATCTGCTTACATTACAGGATAGGAAAGATAATGTCTACTTGGGAGCAAAGAGTGGAAAGGTTATCCAGCAGCCCCTTACTTGAGAAGGAGAGAGGAAGAGAGAGAGAGAGACAGAGACAGAGACAGAATCATTCTCTTAATAGCTTGAAATTGAAAGTTGCATATTATTTATCCATTTATAAGATTTAGTCATTACCTGGTCCCATCCAAGTGTGTGAGCTTTGATAACTGTTGTGGATACATGGATCTTAAGTGAGCACTAAGTCTCTTTCACAGTAATATAAACCCAGAGGTTCCTAAGCCCAAATTTCTTTGACTGTGACAGATTCGCCTGGGTCCACTCTGCTCATGCTGCCAGCATGCAGACCTCACAACCATACTGCTGCTTAGAGATCACTTGATAATAACTTGTCTTTTAATAGATTATATTGTGATTATTGATGTATTTGAATTATTTCTTTAACTTTTTTAATTTAAAGTTTGCTGAGGTTTTTTGTTGTTGTTGAAATTAATTTTGTCTTTTCCCAATATTTATCGGTTGAATACATTTTCCTTCTCAAGTCTTCATTTCTCTGATGGTTTGGATGCTCTAGATTATATTTCCCAAAATTTAATGACCATTAAACATTAAGTAAATACACATAGAGATATTTTTTCTTTACAAAGTATAAATTATTCAATATCTCTTATCCAGATAACTTAAAGAAAAATGTTAACATGCTAACATTTAAAGGTTTATTAAATTTCTTAATTTAAAATAAACAACTTTGGTTCTATTGATTTTCTCTATTTCTTTTTTTTAAAATTTTGTTCAATCCCACTCTAATTTTTGTTATTTCCTCTATTCTGCTTGTTTTGAGCTTATTTTGCTCTTCATTATCTAGCTTCTTAAGGTGAAAGATAAGGTAATTGATTTAAGATCTTTCTTCTTTTCTAGTATAGGCATTTAAAGTTGTTTCCTTCTTTTCTTATTTCCTCTTTTCATTAGATTTAGCAATTTGTTTATATTTTTATTAAAATAAATTGTTTGCTATTATACTTAAATTATTAGATTTATTGCTTAAATTCACTTTTTTTTAAATGTCTGGAATTAACATATCAATGTTTTTCATATCTTCGACTTTTCTTCCATTTGCATATTGAAAATAGGATAAATTTTATATTGAGATTTTCTTTTTTAAATAGTACTTTTAACATTATTTAGAAAATAGTGTTTTTACTAATTTTATGACTCACCATTGCTGTAGTTTTTCTTTGCATACCATTAAATTTTTTCCTATAAGTTGAGTTTATATCTTCATAACTTTTTTCCTAAAGAATCTGCATAGTCCTGAAAATATGTTTTGCCATACAATAATATTATAATTTTCTTTATATCAATTAAAATTATTTTATTTTATCTATTTTAGTTGTTGCATTCTAGATTTCTTATATCCAAAATCATTTGATTTTTGTCTATTTCCCCTTCCTTGAAACATAATACATATAAATGTGAATTTGTGATAAGACACAGAAATAAATGATAGATATTCTCTATGAAATACATTTTGAATTATTTTTGGATGACATCTTTCCCTTGAAAAATTCTTAAAGTTCTCTTTGAAATGTTTAAAATATTACCTGCAAGTTTTCTTTTACTGATAAACCAACAAACCCAGAATTTTTATTAATTTATGAGTTCTTTGATTTGAGTTTATATACTCTTTAATTAATCGAGAGTGATAACAGAGGAGTGATTTTGAGATAGGGAGGGTAGAAACATTAGTTTTTGTTTTTGTTTTAAACATCTAGTAAATAGCATACTTAATCTTTGTCTGATTTAATAAGAAATCTTGCAACAATTTTTTTATGTGTCAAATAAAAAAAATTCCTTGAGGCATGTAGAACTACTATTTTGTTGTAACAATAATAATCTTTCATCTAGTCATTAATTTGCCTCTTTGATTTGATTTTTACCAGAATATTATTAATATATTCTTTACTTGACTCATACATTATTTGAATTTCATCTGTTATTTACATGTAAAAGCATTTTGTCCATATTAAATAAAACTATCTTATAGATTTTAGGTGTTGGTTCTATTTCAGACATATTTATATGATTTTAGTCTTAATGTTTTGCCACTGTTGAGATAGTAAACATATTTTTAAAACTATTCAGTATTTCTGAGATTACATTAATTTTGGAAATAGCTAACTTTACCATAATATTCATAATGTTTCGATATATTTAAAAAGAACACATTTTCCGAGTTTCAAGGCTACATATTTTAAGGCTACATAATCAAGAAGTCCACTCTTTTTATTTAAAAAAATCTTAGTCTTTGAACTAAATATAGTTTCATGGTTGGAAAGATTCTTTTTGTCAATCTCAGGCAACTGCTTCTAGCAGACAATTTGTCATTTGAGAAGTAAGTGGTGCATGACCCAGGTGTGAGTGAACTGATGGAAAATTATGAATCAAATTAGCAAAAAGAGAACTTTAAGGTTGACTTGAAATATCAGGGAGACCTATGCTCTCAGGATTCATGGGAAGAATTATGGAAATAGTTCCTGTAAGGCATTAATGAAGACAGTTCCAAGAAATAAAAATAAATTGTTATGCCTATTAAGACTAGTAGAATTAAGATAAAATATTAAGAAAACCTTAAAAGAATGGAATTAACAACAAGAAAAAAGTAATGATTTAGTCAATCTCATTCAAAAAGACATTGCCTGTCTGCTAATAATAAAGCAATGTTATATCCTGAAGATAAAAATAGTAAATAAAACAAATAAATATTATAAACTTGAGTCAGGAATGCCAAAATCAAGACTATTCTTTTCTCTTGAATATATACATGCTTGTCCTACTCTGACCCATTCTCAAATCTACAACCACAATAGCGCAAACTCAGATGGTCTATTTAGGGCTTGGTGGTGGTGGTGGGAGGGGAGTCTAAAATACATGCACTATAACCAGAATTTACCAACCAAGAAATTAAGATATGAGGGGTTGTACAGAGTGGTTTGCTTGCTTTAATAACATTATTTTTATTACGAAAAAACATAAGTATTATTGAAAAATATCTGACAAGTAAAAGTATAAAGAGTAAAACCAAAGTCATCTTTCATCCTATCTACCAGTGACAGCTCTTTTAACATTTTTATAGATATTTGTTCAGAGGTATTCTAGTCATGTAATACACATTTAGATACGCTGCTTGGTTTTACTACTGTGATTTTTTTTTTAACTTTCTCACTCCCTCACTCAATTACTATACTATGTTTTATCCATGTATCTACTGAATATCTTGATCATTGTTGCTACTCTATTACTCAGGTAGGCCACTTTCTCTCTAGGCTTTACTGGTTACTCCCATAACTCGTCTCTTCTATCTACATTTTTTTTTTCTTTTTTTAAAAATTTATTTATTTAAATTAGTTTCAAGCATACAGTACATTGATTGGATATCTATATAGTTAGTCAAACGATCCCCGCAATTGCTCCCTCCCTCCCTTGACCCTCCACCTAGTCAACGTATTAATGCTAACTGCATTCCGTATGCTGTGCTCCATATCCCCGTGACCGTACATCAGCTACTAATTTGTACTTCTTTAACCCTTCACCCCATTCTCCCAGGCTCCCAATGCCCCCTCCACTCTGTCCATCATCAAATTGTCCACTATGTTTGTGAATCTGTTTTTAATTAGTTTATTCTTTTTATTCCTTAGATTCTGCATATAAATGAAATCATATAGTGTTTGTCTTTCTCTGCCTGACTTAAATACCATTTAGGTCCATCAAAGCAATATCTTTTTCTATTCTCTTCCTTTTAGTCTGTGTGTGTCTTTTAATCTGAAATGAGTCTCTTGTAGGAATGTAGTTGTTACTATTCTTTATTCCTGTTTTCGATACATGTTTTTTCTTCTTAAAAAAGTCCCTCCAACATTTCTTGTAATACTAGCTTGGTGGTGATAAATTCCTTTAGATTATTTTTGTCTGAGAAGTTATTTATCTGTCCTTCAACTCTAAATGATAGTTTTGCTGGATAAAGTATTCTTGTTTGTAGCTCCTGGGTCTTCATCCTGTCAAATATTTTGTGCCAAACCCTTCTGTCCTGCTTAGTTTCTTTTGAGGAATCAGTTGCCAGTCTTATGGGTATTCCCTTATAGGTAACTGTCTGCTTTTCTCTCTCTTCTTTTACTATTCTTTCTTTGTATATAACTTTTGGCATTTTAATTATGATGTGTCTTGGTGTGGGCCTCTTTGGATCCCTGGTTTTTGGAATCCTTTGAGCTTTCTGGGGTTTTATGTCCATTTCCTTCACCAGGTTAGGGAAGTTTTCCATCATTATTTCTTCAAACAGCTGTTCAACATCTTGATTTTCTTCTATCATGCTGATCAGATGAATATTTGGAGCCTTAGTAGTGTCCCATATGCTCCTTAAATTATTTTTATAGTCTTGACATCCTTTTTCTTGCCATTCTGATTGAGTGTCCTGATTGGCTTTCCTGTCCTCTAGATAGGCCATTTGATCATTTTCTTTATTCACTTTGTTTATTCCATTTAATGTACTTCTCATCTCATAATGTGTTCTTCATTTCAAACAGGTTCCCTTTTATAATTTCCATTTCTATTTTTATATTTTTTATCTCTTTGTTGAAGTTCTCATTGAATTTATCTACAATTCCCAAAAGTTAATTGAGCATCTTTATAACCAGTGTTTTGAACTCTGCATCTGTTAGATTACTTGACTCCATTATATCTGGATCTCTGTTCTGTTCTCTCATATGGCTTCTGCTTCTTTGTCTTCCCATTTTGGCTGCCTTTTTGTGTCTGTTTCTATGTACTAAGCAAAACTCCTAAGTCTCCTGGTCTTATTAGTGTGGATTATTGAAGTAGGTATCCAGTGGCACAGTTCTAAGAGGGGTTCAGCTGCAGACCAAACTTAGCCCAAACTTCTACCCTCTGGAGCCACCTGTTAAGATTCAGCAAGCAATGCACAGATGCTGTGCTTATAGTTGCCTCAAAAGGCCACATCAGAAACCAAGGCCAGCTGCCTCCAGTGTGAGTCTAGGTGTTGCTCAGCAAGGAGCCCCTGACTCACTGAAGCTATACCTGGGTGTGGCTTGGGTGGGGACAGGAGTTAGGGGAGGCGGAGTTTCAGGGACTTCTTTGGGTGGAGCACCCTCTGTTTTCCAGTTTGATGACATCATAGCTATGGAAGTGCTGTGTCTGTGCACTGAGAGGGGTAGGGCTCAACAGAGAACAATGGATACCATTGGCACTTCTATATAGAATGAGTCTCACCTCAGCCCTCACTCTGACAATGTCTCCCTGTAAGTCCTTGCTGCTCCCTGGGCAGAGCCAAATCAGCACTGGTGCTCAGAATGAGCAGGTCCATTACTGTAAAAATCTGCTCCCGGATGTGGCCCCTTTAAGAGGCAGCTGCTACTGCCACTGCCACAGCCTCCATCTCACTCAGCTGCTCGGGACCGGGCAGCCCTGAGTCCTTGCCCTGTCCTACCTTCTGCCATTGCAGCGTGATTTCTTGGATTCTCCCTAGTTGTATGGGTTGTTTATCTAGATCCCAGGCAACTTTTCCTTGCTGTTTGCTCCGTGCTCCTTGTTTCTGTCACAACTTGTATTGCTCACCAGAGGGATGAATAGAGCCTGTATCATCTATGCAATTTTTTTTCTCTCCTATATCTACTCTTGCTCCATTTAAATCCATTCATCTCTCTGCCACCCAAGAGAGCTTTTTAAAATAGCAAAATAAGATTATGTCTTTCTCCAGTTTAAAAACTTTTCATTGCTATGAACTGGCACTTTTTTTTTTTTTTTTAAATCAAATCTAAAATCTTTAACACAGCCTAAGATGGCCTGCCTGGCTTTAGGTTCTTCTTTAGCCTCTCAGATCATAACTTTCCCTTCATTAAACTAGGCAACAAACCAGAAAATCTCCTTACAGTGACCCAGCATTTAAACAGATGATGAGTGTGCTTGAAATGTTCTCCAGCAACATGACAACTTTTACTGATCTAATTCCTTCTTATTCTGTGCATTTCATCTTGATTTTAATTTTTCATACTTCCCTAATCCCTTAGACTAGGTTGCACTCTGTAATTCTCTTTAATAATACACTCTATGTAACTTATTTTAGGTTCTTCATTCTTGCTAACTCCTTAATTATATTATTATGTATTGAATCTGTATTGCTTACTGATATATTTTTACTTAGTAAATATTTGTTGATTGAATTAATAGTCTGTGTAAAGTATTATAAATATTAGATATACTTCTATATTAATATATATGTCTACATATTTTTAATAATATATTCCATTGATTTTACTGTAATTTATTTAACACTTTCTTCTTGATACATAGGTAATTACCATCTTGATGCAATTGTAAAAAAAGTTATAATGAGCAATTTATTCATTTGCCCTATTTAATAATTTATTTACTTAAGTGTATATGTTACAGGTACAATTGTTAGGAAAAGTGCGTGTAGTTTCTATTTTGATACACGCACATCAACTATATTGCCAAAAATGAGTTCGAGACTAGCAAAAAGTACACCAATTTACTTTCATATTAGCAGTTCATAAAGGGCAATGGCCATAAGTAAACAGCATCTGCAGACTCTTGTGAGTCTTATGCTGCTCTTTTACTTTATTCTGAAATAATATTTTTAAATATTCTTAGTTTCACACTGAGTTTAAAATTTAATCCTTTGTTTAATAAACATGCAAGGCTCCTTGTTTACGATGATGACAGTAATAATAAAAATAATAATAGTAATAACAAGTACCAACAGTAGTATTAGAAGTAGAAGGAGCAGGATCAGGAGGTACAGAAATAGCACCAGTAATATAAAAATTCTTCTGAATTTAAACAATGCCACCATTAGTTATTGCAAGCTCTTGGCAATCAGTGCTAGCCTATTGCAGTAGGAACTCTCTTAAATATTTATAAACAAGTCTTGTCTATGCATTAAAAATTATTGAGCACTTGTATGGATTGCTGAACATCTATTGAATAACAAGCAGGCAAAGAATAAGCAAATTATTTTCTAAAAAAAAGCATATGCAAAAGACAATGGACAGAAAAGTCTCTTTAGTATCTCTCCTAACCTTTCAACTCTATTTTCACTTAAATCTTTGAATGTATCGTACTGCATGCCAAAAATGTATATTGCTTAATAATTATAGCAACTGTAATGGCCAAAATTTTTGTCTTTAAGATTATGATTTTCTTTTTTTCTCTTCAGTATGCCCAGAACACTGTAATCACTGAATAAATAACAGTAATAATGCTTTACAAATGGAAACTTTTTTCAGGTTAAGAATGTATTACTACATTATTTCAATTTTATTTCTCTTGCATGCAATATTTGCATGACAATTAAAAATGTAAATAATTTCAACAAAGTAGAATGGCAGTTTGTTCACTTTTAGATTTTATAGAGAAATCAAATAATTTAGAAATACAAATAGAATAAGGCATGTGGAAAAGTAATATATATATATATAATATATAGCATAAAATATATGTTATATATAATTCTGTAAATTACTCTGGGTTCTGTTTGGTAGATAGTGAACCAATTTAAAATGCACAATAATGGTTCAATATCTACTAAACAGAATCCAGAGTAGTTTATAGAATTAAAAAATCAGTAGGACCTATTTGTGGAGCATAAAGTCCTGAATAATTCAGATTTGACTTAATAGAATTTCTGTTCAGGCATGCTTATAAATCTTATATTGTAACAAAACTTTGAAGACTAAAATCAATTATTTTATTCAGTATTTTCCACTTTTATAAAATATTTGAGTATATATATATATATATGTATATATATATATATACTCTGTTAAATATAGAATAAAATAATAAACACAAGGTCTTATATTAATGTACACATTTAAAAAACTCTGTTGTTCTCTAATAAAGCAAATGCTGCAGTTTATTTCATTTTGACTCCTGTTATAGATGCTTTATACCATGATATTGACTTTGGCTGTGAGCGGTGCTCCTAGTAGAATTGATTTATGATACACTCCGTTGCTATCTAGACAGTTTCCAGCAAAGTGACAAAGAAGTTCTGCTTCCATACCCATGTAATCAATGGAAAGCAAAGCGAGACCAGACAAAACAAAACCCTTAACACAAGGTGACTAGATACTAAATGTCATGTTGCGTGTACTGTGTGTGAAAATAAATAGTGGACACATATACCTTGTTAACTGGCATCGTTATGTGCTTCCCAAAAGACCAATTTATACCTGGTACAGAGACTATATAAACCGTTGTTGCATTAAATGGTTTGTTAAAAAAGTAATCGAACATCCATACATTTTATGTAAAAGTTAATATCGTTGCTTATATTTTTTTATTTGTGAGGATATAAGTATTCAACAATTTGATTTATATAATATTATTTTGCCAAATTGAAAAAGACCATAAGTGCTCTTGAGGCAATTGCTGATCCTTATAATATATTGCAGATTAAATAAATCTATTATTTCTGATTCTATTCTTACCCCACCTTCAAATTATATTCATATACACCTAACTGCATTTATTCTGAAGTATAATAAAAATCACGATGCATAGAACATAATGACAGAAAAATGTTATATATTATCTTTATATTCTTAAATACTAGATATTGTAGTGCATTGTGGTTAGAACATAAAACCTATGGGGTGGGGCCAAATAAATGACAAGGAGTGAAGGACAGATAGGGTGAGGACAGATTTTAATGGGTCTTGTATGCCACAATGACCTCTAAGGGAGATTAATTAATTAAAAAGAAAATATGTGATTTATTTGTATTAAAAAAAAATGTTTGAGAACAGTGTGAAGAGGAACAAGAATGGAAAGAGGATGGATAGAGAGAAGACTACTAATGTAGTGTAGAGGTTATTAGAAAGACTCTGGGTTATATAGAGAACAAAGAAGAAGGCACAGATTTGTGAAGTGTTTTGAAGAGAATTTTTAAAACTTGATTAATAATAAAACATGGAATGTAAAATTAAAAAAAAATGAGCTGAGTGTTTCTAAGATTTCTAGCTCAAGTATATAAGTAGATTGAAATGTCATTGATTAGGATAGGGAATGAAATAGGAAGAACATCAGGCACGTGGGTAAAGACTAAGATGTATTCAATCATGTTTCTTGATTTCTAAGTGAATGCAGTTATCTCTGTAGAAATATCAAATAAACCCTCACCATGACACTATCCCTGATAGGATACAAACAGGTATCATCATGGCAGTTTGATTACATTAGAACTCACAGGGATAGACTCACTCACATTTTGGATAGAGATTTGCCTTTTTTTGCATGTAGCATTTGTAACAGTACTATTACTCAGATTTATAGAATATTGTATTCGTCACCACATAACAATGTCTACCAGGAGAGTTATAGCAAGGGAAGTGTGAGAGTATACTTCCTGTATACAGTTCACTGGTCTTATAATATTCCACTAATGAGAAGCCTAATTGTCTCATGCATAATAGCTAGGAGTTACCTAAAAGTTATTTTGAAAATACATAAGTAGGATTAGAAAGAATAATAATAATGGAAGTGAAAGAGGGATTAGGATGAAGCTATTATAAAATAGCATATATATAAAGATAGCTATCAGAATAAATAGGTGAACTTTCTCCTAAAAATGAGAACTATTATAAAAAGATAAATAAAATACATTTTAAGATATACATACATAAATGATTAATATACCATAAAGTATTATCATAGGATTAAGATCAAACATATCTATCATAACAATAATTTTCTGATAGGAAAAAGGGTTGCCTATGAGATGGTTACCTAAAAGCAGTAATTCTGAAAAATTAAAAATAAAAGGATAAATATGTACTAAGTTAGTGCAAACATATACATGCTAATACATGCACTCACTTATTCACTGAAGCATTTTTTTATAAAAGGAAAAGATGGAAAATAATCAAAATGTTTGTAACAGGAAATTAGTTGAATAAACCATAGTAAGAGTGTCCACATACCAGAATTATATAAAGAGGAAACAATCATCTCTATGTAACAGAGAGAAAAAAGATGTGAAAAATGTATATGCTTGCCTAGTGTAAGAAATGGGAGTAAATAAGAATAATATATATTTGCAATTTGCTTCTATTTGCATAAAATATAGAAAAGAATATAAATAAAATTACTAAAAATGGTAATACATAGGGTGCAGGAGGACATGATAGATGAACAGAGCCATAGGAGAGAGATTTACCTATAAAAATTTTTTTGTTATGTTTTGAACCATGTAAAAATATTTCATTAAAATTAAATTACAGACAAATGCTATTTGAGGAGAATTCTATATAATACTTGACAGTACTAAAAATGGTCAACATCATCCCAAACAAGAAATGTCTATGAAACTGATATAACTAAGAGGACTCCAGGGAGACATGAGGGCTAAAAGTAATGAGGCATCCTAGTTGGGATCTTGGAACAAGAAAAGGACATTATATAAAAACTAAGTAAATTAAATAAAGTATGGGCTTTATTTAATAACAAGGCATTAATAATGGTTCATTAATTTTAACAAATGTGCCATACTTATGTAAGATGTCAATATTAGGGAAACTGCCTGTGAGGTATTTGGGAACTCTCTGTACTATCTTCACAACTTTTTCTGTCACTAAAAAACTTAAAAGAAAAATGAAGTTTATTAAAACTTAACTTACATTTAAAAATGTCTGAATACTCCATTCTACAAAACCACTGGTGTTATGGACTGAATTGTGCCCTTCACTATGTTTATATCCTCAAGCCTTAACCCCCAATGTGACTATATTTGGAGATAAGGCTTTTAAAAAGGTAATTAAATTTAAATGAGATCTTACCGGTAGGCCCAAATTCAATAGGACTGGTGTCCTTATAGAAGAGAGAGACATCAGGGATGCTCTTGCAGAGAAACAGCCTTGTAAGGTCACAGAAAGAAGGCAGGTGCTTACAAGTCAAGGAGAGAGGCCTGGGGAGAAATCAGCTTTGCCAGCACCTCGATCTTGAACTTCCAGCCTCCAGAACTGTGAGAAAGTAGATTTCTACTGTTACAGCCACCCAATTTGTGGTATTTTGTTACAGCAGCCATAGCACAACTCTATATAAACTGTAGTTGAGAGAACTGCTCTCTGTATACAAATAAAACAGTAAAAATAGTATCATAGTAAAATTCTACTTTTTTTTTTGAAGGGGTTAATAATTATGAATATTAAAACAAGGCGGATCCAATGGTTTATCATTCTACTCTTCAAACATAATGGGGACAGGCAGATCACCTCTCTTAGGCATCCTGCAAAGTAAGCAGATCACCTTAGGGGCAACCTTTACCCGCTCAAAAATGCTTCTCCAATTGGCAGTAAGGATTTGGGCGTCATCCCAAATCGTTATTTTCCTTACTCATAAGTTTAAGGCATGGTAAAATTCCACTTTTGTTTGTTTAACTTCAAAATCAAATGAGTTTTACTTCCAAACGTTACTCTGATATTCTATAAATATTCCTCCTATTTCTTCTTTCAGCTGTCAAAAAAAACATGTCAAACATATGTCATTATAGCAGTAATGCTGCTTTAGAGAAAAGCGAAATATTACATTTTATAGCAAAAAGTGCTGGTTAATCATTTCTATTTTGTTTTTCTAAATGAGCCATATGTATAAAGGATTTTCTTATATTTGTGTTACTTCTATGAAAAAATTGTTTATTAGTGTTGTTCTATTTTTGAGATTCTTTACTACATTTTAATTTAAACTTATAGGCATGTTATTCCATACGGTATGACTCTTATGTAAAAGAAAGATATATTATGTACATCTTGTATAATTCCCAGAGTTTAATTACCTAGTACTATATTCATGGAAAAAAAAAATAAGAAAATAAGATTGATATAAAAGAACTACCTTAAATTAATTCAAAATGTGAGGTTTTGCTTTTAAGTTAAACATTTAAAAATTAAACATATAAATTGAACTATCATCCCCCTCTCCCCCCCAAAAAAAACTGTATTAAAATTCAGTAAATTTTATCACTGGAAATGATAACAGGATTTGAATTAGCTCCCTATTTTTATTTTTTTATTTTTTAACAACACTTTGTATTAATATCATGAAGTTTATTTCTATTTTTTTCTTTGTTTAAAAAATCTTCCTCTGTCAATCCTTGGTTTTGTTGAATATTTTGTCATATTTTATTGGTTTAGTAATTTGCTCTATCTATCTATCTATCTATCTATCATCTATCTATGTATTTATCTATCTATACATCCATCCATCCATCTAGTGGTTACTCTAGGATTCAGAAATTCACATTTTAACCTACAAGTGTTCACAGTACAACTTCAAATGATATTATATCCATCCACCTATAGTGTAAGAAACTTACAATCGTATATTACTATCATTTCCTTCTCTCTGAAGGACTTCCTTTAACATTTGTATAATGCTAGTCTGCTGACAATGGATGCTATCCGCTTTTTATGTCAAAAAGTAATCTTTATTTTGCCTTTTGTAAAAAAAGATATTTTCTCTTGGTACAGAATCCTGATTTAATGTCTGGTGTTTTCTGTGAATAAATACAACTTTTTTTCTTTCAATACTTATAAAGATATATGCATATTTAATGAATAACTATGTTAATAAAACTATATGGTATATTTATACTACTGTGGAATAACTAAATTTTTCAATTAGAGTATTTTGTTCTAGGTATTATAATATCTATTGTGTTGTGTCAGAGGAGAGGCAATAAACATAGAAGGTAAGTGGTGATACATGTAAAAAAAAAGAAAATATGGGTAAAGTGATGGAGTGATTGGGCATGAGAGTATAAAGAAGTAAGCTGGAGAATACCAGGTCCCTCAAAACATAGAAGATATGGAGTGGGCGAGGGCTTTGGTTATTCCAGTTGATTTTCATAAATCTGCTATACTTATGCCTTAAATTGTAAGTTAAACTAAAAAAATGTGGATTCAATTCATAGAGCAAAAAATATGAAGGGAGTGTATCAACTATATTAGTGTTCATTTGTTTTTTATGTTAATAAAGCCCAATCTTAAAACATGAAATACTGTACTTTTCTCTATTTTTTAATAACATTTTAATTGCACAGATTGTGAAGAGGCACTAATTCAGCAGTTATTTTTTATTATAAAGTATAGATTAATCATATTCAGTAATTAAAATATTTACATCACTCCTCTTTAATATTTTTAATTTTTAAAAAAGATTTATTTTCTCTCTAACTTTTTATAACTGCCATAAGGAAAAACTATATTTTAATTTGATAAATCATTATTAGTTGTGAGCAAGTATGTTATGCTGATGATTGGCCTGCCTTCGTGGTTAGGCTCTGGAGATGATTAGACATCAAATTGGAACCTAGTAGGAGTCAACTAACATACTCCCAAATTGCTGGCTTGCTATACTCATTTCGTGTTTAGAAAAGGGAACAAAGTATATTTCTTCTCTAGGAGTAAGCCTGTGAATATTATTTATTTTTAAAAAATTGTCATTGTCTTTTGAAAGGAAAAAAAATCATGGTAAAATTATGCAGAAACTTTCATAACCACGATAATTTTATAGAATTTTAACTTTATTTTCAGATTAGGGACCGCAAAACTACCACTGACATGGCATTTTTAAAGCAAATTAAACAACAAAACCTCTGGAAACTAAATGCTCATTCAAATTAAACAAGTATACAGTATACATACACATAAATAGATGTAAAATATATGTAATATATAAGTGCATAAAATATTTTTATGCTATATGATTCAATAATATAAAAATTATATACATTATATAATGTGTATGTGTATATGGAGGTTTCTAAATATATGCCTATGTATATATACGGATGTATATTTTTTCACTGTCAATCTATGACAATTTTTCTTTATGCATTTGTGTAAATTGCAGAATGTCAACGATAGCAAATTTTTGCAAATTCTTGAATTAGAATGGATCCAGAGTCACCTCCACAAAAACCAATAAACTGACAAGAGCTCAACTTAAAATACACTGCTTGGAAACTAGGCAAAAGTATATATTGAAACTTCCAAATCTAAGTATGCCACACTTGACAATGAACCAGACTCTCTCTAACATGCCTTCTGGAAAGAGAAAAAAATTGTAACTTAAGTACTTCTCTGTAATAGTCAGTTGTAGTAGTTTTTCTATTGCTGTGTAACAAATTATTATTTCACAGTTCTTATGGAATAGCTGTCTGAATGTAGGGATATTTGGGTTCTCTGCTCAGTATCCTGTCAGGCTAAAATCTAAGTATTTGAGGGCTATGATCTCTTCTAAAACAAAGCACCATGCTGGTACATTACAAAGTATTTGCCTGCAATGTCTCTAAGAAGATAGAACAAAATAATTAAAATACAAATATTTATAAACTAATACCAAACAAATTCCAGAAGGATAACATTCATTAAAACTTATAGCTAGTTTCTAAATAAATGACAAATTAAATATAATAGTGATGGTTATCTAAAATATTATGTGAGTCTGTACCTTGCCAAAAGGAGAACATATGGATTTTTAAAAAGTGATTTGATTATCTAACTTTGATTTTTATATAAACAGTTAAAGAGCCACTAGCTTTTTAAAAAGAGATTATTTTCTGCAGACATTTTGAATTTTTTTTTCCTCCTAAGTATCCAGTGACAATTAGCAATAGGTCCTATCTTAATATTTGGTTCTCAAGATGTCTTATTTAACTTATGTGATTATGCGTCCTTATTTTTAAAATGCATGTTAACTAAACAATGTCAAAAAAACAAAAGAAGGCAAGAAAAATGTTGTAGAATGTAAACAACATGAAAAAAATAGCCCAGATAATTAAAATGTAACTGTAAGCAATCCTAGGTTGATGTTTGATGTATGTTTGCAGTTAATGAAAATCTTTATCTCATTTAAATTATGTTTAGAAAATCAAGAAAATTATATAAAATGATATTCATGTTTATAAACTACTCATTTTATAAAGAAGTAGTAAGATAAAAAATTACATAGTACAAAAAATACATTTGTTTTTTTAATTTTGAGTTTCCTAGAGTCATAACAAATATACATCAAATACTTATGTACAAATTTGCTATATCTAAATATTAATTGTCATTTTTAAATGCTCAGCATTATTTATGCTCATTTTAACATGTGTTTTGTGTATGTGTATCTTTCATAATATTAAATTTCATTTATTTAATTTGGAAAAAAATATAGCCAGATTTCTTATGCAAAAATTAAAATTTAACTTGTTTGTTATCTTTATTATCTTTATTATCACTTTGTTTGTCTCAATGTTTTCATTAAATTATCTCTTCATCATATTGAATCTTCCTACATATTTACTGACATCTTTTCAGTTGCTAATATTCTATATTATATAGCCAGGTTCATTAATTTGGTGGTGAAATAATACTAAATTTGCTTATCCACATGACTTTATTTTTATTATTTCAAGGTATTTTACTTTCTTCTTTGTTATCTCCCCTCAGAGAACAAGTAGAAGAACTGTCTACTAAATTCTCTGATTTTCTATAAAATGCCTGTTCCGAACAAATAACTATTTAAGCCTTTTTTAAGCTATAGTAGCAATACTTTTGACAGTTCTAGGTTAATGTAACCTCAGAGAGTTTGGGTGGAACAAGAGTTCAACTAGGAAGAAACTTATTTCTTTTCTCCAATATTTGTTCAACTGTAAGACCTAGCTAATTAAATGTAGTTCATCTCTAATGAGACCATTTTGCTAACTTCCTCTACTCAGCCAGCAATTTCTTTCTAGTATTAATCTGAAAACTGCATGTTTTTCCTTCCACTAAAGCTATCTTGATACAATACTCCTTGCAAAAACAATTTATAATCACAAGTATTTTAGATCTAGAAACTAGAAATAGATAGTAATAATGAATTTGCAAAGTTATGAAAAATAATTTTCCAGTTTGATTTAGGTAAAGATTTAAGAAATTATAACAGATTGATATATTTTAAGCATAGAGAAAATAAAAAGTATAATGAATGAAAACATAATCTCCTTAATATATATATAATTCTCTTTTTAAATTTATTAATGATTTTCTTTGAAATTATTTTCTACAGTTAAATGACCCAAAGAATAGTGAAGAAGAGCTGAATCATGACTCAAGAAACTGGTATAAAATGACAGAACTAATTCCACTTATTGGTGCCCTCCAAAATATTGGAACATAGTATGCAACCAAGATAATATGTGTTTTAAAAATTTAAAAAGACATTTACAATTGGATCCTCAACAGGAAGGGCAGAGATTTCCTGTTTTCCTGCAGGAATAGAAATTGGGAAATTGATCACAGCTCCAGAGATCTGAGATAGGGACAAATAGTCTAAGCCAATCATATTTCCATTTGCCTTTGCACTTACTGTTTCGGAGCCTAGCTGCAAACAAGTCAGTTTTTCTTGGTAAAGAAACATTAGCTATTTATAAAGAAAGCAACAAGAAGCAAAAGTACTATCATTTTCTTTCTTGAAATAGAAATGAGTGATGAGTATGGGTATCTCTCTTGCTTTTGGCTGTTAAGCTGTAACCACATGAGGATCAATGACAGAACAGAGCCAACACTTTAAAAGCAGAACAGACACAAAAAAAGGAGATTTGTTCTTGATAACACTGTCGATCTCTTGGACCAACACTGAATTTCTGTTATATGCAGCCAAAAGCATTCTGTTTGGAAGAAAATAAAATATAACAAAATTGAAACAAAAAAATAAGAGAAAATGATAAGACTGAAACCAAATATAAGAATAATATATTATTCTTATAATATAATAAATGTTAAACATCTTTAAAGAATCTATTGGAACAAAGAAGCGGAGCAGAATGAAAACTGTTGAAGGACAGAAACTTTTTGCTTTGCTTTTTGGTTTAAAGAATAATTTATTATTTAAAAATCAATATTCTTAGACTAAGAAGTATGAAGATTTTTAGAATCATTCTAACGCCACTTTAATGGTTTATTTTGACAAATTTTTAAATAATATTAATAATTACCACTATTAGGCAGATGTCAATCTTGATGATAATAAAGATGAAGATGAAGATAAGGAATTATTAAAAATCAATAAATATTCATCCACTTTGCAAATAATTTTGTTGGGTATTATGGATTTCAAGAAATAGTCTTTGCTCACAGTTGTGGAAAAAAGAGTGAGTACACCAAGGATTAAAGAAACAAATTATATACTTAGAAAGACATTATATAGTGACATTACTAAACTGGGAAGTTCATATACAGGCATGCCTTGATTTATCGTGCTTTGGTTTATTGCACTTCACAGACATTGCATTATTTACAGATTGAAATTATATGGCAACCATGCATCAAGCAAGATGCCATTTTTCCAACAGCATTTGCTCACTTCATGTCTCTGTGTCATATTGTAATAATTCTTACAATATTTTAAACTTTTCATTATCATTATATTTGTTATGGTGATCTGTGATCAATGATCTTTGATGTTACTATTGTAATTGTTTTTGGCACCATAAAACCACATTTATATAAAACAGCTAATTTAATTGATAGATGTGTGTATTCAAACTGCTCCCCTGTCTCCCTCTCTTCTGGACCTTCTACTCCCTGAGACACAACAATATTGAAATTAGGCCTCTTGGTGTTCGGGTAAAAGAGAGTCAGAGTCACATGTCTCTCACTTAGATAGAAAGCTAAAAATAGTAACGTTGGTGAGGAAGCCAGGTCAAAAGTCAAGATAGCTTTCAAGGCTGAAAGCTAGGCTCCCTGCACCAAACAGAGTTGTGAATGCAGAGAAAAAGTTCTTAAAGGAAATTAAAAGTGTTCCTCCATTAAAGACACAAAAGATAAGAAAGTAAAATAGCCTTAATGTTGATATGGAGAAAGTTTTAGTTGTCTGGATAGAGGATCAAATTAGCCACTACATTCCCTTAAGCCAAAGCCTAAATTCAGAGCTCTAACTCTTTTCAATTCCCTGGAGGCTGAGAGAAGTAAGTAACCTGCAGAAAAAAAGTTTAAAGCTAGCAGAAATTGGCTCATGAGGTTTAAGTTAAAAAGCCATCTCCATTACATAAAAGAAGAAAGCGAAGTAGCAAATTTTCCTGAAGATCTAGCTAAGATAATTAATAAAGGTTACTACTACACTAAACAACAGATTTTCAGTAGACAAAACAAGCCTTATATTTCAAGAAGATGCCTACCATCCTGGACTTTCATTGCTGGAGAGGTAGAGAGGAGAAGTAATCTTGGCTTCAAAGCTTCAAAGGACAGGCTGAAACTTGCTAGAAGCTAAAACAACTGGTGACTTTAAATTGAAGCCAATGCTCATTTAGCATTCCCAAAACTCTAGGGCCTGTAAGAATTATGCTAAATCTACTCTGCCTGTGTTCTATAAATGGAACATTAAAGTCTGGATTACACCACATCTCTTTACAAACATGGTTTCCTGAGTATGTTAAGCCTGTTGTTAAGACCTACTACTCAGACTGGGAGTGAGCTCTTCTATCTGAAAAGGCTTTGAAGATCTGTTGTATGATTCTATGTGAATTTTGAAAAACTGAGGTATTCTGATAAAACTTCTATATTTAAGCCTCATTACTTACTACATTGTTCATGTACATTGATATATATGTTGCCGTGTACTTTTCCTTTTATGAAAAATAGAATTCTGTTGTTTTACTCTTTAAGAGTTTGTATCTCTTTTAGGGGGTAGTTACTGAGGTAAAGTATAAATAGCATTAAATATTTTCAGTTAAGGAAGTCAATAAATTAAATATTTTCTATATAAATCTTCAGTGTACTCTAAGGCAGTGGTCCCCAACCTTTCTGGCACCAAGAACTGGTGCTTCTATGAAAATCTAATGCCTGATGATCAGAGGTGGAGCTGAGGCAGTAATGCTTAGTGCTGGGAAGCACTGCAAATAACAGATGAAGTTTTGCTCACTGGCCTGCTGCTCACCTTCTGTTGTGCGGCCTGGTTCCTAACAGGCTATGGACTGGTATCAGTCCGCAGCTGGGGAGTTGGGGACCCCTACTCTAAGGGGCAAAATATGTTCCTAACACTAGGCAACTGGTAAATTATACCCTGTAAACATTAACTTTCAGTTATTTCTACATGTTTGCTTTCATTGCTAACCTAGAATTTTAGGTTCAAGAAACATATTGCTAATTTCTTCTCTCTCTTTTTCTTTCTCTCTCATCCTCAGTAGTTATTCTTACTGGCTTATTGAAATTTACAAATCTCTATTTGTAAATGAACTGTAATTTGAAGATAACCATAAATAAATACATAGTAAAGGCTAAAGTTATCAAGCTTCCCTATAATTTTTAGACTAAGAGAAAGATATAAAAAATATTCTGAGTATTTGTTTTCAAATATACAGAACTTTATAAATTACTTTTATTTTATTAGCATGTGGCCTTTTGTATTTTATTATTCATATTTTTCATTCTTAATAGTTCCTTTTTGTGTTGTTTGCTTTGTGTCATTTGTGCTCATCTGAATGTTTTCCAGTTGCTATTACTTTCACTAGGAATTTCAGTATTTGTTTATCTTGATAGTTTTGATTTATACTTATAAGTGTTTTTCATCAAAGTTGGACTATTATATACATTTTTTCAATAGATATTATTTACTGAAGTTATATGACTGTTTTCACCATCATCTCTATGATCTCATGAGTATTTTGTTTTTGAAAGTTCTTATGGTAAAACTTCTCCATGTATATATATTATGTTAAATGTTTTATTAAAATTCTAATGAGTAATTTTTAGTTGTTATTTCTTCAATTACTGGGCAGAAAGTTTAGCAGACGGCTCAAAAGGAGTTATGACAAAGATCATTTATTTTCATGTCCCTTGAGTTCCATATCAAGGTCCTTTCTCAAAACAGTGTCGGATATTTGATGGAGTCACTTAATGGCACCAAACACTTGGGACAAAAATCACGTAAAATAAAATATTACCTAATGTTATTGACATATATAAAAAAGACTTCCCTGGATAACAATTTTCATTTCCTAATTGAGAACTCTGATCCCAACTGATCTCCTTGTGAGTTCATCAGAATAGCAACTGATACATTTAATGGCATGAAATCTGTCTGAACAAAGTCTTGAAATCTGAAATTCCTATTTCCTACATGGCAGGCCATGGAAACTAATTTAATATTTATACAAACAGTTAAGAATTATCTAGTTATATTTTTAAAAAAGAATAGACATGTATGTTATCCCTTTTCTTCTGAATTGGAACTGGTGAAAGCAAATGAACTCAATTTTCTTATCTTTCAAAGAAGAATTTTTGAAATTTTCTCTTTCTTCTGCCAATAAATTTTATTTATTCTATTCAAATATATCTTTGATTATCCTTTTATTTACTTTTTGTCTTTCAAACTAGTCACGTTTTGATTCTTATCACTGCATGCATTTTGTGTACAACAATTCCTGGAAGGCAAAATAAAACAAAAACTTTCGAGAAGCATTTCCCTGTTTCCATTCTCCTTCCTTTCATTCCATGAGACGTATACAACTTGATTATGTTTTCTATCCTAACCATGCATTATTCTTATTTAATCTTGAGTTCTTATTCTTATGTTTAGTGAATGCAGGTTTTTCTTTCTTCTAGATCCACACTATGGATTTTATCTTGAAATGTATAGATGCTGAAGATTTCCAAATTAACATATAATTAAACCACAAGATTACAAATAAATAACTCATTATTTAACAGAAGAGGAAAATAAGTAGTAAACTTAACTCATTATTTTGGTGGTATTAATTATCAACACCTGATCATGAATAATTGTAGCAACTATAGTCATGCATAATAACTATCAAAGGTTATATATTTTAATTTTTGTTGCTCTTGGAAATTTCTGGATTTAACCATCTATTGTGATGGAACTTGTCAGAAATAGAGTAGGGTAAATGGGTAAGAATGCTAGGTAAAACAGAAATATATTCTTGTTTGGTTAGAAAAGGTTTTTAAAAAAAGAGTTTGGATGTTCCCAGATGGACTAAGAAAACAGAATTTTATGATGAATCAAAAGAGGAACAAAAGGTACAAAAATAGGAATGTTAGAGAAGGTAAGGGGGAATACCACATTTAATATAAAAATATAAGATATGCTGAAAAACTGATGAGCATTGCAGCTTGTGTGATGAAATTTCCCAGTGGTTTTACTGGCACACCCTCCCCTGGATTTCTAATATTCTGGAAAAGTCTGCAAAACAAGCTTATAAAGCCAATGCCTTACAGTTCCATCTTTCAAAGAATTAAATGAATTCAGTGTGTTGTCTTACGTTAATAAGCTTTGATCAGAGAATTATTTCAGAATGAACTTCTAGAATTACTTATGACATTCTGAGATTCTTTTGATAGTTAACCACATAATAAATAAATAAATAAATAAATAAATAAATAAATAAATAAAATAAGCCTCACAAGTTCTGAATGCCATCTTTTAAAACAACTGGATCCATTTTGCTGATTCTCTTCCACTCAACATACATCTACTCAAAAAAGTGCCTACAGCAGACATTTCAATTAGTACTAAATGTTTTATAAAATGAGCAAAAAAACAACAAGATAAATGAATAAAAATAACGTCTGCTAAGGCGGGGTCTATTCAAGTGAATAATTTTCAACTTTGATACCACCCATCTCCCTATTCAAAGATTTAAGGTTAAACTGATTAATTTACTCTCTACTCTCTTTACGGTAAACATTTACAAGCTGACATATTTGTGTATCACTTGCTTATATGATTTTCTTTTCTCTTATATTAAACTTAATTTTCCACATCTTTCTAATTAGTAATGAGTGAATAAAATAGTGATTTTACTGGTACGATAAAACAAATATTAACAAAAAAAATAGGGCTAAAATACTATTTTATTTATTTATTTTTTTACATTACTAAATTACAATTACATTTGAAAACAGAGCTGGGAAAGGCTTAAATAGTACATAAGCCCTTTTGTCTATTTTGAGGTGGACTAATGTTTCAAATGTCCAAAAGATGATTGTCTTTTTAAAAATAAGAAAAAAAAAGAGACATTTGAATCAGTTGGTCTGTGCTGTTTTGTCATCTTAAATATTGGGGTTTATCTTTCATGGACATAAATAACACAGTAAATTTATAAAAGAATGGTGATACATTTTATTTAATTAAGAATACATATAAAAATACTTTGAAAATGTTACTTCTAATCCTAGACTAATATGGATTTCATTTTAAACATGATGTTGATTTTCAAAAATTTGTAGAAGGCCTAGTATTTTGCACTGCATGATGATAAGTTTCTTTCTTTTCTTTTCTTTTTTTCCCCCATGGCCAAGATACATGACAGATGAGGAACAAGATGCTCAAATATAAATACATAAAACCAGTGATAGCATCATGCTATCACTGCATCATCAGAAGCAACAGTTTTTAAAACGGAAGTTCTGCATCAGTATATGAGAGCAGGGTTTACATTCTTTTCTTGACTTATTCTTCTAACCTTACACTATAATATTAGATCATTATACAATCAGAGATCTAAAACTCCTCATTTTCCACTGTTCTTTTTTTTCTTATTTTTGGTCTTTGCATCTAAAATGATCTGTGAAAGAATAAAGTCATACTTCAGCTACTATTGTATTTAATCTATCAGCATTCAGATATTTCTCCAATGACATTATTCACAGAGTCAAGAAAAAAAGTGCACTTTCAAAGTATTAAATCTGGTCTCTCTTTTTTAAATTTGATAACATTTTAAAAGGTGAAAGAGGTCTACCTTGAAACTAGCAACTGATTTCATGCTGTAAGTTTCTCATTTTATTCAAATTTCATATTAAATAGAAGAGCACACAATCATATCAAATATGACTGCCCTATTTTGTTAAAGTCAGACATATTAGAAAGCAAGAGACCTATACAATCATTATTAATCAAAGGATGACAGTCTACCATAACATTTATTGAGTGCCCATTTTTATTGAACATTATCATCTAATATACTATCCATAATTTCTCAATATGAATAAAATTATAGAATATAAAAAAAGACAGGTCTTGGATATGGAAAACTTCATATTTTAATTCATGGCAATTTCTATTCAAATGGTTTTAGGCAAACTAGTTCATATATCTCTTTCATTTTTCTGACTTTTAAAATGAGGATATTAATCTACTTCATAGTAGTCTATGAGCATTCAAAGAGATAGTTATTTTATGATAATTTTTTTGTAAACCATAAGATATTAAACAATTATAAATCATTTGTAAAGATCCTATCATAAGATAGAAAAATTAGAGAATTTCAGAAAGCATGGCTATTCTTCAAAGTAAAGTCAAGTCTAGTCAGATAGTTTTTTACCTGAAATCAATCTTTCTAATAGAATCATGAATATTAGGACCTTGATTGGCACTGTTCCAGCATATTCATAGAGCAGAGTTCCATTCTGGAAGAGGCAAACCAAGAAGACCACAGGCTACTCCTCGACCAAGCACCCACTCATAGACCAAGAGTGTCACTCCAAGAAAATGGAGTACCCATCCCCCAGCTCCAGTGGCCTGGCACGAGAGTACTGCCCAAGGAGAAAGCAAGCTATAAAGGTGCAAATTATTGAGCTCTGTCTGAAAAGGTTGACTTAATTTAAAACAGAAAATGAGAAACTCCATGCTTAAGGTGTTGCCTAAAATAACAGAGACCTTGGTGGAAGAGCAATTAAAAGAAGACTGGTGATAGAAGCAAAACAACAGAGTAGCTAGACGTTAAATAGAAAGAACCAGGGAAAAGGATAGCCAAGAAGAAAACTTTTGAGACCACAGTCAACCCTGGGGATCTGGTAGGCTGTGCAAATGGCCTAAGTTGCACCCACATAGGAACAATCAAAAAAGGATACATGGGCAGACTGGGAAGCCACAGACCGACCAATACAGATGAAAAGGCTTTTTGGTACTAGGGGCTTAAAACAAGCTCTGATCAAATGCTGTCTGAACAATAAGGCTCTCTAACCCAGTGGCAACACTTAGGAAAGTAGGCTTGAATATAAAATTATACATAGCCCTGAAAGTCTGGATGATTATTTAAATAACCAAGGTTATACCCTTTCAGATACTAAGAGAGAACTACCAAGCTGAAAGTTCCTGGGCAAAGACAGGGCCAAAATAATAATAATAATTAATAAATTACTTGAATAATGATAACTACATAAAAGTGTATGTGAGTTCTGACCTTGGAAACTGTACATGATGATGGAAATTGACCACTGAATTAATTTGGTTAAGTGACTTATCAAATAAATAAAAAATTGGCAAAGGAAACAAGAACAACCACCCCAGAGCAGAATCAGCATCCAGATTTACCATATGAGCCAGCAATTCAATTCCTAAATACATACCCCCACCAAAATGAAGAAACATCCACCCAAAAACTTGTATACAAATGGATCAGAGCAATATCATTCACATTAGCCAAAAAATGGAAACAACTTAAATGTCTATCAATTGATGAGTTAATAAAACGTAAATAAAATGTGGAATGACTATACAACAAAATATTACTCAACAATAAAAATAAATGAAATAGTAAAACATGCTACAATATGGATGAAGCTTGAAAACATGGTAATTCTGTATTTATATTCTTAAGGAACTGCCAAACTGTGGTATGGAGTTTCATTCAGTGAGAGCAAAAATATTAAAATTAGATTGTGGTGATGGTTTCACAACTCTGTGAACATACTAAAAAGTATCGATTAGTACACTTTAAATAGGTGAATTAGTACACTTTAAATGTATGACATATGAATTATATTTCAGTAATGCTGTTTTTAAAAATCTTGAGCATGTAGTAAAATCTGACAGAAATTGTCACATTGAAATGATTACATAAGTAGAGCTGGAATAGACATCTTTATTAGTTTCTGTTTGTTCATGTCTCATTCTTAAAAAACCACCTCTTGAGCCAAAACACATGCCAAAGAAATGTCATAGGGGTACTTCTACTTGGTGACTCTGTCCATAGGTGCCATTGATTGAACCAGGGGTTGACACCTAATTTATGCAGATACCCATTAATAGACTAATGAGCAGATTAGATTTCTTGAATTTTTTAACTGAGAGATATCTAATTTCCAATTAGTTATAGATACTTAAATAATAAATTCATGTTGTATTGGAGATAGAAAAGGCACTTAAAAAAATAATTTCAAGCTAATTTTTATGCAAGGAAACAGTTTGCCCAAAAGAAGCAAATGTATAAAGTAAACATGCAGAGATAAGCAGAGATGAGAAGCCTAGGGTTAGAGTGGGGCAGAGAGAATGACAGAGAGAGGAAATATAAATGAGCCATTGCTTAGGTGACTTCCTATTTCCAACTTCTACTCACAATGTCCCAAGTATATATATATTTTTTTTCATGGGAGGACCCACATATTTCCATTAACTTTGACACAACTTTGGGAGGTGCTTGTTCTTACCAACAAAAGAACTCTGCAAATAAACCAAAATTGATGGCAGGAAGCTAGTTTAGATGAGAAAGATGCAGCAAAATGAAAATCTGACTATAGAAGTGCTGTGGGCTGGAGACTACATAGTCTAGAAGAAATAGTAAATGGTCTCTAATAAGATGTGGCAGTAAAGGTATTTAAGCTTGAGAAGATTTGAAAGCCTATGCCTGGAATAAGAGACCATGGAGGACTTGGTAATCAAAAGAAAAAAATATATATATCGGTATTATCAGCCTTAGACAATTTACAGAAATTAGAATACAGACTCAGATACAAGGTATATTAGCAGGAAATATTTTTAAAAAAGAGGATTTATATAATTTATTTAGGGAAATCTGTAATAGTCATGGCTTTATGAGAGTAAAATTAAGCTAGATAATAACATCTCATCAAGATATTCTAGTCTGGAATCACAAATGGGTATTGAATCTCATACGTCATACAATAGCAGGTATGATGCTAGTAAAAATTTGGCTCCTTAATTTCTAAATAATGAGAGCTTCAACAACTTAAAGTATTATTTCTGTAACTGTAAACAGAGATGATATATCTCCATTGTTAGGTTTTGAAATGTATATTGTCAACGAAGTAAATTTGGTCTAGAAATATAAAGACAGAGTCGTTTTTTATAGAATTTACTAAAGGGTAAATATAATTGTTTTGAGTTAAGATTGTTTTATCTCAATATTCAATGACAAGGTATAATTTCTGCATATTTATTTCTCAGAGGACTTGTGACATATAATAAATATTAAAATGAAGCTTCGGCCTTGGTTTTGCTTCTAATCAAAGGTGCACTCTTTGAGTGTTTTGGCACTAAATCCTTTAACATTTTAGATAAAGGCGAAGGCAAACATCTTCAAAATCTCTAATAGGTTATAGTTCTTGCACACTCATCTTCCTGAGAGTAGAATACTGTATATAGCTTGCTTATTAATCTTTATGAAGGTTTTCTCTTCATGCTATGACATCAGAAAGAACTGGAGAAATGCTATATAATATAATAAAAAACATTATTTAAAGGATGACGAACATGAGCTTTGAAAGGGAGTTTATAGAATCTGTGCCAAAGAAATCTCCAAGAGCAATAGAAGATGAAAATAAACAAGTATTTTTGTAACATAAATATTCCTCATGAGATACTATCCATTAGGCAGATTATTACCAGCATTTTTTAAATATTCTTTTCATATGCAACAAAGATTAATATTTACTGGGTTAATGTCTTACACAAGAAAGTATAAAATAAAAATTTACGGCAGTAGCAAAAGCTACATAAAATTTATTTGTGATGCTTTATATTGTGTATAGGCTCTGGAGACTAGTGAACTTTGGTCTCTCCAGAAATCTTTGTGAAAAAAGAGCAATGTTAAGATTGAAGCACATCACACTGCATGCATGTAGTGTTGTTTTACTTTTAGCACATTTTATCTACTGTGATGACAGTTTTTAATCAGTTTCAAAAGCTATACAGCTTTTTAACATATGAGAACATTTTACAGTTAAATTAATAATTCAAAATTCAAAGTAAATATTCGTTGAAACATTCTATCTACTTAATTTTATATACATCTATATTTCAAGTTTCATATTTTATCCAATAAATTAGTTATTTTAAACTTGCATTTGGATTTATTGGTTCATGAACACTTTGAAATTATAGTCAAAATTATGTGTCCATATGTATATGTGTCTTTAGAATTGTAATATAGGTCTATAATTTTCTCGAAATAGTCCTTTATTCAAGAGAGTTGGAGAATCAGTACTCTAAATGTTGCTAAAAATGTAGGCTAAAAGGTATAACTTGAGAAAATACTTTTCAAACTTTATTAAAGTTATAAAAACTACAGAAATGAGTTCCCTGTATTTTCTGTCTAAATGCCACATGTTCCAAATGTTATATCTATGAATGCAATTTATCACTGATTCTTTGACACTGGTATACTGATGATGGCCTTTAAAAATATTTTACTTAACTAAATTCATCCTGTTAGAGAAATGCTTAGTCAAATCATAATGCCCCTGTGCACTGAGAAGAGACAGCCATAAATCATCTCTAGTAAAACAAACATTTCTCAGCAACCTTTTCATTTTAATTAATAATGAAGAAGATACTTCTGCTAAGAGGAAAACATAACATTGTCTCTAGAGCCCATGGAAATCCTCTTTTTAACAAAAGCCCTTTTGAAATAACTCCTTCAGTCCGTCTATTCATCCATTGACCCACTGAACTTTTATTTTACTAATGTATATCATGTTCAAATCTCTATATTTATTTAAAAATAATTTTGAGCTCTTGTATTGTGACAGCATTGACAATTGAATGGTAAGAAAGCCATATTATTCATATCCACTTGAAACTTATAGTTTAGTAAAAACCCATAGATATCTATCCAATGGTTATGCAAATATGTAATTATGAATTGTCATAAGACTTTTGCAGAAAATACGGATGCTTTAGTAGTGTATAAGAAGAGAAACTGACTTATTCTATAGGAGAATTTTATAACAGATTTTATCAAATAAAGGAGAATCCATTGACCAAATTTACCTGAAAGTTATATGATCACGAAATCAAAGTTACACAACCCAGTTTCTTTTTTGTGTCCCTTCTCTACTTTCTGTACCATTATTTGTTTCATGTTTGGTTGTTCTGAGCTACAACAATAAGATTTATTTTTATTAAACTGGCTTAGGATGCATGGAACTTTTGAATTAATCACTGTGGATGGGGAAATTAAATGCACTATTTGGAAATGAGAAATGAAGACAACAAGCTTTCAAAGAAGATGCGCAGGATTCTTGTTTATAAATCATATCCATGATGTCAGCTTTCATTTACAAAACAAACAAACAAACAAACCAATAAAAAAGAAAAGGAGTAAAAAAAAGAGGAAACTCAACAAAGACAAAGTACGATAGCATAGGAGGATCTTACATCTGTTTTTCAAAATTTGAATATAAAAATGTAATGATAGACTTGAGCAGAGATTCTGAGTAGGCAGTTGCCTATAGATGTACAAAATTCAATAAAACAGAATCAGTAAGACATATTTGGGGTTCAAATACTTACATATTAAATTATGAAATGTGGGCATTATGAAATCATCTAAGTAAAAATTGAAGCATGATAGAGCCCCAGGGCTGAGTCTTAAGTAAACCCAATATATAAAAGATGGTGGTCAAGAGATGAAAGGTTTTGACAATGGAGATATTAAACATTTGGCTCTACACTCTACACAGAGTCAAGAGGGAAGAAAGAAATGAGGGGTCAGAATATGTAGCTATGGACTAAAACAATTGAAGTTCCTTTTAGTCAGTGATTGGATTGAAAAATGGCGGTTAGATTGAAGATATCATGGTGAAAGTAGTTAGAGGAAAATTAGCAGGCTGTAGTCAGTGGGATGTGCCTTTGATATTAAGATACATTCATGTAATTTTTTTATGTTAATGTATGTATACAGGGGCAATTGGCAAAATATTTAATACCTTGTGCCACACCAGAGCAGAACAGGGTTTTGAAGGCCACCCTCAGTATAGACGTCTATATTTTAGTTGTTCAAGTGAAGTGATATTTTGAGGGTAGGAAACAATTCCTTACTAATAGGTGTAAAATATTTAAATATTTTAACATTAAATCTACAAGATTTTAGCAACATGCATAATTGTACCAATATACACATGTAAAATTTCTACAAAATCAGAACGATTTTGATAATAATCATTGTCATAAACAATACTTGAAAACAGATCTTTGATTTTTACCTATGATACTTCTGAATGTGTTAACAACACTTACAATGACATAACAATATATTTTGCAAAATTTTATTATTATTCCCAGCTTATTTATAATCCTTGTTATATAATCAATAAATATATAGATCTTCAAACACTTCATGTTTTTGCTGTTTTCATTATTTCGTTTAACAATCTCTGAACCATTTTTTACAAGTACTAGTGATTTTGACACCAAATTTGTTCATAATCTTTTATAGTTTAAATGTGTTTATTATTCTATGTAAGGTAAATATCCACAAGAACATTCTTTTATTAAAGCAATTTGATTCCCTAATTCTAATTACCTTTTCTTCCATTCAACTTAAGACACCCATATAACCACATATGTCTTTATAATAGTATCTCAGATACTAGTCAACCTCTAAAATATTAATGGGATTTTATGTTTTTTGACAAAAACATCTTTTTAATTCCTTCATTTAATTACTTCCTCCAAAACTTTTCTCATATCTTTATTTATCACCTAACTTCTGTCTCATCCTGATTTCTTAAGTACCCTAGGCTTCTCATTTCATAATTTCAAGAACTCTCTTTTTATCAGTATCATCCTTTTCCACCCCTATGTCCTCTGCTTCACCTGTAAGGCAAAACCTCAACTCTAAATCATTCAGAAGGAATGTCTTGCTCTCTCTTATATTTGTAATGCTGACTCTTTTGTGAACACACACACACACACACACATACACTTGAAGATATTGATGTCATTGAAAAGTTATAGTCTCTAAACCTTCTGTGATCTCTGTCTTGCTTGGAAATTTTTTTGTTCACTTTTCACCATTAAAAAAGAAATAAAAGACTTTTTTTCTCTTTTTATATTTATTTAAAAATCTAAATTTATTTATAAAATATAATAGATGAATATATAACTTTAAAGAATGGTAAAATGACAACTACTTTTCTCCATATAGGTTAAAAGATAGAACATTACTGATAGTTATATATGTTTTGCATGCACCTTCTCAATCCTATTTCCTTCCCTTCCCAGATGAACACAGTATTCCAAATTTTGTGTTCACATTAAATTTTAGTTTTAGTATTGCCACATACCTATGTAAAATTCAATTTTGAATGTTTTAATATTTAATAGAAACAATACTTTCTTTTTGCTTCAATATTCTTAATTATATTGTTTTAAGAGTTTTCTACACATCAAAAACTATGAAAGATTTGAGATTTTACCCCATTTGCCAACCGACAAAGTAGTCTGCTGCAATTTCACAGGACATTGGGTAGAGACAAAGAAATTAATTACTCCTGGCACAGCAGGCCACGTGACTTTCATACTATCATGGGTGCAACTTGCCCCAAGTCTCACAGGGATGATGTGGTGTCAAGGCTACGTAGATGCCTTACATACAGTGAGTCTGTCATAGGCGATGAAACCAGAGCTTAGGAATCCCCAGTTTTTTCAAGGAGGATGATGGCAAACCTGTTTAACTTTGCCCCAGATGGAGACATTATCTTTTTTATCTTAGACAGTAAACAAATATGCCCTCTTCCTGCAAGGAAGGCACTGTATCTTCCAAGGCTATCTGCTCGCTAAACAAGAGAGTTCGGAACAAAAGCTTATACAAGGTGTGTAGAAACACCATGGTGAATTGTCTCCCAACCCTGCATTTATGTACATAAGGTTGACTTTTACTTATTTGTATGATATGCTAGTCCTTTGCATGAATAGAGCTTATTTATTTATTTCATTGTTTTTAAGTTATTCACATCATAAAGATGCCAATGAATAAATTTACTAGATAAAACAGTATATACATCTACAAATTTAAAAGACAATACCAAATTAACTTCAAAATTGGTTATACCAATTTAAATTTTCACAAGCAGTGTCTAAGATTTTCATTGATCCACATCCTTGACAATTTTGGCATTGCTAGGTTTTATAAATTTTTGCAAAACGATCGAGGTAGGATCTCATTTTGACTGGTTTTCATTTCAATTATTATCTGTGAAATAGAATTTTATATCTTAATTAGCCATTCATGGTTTTTTTGAATCACTTTATATCTCTTAAACATTCTTTTCTATTTGATATTTTTTATGTGTCGGTTTGATTTTAAGGAAATATTTGTACATATTTTATATGTGTATATCTAAATAAGTGATCATTATTTGCTTCTATATATCACAAATTTTCTTCCCAAGAAGTTACTAAATTTAATGTACTAGAATTATAAATCTAACAATTTTTGTTTGTTTAAGATATTTTTAGTATCACTAGGTTTTAAAAATATTATTTTATTTTTTTCTGTAATAGTTTGGCCTTTTAGCTTAAAATTTTTAAGCTACCTGAAGATAATTTTAGACAGGAGGTTTAATTTTATGTGAATATTAAATTATCCTAGCACATTTTATTGCAATATACTTTTCCTGATTCGCATTGTCTCTTCTGTCATCAATAAATTTTTCATGTGTGTATAAACTAATTTCTAAGTCATCCGTTCTGTACCAGAGACCAATGAGTCTATCCACATTGTTTTAATTACTATATATTATAATAGTGTGAAGCTACTAATGTCCCACTTTGATTTTTATTTTGAATATATATATATATTTTTATTTTTAAGCCTGGCCTCCTTCCTAGTGTTTGTCCCTATGTCTACAGGGCTCAGTGATCAAGCAATAATTGGACAGAGCTTGTGCTCAATGAGCAAAGAGCTAGTAAAATCGATCATCTTCTGCCAATGGACCTGTGTGAGGATGAAGAAAGACATTCAAAATTCAGGTTTTGGTCAGAGCTTGCCCTCTCTGACTTTTTTGTGTGTCCGCAGCCTCGGCTAGTAATATGTTTCAAATATGACCATAATCTCAGGCTAGTACATCCATGCCCTTAGTCTTTCCCTACTCACTTGCTTCTGAAATATTTTTCACTTTCATAAACAATGTCACTGGGCATGATCTCTGCCCTGTGCTCCAAATAAAGAGCCTCCTACCACAGCAGAAAAGATGCCACTTCCAGTCCCTACAACCTGCACTAACCTGGAAAAATTTCCCTGTCAATCAAACTGGGAGTGGGCTGTGGGGGAGGGAGTAGTGTGGGAGAGGCAGAAGCAACCACAGGCCAGAACATCGTAGATGCACATCATTCTTATTGAAAATTCAGCCATTTTTCAAACCTAGTGTCTTCTTAGGTTGTTGTGTTTTTAGTACATTTTCAGAGTGCTGTTTTACTTATATTTATTTATTATTTATTTATTATTTTTAATGGTGATGGTGGAGCTGCAATTTTGTTCAGCTTTATAATTGTCATCTGTGGAAGAAAATTGCTTTCGTCTTGCTCTTTCCCTTGACATTTGCTTTGTGCTATTAGAAAGAAAAAAATATGAATCTAACCAGAAATGCTTTTTATAAGTAGATTTTTAAATAGCATTTTATTTTTTAAACACTGCAAATAGTGGCAAGTCTCATATTAATTACATTATTCATTTGAAATTGTTTTAATTGTAAAAGTAATGACAACTTTTATCCTATTGTAGGAAATTTTAACCTCACAAGTAAGTCCCTACACAGACAGAATCTTTCCTAGAGAAATTTTCATTCATATATTTGGTGTAAAAAGTACCATCGATTTGATACATACCTCAGGTTATCATTTATTTTAGTTTTGCTGAAGAATTTTCAGTTGCAGTATTTTTCTTCCTAGTTCTTGAATCAACTATACTTGTTCATGATTTAATTTTTTCTCACCTGTCTTATTTATATTCTTTAGCAATTCTTCTCTCAGTCATAGATCATTGATGGGCACAGTCCCTACAAGCATTTATATTTTGAGGCACTGTTGACTTACATAATATTGTGCTTGTTTTATTCTCTAATTATGAGAATGAGAATGTTTGTCCTGAAAAATTAGTGTCTCTCTCTTTAGCTTTTATTACTTAGCAAATGAAGTTGAAATAACATAATTCTATTACATGTAAAGTAGGATACGATATTGATTACGAATATTATTTTCGTATTCAGGCAAAATTAAGTCCAAATCCAAAACTTCATCTCTTCTTTGATCTACAAAAAATTTTAACCTCCCCAAAGTTTAGTTTCTTTTGTAAAATGGGGCTGATCCTACAGAACTTAAGGTTTAAGTGAAATAATACGTAGCACTGTTACGGCACAAAAAGATTCAACATAATTAGCTTTTATTGTTTCTACAATCATTTTCCTGAGAGCACTATCTATCCCAGGGTGAATCCATCTCACCCTATTATCTGGTACATTAAGAATTGGAGGCACTGAATGGGACCACACTTGTGTGATTCAGAGAATGATTTACACATGGTAGAAAGAATCCAAAAACATTTCAAATAGACACAGTCATTGCATCTATGAATTAGGTGTAGGTGGTGTGGTGTGGCCAGAGTCAACTCTTAATTATTTCCTAGGTGACTGTGTAGTTCTTTTTCAGGCTAGAGTCTCTTCAACACTGCAACATGTAGAAACATTCCATTCAGAATTATAATTCTTTGTTGGGAGCATGGTTGTAAATATTTATCTTATTTTGTATTGGTGACCCTATAATGGGATAATGGAAAGTGAACATAAGATTCCCCAAAAGTTAAATTAGCCAAAACAGATATCTTGTATATTTAGAGTTTTTCCTAAAATTTTGTATAAAGATACAGGAACAGAATTGGTCTGCCTTAGAAATCAGAAGCTATAAATGCAATGCAAAAAGAGCTGCTTATTTCTTTTTTCTTTTGTATTTTATTTTTTAAATTAAATTTATTGGGGTGACATTGGTTAATAAAAAGTATATGTGTTTTAAGTGTATAATTCAATAATACATGTATATTGCATTGTGTGTTCACCATCTGAAGTCAAATCTCCTTCCATCATCATGTGTTTGACCCCCTTTACCCTTATCTACTTCCTCACTTTCCCCCTTTCCCTCTGGTAACTACTAAACTATTGTCTGTGTCTATGAGTTTTTGTTTGTTTTGTTTGTTTGTTGCTTTCAGTTTTATATCCCATATATGAGTAAAATTATATGGTTCTCAACATTTTCTGTCTGACTTATTTTGCTTAGCATGATTACCTCGAGATCCATCCATGTTGTTGCAAATGGCAGTATGTCATCTCTTCTGGCTGAGTAATATTCCATTGTATATATGTACCACACCTTTATCCAATCACCTATGAAAGAGCACTTTGTTTTTTTCCATGTCTTGGCCACTGTGAATAATGCTGAAATGAACATCAGGGTACATATGTTTTTACAAACAAGTGTTTTCAAATTTTAGGGTAGATACCAGAAGAGGGATTGCTGGGTCATATGATAATTCTATTCTTAATTTTTGAGGAACCTCCATACTGTTTCCATAGTGGCTGTACCTATTTATATTCCCACTAGTAGTGTATGAGTGTTCCTTTTGCCTCACAACCTCTCCAACACTTGTTGTTATATTTCATGCTGATAATAGCCATTCTTATAGATATGAGGTGGTATCTCATAGTGGTTTTGATTTGCATTTCCTTAATAGCTAGTGAAATTGAGCATGTTCTCATATATCTGTTGGCCATTTGTATTTCTTCTTGGGAGAAGTGTCTGTTCAGGTCCTTTCTCATTTTTTAATTGAATGTTTGCTTTTTGTTGTTGAGTTGTATGAGTTCTTTATATATTTTGAAATTTGGCTTTATGGGAGGCATTATTTACAAATATCTTTTCCATTCAGTTGGTTGCCTCTTTGTTTTATTGATGGTTTCTTTTGTTGTGCAGAAGCTTTTTAGTTTGATATAGTTCCATTCATTTATTTTTGCTTTCACTTCCCTTGCCTTTGAGGTCAAATTCATAAAGTTCTCTCTAAATCTAAGGTTCATGAGTTTAGTACTTATGTTTTCTTCTATGAAATTTAGTGTTTCAGTTGTTATATTTAGTTCTCTGACCCATTTTTAGTTAATGTTGGTGTTTGGTGACAGATAGAAGTCTAGTTTCATTCTTTTGCATATAGCTTTCCAATTATCCTAGCACCATTTATTGAAGAGGCTTTCTTTCATCTATGGTATGTTTTGGCTCCTTTGTCCAAAATTATTTGCCCTTATATACGGGGGTTTATTTCTGGACTCTCAACTCCATTCCATTGGTCTCTATGTCTGTTTTACTGCCAATACCATGCTGTTTTGGTTATTGTCGCTTTGTAGTATAATTTGAAGTCAGGCAGTGATTTAAATACCTCTGGCCTTGTTCCTTTTTCCCAGGTTTGCTTTGGTTATTTGGGGTCTTTTGTGATTCCATAAAAATCTGATGATTTTTTTGTTTTATTTATTTTAAAAATGCCATTGGGGTTTTGATGGGGATTGCATAAAATCTACATATCACTTTGAATGTTATGGCCATTTTAGCTATGTTGATTCTTCCAGTTCATGAACATGGAATATCTTTTCATTTCTTCATGTCTTTTCATTTCTTTGTGTCTTCTTCAATTTCTTTTAATAATGTAGTTTTCAGTGTAGAGTTCCTTTGCATCCTTTGTTAAGTTTATTCCTAGGTATTTTATTCTTTTTGTTGAAATTGCAAAAAGAATTTTTTTTTTCATTTCTTTTCCTGAAATTTCATTGTTAGTATATAGGAACAAAGTGGACTTTTGTGCATTGATTTTGTATTCTGCAATTTTATTTGTTTATTGTTTCTAATAGCTTTTTAGTGGAATCTTAAGGATTTTCTATATGAAAAAAATCATGTCACTTGCAAAATAATGACAATTTGACTATTTCATTCTCAACGAAGAACTGCTTATTTTCATCTTCTCTATTTGTGAGACATACGAGACCTCCACACAGAGTGAGGTATAGAAAGAAAGCATACTAAAAATGTCTTTATATCCTTGATTCGCCAGTGAACAAAGTTGGTATCCCCTTTAATTTTTCAATTACATGAATGCACAAATTTTTATTCATTCTTTTGTGATTTGTGTTTTATTTAAATTAGTTGTAAATAAAAGAATGCTGTTCAAAACATCAGTGCACTTGTCATTTATCTAACAAATGCTTGTCATTTTGCTAGAATCTGAGGATAGAAAAATAAAGTGCATATCTTTTTTCCTAAGAGATTACATTTTATTTAAAATAATTAATTTTGGACTTTGCCACTATTTGGGAAAGTACAATGAAGTATTATCTTTAAAAAGTGTTTATATTTGTTTTAGATTACTATGGGATTAACACGCTCAAAATAAAGGATAAACAAAAATATAGGGAGGATAAAACAAAGGAACAACAACAATGACAAAAGAAACATAAACTACCAATGAGAGAATGTTTAATTCTAAAAAATATTTACAATTATTTTATGCTTTATGTTAACAAAAAAATAATTTTTAAAGGCAAAGCAATTCTGACAGGAATTAGTTGGGCAAGAAAGCTTTAATAAGTTTAAAAGAATTCTGGTGAAATGAAATGCATTGTTGTTATTCCAGATGAATTGGGCTATTTTTTTTTTTTAAATCTTGTGCCTAATATCTTTCCTTATCTATTAAAGGTTGTCAAACACATGAACCAATCTTTCCTGTCACAGGTGCATTACAGAACGCAGGCTGGGCAATAGTATATGGCTCAAGCAAGAACAATAAAACATTTATTTATTTGTTTTTAGACATTGAAGTGGAACTTGGGACAGAGAAAGAGGGTCGTGCCCCCTTCACCAAGGTTTTTCACTGTAAGCAGAAGTGTAGACTATTTGGAGTGTTAAGCAGGGGGCAAAATTATCTTCACAAGAAAAGATCATGCAATATTATGCAAAGAAAAAGAAGACCAGGAAAGCAGAGAGGCACTTTCTTGATATCATGTGATTCCCTAAATCTAACTATTCCTTAGATTTTTCAACTACATAAATCAATACATTCCCATGTTAGTTTAGCCAATTTGAATTGGATTTATGCCACTGGAAGCTCAGATACTAACAAATAAATCATTTTGTCTTTGCCATAGAGCATGCAACACATCCAGGAACAATTTTAAGGAAAACACTCATTGGAAAGGATATCTTTTGACCTGGAGCATATTTGTATGTCGAATACTCTGTAAAGTGTTTTAAAACGTGCCAGATTATCTAGGATATGTTACCAAAGGTTCTCTCATCTTACTTAGCTGATAGACACTTAGTGAATTATTAGTTTTGATTTTTCAAAACAGTTTCCAGGGGAGTAGTCTGTTGGTATTTCTTTCAAAGCATTTCAAACCACTGTTTGATTAATCTCAATTCCATGTTGTAAAAATAAACATTTGGCAGTTTTTTAAGTCATACGTTGTTTTTCTACACATTCTGCCCAAAACTATACATTGCCATTCAAGTTTAGAGAATACACAGACATAAACTTTAACAAAATTATGTCATCACCACTAGTCATTTGGGAAAATGGCAAAGAGAGGCAAAAAACTAAAGCTGACCGTTGGCAAAAGAAAATGACAAACAAATTGTGCAAAATTTTTTATTGTTTACCATGTTATTCAGATTTATTAACAGGAAGACTTATAAACAAAATAATATTTGAAACTATATACATAATTTTCTGATAAATTTTAAAAACAAAAAGTATTTGAATGATGGTCATCTACACATGCAAGCTTTGTAGGATGCTTTTTTTTTTTTGCAAGGAGTAATGAACAAAGATGGATTCCTTCCAAATTAAATTTTGAGGCCCCTAAACTTGGTCTGCAATATGGATGGACTGATGTGGTTTGGCCATGTTGATCATCTTTGAAAGACATCTCCCAGGTGACTCTAAAACAGTAAAACCATTAGAACATCTCCCCTAGAGCTGTCTTGTATTGATTTTTTTTGCCTTGGCTGAAACATGAATCAATAACACTTCTTTGACAATCATCACTACTAAAATGAGGTCACATTGTATTCCAACACTTTCTAGTATAAATCAGAGATATTATTGTAAAAAGCTATCTGTTAACTCATCATAAGATTTCTTTTTCAGTTAATAAGGAGGATTGATATATATGATACAGCACATTTCCTTTGGAGTACAGATTTTATTCAATCAAGGACTTTTGTTGAAAACTATTTATTCCTTTTAAATTTACTGCTACCCCCCCAAAAAAAATAACTGCTACAAAATAATTAGTACATAAGAATTAAGAGCAGTCAAGTTTATTAGATTATATAACCAATGTGTGTGTGTATGTGTGTGTGTGTGTGTGTGTGTGTGTGTGTGTGTGTGTAGACAGATATATATATGTATATATATATTCCTTTAATTTCATGGAAACATGCACATATTTCTTATATCATTAAAACAGAATAACATGACAATATTAAAATTTTAGTGATACAGGAAGTGATGAGTAAAGGTAATGGCTAAACTCAGAGCAAAACAATTGATCATAAGAGATTTTAGAACTAATGCAATTGAGCTATTGCAGATTTTCCCTAAAATTTCAGTTCTTACCTTATCTGCTTGGTAAGTTGCTCGTTGCATTTTATTTCACACTATGCCTCAGTTCTGGGAGTATTAAAAATTATTCTGTTAGTATGTATACTTATTAGTCAAAAGCAATAAATCTGTTTTATTCATTTGTTATCATAAATAAGGTCTTGACTTTCTAAAATTAAATATTTACATATGGAAAGTTATTTTCCTTCTAGGATTTGACTTTCTTTGATTAGAGCACATGTAGTATAAGGTTCTCTACTATTGAGTATATTAGTACATTTTTATTTTTCTTTTACCGGAATAGATGGCATTGACTTGACATTCTTATTTATAAATGAACTTTATTATTTTTTTTATAAGTGAACTTTAAATGTATGATTTTATGTTATTGTAAATTGTGTCTAATAGTCTAAAGAATATAAGAATTCATACAGACATATACATAGAAATATATACTTAGGATAATGTTTGTATCTACTGTATATTAACTTGGACTTTACATTTGAGAGAACTCAAAAATTTTTAGTGAAATAACAAGAAACGATGCATGTGAATTTATATGAATTGGTTTTCTAAATTATCTGTATTAATTGATTAAATCACATATCCCTTCATATATGTAAACATTTACGAATAACTTTTTGAGATGACAGTTTTTGCTATTTTTCTACCAATGTCTATTAGAATTGTATATTATGCACATTAAAACAAATTTAAGAGGTAAGTCTGGGGAATATTAGTATTCACATTTTAATGTACTTATTTATTATATTTATTACATAAATATATAGTAAAATATAAGTGCTAATAATATTTTATATTTATATATACATTATCCCACCCACACTCATATTCCAAATGGGGATAGGAGCCATTTGCACATTCAAATATATTTTTGTGTGTTCTGTAATTGTAATTATATTTATGTGTAATATACTATTGAGTTTTATTATCAACAAATTTTTCTTAAAATGCTAGATGTATTTTAAATATTTCTTCACTCTCAATGCTGTTTTTACATCTGTACTTTTCATAAATATACATATACATATACATATATACGTATACACACATGCATACATTACAGTGTGTTAAATTTTTTACAGAAAACATTTATTAGGTTTCTATTTTAAATATCATTTATTCATTCTATCTTCTGTTTATTAATAAGTGTAGATATATAAAACTGGTAATAAGTATTACATTAAATTGGTTAATTTAGGTGAAAAGGATAGTAGATGCATGTACACATGCATACAAAATAATATAAATACGTTAAAAAAATATATAATTTATTTCAGGCCTAAAACCTCACTTTAATGCAAAATAGTCATACTAGTACTGTAGAAAGCTATATCTATTTGTCTGACATAATTTAAATCAAAAGCACACAATGACTAATAATAATAAAATGTCATAGAACACAAACTGTATCTGTTAAGGTGTCCTCCATGAAGAAAAAAAGCTACTATTATTTTACTTGCATTTTCTCTTTATTAGTTTAGCCTAAAAATAGCCATTGACTTGTTTTTCATTATGTGCAAAGTCAAAGTGAACTGCCGATTTTGCAGGTGAAATGAATAGATGCTTTGCTCAAAAATACTCTGGCAATCAGCCACACATTCTGCCAAACCAGCATGCTGACCACCTACTTGGCTTGAGTCAGATGGCTATTTGGAAAGCTTTTAGTCGTTATCTTTTTATGTGATGTAACTGCCCACTTTTCAGCATGACTCATTTATCATTTTATGCCAAAGAACTGAATTATCTTGTATTTTTTCTTGTTATCTTCCTGGAGAGTCTGACATGACTTTAATGTCAGTGTATTTCTTACTAGAAAAGAACATATGCGATATTTTGAAAACTGGCTGAACTTGACAGCACTCGAATTGACACTCAGAATATGTAATTTTCTAACATTGCCTTGTGGGATGTACGTGTGTTTACTTTTAGGGTCTGGAAACTTAAAGGTTTCTATATAACACCTCCTAAGATTGCTTTTAAGATTCTTCAAAATAAAATACAGAAAACCTTAGGTCCATCTGGAGCTATTGGATATGGAAAAACTTTATTTAACACAGTTACTATAAGCACTGTAAAGGCATATTCTTAGCAGTGTTAAATAAGCCCCAATAATTACTATTAATATTACATGGAAATTTTAAAACTGATAATCCAGTTATTAATATCAAGGAAAATATAGTAAGAGCAGAAATAGGTTTATATTATGAAAAGGCACGGAGTGCCGAGTAGAAACACCATGATAATGTAAGTTACTCATAGAGAGACAGTGTCTTCTACTTTGCCACTATAGTGCACTCACCCTGTTTTTTCTCCTGCCATCCTACTACTCTTTCTTCTAGCAGCATCTTTTTCTTTTTGTAAACTATGGTAACTATATTACCTTCATTAGCCAACAAGAGACCAAACACCAAACTCAAAGCATTATTCAGTATTTCTTTGCTAGTACCAGGTACAAAGATCACATTGAGAAGATTGATATGGATGAAAAGAAATAACCAGCAGATGTGTGGAAAATACACCTGTTGATGTAAATAACACTTGAGTCAAGAAATCTGCTCCAAGAAATTTGGAGGGCAGAAGACAAAGAATCAGTCTCAAGATCTATGTATGTGAGGACACAGTGGGTATCCAAAAGTTCAGGCAGTTCTTTTACCCAATTGTAGATAAAAAGTATTTTCAGATCAACATAAAACCCATCCCTTGATTTTTTTAAATTAAAGTCACTGTGGACTTAATTATCCTTCTCACAATCTGTAATTTGAAAGATATCCAATGTCTTTCATGGCATCTTATGTATGAAACCAATAATATGTGTGTATTGAATAAGAAAGTCCATTAGATGGAAAGAAAAGGAATGTCTGCTTGGCTTCTAACCTTAGTTTTTGTTCTTACTACTCACATGACTATTTGGACAAATAATCTAGCCTAATTTTTAATTTATGCTTTGGTAACAAAGATTTTAATACCCAACTCATAGGGTTGATAAGATGATTAATGAGATAATTATAAAAAGTGCTTGACATACTACCTGGCTTATAATAAATACTTAGTGAGTATTATTTATTTAATTATTTAAAAATAAAACTTTATTAATTTAATTAATGATAATGTTAATATCAATGTTAATGTTAATGTTTTTCTCCTGGTTTTCTAAGATATAATTGTTTTTCTCAACTTATTCATGTTTGCCTAACATGAATAGACAAGGAAGGTTAGTAGAAAGAAAAGTTCTATGAACTCATAGAATTGTGGTTTAGACCAAAATTTAACATGAAAAAAAATGAGAATTTCTACTTTAATAATTTGAGGAATTTTGAATATGAAGAATCTATAAATTCTTTATAAATTTAAGTTGGTAATTATAATGGAAGTGATTAAAGTATATATATAGGCATATTATGTGAATATCAATAGCTGGAATTTGTAGGAAGGTGTGTGATCAATGAAAACTTTATCAGTGGCATTAGGGAAATGTTTGTAAATGGGAAGAAAGAAAAAGATATAAATGCACTAGATGCTCTTAAAGATCAGGTGGTTCAATACTTATCAAGTAGAATTTTGCAATGCACAGAATGTCCAATTGAGACAAAATAAAATTCCTTCAGTGATTTTTTATAACACTGTTGAATTATACTTACAACAAAATGTAATAGCTAAGATTATGATCATAAACAATTTGAAATTAGAAAGGAGTGAGATTCTAAAAGGAATGGTACAGATGAGTTGGAAAATGAAGTTGTAATGATGTACACATTAGCAAGTCAGGTTTCTCTGGTATCATTTTCATTCCTATCCATAGCCTCAGTCCATAGATGATTATTCAATAGATCATCATACCTTGGCTCCATATCCTTGGACCTTCAGCTTCTAGGTGTATCTACAAAGCACATACATGCATGTGTGTGTACACACACACACACACACACACACACAGTTAAAACAATCAAGTCTGGGACTCATTTTATCCACTGTTATGTAAACTCTGAGGTTAAATTATAAAAGAGAAATAAATTTTATAAAGTAAATGGACAGCATTTTTTAAATTGTTTGTCTTTGTTTCTACCGATCAACTTTACTTCTTGGTAGTGTCATAAGGTAATGCAGAATTCAAAAGTATTCCCTGACCTCTTTACCGGGTTGAATATAATTGAGATATTTTCTGTAATAACCAAGGAATAAATTTTTCATATAAGTTCTCCCATTACTCTATACTGTCCCTCCCCACTTGTCAAGAAACAAACAGTCCAGACTACATTTTCCAATATATCAGTAGGTGGTCAGAGAGCATAAAATTCCCATGAAGCCATTCCTATAATCATGGCATTGGCAAACTTGCTTCTAGAAACCATTAAACTCATATCATAAATCCGGCCATAGAAAATCTATATGGGAATTGATGGGACACAGAGAATGAATTATGTATCTCAGAACTGCTGAATGGCAAAGAAAGAAAGCTAACTCAGACACATACTGTATAGAGGAGAAATATATATTTTTATGGTAGCTCTATATTCTCAATGGTAAGTAACTGAAATTGTCACAGAATATGAATGACTGTGTAATGTTATAGTTTAATCAATTTGAAACAAGCATTTGAATTCATAATTATAGAAACATCTGCATTTTTGATTTGGGCAAAAAGTATATAGTAATTTTATAGATATATATTATTGGAAATGCACCAAGTATAAAAATATTTGCATTGGATACAACTAATTAAAGTTATTGCCATTGAAGCTCAGAAATAAAGCTTGGCTTTTAATTATGGTGAGCTCTGATCAGTTCAGCTAGTGAGTTTTAGTTAGAAAAAAATGAATATTTAATCATAGGTGCGAATACACATTTAGATTAATATTAAAATTGTAATTAATAGTCTCACAGTGCAAATGATGCTTATGATCCCCTTTTAAATGTTCAGAAAGTACGTATTTTAGAAAAAGCATGTATCTACTTATTATAAAGAAATTTTCTAAATTAAAGTACATATTTTATGTAAAATTAATATTGGAATTAGAGGTCCTGATGAAAGAATTAGCCTGAGGAACAAGCAGATCACTTTTAGAATGCCTTGAGACCTGTAAAGTTAATTTCAATTATTCAATATATTTTAATTGTGTACCTTTTGTGAACATGCCAGGAAGCCATTTAAAGAGGCTTTATTCTGACAGATAGGAACGTTTGCCTACAAAATATTGTTTAAGCAGAGTTAGAAATTCCCAAGCTTTCACAAACAGTAGAACTTTTCTGCTAGTGAATTGATACATCCTTAGAGAGAGGAAGGAGAAAATCATTTTACTAGTCATTTTAAATGAAGTAATTCAGATTCTTGAAGTACTGATGAAAAAAGAAAAAAAAAACACATTTATTTGACCATTAGAGCCTAAAGAATAAGACAAGTGTTATTTAGAAGACATCCAGTAACCCATAGGAGATGAACTTTATCTAGTTAAATTGAGCCAGTTTCTATTATTGGGAAGAAAGGGGAGAACTTAAAAAAAAAAATTGTTTTGTTCTAGAAGCAGAGATAATTTAGTAAAATAAGTGAAACCAATACTGATTACATGTTTAAAATTACTGTCAAACAATCAATATGTATGGTATGACTGTAACACACTTTTCTTTGTGTAAGAATGTGACTATTTTTAAATTTTCAAGGATTTTAAGAGTTAAAAATTAAAGTAAAAAAAAAACAACTAGCTTAACTGTGTTCTCTCCTTTATACTATATAGCTTATAAAGCTGCTTTCTCCCCACCATGACATATTCTACTTTTCAAATTCAAGTAGATGACCAGAACACTTATCTAATTGTCTCTACAATGAACTATAGAGCATAGAACCTAATACACCCCATAGGCTTTCTTTTTAAATTTTATCTAGTGGCATCTACTTTTATGTCATCTTACGAAGGCAGGTTTTTTTTTTTCTTTCTTTCTCTTTTTCTGGAAATAGGTCATGTAAAAGGTATAAAACTAGAATTGTAAAAGGATAAGAGAAGTATCTTTAAAGGAGATAAAATTAAAAGGTAGGAGTCTGTTAGAAATAAATAAGAATAAAATGAAAAGTATTTAGATGCAATGCCACTGAGATAGAAGGAAGCTTTGAGGTGAAATTTTAGGCATCCTGTGTACACACAGGTCAGAGGCCCCAGCAAGAGAGATCATTTTAATCCCTTAGCACCCTCGGTGCATCCTTCACCTAAGAGTTCTTTCTCTCTTGCTCAGAAAACATTATCTTTCCCTCAAAGCATATGCTTATTACTATAAATTGACCAGTTACTGAAATATATTATAATCAGATATCATTTGCAGCTAAATTCATGTGATGAATAGTACACAAAAAAAAGTAAAATGGGCTTTCTTGATCATAAGCTGATTAAATAACAACTTAATGGTTATCAGTTAATAAAAACACAAAGTGTTTGCTTATTTCCCTGGGACTAGGTCCAAGTCAAGGAATAGCATTGTTTATAGACTTGAAAGCATTATGCTTAGTGAAATAATTCAGAGAAAGACAAATATTGTATGATATCATTTTTATGTGGAATCTAAAAAAAATAAAACAAATAAAATAAACACCTACCAACCAACAAACAAAAAAACTCACACAAACACACAAAAAAACAAATTTGTAGATAACAAGAACAGATTGGTGGTTGCCAGAGTTGGGATAGTAGGTGGATTTAATGGGAAAGGTGGTCAAAAGGTACAAACTTCCAGTTATAAAATAAGTAAGTCTTGGTGATGTAATGTATAGCATGGTGACTATACTTAATAGTACTATATTGGATATTGGATATTTCAAAGTCGCTAAGAATAGATCTTAAAATTTTTAATCACAAGAAATAAATTGTAATTATATGTGGTGATGAATGTTAACTAGATTTATGTGGTGATAATGTTGCAATACATACATGAATATATATACATATATCAAGTCATCATGTTGGCTACCTGAGACTAATAGAATGTCAATTATATCTCAATTTTAGGAAAACTAGTGTTGATTGATGTCACCCAATTCATAAAAAATATCTTTAAAAACTTCTTTAAAAATTCTTTTAATTTTGAATTTTAGAGAAGTTATAACTGTTATTTATTAAAAGGAAAATAATCTATGAATTTGAGTAGACTGTTTGTAGTTTCCTAAAGTTAGTATTAATCATGGTTTAGTTATTATCAGTTATCATTACAATTGGTTTCTGTATTAATACAAAAATATATGGTATCATGGTTCAGAGACTTCCAGATGGGGCTATGGTTATATTCTTGATATTTTAAGAAGTATTTGAAAAAATATATATATACATGTACACATATTCACATACATAGGTACTACACATATATACATATAGTTGTATATTTAACTTTTTGTTTTGAAGTCATTTGCTTTTAATGAAACATGTTTTTATAATTTACAATTAAGACATATTTTCAGAAAAAGACAATTTCTTAAATTAGTCTTCCTCAAACTTGGAATTGAGATCTAATAGTGAGAATCCAAAATGTTTCTTTTAAATGTGAATTAAATATTATCTAGGTTACTAAACACTTGTGAGATGGAAAACTAGAATAAAGGAAAGAGCAGGGGTTTTAGAGACAAGAACTAGATTAAAATCGTGATTTGCCACCTAATGAAAATAGATGTTAGTTTCAGTTTTCTCAACTATTAAAAGCGAATGGTAATATATAACCACTTAAATAAGAGAATTGATATGCTACACATTTTTGTCGTCTTTCTTCAATTTCTAATTCTTTATCATTAGAGAAATGGCAAGATTTATATCCATGAGTCACTGAGGAGTCTTGAGAGGAGTCAGTAACTCTTCATTCTTTGTTCTAGTTTGTGTCCCATTTTTACTGCTTAGGCTGATTGTACTGTTTATATGCTTAGGTCAGAATGCTTTCAAGCTTGTGGTCTGCACTTGCTCAGGCTTCAGGATCCAGAAAGATAGCTGGCCTGACATCCTTTTTATTTGAAATTGCTGTGATCAAATGCCTGCAAATGTTTGTGAATCCTTTCTATTCTATACTATTCCATTTAAGTTATAATTTTATGTTCCTAGAAGAGGAAGAAAAACTGTCTAGTTTGACTCTTTCTCTCCACCCTAATGTTCTTCTTTAATGATAGTTTAATCTTTCATTGTTAATACTCCCTCTTCAATAGAATCATCTGCTGATGGAGATAGAATTGGCCAAATCTATAATTTTCTGCATGGGTCCCAGATGTAATGAAACCAGTGACTTCATTTCCAAATAAACCCCTTCCTTATGTTATTTCAAAGAGAAATTATATACATAGCCATACATATATATACCATGTTTGCTAACAAACATTGAGACTGATGTAAGAAATTTAAACATGAATGAATATGGACAAGGTTCAAGTATCTTTATTTTACATTTTCATTATAATTATTTGAAAAAATCCTTAGAGATATGTTGCTAAACATGCCTTTAAATAGAATATGAGTGCATTTTTTGCTGAAACATTTGTGCTTTGCTTAATTTTCATAAACCTCACAAGTGTGAGGAGGACAGGCTGGAAAGCTCTGGTGGCAGGTGCTTTGCCACCTGCCTCACTGTAATATATGGCTACCAATAAAGTTAATGCTTTCCTCACTCACTGATCACCATTCACAGAATGACTGAAGCTTTGGATGTGGTACAGTATTTAAGGGGGTGGCATTTCAGATTCATGAATGCTTATTCTGAGAATCTAACAGTTTTTGAAATTACCATTTTTCAGTCCTTATATATCAGAAGGAAGACATATTTCTCTGTGGGTTATGGCAATCATATAAATATATTGCATTAAAATAATATATCTGCATTATCTATGCCTTGATTATACACACATATACACACATGTGTGCATGCACACATGGTATAATTTGTCAGACACCGTTTGTGTGGCTTATAACATATCAGTGAATAATAGTAAAAATAATTACAGTGACTTAATTAATTTTACTTAGAATAGCTGTCATTTCATACTCAATTTAATAATCCTCATTTTATATTTGAGAACACTAACTCAGAAGAACACTAAGAAGCTGAAGCCAGATCAGATGGTAAATGGCAGAGTTGTGATTATATTTGATTCTAAAACCTGACAATTAACTGCTGCATTAAATTATAAAAAATAGATTTACATAAATCAAACTAATCTTGAGTTATTTAAACTTTCCTAACTTAAGGTTTCTCATCCATAAATTGAGGGGGGTAAGTATTTACATTGCTGAATTATTCTGAAAATATGAAACTATATGCAAATTTGTTAGCACAATAGAATGTCCAATACATTTTAGCCATTATTTTTTCTCTTTGGATTCTAAGCTACCACCACAGATGGCAAACAGATTTCATCTTGAGTGCTAACCTATATCATTAGTAGTTTCTGTGATGACCATTTGAGCCTTCTGTACAGGCAAGAGTATACTGAGAAAGTATTAAGGCTTTCTATGATCAGAGATAAAGGAAGATATTTTTCAGTTCTCTGGTAAAGGCTAAGATCTATGAAGGTAAATTCAATTTGTTATTGTGCCTGTTGTGCTTTGAATTCCACACTCTTAGCTTTGGGACCTTTAAAAATTTAATGACTTCCCTGCACCCTTTTTCTCTCACGGATAAAAGGAGATGAAAATAGTACTGATTTCATAGGGTTATTACTAAGGTTAAATGAGATGACAGACATAAAGTTACAGGTTGAAGACACCTATTTTATTTTATTATCTCCCAAATTGCAGTAAAAATTCAGCACATTGGAAGCACAAACTGGAAAGCACAAAGAGCAGAAAAGACCATAGCAGTTTAGTATATTGGAAAGTCAAGGGGTAAGTTGTAACTGATCAGAAATTTTGAATACTGAATCTGTGGGTGATACAGTTGAAAACCCAGGGAAAACAACACCTCATGTTTATTTACTGGGTTCTCCCTGAGGAGCTAAGATATTTTCAGATAGCTCTGCTAAAGGATGTGAATTAGAACTAAACAATAAGGTAAATATGTAAAATCTTCTGTTTATTAGCAAAGTATCGAACGTCATTTAGTGCAACATCAGAAGAGGGGAGCACTAGAAGGTGTAAAATAGAGGATTTCTGGATTGAGGAACCCTGAGGTTAATAGGTAACAGGAGAAAAGTATGGAAAACAGAGAGACTAAGTGAATATATACCTTCTAAATGTTGAGACTTTCAACATTATTCTCCTACTTGGCTCTCAGATCTCCACAGACAGAACAGAGTATGGATCGTTCTTCTCTAGAGAATCTGATATTGGGGTTTTCCCAGCGAAAAAAATCCAGCCAGTTCATCCTTGGTGAAGCCTACAGAAAACCAGCTTATTCAGAATTTTCAATAAGATTCTTAGTGATTCACTCTGAAACATGAACACAAAGCTAGAGATCACCAGACTTTTGATCAAAGTTTTGATCATAAAAGATATAGAAAAAGTGTCATAGTCAGGAAAGACATTTCGACAGTAAGAAGAAAATTCAGAACTATAACTAATATCCTCAAAAAAAAATGCTGCAGTTAGAATAAAACTGAATATTAAAAAAGTGAATTGTTCAGAGAACAAAATTGCTTTTGGATATTAAAATTATACCAAGCAACAACAAAAAACTGCATAAAGTTTAGAAGTTGAGAAAATATTCTATAAAATAGAGCAATAAGAAAAAAGACTGTAACACAGAAGTTCAGGGAAATAAAATTAAAACTCAAATCCAGATGACCTAGTATCTGAATAAAATCACTTGCAAAAGAATAAAAGAGAACCTAAGAACAAGAAATTATCAAAGAAATAATTTAAGAAGTTATTTCATAACTGAAAAATGGAGTATCCAGATTTTAAAAGTTCACTCAACACAAAATATTTTTAATTGACTGAATATCTTATATACCTGAGTATATTGAGCAATTTAAATAAATTGTGCAGCTTTCAGTCATATTAGTGATGATTTTATAAAAAAGTGAGAAAAACAAATTTTTATTTCCAGTGAAAATAATGTGGGTTTTTTTATGAATCACTTATAAATAACATTTATATAGTCATAATAATATAAGTATGGAGCATTAAAATAAACAAAATGCTGATATAATTATATTAGGAATTTGGGCAGAGTCAGGGACCCAATACAACTATTTGAAACCTTAAATTGTTGGTACTTATGCTTTTAAGTGAGATGCAATATGTAATTGCTCATATTTCCTTTTCCTCAGAATGACAACTTTTAACTTCTTAGGTATTTATTTGTATTTATTTTCTTTTTTGAGAATTATATGCTTGTGCTTATACCGATGTCTCCTGGCTTCAATGTTTAGCTTTAGCTAGGAAATTAACACTAGGATATGAAAATGTATCCCTGTTTACCTCCCACCTCTATAAATATAGGCAACCATTCCATCTTCCCAAATTCCTGATGCCAATATCATCATCATCTGATATTAGCATCATCATCATCTTCATCAACACCGTGAGCCAATACTCTTCAGTCAACAGGACATAAGAATAAGGGTATCTGAGAAGAGAGATATTGGACAGAAATAGAGGGAGCACAGCTAAATACAGGTGTGCAGACCAAGATTCCCAGAGGAAGTCCTGTTTTCGTTGAGAACTAAATGGGTAGGAGTTCTCCAACTGAGGATTGAAAAGATGAAATGCTGTGGAGGCAATATTACTTGCACAGAAGCTCCATTTGAGAAATTTTAAAAATAAATAGAATATAAAATGAGGAAATGGAAGATATAATAGGGGAGGGCAGGACAGAAACCAGACCTTACAGAGTGTCATAAACCATTACCATCAGAAGTTGGGAAGTCGTTGAAGTAATACATAACAGGATACTAACTTTCTTACGAATACATTAAGAAAGTCTGAGCAGGGTATAAATAATAAATTAGAGAAAAGTATTGAGAAAATCAGAAGATTTTTTTAAAGAAATTCTATTGAGAGATGATTGTGGTCTCAGCTAGCATTACAGCATGAGAATGGAAGTCAAACGATCGCTTTAAGGAGGACTCAATAGTACAGATTTCACTTGATGTGAATGCGCTTCAGGGAAGAGACAAAGGGGATGCAGAATGATTTCAGAGTTTCCGGCATAGACAGGTAGGTGGATTGGATGTTATTCACAGAATGAGAAATGCCATAGAAGGAACCTATTGGGGCCCTGGGCAAGGGCAAGGGAAAATGATGATTTTGGTTTAATTGCACTTTGTGTACAATGCTTCCAAGTAAAATTTGAATTTGTCCAATGGAAATGCCAGAAAAAGTTGTAAGCTATTGCATATATTTGGAGTCATCAGCATGTGGCATATAATCAAAGCTGTAGAAGTATAGTACATTTCCCAAGGGTATTGTATGCAAGAGGGAAAAGAAACTGGGACAGAATGTTCTGGAACAAAATATTACAGCCAGCCTTATGAGGAACCTCAGGGGCTTGTGTCGAGCAGTATATCATGGTTTGAATGCATCACGGTTTGTTTAACTATTCATTTACTGAGGGAAATTTTGTTTGTTGACTATAAGAAGTGTTGCTTCTATGAACAAGTGAACAATTGTGTAAAAGTTTTTGTGTGGACATGTTTTTGTTTCTCTGGGATAAATGACTAGGAGTGCAATTGCCAGGCCATATGGGAAGTGTATGTTTAGTTTAGTTTTTTCTTTTTTGTTTTTAAATAAGCTGCCAAACTATTTTCTTTCAGTGATTCATTTAGGGTAGCTTTTTTTTGGCACTTGAAACATGTGGCTTTCTCTGGCCCCATGGTTTCAGATTAAATTTCACTGTTATTCTTTTTTTCCCCTACATGAAAGGTGTCAATTATTTTCTATTATTTTCCAGTTGTCAAAAAAGGCTAGTTTAATTCAAAAGGTATTTTTAAATGAAGAAGTAGTGTTCTGCTCATATTTGCTTTTAATCAGTATTGAAGTCTTTCAGCTTGGAAACTATACAAACTCATATGAGTTTAGAGCATTTTTATTTGGCTCCTTCATCACATATTCTAAAAATACAGCCAAAAATCTATACTAACTTACCATAAACATGCAAGCCTTTATCTTCTTGGCATAATGTAAAAAGCAGTCATCTCATGAGGCACTGTTGTTTTTTCATCTCAATGTTTTCTCAAGTGATAAACCAAAACTGTAACTTTTTCTCTGGCACTGAACTAACAGTGAATCACAGGAGAGAAAAACTTTAGGTGCTTATGACAAGAAGAGACATGAAATGGATTTGCTGACATCATTTAATGTTGCAAGAAATAATGTTACCATTAGTGGATTTTTAAAATTTATTTTTTGATATTTTTTCCTGAAACTGCTATCCGCCCATATGGTTAGGCCTTTACCACAAGCATATAGATATACAAATATACTAAAAGCATACACACATACAAATCTCAACGTTATTTTGTAATATCAAAAATCTTTATTTTCAAATCAACTGTGTCATCGGTTAAATAAAATTCAGCTATCTAAATAAGTAACCCATGGCTGTTTGAGATTGCTAAAATTAGGCAGGGAGGGATAGTTTAGTAAGTTCATAAACTTTGTGTTTAGGATCTGATTTCTTGGTTAATGATGAGGGAGAAAGTCAATAATATGCACTGAGTGCTTACTTTGCATCTGGTAATATTCAAAGAACTTTACAAACATCATTAATTTATCCCACTCAACAATTATATGATATATTACAGATGAAGAAACTGAGACAAAAATAAATTATATAATTCAATATATATATAATGAATTATCTGACCAAGGATGATCAAACTAATCAGTGATATAGCTAGCAATTAAACCCAAATAGTCTGACTCAAGATCCCAGTTCTTAGCCCCTAAACCCCATAGCCTCTTTAAGAAATATGTAGGGACACCTATTGGGTCAATTAAAATTTGAAAATCTAAGTAAAATTAACTTTTATCCAACGATTAGAGAGTCAGTGATGGGGGAAAAAATGCTTGACTATTTCTTCACCTTGGCTAATTATTACAACATGGATTATGGCAATATGTCTTATAATTATTAAAATGTTCTTTCACCTTATGTTCCCACTGGCTTTCTTTGTTTTGAAGTGTTTGTATTGTAAAGTATAAGCTCTGAAGCAACTGAAATGACTCTGACCACAGTGAATAATGTTTTTATTTTAGTCTTTAAAAGGTCACTAAAGCCGAACAGCACTAAATTACATTGCGAAAATCACAATGTCTGTCAACACAATGCACTTTCACAGCTGGTTTTCTCAATCTGAGTTAGATTTGCATTTTGGAAATCATATTAAGGTACCAGTAAGGGGTAAATTGGGCTTCTTATTTTGTTTGAAAATTTTGGAACACAGAAAGAGTACTTTGGTTTTTAAGTATACTTTCAAAAATGCATTTAAAATTATTATAATCTTCAAAATATTTATCGATCAAAAACAAAATAACATTTTCAAATAGTAAAATATTTATTATTTATTTTACTCATAAGTTCTAATAAAAATAGCAAATAATAAAGTTTAAATTTTAACAACAAGTAAACCACACACACACACACACACACACATATGCACACACAAATGAAAACCACTTGATAGATTTTTTTGTTTGTTTCTTTTTGAAGGGGAAGAAAATATCTCCTGTGCTTCTCTCACTTTCTGATTATCTTCTATCTAATCCTATACAGAGAGAGAAGCTCCTCCACGGTGAAAGAAATCAAGGCCAGTCATTATAATTATACAATGAAAGCAATTGGTATTTGGAAAAACTGATTTGTTGCCAATAGAAGAATGCCATAGGACTCCGTGCTCTTTTGTTTTGGAACAGCATATTGGCTTGCTTTGCTATTTAAAGTTTAAAGACTTTCAATCCAAATCCACGTTGTTTTGTTTGTTTGTTTGTTTTTAATTCTATTTCATTAGGGTTGAATGAGAGGATCAGGACCTCCGAAAACTTATTTAGTACTATACCATCTCGCTGTGATCCAGATCATAAACAGAAATCTATCAGAAACATGTCAAGTCTAGGTGACCAGAATTTAGGGTGCAACAAATGATACTACTTAAAGAATATCTGATATCCTGAGTTATCTGCTACCTTATATCAGTGTCTAAAATTCCCGCCATTAGATTTTCTGTTTGGTTACAGCATCTTCTTTAAAAAGAATGAAAGACAAACAAGAATGAGAATGTTAATATCACTACTATCACTAAAGTCAAGTATATTTTAAGGTATGATGGAAAAAAAAACACAACAACCTCAGCAACAAAATGATGCTGAGGAGGAAAGACTCAGCTCGGGTGGCACAAACTCTCCATGATATATATGCAGGCATAATACATGATAGGGTGGAGGTTGAATTAGTTGGAAATTCACATTTTTCTATTGGCAAAATAAAGTTATATAAAACAGTTATATTTCAACAGCTCTTTTTAGAGACTAAAATTTTCTTTATGACACACTGACTTATTGTTTTGATAATCATAGTAAATTGCCATACTTCTCAGGGTATAAGTATTAGTTTCAGAATTGGCTAAGAAAACCACATATTAATATATTGGATTATTATTTTTTTTTGGAAGGTGACCATTCGGCTAGACCATTGAGTATTGGAGAATGATGTTTTGATTAGGTGTCTTATTTCAGTTTCAAAAAGTTATAAACTGTGAAGTTTAAACTTGATAAGTATATCTCACCATAGATGTTTACCTAACAATTACAGGATAGTAGTTCATTTGGAAATAATGTCCACCCTTATTATTTTAAGGCTCAGTAAGGATATCAAAGTTACAATGAAACTACCAATTTTTAGCAAATTTAAATAAGCTCATTATGATTGTATTCTTCTTAAAACTTTACTGTCAGTATAGCTGGAAAATAATGGTACTGACATTAAGATTTGAGAAGATTAAGTGAATCAATTCCAAGTAAGTAATTGGAACACTTTCTGGCACATAGTAAATCCTTAATAAATGTCACTTATTATTTTTACATTCTTCTACATGTAAATTAAATATCATGTAAGTTCTACATATAAGTTAAATATCATAGCTCATGGTGAAAAGTACAAAGATAAAAGCATTGGAACTATATTCAAGAACAAAGTTCAATACTAACGCTGAAAGAACACCTTCATAAAGGTTATATATTCATTTCTGTACTAAATTCATTTATCATTAAGCAAATATGTGTGGAGAATTTATTTTGAGACAGTAAAATTCAAAAGTGATTTATGCTGGAGGGAGTAAGTATTTTTTATAATGAAGACAAATATTAAATTAATTTAACCTGCTTTTATATATGTATTAACTAAGTTCCTTGAGACAAAAACCACTAGAGAAAAACATGGATGGAAACTTTTCTCTTGAAAATGATATTAAGTGCTGAAAATTTCTGTTCCAGAAAATGGTAAATTCAAAAATAAAGTTACATTTCACTAGGAAATAAACGTCAAGTGGGAAGAAAAACTTAAATTTTTTTTCAATTACATGTTGTCTTTGCATTAATATTTATCTAAGACTATTCAGTAGCTTCCTCAGCATCAGCGAAAGATAAAGACTTATAATGTGTTCATCATGCTTATTTTCTCTCTCACTCTTGTATAATATGGGCCATATTAAATATGCAACTTTAAGTCTTCATTTGCTATGGAAATTGCAGGTCAAATCTGTCCCTACTTAACATTCTTGAAATAAACATTTTGGCAACTGTCCAATGATTACACAGTAACCTCACAGACTTGAACAGCAAACCAGTGTTATTTTAACTTAACACTTGTATCTGGTGGAATACAGTCAGTCATTAAAGGATGTTGAATATTTGAGAAATGTTGGATCTTATTTTGGTGGTATGAAAATACTACTAAACTTAAATAAATAAATGTAAAAAAAAAAAAAGACAACAATAAAGATGCAAAGGCCCAGAATGCCTTTAAAGAAAAAAGAAAATAGAAAGAAAGAAAACTCAAATCATAACATAGTAAATGAAGAAAAATGGAATAGCAGTTAGGAGATTATTATGGGAATTATGATACCAAAAAAATACAATATTTTATGAAACAGCAGAAATGACAGTAAGCAAAGAGAAATGAAAGACTGTGTCTTCTAAATACCTGTCCTACCAAAATGAAATATTCATGCATGTATATTGAATTAGGTAGTTAAGTAACGCAAACAGAAAAGAGAAAGAAGAATCAACAATGAAACAGGCTATTAAAAGGCAGACAATTTCATTACTGGGAACATATAGACTGATTTGTTAAAAGAAGAAATGTACTTCCCCTTTTTTTGCTCTAAATTCCCTTACCACGTACCAGAACATTCACTGATGCCTAGCATTTTCTCTATGTGTTTTAGTTACATACTTGTGTGCCCATATAGTCTCCAGCCCACCATATGACTCTTACCCCACTATATGACTCTAAATCTCAGCAAATCCTGTGACAGTCTTAGCTTTTCATTTTAAAAGCTAAAAGGATAGCTAATGCCACTCTTTGACATGAGCAGTTGTTAGCATTTAACACATTTTTTTTCTTAGTACTTGGAGGCAAGAAAGATCATGGCTTGTCTATTGTACGTTTAGAGCTGAAAATGCTAAGTGTAAGGAACATCTGAGGGAAAAAAAAAATGCTCTTGAGGCTTTTTTACATTGTCAGAAATACATTGATATCTCTGTAGCTTCTAGTCAAAAAAGCTATCAGCTATTTCTTTCTGCACTATTTGTAGAATATAGTTCACCAGCAGTTAAGATAATGCAATGCTTTTGAAAGTGGTCATAAAGTCCACCCCTTTCGAAGAGGATAAACACATTCTCGAAAGAGTATTAGATAATACTTGCATATTTCCATATTCTTCAAGATAACAAATCTTAAATTCAAAAAATGGAGGTTATCCAGAGTACGAAGAAGAAAGAAAATTCTTAAGTGGAAATAAACAGTAGCCTCTTGTCCAGAGCTGTTTTGTGAAAGCAGTTTTTTTTTATTTGACTTTAAAATACATGTGACTTCTTTGTACAGTGTGTATCACAAGTAATTATAATAAAATATGAGGCTCTGAAAACATAAACATTTAAAAATGGTAGCTGTATACTTTACATTATAATTAATATATAACATTGAACTTATAATTTATAAATTTTCTTGAAAATATTAATCTGTGACTATTGCCACTAGATTGTTTACTGACATACTAGATTATATAACTTTTTTATGTTTTAGTGAAATTAACAGGTAAATAAAAGTAACTAAACTGTCACATTACATTTGTGTATTCACATTTAAATCAAAATTGTACTTTTATATGAAAAAGTAGGTTTCTGGTGGATACAATGTAAAATTCCAGAGCTGCTTCAAGCCAGAAAAGAATATTTAATATTTTTACAGAGATCTATTTTTTTATAGAATATTAAAATGCTTTCCAGCTAGATCTCAACTGTGGATTCATTCTTTTAGATAAAATGGCACAGAATAAAATATAATTTCAAAAGTTGTGTGCCTGTGTGCATGTGCATGCATGTGAGCAGGAGTTAGTGGAAGGACAATGGGCTCAGGGAAAGATTCACAGAGGCAGAAAAACTTTGAGGACACAAAGCAGAATATTGTGGTGTTATACACATAAGGAGAAAAGCCATTTCTGGTTAATCAGTAAGGAGTAGCCATAGCAATTTTCAGAATATGTTTGAGGAAACAACTTTCAATAACAATGCATAGATAAAGATACTTAAATAAAGTGGACTCCCATTAATTTAGGATCTTCTGTGGTGACTAAGAACAGTGGTAAGAGGAAATGACCACGCTGGTGCATGCTGCAGCACACAAGAAGAATGCAGACTTCATAGAAGAGGCTCATCAGAAACTAAAATTACAAGAAAGGAAAACTAATGCAAATAAATATTAAAAGATCCATTAAGAAATTCCAATACAGGGAGGTATTGTAAATTATTACCAATATAACTATATCCTTTAGAGCTTGCTATATTCTTGTCCTTAATTGGATATCATTTCTATTCTACTATATTTTTTTAGTGATCCTAATGCAATTATTATAATTTCTATTGTAAAGTTCTTCTTTAAATTAAGAATACCTCATTGCACAAGATGTATTATAGATATACAGCTAAATGTAGCACATCTTGTCTACAAAGGTATATGTCTCTGAATGGACTTTGTGTTCTACTCTTGTGTTCCTGTCTTTTGTGTTTATGTTCTACTCCTCACATTTTATTGCTGGCCCCAATTATCACATAAATTGTTACTCTCAAGCCTCATTGCTCCTATGAGTACTCAGTATCCCGATGTTCCTTCTCCCTAGCCCATCTCTCTTAAAACTACTATAGGAGTCATATGTATTTTCCATTGTCTCTCCTGCAATCTATTCACCATACTGCAGCCACAGTGTACTCTTTAAAACATAAAACTAAACTTATTAAAATATTTAGAATAAAATCTAAACACCTTATTCTTAAAACAAAATTATAACATTTTTATCAGGTACTTATATTTCGTTTGCTTATTATTGCTACATCATTCCTACAGTGTAAAAGAGAAGTCAATTCACTTGAAAATAGGGCTTATAAACCTCATCAGGGCATAAGTTTTATGGCTCCAATCTCATATCCATCATTATGGAGGGTTCAATCACTTAAGTAAGACTTCTGCTCTCCCATCTGTAACATGTCAATAATGTAGTAATAGCTTGATGTAAATATCAAATTTGTAAATGTAAATATAAATATAAAGATCTATGTATAAAAATGATACATTTATATATGTAAAGAGTATAAATGTAAAGTCAGATATATAAAACTATTTTGAAATTAAATTTGTTCCACAGATGTTAGTATACTACGGATTATCATGACTAGATTGAAAGTAAAACTAAGATTGTGCTAAAGGAAGCTATTAACATATTCTGGTCTTATAACTAGGTTATAAACAAATCTTACTGCTAGATTGGTGGCGTACATATTGAGTTTTTACAAAAAAAAAAAAAATTAAAGGAAATAAACCTAAATCTTCCAGAATTTGAGAGTTTCGGATTACAGATTTTGGTTGTAATTCATGTTGCCCAACAATATTTTACAGTGTGATTCGAAGAATTATTTTCTCAAATCTCTCACCACTGCCAAATGTGGTTCACATAGGCAGTTAACACCTATGTGGCCCCAGTCTGCTGAAAAGTCATTAGAAACAGGCTCCAGGCAGTCAAAGCACTGAGAGGTGGATGCAATGCATGCATAACTTCCTTTTGTATACTTACCAGGACCAATGCTAAGTTAAATCTTTGTAATAAAAATATAAAAAATAGAAATTACACTGAATGCTTATAAAAACCTCATGACATAGGTGAGTAATAGCGTGATTTTGAAGAAAAAAATTGGAGAGTCGATGTAACTGGCACAAGAGTCACATACTGAGTAATAAGCAATATTGAAATAGCACATATAATGCAAATTGGCGATTAATGCAATCCTTAGCTTATTTTACAGAGACGACACCACACATGTGCCACCCCTGTCCTCAAGATTACCCTGGAAACAAGAATCTTCAGTCTGTGGAGCTCAAATAACAGAAGGGTGGCCAGCAGAGCCCTTTACAGAGCGAGAGGTCCTTCAGTAAGGAAGAGCTTGTGCCTAGACCAAATATAAACAAACATAGAACTGACCAATCAAACCTGGCCAGACTGCAATCCCTTCATACTTTCTCTTACCCCTGGGCCCTAGATCATAATGGGCCAAGTTGCAAAACCCTCCAGTAAAAACTTGCTTTACCAGTATTACCACATGTCATCCTGTTTTCCCTAATCCTTAAAACGGGTCCAGACCCCAGATCCAGGAGACAAATTTGAGCAGTGTCTGCTGTCTCCTGTGGTCTGACTCAGCAATAGATAAATAGCACTTTCTTTTCTCAAAACCTAGTGTCATCATTTTGGCTTCTATGCACATCAAGCAGTGAGCCCTTTCTCCATAACAATATCAGAATTCAACTCCAAGTCTGTTTGATTCCATTTATAGCACATGCATAATCTTATCAGATACCTTATACTGAATGGGTCATGCCAAAATCCAAGTGGATAGTTCAGATGGAAGCGGACTGTCAGATTCTCTTTTGAATACCAGGAGTAGGAGCAAGGAAAACTATTTTAATAGAGCTTCCAGGCAGGTTTGCAGTCATTCGGTCATTTCTTAAGGATCTCCATTCCTTGTCATTTAAAAGACTTTTTATTTTCCGAAGTCCTGTTATAAGCTATGGATATCGACATGGAGACTGATATATTAACCAGCAGAAATTAGTTTATCTGATAGTCATCTAAGAGCAAGATCCCAGAGATACAGGGGGAGTGAAAGCTTATGGGTTAAGATGTCTGGGATCTGGGAGTTAAAGGGTAGAGTAATAAAAGTTTTATGTGACAAAATATTTGAAAATTATTTCTGGAACATGAATGTATGTGTATATATATATGTACATATACATATATATAAAGTTATAGAAGAGAAAAGCCTTTGTTACAAGCACAATTTATTTTCTAAAATATACAATGCTACTCTACCTACCACAGCAGTTGATATATAAAAATTTTTAATATCTCTTATCCAAATTTAGTAATGTTTCAGTTTTTGTGTCATACCTGTTTGCTTATAGTTTGGTTATCAGAATCATTTTATATCTATATTCAGCTTTTATGACACGATCTCATTTTAAAAAATCAATTTTGTTAAAATTAAATAGACCTGTTTACATGCTTACTCTGTACGGTGTTAGATTCCTTGAAAGGGATTTCACATTTTTCTTAACATGGTTTATTATAAAAATAACAGTGTTCTAAATCCATGCCAAATTGAAAGACATGAAATTTGTTCTCTTTATATAATCTGTAAATTTATGAGCGAATGAGAACTATATAGGTTTTATGAAAATCCATATATTGGGAGCCAATAACACTCCTGGCAGTTAAGGGAATACGTATTGTTAAAGAGAAAACCACAAGTCCAAAATGGCATCACTTGTGCTAAAGCCCATGATACCAAACCTAGATTTTATACCTGACTTAATTGCTGTTTCAACTTTTCTTATAAATATAATCTTAATCAACCAGTCTGAAATTCTCTAGTCAAGAGCTAGTAATCAGTCATGTAGGTTCCTCTCCATCCCCCCACAGAAAGAAGAGGCAATTTGCATGATAAGAACCTTTGCCATTCTCTTCTTCCCAAGAGAAGATGGCTTGGTCTAAAAATAATCTTTTCTTTTCTTTTGTTAATATCTCCCTTGCTTTACCCCTCTTCCTATAAAAACCTTCCATTTTGTGCAACCTCTCAAAAAGCCCTTCAAGTTGCTAGATGGATGCTGCCCTTTCGTAAATAGCTTTTTAAAGCCAATTAGATCTTCAAATTTCCTCGAATGAATATTAGTATTTCATAACTAGAAAGATTTCATAATCAGTTCTTCATCAGTATTTCATAACTAGAAAGATATCTGAGTAGCCCAATACGGCATCCATTCTAGCCCGCTTAAAACACTAAATGTTTTTCTACATCTTCATGTAAGTGCTGGAAGTTATCTTCTCTGAGATTCTGGAGGAATTTTTTTCTTGGGGGAAATATAGAATAACAAATTTAGTGCAATGAGCTCCATCCACTGAAACTAGTTTCCCATTTTTCCACTTTGATCATAAACTCCAACTTTCCTCTTCTCTCTTTAATTTATGAGTGTTCTATTATCCTCATTGCTCTGAGTAATGCCAGTACTATAACAGCATCTCACACGTTTAGTTCTGGACCACACAGGAAGACCTTCACTGAACTTCTCAGTGATGCTCATGCCTCTCATCAGTGCATTTCTAACAGATTGAGTAAATGTTACATTCCCTGGGATGTCTTATAAAACATAACTTTCCGATGGGTTTTCTGCCTTAGGTGGTATATTCATATAAGCACGCCCAATTCTTTGAGCTTTTAAATCTTCTCTTTCATGGTACTTCTGTCGTATTCACCTCATCTAGTATGGTTCCTCTTTTGCCATGCTTTTTACTAGAATCATGTTCACACAATTTACTGAAGTCTTTGCCAGGAGATAGGTAATTCTCTATTGATGCCAGCTCTCTTAAATCAATGTACTCTCTCTTATCCACCTTTTTCTTCCACCCCTCCCTGATCCATCTTCCTCACAATTTTGTCCCACGTGTATTCTTCTGACTTCTACATGACAGTATGCATTGTCTAGCTTTGCGGTATAGTCTCATTTCTCTCTTAAAAGGTGTAGGATTATCTCAGAAGCTAAGCAGGGTTGGGCCTGGTTAGTACTTGGATGGGAGACCACCTAGGAAGACCAGATGCTGTAGATGTTAAAAAAAAAAAAAAAAAAGCTGTAAGGTTAACTCGGAATATAGGCCCTCCGCATACTCAGAAGACAGATAGCTGCCCGGCCAGCAGCTAAGGAAGCTATACACAAAGAGCTATCAGCAGTACCTACTCATAAAGACATATTTTGCTGTTCCCATGGATGTTATTTGCTTCTTGTAACCAAGCAGCACATCTTGATCTCACCTGTTTGAAAAGGCAGCTGCTCCTCCAATAAGATAACCCCTCCCTCTGCTTGTGGGCATGAAAGACTTTGCTTGCACTTAGTCAGCAGCAGTTTTACTTCCTGCTGAAGCTTCCCTGCCTCGTGAGTAACAAACAGCTTTTCTCACTCCTCTTGGTGGTTTTTCCAGAATATCCGAACCCAGGTGCAAGTTCCAGGCGTTGGGCTTCTGTGTTACACCAAGTCTCAGCATGTTCCCTGCCACTTTACTTGTTGAATGGCTGAGTGAATTAACTAACATTTTAATTAGTATATTTTTGGTCAAAACACGTACTTTTCAGCTAAGATAAAATACGCATTAAAAAAAAACTCTCAATGCAATCTTTTTAAGTGTATGTGTATGTGTGTGTCCTTTCCCCAGTTTTCTAGAATTTTGTATGAAAACCTTCATGTAAAATGTCCACATATCTCAACAAGAGTCGTAGTTACATAGCCTGGTCTGGCAATTAGATATGCTTTGTTTATTCTACATCAAGCTTAAAAATGAGTCTATTAGTCGCACAAATTTAAGATATTAGAGATATCACAAACACATCTGCATGTTTCTTACAAAGTGGATGATCTGGTAACACAGCGGCACCTTTTGTCCTGGCTCCAGTCCATGGAGCAAAGTTACCACCCTTTCTTGTGCAACAATTTCACCACCAGCACACTTCATTCATTTTTTTTTTTTTTTTTTACTTGCCTTGTCTGTATATATTTTGAATTTATGGCTAAGGCTTCATCATACAACTCATTTTCATAACATTTTGTTATTATATTTGCAGTGCTGAGAATTTTGGTCACTTTCATTTATATAAAAACATTTCTTTCCTTATATTGCTTATTTTAGCAATTTATTTAGAAATTTTCTGATTTTATTTTATTTTTTTTTCATTAAAGAGTTGGACAAAACTGTGTGCATAACAGAATCTTGTAGATTCTGTTAACCGCTTTCATCATATTTAATTTTTTATATGAAAAATGTGACCCACTATTTTTACTAGAACTATAATATTTTAAAGATAAACTTTCAGAGGGTAGAAGGTATGTATGGAAGTAGGCAGCAAAGTCTTTGAATCATCTTCTGTACAAATGTAATATAAAAGTGTTAATTATAGATATAAGTTTTGAAAAAAATGCAATCATCCAACATCAAGAAATACTGGCAATTCTCTCCAGTAGGAGAATCACTTCTATTCTAGAATAAATAAAATGTAGACATGGTCATACTTCAAATAAATTTTTTATAATCTATTTTTTTAATAAACATCCTTCAACATATTTCAGAGAACTGAATTTGCAAAGACATAATCTCTACTAGTAACTCCCCAAAATATTTACAACTTCGATATTCGAAAACAACAGGTAGAGAAGTACATTTTATAAATAAATAAAATATTTAGAAGTATGGTGGCCTCATTATTAGTAAAATGAGTGTTATGCTCAACTTAGGAATTTGAGCATAATTATAGTTTTATGAAAATAAATGCTCTTTGGTTTGTTCAGATAAGGAAAAAGAAGTGTATTAGGTATGTACAGACTACTTCTCAGGCTCAGTGACTTGTTAGAAGGACTCATAGGACTTAGTATATTGTTATATTTATGATCATAATTTATTGTGGAGAAAGCATAAAAAACAAAATCAACAAATGAAAAAGGCTCATGAGACAAAGTCAGGAGCAAGCTTCCAAGTTTCCATTCCCCATGGAGTCACAGAGGATGTGCTTAATTTCTTCCATAAAATTGTGACATGTGTGAAATGTCTACCAGAGAAGCTCACTAGAGACTAAATGCCCAGGGATTTTACTGGGGACTGGTCAATTGACACTGTTTGTCTAGAATGTACCAAAATTCCAAATTGCCTGAAGAAAATCATGTCTTCAATATAAACCGTATTGTTTATACAGTTTAGGCACGGTGAGGTCCTCTTATCAGTTAGGAAGTAGTGGGAACACTACACAAGTCCAAGTTCTCAAGCATCAGCCAAGGGAAACTTTGAAAGCATTCCTTTTTAAAATAGCAGCCTCAAGCCTGCTACATTAACTATTTTCTGCACAAGAATCTTTTAAAACTGGTTTCTGTAGTCAATTTAATTGTTGTTTAAAGTGCTATGTTATCTGTGACGTTAATCTGAGGTATATTTCCTTCAAAATCTTTACTATATGCTACAAAGTGATAGTAGGTCACCAACTGGAGAAGCAAGGATGGAAAGACTATATTTCTACTTTATTTAAATAATTGATTAATATTGATTGCTTGCCATTTAACCTAAGGTTTAAAGAAATCAAATATTTCTTTTTTTCTGATACTTTTAAATCACTGAACATAAATATTCTCCCTGTAGCATGAGCTTTGCTTTTCAAATCTCATATGTTATAGAAGTCCGATACAGCACTTGGATCTTTCATATCTAATGGTGCTCAACAGTACAGGTATGTGCTCTAGACACTGCATATCTCATTGTGAGAGATCCTATTAACTTTTTCATACAGCTGAAAATCTTTTCATCATTCATGTGCATATCTCTAAAGCTAAAAAAAATCATTTATCCTTTTTTGGAAATGAATAAAGCATTACAATTACATGCATCAGTAATAGCAACTTAACATTTATAATACATACAGAAAATCAATACCACTGCTGCTCAGATTATGGCTATGATCTCAACAGGTTAAACAAAAGAGATTTATTTAAAAGATAGTAATGACCAGAGGAGTCAAAGAAAATGGTACTACTGTTTTAATTTGATTGAGGGAGTTACGAGCATTGTGGTAGTATTATCGTCATAAGTATTTTATTTAAGCTATCTATCTTGACAGATTGCACTGCAGAACATGTGAATGTATGTGAGTGCAGACAGAGTAAATCTCAATAGGATTCTTAAAATGTCATCACCCCTTTTGAGGTGCTATTTTAATTGTCCTTTTCTATTAATGAAAACATTAAAAATAAACAGTTGAAAACTAACTTTTGAGTAATTTTAGTACATTCCTTTTTCATAACTACATATACACAACTGTGAAACAAGTTATAGTCATTCCTCTTCTATTTTTAAAATATCATTCTAAATACATATTTAGTGTTATGATCTCTGATTGGTGAATATATTTTTTCTTAGTAAATCAGGATGTAATTTGTTCAAGTATGATAATTTAATTATCCAAGAAAGAATGATTAAAATAGAAACACATTGTTTGAAATAATCAAGCTTATTCAAAATTGACATACACTATGAAAATGGTCATGTCAACTGAAGGCTTTTAGAACATAGAACAATAAATGATGACGTCAGTACAAGAATCTGTTTAGAAGAAAAAGAAAATTAAATAGTTAAAACTGCTTTTTAAAAGTGTGATCCTTTGTGTGACATAGAAAGCTATTCAAAAATAAGGATCCTTTATAGCCTCTTTAATCATAGATTAAAAATTGGCAAGAGAATTTAAGAAAATTTTCCCTTTAGCAGGCATTCAATCAAGTGGAAATCTAACTCGTATATAATCAAACAGATTTTCAGCTTGATGAATAACTAAAAAATATTTAGCACATCATAGAAAAATAGTACTCAGGTTTTAGGATTGTCATTATTCTTGTTCAGCTATCAAACTTGTAAAAGCTTTGATTCTTCAATTTCTTCACACATACAAACAGATTAATTAAGGTAAAGCCTTTCAAACTTCATTAAAGCCTTTGTTTTTGGTCAATGTTATAACTTCTAAAATTTTTATCAGATCTTTTATCAGATCTCTAGTTTTCAAAAAAGCCTTTACCTCCATTATCTCATTTGATCGTCACTACTGTAAAGGAGACTAGGAAGACATTATGTATATTTTAGAGAAAACTGAAGTTTTGAAAAGGTCAAATGAAATTTTATAAGCTAGAATCACATTCACTATTAATAGGCAAGTAAGTGACAGCACTAAAAAAGGAGGTCAGATCTTTAGCCTTTGAGAAAAAAATTATTTCCTTGAAACATTGGTGTTACATGGGTGTGCAGGTGTGTATGTGTGTGCATGTGTGTTGTATATATGTGTATGTCTGAATGTGTGAGCATGTAAAGGAAAACTCAACTAATCAAGATTGTGTAGATTTCAGCATTTTTTGTTTGTATGTTTGTTTTAAATTTTACAGTGATTCTTTCTTTATATATTCTAATTCAAAAGTCACTTGATATATTCACTGACCTATCAAGTTGTTTGATAAAATGTTGTTCCTATTTTACAGAACTGTTTAGCATGAGGACTTAACATAATTTCTTTTTTTAAAAATTAATTTATTATTTTAATTAGTTTCAAATATACAGCACATTAGTTAGACATTTAAATAGTTTATAAAACGATCCCCCTAATTGTTCCTTCTCTCCTCTGGTTTTCCACCTAGCCAATATATTAATGATAACTGCATTCCCTATGTCATGCTTAACATAATTTCTTAATGTTTTAGGTATTGTATTTGTCTTCTAGTGCTGCTATAACAAAATGCCATAGACTGGGTGGTTTAAGCAACAGAAATTTATTTCTTACAGTTATGGAGACTGGAAGTCCAACATCAAAGTGTCAGCAAGTTTGGTTTCTCCTGAGGCCTCTGTCCTTGGCTATGGGGCAGTGGCCTCATGCTGTGTCCTCACATGGCCTTTTCTCTGTGTGTGAATATCCCTGCTAATTCTTCCTCTTCTTATAAGGATATCAGTCAGATTGTATTAGGTCCCTACCCTTAAGACCTCATTTAAACTTAGTTACCTCTTTAAAAGACCTGTCTCCTTTTATAGTGACATTCTAATCTACTCAGAGCTAGGACTTCAACACAAATTATTTTGGGATGTGAATACAGTTTAGTACAAAACAGGTGCCTAATCTGAAAAAATAGTTTTGTACATGGTACTTATATTCTTAAAATAAAAGAGATTAAAGAGATTAAAATTAAAGAGATTTTTGAAGAAAACAATGTTATATTAAGTAAATTAAAGATATTAAACTTGAAAGTTATAGAGATGTTTTATTAGTGTTTATAAAGTTAACTCTTTTTATAAGGTTGTAGATTAATATGCATTTCAAATAATTATTTCTCATTTCAATAAATACTAGTTTCCATAATTATATTAGGGAAAAACATCTAAGAGTCAGCCCCCAATAATTATTTCATATTTTCCCTGGGTAATCATTCTAGAAATAATTTGTGCAGAACTCTGACTTCCCTCGATCCTTTCCCTGTGTGTTTTGCTGACTAGCTCATAGACATAAAGAGTGCATCAATGTACTTTCTCTGAGTTTGATCTGAACACTTCATATCAACATGATCTCAATTTCCTTTTGATAATTTCTACAAAGGTTCATCTATATCCTTTGTTTCTTTTCATATGACAAAAAATTAAATTAGTCCTTTTACAAAGGTTATGCATCCCATTGTCTTTTGGCTTCTCAGAAAGATTATACTAGTTTATTTTACTCTGGCCTATACTTTCAAAATTGAGTTCTTGAATTTCCCATCTCTATTAACATTGAAATATATTAAACCTCTCTTATAGTAAAAATTAACAACAACAGAGTAACTAACAAAAGTAAGTAATTCTTAATTACAATTATCTTTGCACAGTATGCACAACTTTATATAGGGCTTACTCTCAAAAGGGCACATGGTCAAGCCACTCCAGTGCCAGTGACTCTTGAGAATGCTAACACCCATGCCAAATTTCTGATGAAATGATAAAATCTCATAATTTCCAAGCTCCAGGGTTCTAAACCCAAAAGTGTTTGATTCAGAGAAAGGAAATGGCTTCTGTCCTCAATGCTTTGTCAGGTTGAATTCAAATTGTGGACTATTGACCGTGGAATTCAAAGACTGACTATGACCTAAGTCTCAAAATACCAGCATCAATTACATTTGCTCTTGGCGATGTCGTGTTTGTAAGAATGAGTTCACCCCAGGACATGTTCAAGATCGACAATGGATGAGCCACTATGAGCTCCTTTTCTTTCCACTCATTAATTTAGGCCATTCTCTATCATCCCAAATTCTTCCTCTCTGTATAATGTCATCACCAATCACACCTAGGACTCACTCTAGAAAACAAAATAATTTATGCTACTCTATATTCCTAGTTGAAGTTTTGAAACATTAACCTTTGTTGACAGATATACTGCAAAAATATACTCAAGTTTTTTGTATGTTCTTGAATCAAATCTCCATACTCTGAAAATAATCGTTTATCAATTCCTTACCAGAAACTATTTTAATTCAAAGATCATGTGTCATTTCAATGATGTTTTTATAACTTAAACTTATAAATGTCTACCTATGAGTCATAATAACAAAGAAAGTTCTATCCATGCTGATAAACAAAATTAGCTCAATTTAATCCAGAATCACAGGGGAAGAAACTGACTTTTGCTTTATTTTCTCATTAATAATGGGATGAACATTTAGTAATCTTTAAGCTTCAATGCATGACTGTTCAAAATTTAGACTCTGTTGAAAACAAAACTTTTAAAAATGAGCTCAAGTCAATGGATATTTTTATTTAAGTTATTCTTAAGGTCTTATCCTAGAGAGTAACTTGCCCTCTTTGGTAGATAGCAAACTTTGTATGAGAACACATCAAAGCATGGAGTCAATTACATTATTCTATTTTAGTCATATATAACAAATATTTCCAGGAGACAGACAGGTAACCTTTATTTGTCCTCACAGATGAGGCTGTTAGTTTGAATAATGAACATCTTCCCGTTTTATTTCTCTTTTTCATAACTCCATAATGCTGCTTATTTGTTATTCTCAAAAAGCTTGCTTGAATATGATAAAAATGCAAATATTTGTGATTAGAGCTATTGATGGTTTGCCCTTTAGTCTAACATTTCAAAGTATACTTTTTAGCAAGTAAGACATTTTCAAAGATAATTATATATTTTAAAAAAATCATCTTAGTGGTAACATTTTGTTTTGTCCTGATTTGTTTTGTGCAGTGGTATTTTGATATCTGGCACACAGTGGCTAAGGACATAGACTCCAAAACCAGACTAAACATGACCACGAGTTAGTTTATATAAATAAGGTGCTTAGAATAGCTTTGGTACATCATACACAATAGGTAAGAATTAATCGATTATTAGTAGCAGTGTTCTAACTAGAAAACATTACAGTTTTAAGTTATCGTCATTACGTATTTCTGTGTGTGTATACATATATATATACCGTGGGATGTAAAGTCATATTAAATAAAATATTCTTCAGATTTCCTTCATTTAATACCCAATAGATTTTATATAGGACTACTTAATAGCCTATAGATTACAGAAGGTTTTGTTAACCTTATGATTTTTACATTCGATGAAGAAAAGAAAGCAAAGATATGTCTTGTTAAATGCAAGGAAATAGAACACTTTATTATTTCTGTAAGTTGCTGTTTCATCCATTCACAAATCACTCAAGGAAAGATAAAATTGCACATTCTCAGAAACAATCCTTTGTAAAATGAAAATAGTGTTTACCTACCCACTGGACTTGAGATGTCAAGAAGGCACCAGGAAACTGCAATAGTAGGTGGCTAAATTTTCCATGGTGCCTGCTCCTACTGCTTTACCACATTATTCTAAACAGTTCTTTTTAAAAACTCTCCTCAGTTACCCAAGTTTTAGTGTGTTATCTATGTTCTGTGTGAACCCTGATCAAAAGGGTGTTTCCTTCCTCCCCGCCCCCCAGGAGTAGCCTTAAGATATGTACTCTTGTGGTTCTGAGATTGAGCTTCTACCGTATTTGAGGATTATTAAAATAACTCCCCTTGTAACTGGAAAAGGATCATAAGAAATCTGTGGTTTGCGGTGATATCATAATTACACGAATTATCAAGATTGCTGGTATAAGAAGAAATGCAGGTGGAGAAAAAGGCACGGGAACAATCACAGTTTAACATTTGGTTGCTATGGCAACAATAGTGCATAGAGGAGTAGGCTGTTTCTCTCTGACACCCTTGTGGTGGATTGCAAATTTGCTACAATCCTTCACTCCTCCCTACATTCACATACTTTGACATAGTTCTCAATGTAATTTTGTAGCAACTTCTATCAAGTGATGGGATTCGTTTTCTCCTGCCATTGAATTTGCACTTGCCTTATGATTTGCTTTAGACAATAGAGTATGGGAGAAGTTATATAGAGGACCAATTTCAAACTTAAGCTACAAGAGGCTTTAGAGTTTCTGTTTGTTGCTCTCCTGGAACTCTATGCATTGACCATTGGAACAGTTTGGGGTTATTTAGCTGATTGGGCCAAATTCAGTGACAGTGATCATATAAAGTTATAATTTATACTTCAGGAAAAAACTTTTTACGTTGTGTAAAAATGAATAGAAATATTCATTTATTCCTATTGTTAAATTTTTACAGAAGATGTTAAAAAACGTAACCTTTTAGTCTTTAAAATTCTTGGATAAGCGAGATAGTTATATATGTTTGCAAAACCTGTTAAAATACACTAAAATCGTGTATGATTTATTCCACATAAACTAGCCAAATTAACATGGGCAATTCTAAATTGTTGACATTTTAAATTATAAAATACGTGCAAATTATTTTCAACATAAAATAACAAACCATATTTTTCCACTCCTTTGGAACTATTTATATTAAAGGTTATTAATGAATAATTGAAAAAATATATTTAATATACATAAAAATTATTTGAATATGAGAAAACATTAGAAGTTAAAAGCTCCAACATGGAGTTAGAGCACTAGGGTTGGCATTCTAGTTCTTCCATTTACATTGCAAATTAGTAAATATTATTGTTTTGTGCTTGTTAAATATGTAAACAAAATATAGAATAAAAATCTGTTTTCTTTGCCAGTGCCTTTCTCACTCTTAATATAGCTACTAAAAAGAAGAGTTCATTTAGGAGGAATAAAACAGCATTTGCCTGAACTATATCCTTTTTACGTGATTTGTATTTCATAAACCTTATAAATGCATATAAATCATCAGAAACATTAAAAGAGCTTTTATTTTGACTTGCAATCAGAATTACTAAGTAAACACTACAAAGTTACATTCAATATTCATTGAATTATGAAGTAAGGCTGATTTTAAAATCTTAGAGGCACATGAAACGATGTTCACATTATTAGCCATTAGGTGAATGCAAATTTAAACCACAATGAGTTACCACTACATTCACATTACAGTGACTAAATTGAAAAAATAATGATAGTGCCAAATCCTGGCAAGAATGCAGAGAAACTGTATCTCATGTACATTGCTGGTGGGAATGTAAAATGGCATAGGCACTATGGAAAATAGTTTGGCAATTTCTTTTAAAATTAGATAGATACTAACCATATGACCTAGCAATCAAGTTCTTGGGCATTTATCCCAGAAAAATGGAACTGTGTTTTCATAAAAACTAGGACATGAATAACAACATTATTTTTAATAGCTCAAAAGGGGAAACATCCCAAATATCCTTCAATGAATGAATGGTTAAACAAACCCTGGTACATCCATACAATGAAATGCTACTCAGCAGAAAAAAGGAACCAATTTATAATACACATAACAACTTGGATGTATTTCAAGAGCATTATACTTGGTAAAAAAACATTTAATCTCAAAAGCTTACATATTGTAAAATTCCACTTACATATTACTCCTGAAATGACAAAACTACAGAAATAAAGAACAGATTACCAATTACCAAAAGATAAGGACAGTGATGGGGCAGGTGAGTATAACTATTAAGGAGTAGTACAGGCAGTTTTTTATGGTGACGAAATAGTGCTGTATTTTGACTGTGGGGATCACATGAATATATATGAGATCAAATTATATAAAACTATACACATATACTCACACAAATGAGTGCAGTAAAAACTGATGAAAACTGGACAAGGTCTGTGGTCTAGTAAATGGAACTGTATCCATGTCAGTTTTCTGGTTTTGATATTGATCTATAGCTACATTTGGATAGCTGGATGAAGGGTTCATCAGACTCCATATTCTCTTTTTACAATTTCCAGTGAGTCTAAAAACTATAATAAAAAACAACAAAAAAAAACTATAATAAAAAACCTCTGGTAAGCAGAATAGTGGTCCCAAATATATCAATATCCCTATCTTCAGAAGCTATGAATATATTACCTTACAAGGCAAAAGTATCTTGGGAGAAGTGACTGAGGTTACAAGCTTGTGACGGAGAGATTATCTTGGAATATCTAGGTGAGCCCAATCTAACCTGATGAGTACTTAAAAGTGGACAACTTTTCTAGATTGTAGTCAGAGAAATGTGAAGTCAGAGATACATTGTTGTTGGCTTTGATAATCAAAGAAGGAGGCCGTGAGCCAAGGAATAGGGATAGCCTCTAGGAACTGGAAAAGCAAGGAAACATTCTGAGAGCTTCTAAGAAGGAACCAAACCCTGCCAATACCTTGATTTTAGACCAATAAGACCTGGGTCAGACTCTGACCTACAGAACTTTAAGATAATAAATTTGCATTGCTTTAAGTCACTTCTAGTAATTTATTACAACAGCAATATTAGAAAATAAATACGCTGTGTTAGAAAATCAGTAGCTTGCATAATTTATTAGAAAACATAATAGCAATAAAGTGTATTGCATGGACTTTGGATCCTAATTTTAAAAACATTAGATATGGTATGGATATCATATATTAAGAAATTACCATTAATTTTGCTGGTTAGGATAATGGTATGGTGGTTCATTTTTAAAGGAGAAACATCTCTTAGAGAACAGGCAAAAGTAAAATTATGAAATATTCGGGTTTGATTTTAAACACTCCAGGGGAAAAAAAGTATAGTAAGGGTGGGAACAGATGAAAATATTGATAACTGTTGAATCTGGTAGTGAATATATTGGAGATTATTATATTAATCTTATCTTTGAAAATGTCTTTAATAAAACTTTTTTAAATTAAGTTTTTTGGGGTAACATTGGTTAATACAATTATATAATTTTCAGCTATACATTATAATTTGACATCTGTATATTCTATTGTGTGTTTACCACCCAAAGTCCAGTTTTCTTCATCTACCATATATTTGATCCCCTTTACCCACTTCATCCATCCTCTCCCTATCCCCTTATATTTTACACCCTTTACCCCATCTACCACCTCTTTCCTCCCCCACCTCACTAGTAACCACTCGTCTATAGTCCTCTGGTAACCACTAGTCTATAGTCCATGTCCATGAGTCTCTGTTTGTTTGTTCTGCTCATTTGTTTCTTTCAGGTTTCTATCCCACAGATAAGTGATGTCATGTTATTTTCAACTTTTTCTGTCTGGTTTATTTCACTTAGCATGATTATTTCAAGGTCCATCCATGTTGTCGCAAATGGCAGTATTTCATTTCTTCTTATGGCTGAGTAATATTCCATTGCACATATGTACCACAGCTTCTTTAGCAAGTCATCTATTGTAGGACACTTCAGTTTCTTCCATGTCCTGGCCACTGTGAATAATGCTGCTATGAACATTGGTGTGCAAGTACCTTTTCGGATATGAGTTTTCAAGTCTTTGGGGTAAATACCCAGTAGAGGGATTGCTGGATCACGTGGTAGAGCAATTCTTAGTTTTTTGAGGAACCTCCATACTATTTTCTCAAAACTGCCTTCATGTATAACTTCCTCTTTATTTCACGAGTTGTTGTAATTTTAAATACAATGGGTCATTCTCTACACTCTCAGGTGGATGAGAAATATAACTTTATTTTTTCATTCCAGGTCTAATTCCAATAGATTGATGGAAACTTGACATAGAAAATTTTGTGTTTCCAGTCCCTCTCAGAGTTTGTTTTTAGGTTTTGTACATTTATTTGGTGTCAAGGCATTGGTCAATAGGGACACCTGATGCCCTATTCATCTTTTTGAATAAGCATTAGTTGAAATAACATTGTCTATTAGGGTCCTTACGTATAGGAACCCACAAAATGTTGTATATCTGATTCTTACTCTCCTGACCATTTCAACTGTTGAGGCTTGCTGCCATGCTATTTTTTGTTGCTGCCAATCACTAACTTGTGTCTTTCTGCTTCTCTGGAACTTGCTCAAGGAATAAAACTTGTGGACTCACTGCACTTTTAACGCAAATTCTTTGTCTCCTCTGCTTTCTACTCAACTCCACTCAACAGCACATCAAATTCCTCAAGATGTTATGGACTGAGAAGTGGCAGATTATTCTCGATATGGGCGAAATTTGTCCTTTCCCCCCACTAAAAGTATATAACATCTTTATTTAGATATAATCCACGTACCATAGAATTTACCCATTTAAAGTATGAGAATCAATGATTTTTGTGTATTCACAGACATGTGCAACTATTACCACCATCAATTATAGGACATTCCCATCATCTCTAAAAGAAATTCCATACGCTTTAACTATTACCTCCTTGTCCCTATATCTTTTCCAGCCTATAACAATTACCTTTTTATCTCTATAGATTAGCCTATTTTGAATAATTTATATAAGCACAATTAAATAATATATAGTCTTTTGTGACTGGCTTCTTTTACTTAGCATGTTTCAAGGTTCATTCACGTTGAAACAAGTAGTAGCACTTAATTCCTTTATGCGGTTGAATAATATTCCATTGTATTGTGTATTTGTTCATGTTCATGGACATTTGGGTTGTTTTTACTTTCTGGCTATTATAAATAACACAGCTACAAACATGTATGTACAAAGCTTTATACTTATGCTTCCATTTCTCTTGGTTACATATCTAAGAATGGAACTGCTGAGTCACATAATAATTTTACAATTAACCATTTGAGTAACTACAGGGTATTTTCCAAAATGGTTATGTCACTTTATTCTTCCACCAGCCACTGTGTTAGAGTTCTGGCTTCTCCATGATCTCCCTCAAACTTGTTATTATCTGACTTCTTAATTCTAGCCACACTAGTTAGTGTGATGTGATATCCAATAATGGTTTGATTTGCATTTCCCTAATGACTAACGTCTAAGCATCTTTCCATGTGTTCAATGGCACATCTGTGAAGAAATGTCTACTCTGATCCTTTGTCCATATGTTATTTGTTTTTTTTTTAACTTTTAATAATGATTTTTATCTTTCTAATTTAAAATTATAAAATAACATATACACTTTATAAAAATTTAAAACATCATCTAAAGGAGAAGAAAAAAATTTGGAAGTCCCACTCATCATAGGTGGTCATCATTTAATGGCTTAATACATATTTCTCATACTAATTCTTTCTCATTCTATCTCCTTCTCTCTCTCATATGCAAAATCATTTATATATATATATATATATATATATATGTGTGTATATGTATGTTGATATCGTATGTATGTGGTTTTGCAAGTGGAATCTTAGAGGCTATTAGTCAAGTATTTCTTTATATAAGAGTATCCCTTAAGGCTTTTCCATGTCAGCAAGCACAGATTCAACACAACCTCTTTAGCAGCTGCACGCTATTCACAATTTATTGATCAGTTCCCTGTATATGGGTAGCAAAGCTGTTTATAATTTCTTGCTATATCAACCAGTGCTGTGATTAATCGTGTTGTGACAAAATGTGTATAATTTATATAAAATTTATGTAAACATATATAAATATATATTTTTTCATAAGCAGGCTTATACTTATGGAACACAGTGTAAGAGATTCTCCTTTTATTCTGAATAATTCTTTGAAATAATTAGGAATGTACTATATTCCATAGTGGGTATGTGTTTGTATGACAGTGAGCAGTGAGGAGGAAGGCAAATTGAGAAACACCAACTGGATGCCAACTCAAAAATAACACCCTGCCACATTACCTATAAATCCTTATTTTTTTATTAGATGTTCTTTTCTGAAATGGCAAAAGAAAAAAGCAAAGCAAAGTTATTTCTCTTCTATTAGTTGTCTTGACATATGTTTTCAATTTTTAGAAAATGACTGCAAAGAAGATGATTTTTAAGTGTTAGTTGCTTTCACTGAAAACACATGAAGCTCAGAGGTGGCATGCAGATTGTTTCATTAGTTACTTTTTAAGAAATCACTTCCAAATAAAGGTGATAATATTAGATCCAAGTCATAAATTAATTATTCAAAATATATTGCAGCTTTTCATGCTGGAGGTGATATTTTGTGTAGGACAATTGGGGACTCAGAATGTTAAAGAATGAAAGTTTGGATCAACTCCCTGGGTAAAGAACTCCCCAAAACCGAAGTTTTGTCTAAAAGATATATATATATTTTTTTTCTGGGTAGAGGATGAAGGATGTCACAGATGATAACTGTAGTTTTGAAACCAGTTACAGAAACTGGAACTACAGAAGCTTTTCACCTTTTCTTTTTCTTGTTATGTTTATATTTTGCTTTGCATTTCTTAAATGTTTTCTTTTTTCTCCTTCCCATTAATATTTTATATTCAAGCTGTTGGTTAGTATCCCAATTTAGTATATAGATAACAGAGTATTTAGTTGCTGTTGGAAGAATTTGAAGAGTAATCAATGCAGCTAATTATTGATAAAATGACTGTTGAAATTCTGTGCCTTTTCATTTTCAGAAGAGTTTTGAAGTTTTTTACTTATACTAAGGATAGCTGTATCTTGTTAAGTGAAAACAAAATAGTTCACTTTTACTCGGAAGTTATAATGCATGCAAAAAGATGAATATGAAAGCTGCATAGCCAAAGGAATGGGTGGGTTGGCTATCAATTTATCACCTCTCACTACCAAATTCACCCTTTTTTTGTTCTACTTTGTGGTAATACCAAAGTTGGACTTAAAATATTTTTCCTTTGCCACTTGGTGCAATATTAGACTTTGTCAATAGAGGGAGCTGGTAAGACACTGAAGCCCAAAGCAAAGTGTGCTTCTGGTGTGCTCTTTCCTCCTACAATGTGGCCGTCAGTGAATGGGTGTCTGGGAGACTCAGTGGTGCTCATTTTCTAGAGGGTCTTGTCAGTTACCCAGCTGACCTTTTCCTTTGACCAGATCCGGCACACTGGCACTTTCCTGTGAACTTCTTGGCCACATGGGACACAGTTCCTACGAACTAGTCTGGCCCACCTGGACCCTTTAGCAAGTTTCTCAGCCACATGGGGGCCACTCCTGAAGATTAGCAACATTCTATATATGGGGCAAATTTCTTTGCCATAGGTTTGTTACTCATGTGGCAGCTACACTCTCTTCAGTAGTCTGCATCTCAGCCAGGGATCAGTGTACTGTTTTAAGTTCTTAGCTTCTCCCAAGTTTACACTTGCTCACCCATAAAAGTAAAAGCTACTTCCTGCCTTTGCTATTTTATTCTTTTGAAGCTTCCTTTCTCCTTTTTTACTAGTTAATCACTTTTTACTAGTTAAAATTTTTCTATAGTAATTTTTTCCTATTTGAATTACTGACATGGAACTTATCTCCTGACTGGAACTTGACTTATACATCTCCACTGAAATAGGTTGTAGCTTGCACCAAGCCTACCGATCACTCTGCTTTACCACAAACTATGATATGCACATTTTAACACTTAAAAATAATTATGTAATAACACAATAATAATAACTTATATAGAGCATCAAATGTCCTACAGAATCAAGTACTGACATCAATTTTATTTCTAGTTCATTTAAAAATAAATCTGTGTTGCATTTAGATGTAGAATGTTTATTTGTAGTTGATTTTTTTCTTTCTTGGTCAAAATTATGGAATAATTATGTTTTATTTACTAACAAGTTAGTGTTTCACAGAATTGTGGTACAAATGAAGAAACACGTTGACTTATATCACAATTTTTCAATTTATGATTATTTTCCTCTTCATATTTTGACTAGTAAATACTTAGTAAACTGAATGAAGAAACACAAAATATTTGACTGGAGATTTGTTATATAATTGCCAATGTAAGCACAGATATTTGTTTGCAAGGTAACACAAAACAAATAGGCTTAATAAAAGTTATTCATTCTCTAGGCAGTCTAACATTGAAATAAACCTGAATAGGTAATCTTTTCTACACAACTATTGCTATTTTGAAGTTTTACAGAATTTTGTATCTTCTTAAGATAACTGAACTTTAAACTTAGTGCAGAGTGAGACTTGACTTTCTCTTGGAAGAGTCATAGTATTGGGATACGAGCATAAAGCTTTCCATGCCAATATCCTTTTGTTGTTTCGTGTAATCAGTATATGTTTTGCTTTGTGAACAGTTTTCGTGGTTCTTTAACCTTATTATGTACTGTTTAGCAACACGTGCGCGCGCGCGCGCGCACACACACACACACACACACACACACACACAGAAGGGCAGCGTTTGTGATTGGCCTCCTTAAATAGATTCTGTTTCCACAAGCTTTAACTCAAACCGTAGTCTGATCAAGGTATTCTGAGAATCTTATAGGAGTTTGGTTCTGTTATACTGACTTTTGTTTTCTATGGCTCCTCAGAATATCTTCAAGTCATGTTAACACTTGATAATTAAAAGATTCCTAAGAGAATAAATTCCAGATTGACTTTTTCAGAGTCTTCAGATAAATCTAGACTACTCTTTCAGAAGCCTTATGGTTCATTCGCAGAGAACACCATCTCACTGGGGAGCCTCACTCCTTTCCCATATCCACATAACTTCAAAGTTAAGATGATGACCAAAGTTCTGTAAAAAATATTAAGAATGCTCCTGGAAACTCAAAACTGATTCCTATGCTGAGATCTAGAAACCTCTATAGTTAAGTTAATATGATATAGCACACTTTAAGTAAAAAGCCCAAGAACTTTTAATAATATGATTCAGCATTCTAACAAAAAAAGTAAAAAAAAAATATGTATTTATCAACACTAAAAGTTATTGTGTGATTTAATATAAATGTTAAAGGCATATATTGAAATTCAAGCTATAGACTTTTCTCACATTATACTGTGGTGAGAAGCATACAAATATATTTCTATTCTTCATTTGATAATGTAGAATAAAATAATGGTTCTCTACTCAAAAAATGTTTTTGAAAGAATGGTTATAACATTGACATGGAATGAAATATTTTAGAAATATTTTAAGTCAAATGTAAGGTTACATTCTAGGATGCAATCTGTGGATAATTTACAATAACAATATAACTATACTATCATTCTTTACCATATTTTTCCTTTTTTGTTGTAAATTAATTATGAAATGTTTATCAGTTACACTGTCATCATTAAAAATGGGAGAAAAAACTCTCAAGAGAATTTTTAATGAGAATGATTTGATTAAATAAGTACTATAAAGAAGGTAATGAATCAAGCCTAAGTAGCAAAATAGAGAAACTCTTCTGGGATTCATATAATGTATTTATAGATGTGTTATCGTACATTTTGTAATATAGAAAAATAAATTAGAAAAACACTTCAATAGTTGCAAGAAAAGTAAAATGTATGTGTGTGTTTGCTTAATACGGATTCCCATTTAACTGTTTTTTAATCTGTTAATATATTTGGTTAGCAGCACTTTTCACTTCACAATAAAATAACATTATCTAAATAAATTTAACCCCACCAATACCCCAATTTCCAACATACTATTTCTCTATAGTAACATTTTGCATTAGTGTGATATATTTGTTATAACTGATAAACAAATACTAATACATTATTATTAACTAAAGTCCATATTTTACATTAGTGTTCATTCTTTGTATTGTACATGCTGTGGGTTTTGACAAATGTAGAATGATGTGTATCCTCTATTATAGTATAACACAGAATAGTTTCACTGTCCTAAACATACCTTAGGCTGAACCTCTTCTTCTCTCTTTCCCTCCCCTTAGTCCCCTGACAACCACTGATTTTTTACTCTTTCCATATTTTTACCTTTTCCAGAATATTTCATAGTTGGAATCATACAGTCTATAGCCTTTCAAACTAGCTTCTTTCACTGAAAAATGTATATTTAAGGTTTCTCCATATCTTTTCATGGCTTGACCATTCATTGTTTTATTGCTGAATACTACCCCATTGTATATATGTATCAGTTTGTTTATCTATTCACCTATCTTGGTTGTTTCCAAGTTTTGGCAATTATGAATAAAGCTGTGATAAGCACTTGTGTGCAGTTTTTTTGTGTGGACCTGTTTTCAACTAATTTAGGTAATTATCAAAGAGCAAATTTGTTGGATTGTATGGTAAAAGTATGTTAAGTTGTGTACAAAATTGTTAAAATATCTTCTAGAATGGCTTTTCCATTTTGCAATCCTATCAGCAATTAATGAGAGAATGTTTCTTGGGAAATCTCAAGGATAGTTTACCAGGTGTAGTCTGAAACCACCACCACCACCACCCCACCCCCTTTATGCAGAGGGAAGAGAGAGACCAAAGACACAGGCAGACCACTCCAGATTGGTAGGTGGCAGATTTAGTAAATAAGGGAATGTATTTAGTAAATAAGAGGCTTGTCTTGGGTGGCTGCAAAACGAGTAATATTCTGTACCCACCATCCATATCTTAGAAGTTTATATTGAGGCCTTAACTGGGGTCAATCAAGTACCCAGTCTAGATGATCTCATGACCACATTACTACCTCAAGACTGTGTCCTTGGACTGCTTCTAGAGCTGAGTAGGCAAGCAGAGTACATATTCCAATCACAGGGGAGCAAGTGGAGAAACCTCCAATTATCTGGGTCCAACTGACCTGCAGTGATGTCTCCTTGACGATCTATCACAACAGAAATCCTGCTTTTTCACATCCTCACCAATATTTGATGTTGTCAGTGTTTTGGATTTTAACTATTCTAATAGGTGTGTAAGTATCTCTTTGTTGTTTAAATTTGCAATTCTCTTCCAACATGATGTTGAGTATATTCTCATATGCTTATTTGCAATCTGTATATCTTTCTTGATTACATGTCCATTCAAATCTATTGCCTATTTTTTAATTAGATGTTTACTTTACTGTCTTATTATTGACTTTTAAGATTTTTGTATATTTTGAATACTAGTCCTTTATGAGATATATGTTTTGCAAATATTTTCTCCTAGTCTGTGGTTTGCTTTTCATTCTCCTGACACTATCTTTTAAAGAAAAAGTTTTTAATTTTAATGAAGTCCAACTTATTAGTTTTTTTTCTTTTATTTATCGTACTTTTGTATTTAAAAAGTCATCATCAAAAACAAGGTCACATATTTTAAACTATGTTATCATCTAGGAACTTATAGTTCTGTATTTTATATTTAGATTTATGACTTTGACATGATTATTGTAAATAATATAAGGTCAGTATCTAGATTAATTTTTCTGGATGTGGATTTCTAGTTCTTCCGGAAGCATTTATTGAAAAGATCATTTTTTTCTCCATTTAAATGCCTTTGTCAAAGATCAGTTAACTATATATATTTCTGTGGGCGTATTTATGGATTTTCTATTCTGTTTCATTGATATATTTGTCTGTGCTATTGCCAATACTACTTCATTTTGATTACTGTAGCTTTATAAGTTTTGAAGTCAGGTAATTGTCAGTTTTCCATTTCTATTCTCTTACAACATCACAGTGGCTATTTTGAGTCTTTTGTTTTTCCATATACATATTAGAATGAGTTTGTCTAGGGACACAAAATAATTTGGTGTCTTTTCATTGAGATTACAGTGAATCTAGTTAGGAAGAACTGATATCTTGATGATATTGATTTTTCCCATTTATGTATGTAAAATATCTTCCCACTTGTTTGGATTTCTTTCTTTTGACAGTGTTTTATACTTTTCTTTATATAGATCTTTACATGTTTAGTAATATTTATACCTAAGCTTCTTATTCTTTTGATGCTAATGTAAGTGTTATGTTTGTAATTCAAATTCCAAGTGTTCATTGATGATATATAAGAAAGCAATTGACTTTTGTATATTAAATTTTTATATCGCTATCTTGCTGTAATCACTTGTTAGTTCAGAAGGTATTTTTTGTTGTTGAATCTTTGCAATTTTCTGTATAGACAGTCACGTCATCTGCAAACAATTTTATTTCTTTCTTCCTTATTTGTGTACTTTTATTTTTTTCTTGTCTTACTGTATTAATTAGAACTGCCAATAAAATATTGAATAGAATGGCGAGAACAGACATCCTTGCAAAGTTCCTTATCTCAGCAGGAAAGCACCTAGTTCCTTGCCATTAAGTGTAATGTTGGCTGTAAGTATTTTTGTAGGTGTTCTTTATCTAGTTGGAGAAGTTCTCCTTCCCCTTTACTTATAGTTTGTTGAAAGATTTTTATCAAGAGTGGTTGTTAGATTTTGTCAAGTGTTTTTCTACTTTTATTGATCTAATTATAAAATTTTTATTAAAAAGTTGGCCCGTTGGTGTGATAGATTGCAATAATTGATTTTCAATGTGGAACCAGCCTTACATATCTAGATTAAAACTTATTTCATTGTGGCATAAATAGTTTTTCCATATTGTTACTTTTTATTTGCTAATAGTTTATTGAGGATGTTTGCATCTATGTTCATGAGCTATTGGTTTCCAGATTATCTTACTTATAAATTCTTTATCTGGTTTTGGTATGAAGTTAATGTTTGTCTCACAGAATGAGTTAAGGAGTATTCCCTCTGCTCTATTTTCTGGAAGAAATTATAGAAATTATAGTTTCTTCCATAAAAGTTTACTAGAATTCACCAATGAACTCATGTGGGCCTGGTGATTTCTGTTTTAGAAGGTTAGTAATTATTGATGTAATTCTAAAAATAGATATAGGCATAGACATATTACATATATCTCCACAGTTGTGTTTTCCAAGATTGTGTCTTTAACAGATTTGGTCTATTTTATCTAGGTTATAAAATTTATGACACTCCAGATGACTTTTTCCTTTCATGCTGATACCCTTCTGTATTTATTTTTAAAATATTCAAGGCTTGATTTTCTTTTATTAACATTCTGATGCCTCATTTGTTCTGATGTCAAGTGGAATGCAGTATTCTTGATAATTGAACATGCTCAATATTCAAAGGCTAAATCTTTAAATTATGAAATAATATCATTAAGCTATGTTTAATTAAAGAATAATTTTTAAAAATTTGTTGCACATCTTTTTTTAGAAAATAATTTGGTAAACGTGTGTTGACCTTCACTTCACTTAATGATTTCAGCATTATCACAATCAATTCAAATTGAATAGTTTTCTAAAAAGGAATAACTTTAAATCTTCACTTAAATTTTTGTACTCTAGTTGGTGATAGTTCTATCTTGTCATTGTGCCTCAATCTGTTTTTCAGTTTTCTCCATTGCGATAACTCATCTCAGTTTGGGTACACAGCTAAAGTTATGTATTAATTTCCACCAGGCCTTAGTAATTTTATAGGTGGTAATTTAAGAAATCTGTTCAGTATTGGAGAGGTCATTATCTCTTTCCAGAGAGCAAATATTCCAGAAGGTTGAACTTAAGAGCAGTTTGGATTTTATGAGTGAGAGAATTTCACTGAATTTTACAATAATATAGCAACCAGCGGAAACACTCATAATTCTAACTGGCTTATTATTTATGACCTATAAATAATTAAATAAATATACAGGCTGGTGGGTGTTTAAATAAATAAATCTACCTTATAATTACTTTTCAATATCTTGATGAATATTTAGTTTATTATGAAAATTGATATTATTTAATCTCATTTATAATGCTTCTCGTAAGAGTGAAATAAGTGAAAATAAACACTTATTTCTTCAAATGGTTTGAATAAGCGGTCATAATTGAGAGATCAAATCAAATAGGTGTAGCAAAGCATTAAATGTTTAGACGGTCCCACATGATTATTTGAAATAGAAATAACACATGTATGTACTTGAAACTCCATATACAATTACGGAGGATGCTATACCTACTTCCATCAATTTAAATTATTTGCTTTAATGATAAAATATAATTATAGCCCTTGATATGCTGATATATAATAAAATTAGATAATTGACATTATTATCTAGAAAATTTGGTAAAATAATTGATCACAACAATGCTGGGAAACAACACAAACTTAAAATAATTTTCAATGTGTAATTTAAATATAAGGTTTTAATTGTATAACCTTAATATTACTACCAGAGATAAAATAATTTTCTATATTATTAATTAAAAATAATATTATGTATTTTGCATATTTAATAGTTTTGTATTAGCCAGAAGACTCAATGATCTGGCCATGCTAGATAAAATAGAGTATTACAGAACATTTTGTCCATGTTTTTGTTTGTTTGATTTTGGCATAAAACAGTGAGAAAAATAAACAACATTTACTATAGTTTGGATGGTATCGAGAGTAGGAATAGAGGGTGCGACATGCAGTTTTTAACTATAAAAAAAGCATGTGGGCTTTGATCAATGTATGGATCAAAAGTGCAAACTTATTTTCGAGAAAACAGATCTCAACAAAAAAGTCTTTTTTTTAGACTAATAATATTAACAGTAGTGGCATTCTTTAAAAATTGATGTATTTCACATAAAAAAACGTTTTTTCCGTCTTTTTGTGAAATGCCTGTAAACAATAGGCAGTAATGGAATAATAGTTGCTATAATTAGAAAAGCTGTAAGGTCTTCTGCTCACTACAATTCGCATTCAAATCTCTCTTTTTATTGACCTTCTTTCCCTGGAACTGAAAATATTTGAGTTTTGACTCAATGTAATTTCTCCAAACCTTGATTTCTTATTTTGAAATATGGGCAGTTCAATGATAGAAAGAGGTGAAGATTTTTCTGCAAGCTATTGTCCCGTACATAAGCTCTCCAAATATTCTCTCTAAACTACCACTACCCCAACGAAAAGGCAGAAGCCAGATGGCAATGCCACATATGCACAACTCATGTGTGTGTGTGTGTGTGTGTGTGTGTATGTCAACTCTAACATGATTCACATTCTCCTGGGGAGTAACAAATCCTATTATATAAAATTTTATTCAATGTTATGTGATAATTAGGATTGAAGCAGATACAAAAACATATGTCACAGTGCTGTAAGAGCACATAAACAAAAGTTGGTAACTGAGGGAACAACACCTTGAACCATGTAGTCGGACAGTTCAGAGTGGTGGAATGCTGCCATGGCAGATATTGAAGGTGCAGAAATACAAGCAGCACAACCAGCAGAATGGTTTAGCATTACTAAGTAGAACAGAGTTGGTTGATATTGAATAGGCAACGTTGGGCTTGAAGTTCTGAGTAAGTGAAGGTGTTGAGGGAGAAAAAAGAAGCAGTGCAACCTGTCAAAACCTGGCAGCTGGGCACAGCTGGTTAGGCAGATCTCAAAAGCAAATGCTTATATTGACTTTATAAAGATAATAGCTAACAGAGCTTCTGTTTCAGAGTAGCAATTATGTTGCAGATAGTTTCCTTTCTGTCAAAAAGGTGTAATTCTTTTTCTACTGATCCATTTTCTCCCATATAGGAAAAATTACAATGAACCAAAATCACATTTATATTACATTGGCATCATTGTCCTAATTTTTATGATCTAGTTCCTATTGTAGACCTGCATGTTGTGACTGAACAGATCACACACACACACACACAGTATGTGATGGAGGGGGGCATTGTGGTGTTGGGGGAGTATAACATTTCTCTTCCTTCCCCCAATGTTAAATTTATGTATATAGAACTATGTTTCTCAGCTTCCCTTTCCTTGTAGGTTTCCGAGTTAATATTGGTCAAAGAGTAAAATTGTGTGTGATTTTTTGGAGGTGGAAGTGAAATTGCAGTCATTATACTCCCCAAATTATCTTTAGTTAGAGGGGCTGAGACATATAAGCCAAGGAACCATCATACTCCAGTTTGTCTTCACTCCTAACAATTATATGTCCAGTTCTTTTTCCTAACAGCTAGTTTTGCTAACCACAGACAACCTGTGGTCACAAATAGATGCGTCACTGTGGATTCAGAGAGGTGATACTTACTATCTTCAAAAACCAGTAACTTTGCAGAGACTTCTACACCAGGTTCTTCTTTCAGGCCTCTTATTGCATTTGGATATGTTTGACTTTCAGATTTTCTTGTGAGCTCCAACTCACTCACCTCTTCCAGGGCAGGTTAATGTCCTTCATTTAATTGTTAAGCTACGTTTGGATCTTAACTACACTAGCACCTCGCAAAATTATGCAAGTCTAATTCTTATTACAAATCTCTTATTCTGCAAAAGCCACAGTGATTTCTCTCCCAAATGTACCTTGCCTGAAACAAAATGTTCCAAAGATGGTCATAATAATATCTCCCATTCCACATGATCTTATGCAATGTTACCTTGCCGCAGAACGCAAATCAGTATGAATCTTTTCACTGAATAGCCTTTAACTGACACAGCAGCTTCTGCTTTCTGTTTTTGCTTTAGGAAGCCGGTTCCTTTGTAAGAAGTATAACCATACCAAAACCAGCATGCTGTGAGAAACCCGAGGCAAACTGAAACTGAAGTCACATCTTGACATGATGTGTGTCATGTGAAGAAAAAAGAAGCCAATGAAAACCAAGGTACCAGACATGTGAAAGAAGATGCTATCTTGGAAATAGATTTTAGCAATCCCAACCCCGCCCGTCCCATAAGAACCAGTGTGAACCACCTTAAAGCACTCAAAACCTAGCCTCAAAATTGTAAGCAAAATAAAAAAGCAGTTTTAAACAGCTTAATTTTAAGGTACTTTGAAATGCAGCAATTGATAACCTAGACCTCCTCTCACCCCCAATGAACGTCCTTTGCTAGAAAGGGCTCTGTGCTTGTATCAGGAATCAAAAATATTAAAAATTAAGTTTTAAATATTATGACTACAAAACTATAATGAGAGAGCACATCTATAATCTTAGTTGTAAAATTTACATAAGCATTACCTAGCCTTGGATTAATCTGGGACTTTATTTCTCACATTGACTGACTGACTATTGAGGTTGACGTTTCTGACCCTACGTACTTGGCTTTCTCCAAGATTAATTTCCTTCATTTATATGTTTGCCTTTTGTAATGACAACTTATAAATCACCATGATTCTAAGTACAAGGAATTATTATAAGCCTTTAAGAGTAAGAGTTTACACCATTGTTCAAAGCTATTCTGTGACAGTAGTATTTGATATATTGAGACCATTCTTGCCAAAAAGTCACAACGAAAGGTGAAGTGTTCATGATAAAACAATTTATCATTCCAGGTATGTATAAGGAAACTATAATCTGTAAAACTATTTCTAGAGTAAATTGTAGGTATATATTTTACTAACTCTGCTTCAGTCTATGTTAGTGATATCACACACACACACCCCACCACCCAAAAGTTTACTTTTTTAACTAACTACAACGTATTTTGCTAAGTGATATTCCTGTTTAAAGTGCATAAATTGAATTTATTTATGAGGAAACAACAAGCAAACCCATACTGAAAAACATACTACAAAATAACTGTCTCATGTATCTAATATACTTGCTATTCTAAAATACCATCAATCAATCCATCCATCTACACATAGATATATTCTTTTATTGAGACATAACTTACATAGAGTACATAATCTTAAGTACATAGCTTGATAAGTTTTTACATGTACATATTTATTTATTAAGCATTCATGTTGAGATACAGAATATTCCAGCACTGCATGAGGTTTTACCTTTTCTTCTTTTAGTCACTTTCACACTACAGGTATCCTATCACAATAGAGTAGTTTTTGCCTCAAAATAAAATCACATTGGAGAGGGTATGGATATGACCCACTGGAGGACAAGAAATGTTTGCTGAGCATATAGCAGATTTAGGCTGGCGAAAAAGAAACCACTTGCTGAGGTGCTAATGGGAAACTAGCTAGATGTTGCCTGTTGGAATGCCAATGATTCTCACTAAGGATGTGTTGGTGACTCAGCTATAGAAAGAAAACTGTAACAACAATAAAAAGCACCAGATTCAGAAAAAGATATTGTTCTCTTGCAGCGTCCGTCCATCACGTCTACAAACAAGGCTTAACAGTGTGCCAGCTAAAGAAGAAATATAGAATCCAGCACAAGCATTACAAATCAAGGCAAAAATGAGTGGATTTAAACTGAAAGTAAAATTTTGATAACTGGCACATGCCATGCATACTAAGCCTCCAGCAATTTATCTCACGTTTTACCACATAATGGACTAAGGATTACAGAAAACAAAAAGAGAAAGAATGGTCACGCACTTTTTAAGGCACTGCAAGATATGTTTACTATTATCATATTGTCATATTGGCCAAAGCAATTTGCACGGCCACGCTTAGGGTCGGAGTGTTCCAAGACTACATAATGGCATGGACAAATTGAAGCCATTACTGCTATTGCAACTATCATTCTGTAGTAGATACCATCTGGATTGTTTCCAGATTTTTTTTCCATTATGAATAAAGCTGCTATAAACATTCTTATATATGTTTTTGGTAAGCATAAGTACTTGCTTCTGTTACATATATACCCAGGAGTGAAATTGCTGGGTCACTGGGTAAACATATATTTAGCTTTAGTAGAAAAATACATAAAATATTTCCAAGTAATTGTAATAAATTTGGCCTCCCACCAGCAAGGGTTTTCACTGACTTTTGTATTATCATTTGTTTTAATTTTAGTTGTTCTGCTATGAATGTAGTTGTATCTTATTATGATATGAATTTGCATTTCCATAACAACAAAGATATTGAGCACCTTTTCATTTGGTCATTTGAATTTAATCTCTTGTGAAGTGCTTGATAAGTTTTTAATTACTTTTTAATAATTGGTTGTCTTACTTGTTTCTTTTTGATATCTAGGAATGAATTATTTTTTAATATTAGCCCTCTATTATATATAAAAAAGATTTATGCTTTCTACTTGGCCTATCTTTTAGCTCTCCTATATATTTTTTTCCTTAACAAAAGTTCTTATTTTTAACCAAGTCTTACCTTCTGTTTTTCTTTTATCATTAATGCTTTTTGTGTGTTTTTTAATAGATTGTTGCCTCTCCTAGCTCTATGAGCATAATCTCATTTTTCTTTTACTTTAGAGAAATTTTTCACAATTAATTCTATGATCTATCTTTTTGTATGACGTGTGCTGCAAAATATGGGACAAGATTACTTTTTATAGATATCTAATCAATAGCAGCAATTATGAGACAGACAATGCTGGATCTTAGAATTCTTTCAAAGGCAACCCTATATAGTGGAGGAGTCCTTTTTTATTACCTTGCTGTGTCAGGTAGAGGGAGAAGTGGCCATGCATGCTCTTATCTCTTGCTGCTCTGCATGAAACAGCAGAAAGTACACAATGCTAGGGGTGGTTAAGGCCCTGACTATTTGGCCAGAAAAGAACACTTTTGGGAATCTGAGAGTAGTGAGAGCATGTAAGAAAGGCTAGAGATGGAAAAAGGCAATTATTAAATCACCACATTATATTATGGCTCATCCACTAGTTACTTATGCATGAAGATGGCTAAAAATTAAAGATTTTGAGAACTGAATTTTAGTGTCTTCCACTTCTGGGTCCCAGAGTACCTTCTGTGTCCACAGACGCAGGTCAGAAATTCAAGTCTAAACCCTTCCTGGCGGACTGCCTTCAAAAACATAACAAAGCAAAACTATATCAACGTTCTTTGGAAGATATTACAGGTCCCTACGTCTATACTAGGTAAAAGTCTCATGATTTGAACAGTCTGACTCCCATAGGCGAGTTTAATTAAACCAAAGAGGAATCATAATTTTCTATTTAGTTTTGTTGCTTTTTATTAAGAAAAACTACTTTATTAAAAATATTAGATGCTGAAATCAAATGCTATAAACTAGTTATAAATATCATAATGTTAGACACAATTAATGTACTCATTATTAGTCTCATAGTAATAAAAATCTATTTAAATGTTTTACATGACACTTGAGCTGGTTTTCAATTTTATGAAAGGCAAGTTATATTATATACTTTTTCCCAAAGAATTATAAAAGTTGTCAGTGGTGTCAACCCACAAAAAGATCTTAGTAACTGCCATGTTAACCCTTGTTAGTGTTCGATGCCTACTAAATGTTATTTCCCCATTTCCTGGCCAATTGATTATGATTAAGAACAAAACCAGTGCTAATACTAGCACCTGTAACCCTATACATCTGAAGGAATGGACTTTTAAATTCACTACTTTTGAAACATCGCTTATCACTATCATATTTTCTCTCTGATTTTACCTGCTCTTGGGAGTAAGTAAAAGTACATTTCTATCAAAATTATCTTAAATGGTTTTGACTTTATATCTGTCTGAGACTAACAGAATACCCACATACTTTAGCTAAAATATATGAGAAAATAAAAATCTAAGAGATTTTTCACACCAGTCTGCCAAAATGTGTCTTTCATGGAGATATTTCCTATGTTGTTAAAAAAGAAGAAATCATTTATGGTTTTTTTGACTTTCTGAATTTGTATAGGGTTCCTGTTGTTTCCTGTTGAATCTAGCCTTTCTCTCACTTTCATACCAAGCAGTGACAGACTAAAAACCAACAAAACAAAACAAAATCAAAACAAATGAGTATACAGTGAATGAACCGTAAATGTACTTAGACCTATTCATGAATGCTTTTTTCCGATTACCAAGTATCTTTTTTACTAACAAGTTAGTGTTTTGACTTAATTACTGATGGCAGTAATGGTTATCATTGGCCTGTTTTTTAATATTTAAAAACAATATACAAAATTATGCTTTTATTATAAGTATGGATATGATTGGCAGATATTAAAATAATTATATTTTCAACATTCCTTTTTACTTAGGAAAGTTTTCAGTAGGCTCTCAGCTCATATTCAAGTATGATTATATATATGCATGTATTAAAATTTATAGTTGAAAACATTAAGTTTTAAACCAAGAAAATTGTACAACTAAGATCTAAGTTTTTTTCCTACATGATAATAATAGAATTTTGTACTTAGGCTATATTCATAGCTTTTCTTTATGCTCTGTGTTCTTCACATGGCTCTTCCTCTCTTCCAACATAAATATGAAGTAGCATCACAAGCATGATTAATAAACATTCTTATAAGGCGTGAAGTACAATTCATGGGATTTTAGATTTTGAAGAAAACTTAGAGAACACTTAGTCCCTTAATCCTTAACTTTTTTTTCACTAATATATTCCTTTATGGATCTGATGAAAATTCTGGACACACTCTATAGAGCAACACAAACACAGACATTCTTTCAGCTGATATTAATTAACTGACTGTATGTACCAGGGACTCTACTAGTCACTGGTGGTGAACAAATAGACAGATATTCCTAGAAGAATTTATAATCTTGTAAGAAAGAAAGACATTAATCAGATAATCACACATATATTTTATAAGCATGTAAGTACTCTCAACTTAATGTTACAAGAAGCTTCAACAACTGTTAAATCCATCCAGTTAAATATAATAGCGGTAAAGTATTAGTAGTTTTACGAAAATCAGGCAGAGGTGGTGCCAAGGACTGTTTGTGTCCTTCCAAAATTGTATTGAAGCCTTAATCCATAATGGGAAATATTTGGAGGTGAGATGTTTGGGAGGTAATTAGATCATGAGGTTGGATCTCATGAATGGTATTAATGCCTTTATAAGATGAGACATGAGAGAGGTGATTTCTTACCCTCCACTTCATCAAAGACAGCTGCCTCCAAACCAGGAAGAAGGCTCTCACAGAACACTTAATCTGCTGGCACTTTGAACTTGGACTTCCTAGCCCCCAGAACTATGAGAATTAAATGTTGTTTAAGACACCCAGTCTATGGTATTTAGTTATAGCAGTCTGGGCAGACTGAGATACATGGCTAAGGAGAAGTTAATCAGAGGAAGAGAAGTTGTAAAGTCATTCAGACAGAAGAAACAAAATCTGTTGAAGCACTAAGGTAATAAGAAGCATGCAAATGGCAAGAAATGAAAGAAGTTCAGTGTGATGGCATGTTGGCCTCAAAGAGAAAAAGGAGTGAGGAGAGGTTGATGAAGTTTGTGGGGTTGTTGCTAGAAAATCTAAGTCCCTACAGCCATTTTAAGGATTTTCAGCTTTATTCTAATTATAATGGGAAATATATATATATATATGTATATACACACACACACATATATAATACACATACATATATACACACACTATATATATATATATATATATATATAGTGTGTGTGTATATATATATATATACATATGTGTGTGTGTGTGTATATATATATACACACACACACACATATGTGTGTGTGTGTGTTTAGAGACATGAAATGATCATTTTAATGTTAAAATACCACTGTGGCATGAATAGTTTTAAAAGGTCAAGAGAAAACAATCACACTCACACAAAATTTTATGAATCTCTTCCCACTCCAAACTCTATTACAAACTCATATATTTACTAGACCTAATTTGTAGGCGAGGATATTAAAGTAATAGCAGTAAATAGGGCAGGCTGATGCCTGCTGAGGCTAAGTAGGCAAGTACTGGATAAATTATGAAAGGTTTTGTATATCAAGATAAGGAGTTTGGGCTTTATTCAGAAGGGGAAAGAAAACCATAAAATAACTTAAAATTGGTAAGTCAGATTTCACTAAACTTACTCAATATTTTTATTTGATGCCTACTAGGTAACAGACACTATGTTAAATTAGAGGACATGTCTAAGATATGAAAGGATCCGAGAAATAACTAAAATGCATTAGAGAAAGATCATTCTGTCATCAATAAGAAGAATGAATTATATTTCAATACTCCAGATAAAGAATGGCAAGGGTCAGAATTAATCACAGAGCAGAAGAGATTTAAAGTATATTAGGGATACAAAACTGCTACTTCTTAATTGATCGATGTTCACATTAAAAGCAACTAAAATTTTTATACAGAAACATTTAAAGTGAATATGTAACTGTGTGTTCTTGTGTGGATGTAAGAAATCTTAGAGTCCAAAAAGTGTATAAAAGCGGGAAACTAAGGAGATAAATAGATCATTGATTTCAAAGCATTTGATAAACAGATTGTACTTGAGCATTTTATGATGTTTGGTTTGGTTTGGTTTTGTTTTTAATCAAGTGAAACAAAGAAAAAAGCTCAGAAAAGGCAGAAGTCCAAATAAGGATGGAAATCTAATAGGAGACCTACGTGAATCTGGAAAACACCAAATATACAAACTTTAGCATAACACAAAGATAAATTAACAAAGATAAATTATATATAAATCCATCCCTTGCTACCTCCACAGTTAATGTAGAATTACAAAAATATAAACAAAAATGTCTCCTTAGATATTTTGTAACCAGAGCTAGCCTCACACAGGTTTGCAGTTTGGAATCATACCATTTCATGGTATGAAAAAACTCAAGACTAATGTGTGATTTAAATGATTCCTTCCTAAGTGAGAGAAGTAAATATAAATCTTCTCCAGGAGAAACTAACTTTAAAGCAGGCCTCAAAACATTCTCACTGGTAAACTTTAGAAACTAGGCTTATAGCAATTTATGAGAAAACAAGAAATAAAAAAGAGCTCATATGCAATACAGAGCAGAACTTGCAAAGACTTCAAATATTGGAATTAAAACATACGGAATATAAAATAAGTGTATTTAGCAAAATTTTTTAAAAGATGAATTAGAAAAAATCAAAGGGCTATAAAAATGGCTAAACTAATTTTAAAAATAAGCAGTTACAAGTGTAAAATATAATAAATTTTCTTCAGATTCAGAAACAGTGGTGTTTATCATTAACATTCTTTTGTACTGGGATTTAGCAAAAACAATTTATCAAGTTAACAAATTTTTAAGAATGGTGATGGGATTTAGTTGCAATTGGAGAGAAAGAGATGACTTAGAATCATTCCTAGGTTTCCAGCTCAATCAATTCAGTAAATTGTGTTGTTCTATAGAGATAAAAAGGGAAGGAGAAGTGAATTTGAAGAAATGTTTTTAAACAGTGCATTAGAAGTGTCTGTGGAGCATGCGGGTGAAGACATAGAGGGAGTAGTTAAAAATATTGCCTGAAAATTCAGTAAAGATATATATGAAGATCAAGAATGTTAAAGATATATTTACGGAGATGCAAATCTAGAAAGTATACAGAAGGAAAAAAAATGTTTGTGTCACTCAGAATCCTGACAATCTCATATTGTCCCAATCCCATAAACTGGGATTTTGATGATGTTACTAGTGTGGACAAGGTCGTAGAATCAATAGGGAATGCTGAGGCACCAGAATCATAACAGTGGGAAACTCTAACCACTGCTAACCGTGAAAGGCTGAGGGTTACAAGGGGAAACGTAGTTTGGAATCTGACTACCTGGAGGTGCCTGACTTTCCTTGCAGTGAGTAGAGAGAGAGAGAGAGCCACTGCTAGAGAGCCTGTGTAATAATGCAGACTATAGCAGTCAGGTCAGCCCCCAGCAGTCAAGGGCAAAGCAGGGGGACAGTGAACAGGTTTAGAGTGGGGAGGAAACCAAAATCTCCATAGGTTGAAAATAGAACCTGGTGGAATGCTAATATTTTAAAACATAAAAGCTTAAAAATAGAACCGACTTGCTACTGAGTTAGGAGGAATACCAAAATAAAATCCTTCTTTAGCAATAAGTAAAAGATAACTTTTAAGCAGAAGAGAGTTGGAAGTAGTGCCAAAAGGAGTCAAATAAGATCAAAGTTGCCTATATGAAATGAGATGGATGAGGATGGGGAAATACTGGAAGCAGTTGAAAGCTGATAGTATGAACTAGGCAAGAATTAAGTAGCCAGTTTAATATACGTTAAAGCGGTTTTTCTTGGTTAGAATCTACAAAATTAGGTTACTATTTAGGTATATAAATAAGAGAAAAGTGACAAGAAGTGAAAGATATTTCCTAGGTTTTTAGTTCAAAAATATATGAAACACTGAAAGAATATCATTTTTATGAAGAGAAATATAATTTCCTCCATTTTCCATTTTTAAATACATTTTACACTTATCAAATATACAAAATATTCATTGGCTTTGCAAGCAAACAGAAGAAACTCAGATCTAGAATATAAGAGTAAGGAATCATTATTATGTTGAATAATATATGGAAAGTACAGCAATTCACTTGCAATTAGTTGGATCTATCATAAAACAATGAGAAAGAGAAAAGCAACCCTTGATATGTAGGTGCTGGCGGGGCAATGTCCATTCTTTGCAAAAACTGGCCTAGAACTCAAGGCTAGAACATGATATTCTCTTGAAGAACAGAAATCATTTCACAGAACATCAACATTATACAAGCCAATCTGTGACCATGAAGGATTAAGGCATAATTAAGACCATAATATAATATCTAAACACAGACTGAACATGATCAATGTCCAAGCCACAAAAATGACCAAAACTCTGCTAATAAGGTGGCTTTTTTTTTTCTTTTTAGATTACCACTTTAGCCTAGGGCTAATCTTCACTTTAAATAAGATCTTTTAAGATACCCAATCACAGAATTACCCTAGCCTCCAGAAGGAAATCTAGCTTCTTTACACCTTCTCCAAAATCACCCAACAGAAGCCCTCTCTAACACTTTCTTAATGAAATGTCTCACAAATTCTTGAGGTATGCATTCTTTCCTGCTGTAACGATAGTATTAAATCCAGCTTGTTCAACTGGTATCACTAGTGGTCTTTGGTTGGAGGGAATTGGCAAAACTTATACACCTTCCTTGTCCCCTACTCCTGCCTTCACCCCCACAGCACATAGTAAGGAAAAAAAAATGCAGTATTCTGGAGAGAATGGAGGCAAGGGGAAAATGTCGTAGTAAAATTTTGGTTTCATCAGTTGAAAATGAAAATGATAAATCTGAGTCTTTTCAAAACTCCATCAAAAAATTCTTTATTATTTATTTGTCTGTCTATTTATTTATTTATTTATTTATTTATTTATTTATTTATTTTGGGGTTGGGGCTTCATATATTAATGAAATTAATAGTACTGTAAGGTATTTAATTCTCATACATAGTGGATCACTATTAGATTTGTGTTTAGTGTATTTGGTTCCTGGAAATGTGATTGCTTACACTATTACAATCAAATTATCTTTATAAATCATTATAAATTCTTTCAATTTGCACTTAATGCCCCCAAATAACTTTGTAATCAGTGAAATTCAAGTCGAACATCTGATTGGGTTATCTCATCAGATAAAAACAGAAATATTCTCTTCCTCCCTCTCTTATTCTTCTCAACTTATTCTTCTCTGTCACCCAGGTTGTCTGTCTTTGTAGGCAGTTTATAACATGCAGCAGCCTAACTTTTCCACGTGAGAATGATGTTCAGCGGCTCTTTCTTTCATGTCTGGCTGGTTGGGGAAGGGCTATGTAGATTGATTTGCGCTGGTACTTGGCCAGTCCCCTGTTTCCCATTTGCTCACTGACAGGTTTTATGAAGGACACTAAGTGCACAGTTGCCACCTCATTTATGAGTTCATCTGTAACATTGTACCATGTGCCTTTCCCAGTTCGAGCTTGTTTACTGCAGTTTCCTTCTCTGCCAGGAAAGGTGAAGGTTATTTTATGGCTGTGCAGATGATTGCCTCACACTTGGTACGGTCTATACGGTCCCTTGGTACCTCATATAGCTTCTTGAATTATACTTTCCAGTGGTTTTGGATGTCTTCCTGTGCTGTTAGCACTTTGCCATCTGTTGTCCTGATGCCACTGCAGTCTTTGGGTAAAATTCAATGTTTACAAATCCCTTTGTTGTGTTTCTATCTACCTCTTGTTTCCAATATTTTTTACTACATTGAGAGTTACTTTTTTTTTATCTCTCATACTTTGTTTTTAATTTTTCCCAAGCAATTTCTGAAATTTCATAGGAAAAAAAACATTTCGTTAAATGAATCATGCTAACATTTGTAGTTAATGCTCTAATTAAAAATGTTCATATTCATTGCAAATATTTATGAAATAAAACTATAGCCAATTTATATCCATTGGTATTAAAAGTCTATCAGTCTCATAAAATTTTATATAGTCAGGTCATAAATAAACTTTATGCATCCAAGTTGTCATGGTTCAAGATCTTTTTAAAAATGTGGTATTTTTCAATTCTTGAATCCATCCCAGGCTATAATAACCATTTTACTTTCTGTTGTTATTTTTATTTAGTATGATTTTCAATGAATACATTGATATCCTCTACATTTTAAAGTGTTTAATCATTAAACTACTATTAAGAAATATAAATGTCTACAAATCTTTGAAAGCAATTATCACTTTATTTACAGTTCTTTCTTTCCAACTATCACTACTGACAGTTCCCTAGAACATATTTAGACAAGCCTGCCAGTTTCATCAAAAAAATCTATTGCTTTGAAATTGAACAAAAATAATATTTCTGCCTGACAGGATGAATTTATGTTCTACCTCTTCCCACACTGGGGTTACACAAAATAGATGTCTTCATGGTTTTTATTATTATCACCTTTACAAACTTTTTTTTTTTATTAATAGGAACTAGTTGTAATGGGGAAAATTCACAGTCATAAATAAAAGTGATGTGGTGACACATGTTACCGAGTACTGTAGAAATACTTCACAGAACCCCAGGGAAATTTTCTAAAATGCTCTAAAAATTACAAGTGACGACAAAGCCATCTGGATTAAAATGATCATATATTCACTATAAAGCAATATAGTTATAGTTAAAGAAAAGCACTAATTCATGAGAACCAACTTCCTTCACATTCCCCATGTTTCCAAAATGAGGATTTCTGATCCATCTGCTTATTAGTAAAATTTATTGGACTATTCTCTCTTGCTTAAACATATAAGAAAAATAGAGATTCAGTAATGATATACCTGAGTCACTGTGAGGTACCATACTTTGTGTTAGTTTAGTTATCCCTTCCAGGGAATTCTAAAACAAAACAAACAAACAAAAAAAAAACAAAAACTACAAATAATCAAGCCTTGAACCAAGAGTTTACAAGTCACTATGTTTTTTCTTTGTTCCATAACCTTCATTTTCAGTTATAACTGAATCAGAGATCAGACAATATAAAACTATGTTATGTTTTTGTTTTGTCTTATGATGGACTCAATTTATATTAGTATCTTTAAATAAAAGAGCCAGAGTTTAGTATAATCATTAGAAAATGTAAAGCTTAACAAAATTGGGGCTCTTTAGGTTTCCTGAACTCCAAGCATTCTGGCACTAAAACGACCTAAGAAACTCATAAATACCATGACATCATCCTTTTGTAAGTCAAGCAAACTTCCTTTAGGTCCTCATTTTTTTCTCTTTGCCCCTTTGCCCACAACAGTCATATGCTTTTGTGAAATTTCTAAAGGTTGTAGGTATAGAAATAGCAGTTCAAGTACAACCAAACCAAATATTTGAAGTCAAAAGAGGTCATTATTATAGAGTTTAATATCCAAATAATACTGATAAGATTGCAACATCATGATATGTATACTGGAAACATGGGCATAATATCAATTCCTGAATTTTACTTAAAGACAGAAATAGTCCTTGTGAATTTAAAGTTTTAAGTGAAACAAACGTTTAATTTATACTGCAAGTACATCTCTCTACAGATTTAGCAAAATAAGAAAGTAATTTGGTATGTCTATCTGATAAAGATAATTAAAATCAGTAACACTACTAGCTAGTAGAAACATTTTACTGGTTGTTTTAATGTCTATTCATGCTGGATAGTGTGCACTTGAAAGGGTTTCATTTCCATGGGCTGATATTGAGCAGAGTGCAGACTATACCCCTTTAGTTCCATAATAAAGGTAAACCGAATAGCATTTTTTATTAAGTGATGTTTCTTGTTCACTCTTCTTTCATAAATGAATTCTTTTGGTAACTCTTACTTATCTATAAACTACATGTTTTTCCTAAACTGTTGAATCATTAAAAAATCAAATTGCAAATGCTCGTTCTCCTAGTTAGAAACTTGAAAGTTATTGGGCATATTTTCATCTTCTTCACTCCTCACATTCAACTTCCTTTTTATTTTTTAATTATATATCCCAAATTGCCTAAAAAGACTTACCATTCTTCATTTACATAGCCATCCTCTGTCTTTAAGATATCATTACTTTTTCCTTCCCTGGAGTTTTGTGAGCACATTGCCTCTTAGACTCCTCTAAACTGCATATCCAATTATGCCATCCCTTCCATGATTGAAAAAAAATAAATAAATACATAAAATCTTTAAGTTATGAGATTATTCATTAGGTAGGCCTTATCTGTATCTCTTGTTCCTTCTCTCGACATTCCCAAATCTCATCTGTGATATCACATACTTATGTTACACATATGGTTTGCCCATTGTCCCATAGCTCCATCTGTATGTTTCCATAATGTGCCATTTATCTTGCTCTCTGTTCCCCTTTTTCTTTGTTACTTGTTTTATTTCATATTTGTTTAGATATTCCTAGTGACCTAAAGATGAAATTTTAGAGCAAATATCAGAACAACTCAATATACAACCCGACACTGTTGCTTATTTTTTAGCTTTCAATTTGCACAGTTGGGAATATAGCTGTATAGAAGTACTTATCTGTAAAGTAAACCCTCTTTCTCTGATGTTTCATCTTAAAGGTAAAATCATCCTGCTGTTGCCATTAAGCTCTTCAACTCATGTATAAACATTATGTTAACTTCAAACAGCATGTTTAAAGTAGGTTAGTTCAGAGTTGTGAAATGGTTGCACATTTTCAGTATTTCTAAAGATTAAGTTCAATGCTGAATTGTTTTAACGTACTACAAAAAACATTAAACTGTTTAATTCATTATTGGTAAACTTTCCTTACATCTTTACAATAATAATAACAGTTTGACACCCTGCAGTGGCAATTCTGAATGGAAAATTAAGTATATATTTGTGATAGCTTGGGTTATTTATATGTTAGATGATATGATCTTGGTATACAGGATATTGTTCTTCAGAGAGAGAGGGATATGCTTTCAACTAAATAGTTTAAATGCATAAAATCAATATAGGATATTGTTAGGTTAATTTCTTATTCTGTTTAATTGATTGAAGTTTTTCAGAACATTTCTCCCATGGAATTTTAGTGTAAGCTATATAAGTATGAACCATGAAAAAAATAATAAAGACAAAAAAAAAAGTTCTCATCCATTCTAATTTTGTAAGACCTAACCTGAAAGGGAAAGATCCCGAAGCTGCAATAAATTATCAACTAAAAGTAGCTATGCCAATAAAACTGGAAATGGAACACAGTGTCCTCATTTTAATTTTAGCTGTTATGAATTTAAAAAAAAGAAAAAAGTCTTTGTGATTTTTTAAATTTATGAATTTCATTTAATGCTTTAGGGTTTCAAAAGTTAATTTAAATTGAAATCTATCCATGTACCATCCATCTCTCTATATCTATATCTATATATATATTTATATAAACTAAATATAAGAATCTATGTCTAAATCTTTTGATTTTTGAAATTATGATACTTAAATCATATTCTAAAACTTAATTTTATATCACAGAGCAAGAATAAAATTTAGTTGTGATGAGAAATTAAGACATATTTTATTTGTAAAAAGATAAAACACTAAAAGGTATAACTGCACATACCCCTCTAACTTAGAGTTGTTGTCTAACTAATTGTAGAAATAGATAATAGACACTTTAAAAAAATTATATTTCTTAGTTCAACTGGATATATTATACATGTTTTTAGTTAATTGTTTGAATTCCCAAAAAGGAAACCCTTTGTTCTTGAATTGTGAGTTAATATAAATGTTGTTCCATACTGAATGTCTTGCCTGTAAAGAATAGACTCGATAGACTCAACCTACTCCACACACAGTTTTTTTTTTTTTTAACTCATATTTTGTTTCTAATAATTGATTCATAGATTAGGCTATGGATTGGAACAGAATAATTTCATTTTCTATTTGTGATTATCTAAACTTGAGAGATAGGAAAAGGAGACTAAGTTTGTTTGTGAACTAAGTTTAAGACTAGTTTGCCATGTACATGACAAGAATATAAATGACTTTATCTTAGGTACTACACTCCTAGTTTTTTTCCTAGTGTGATAAGTATCATCTCCCTTAGTAAGATTTAGCAACTGAGCCAATAATACATTGTACTCACTACTAATGGCTTAGTTGTAATACTAAGTAGACAGGGAGTGTGACCAGTGGAGCACAATCCTTGCTGCAATGACAGAAGTTGATGTCACAAAAGATTGAAACTTTGTCTCTGTAAGGAACTTCTGTGATGATCAGTCTGTTTATCAGAAGATGTACTGAGACATCATTTTAACTGTTTAGCTTTCCTTGAAAAAAGAACTTTTTATTATCCACTAGAGCTATGCTCTCAAGCAGAGTAGGGATTTTCCACATGCATCTATTTAAATTAAGATGGAATTTAAAAATTCTGTTTCTTGCCTCACTAGCTGTATTTCGAGTCTTGACTAGCCACATGTGATTAGTGACAGTATGGGTAATAGATTTCCATTATTGTGAAATTTTGTAGTGAACAGCCTTCTCTAGAGAATTTGCTAACATCTCATCCACTTAGATAAGAAAAGGTACCCAGAGACTTAAGGTGTAACCAGTAATAGCTAGGTTCATGCAACTACTACTTTGTTTGTCTAAAAATAAAATAAGATGTTAAAAACATTTTTGTGCTTGTATTTGTTTAATTGTACTTACAATTTTAAATTTCCAAAGTAAAAAAAAAAAAAAAAAGAACGTGGTTACTGTGAAAATAAAAATAAAAATCAAATGAAATAGCCAAGAATTAAAAAAGTAAGTTTTGTCTCTCATACCTTAGTTCCACTACTCAGTTGGAAGTTTTGCTAAAAGTTTGGCATTACTCATTTCAAACCTCCATTCATCTATCTAGCTACTACTTATGCATCTATATAGGTAGTTAAGTAAATTTGTGCATTTTTTCCAATGTAGATTTGCTTAGGAAGTAAAAAAAAATTTTTTTAAAGACTTCTATACTTAGAAAAACAAGTTAGATAAATCTCATATTTTATGCTACCATTTAAAAATAGTTTTTAATATATATCTAAAGTACCAGCAACTGAGAGTCCCCCAAATTAAACACTACTTTGATCTTAAGTAATTCCATAAGAAAATGGCTAACTTCTCTAATTCTTTGCTCAGAATATGGAACTGATTTGATCAAAATTTCAGGTTATCAAGTTAAAGTGCTTCAGTTAAAACAAACACACTTTCAATAATATAAGACACACATTGTCTTATCTATTATCAGAAAAGATGGTTATGCTACCACATTCTTAGTTTTAAACAAGACCAACAATAGGATAGTTAAGTGTGCTTCAGAATAAGAACTGCCAACTCTTCATTGGAGTTTATCCTCAGGGTATATTTGGAATCAGGCTTTTGTCATTCAATTTGCCAGGGACAATATAAACAAAGGCAGCCATTGGCAGAAGAGGACTAAAGTAATCTATTTCAAACTTTGAAGTTCTTATATTCTTCATCAATTTAATTTTTTAATCTCTTATTTCATATGGAGACAGAGCCACAGATTACACAGGCAGCTATTCAAAAATCTACATATGAGGCCATTCACATGATACAAAAATTATATCTTTATATCTCCTTTGTTGCATTCTAAAATTTAGTCTCTCAGAAGTATATTCTAAGTCTAATTAAATTGTAAGTTTGAAATCCCTAATGAATCAATAATCTTCCCAACCAAGCTGAAGATTTTATGAGTTGCAAAAATGAACATATTTTCAATTAGAGTGGATAACTGTGTTATTTTTTTCCTATTGGCAAATAGCCAGAATATATGCATTTCCCGTTACACATGCATGATTCATAGAAGAGGAAGCAAATTTAATGGAATTGATGCCTTTTTAATGTCTGTGTGTATCCCATAGGATTTCCCTGTTCTGTAAGCAAATGCGTGAATGAGTGATTAAATGGGAATTTTGAGGTAACACCATGCTGCCTAATATAGAACTGTCAATGGTGATGATAATTAGAGAAAAGTCTATATCCTTATTAGAAAAATCTTAAAGAGATGATAAACACTAATGTTGATAAGAATGTAAGAAAAAAAGCACTATTACACTATTGATAGAAATTTCAACTGGTATAATTTTTTGGACCAAGATTTGATAATATTTTAAAAGTAAAAATAAATGATAGAAATACTCTTTGCTGAAGAAATCTCTCTTCCGAGAATATACTTTAAGATATAACACAAGTATAAAGAGAAATTATTACAGTATTTTCCATAATAGTAAAATCTCAGAACAGCCTGATATCTACCACAGTGCATAGTTGATAGAAAATTAAATCAGCTTTATGAAGAGATTCTTAAGTAGGGGCTTCAAAATAGACCAATGTGAATTTTTTTTTTTTAATACATTGAGACATATCATTACACAATCATGCCATATAGGTGTTTTAAATGATGTCTATATTGTGCTAATTTTATGAGATCAACAAAAATACATTACTTTATAAAGAAAAAGAAAAGTAAAGAACAATCCCTTTTAAACAAGACATACACACTAAATCATATACTTTTTTTTTTTTTATTCTGTTAATTTACTTTAGAAACTGTTAACTTTTTCATTACCTATAGGAATTGAGAGCATGGTTTGGTGGGTAGGAAAAAGAATATTTCCATCATTTGATTTTTTATAGTGTTCCTTTATTATTTTTAATAAGTTGTTTTATTATGGAAACAAAATTTCAGCAGAATCTTGGTCATGTCCTGGGATTTTTCTGACACTGTATAATATACAAAGTATGACCTGAGGATGCTGAAAACTCTCTAATCCCATATGCCTTACTCTTTTTCCCTGGCTCAGCACAACGACATTCTCTAGTAAAGTTGACTATGCAGTGGTCAGTAGGTTAATACAAATCTTGTCTTTAGGCCGTGTTTCTTGAAAACCTGTGGCCAAATTCTACATATTGATACTTAACTATGGGTTTACATTAGAATCACCAGTAGAACATTAAAAAGTAAATATTTATTGGTCTTATCTCTGGAAACAGGATTCAGGATGCCTGAGGGGAAGGCCAGGTGTCTATATCTTGAAGACCCATTTCCGATTCTAATCTATGGCCTCAATTACTATGGTGGATAAAATGTAGTCTCAACATTATTTATGTACATGTTAACTCTTAAAAGAAACAAAAAACAAATGAATAAATAAAACAAAACAAAAGCAAACTTGTAGATACAGACAACAGATTGGTGGTTACCAGAGGGAAAGTGGGTGCGGGGAGGGCAAATGAGTAAAGAGGGTCAAATATTAGGTGATGAGTGGAGAATAAAGTTTTGCTGATGAGCATGCTATAGTGTATACAGATATCGAATTATAATGTTGTACATCTGAAACTTACATAATCTCATTAACCAATGTTACTTCAATTAATAAAATGTAATATCATCCACCCCCCTTTAACACACACACACACACACACACACACACACACACACACTCAGACATTTAAAGTGATAATGAGATGTGGTAGTAGTTAAAGTCAGGCTTTTATATTTCTTTCAGTATGCTACTTTTCTGGTTCTGCTTAAGAGTCCATTACTATGTGAGAAGAAATTCCATTTTTAACTTGTTGGTCAATCATGTCAGTGAAGTTGGATCCTCACTATGTATACCTGGCCAGGTAACACACTAAATGTGTATCAGCATCTCAGTTGATTTCATATTTCTACAAATATGAAGGGAAGGAATAATTAATTCAATTTCTGTAATTTCCAATCTGGGTTTCAGAAACAGTGCATCTTTTGAGAATTTCAGTTAGCTAGCATCATAAATGCCAAGTATGTAAGATGAGATTTGCTTTTGGCTGTGGTTTGGCCAATGTCAGTAGACAAGATGAAATAAATAGAGAAAAGAAAAGATATGAGAGGTTGCACATTCCTTGATTTGGTTAAAGTATACCACAGATAAGAATAAGAATGGCTGATCTTTAGTGGGGTCAGTTCTGGGATCATATTTTCAGAGACTGTTCCTCATTGTGCTAGTACTTTTGAGGTACTATCTCCCTTATATTGGATTAGGAACATTCTAGATACACCAGGATTGAGAGATCTTATTGTTCAGCGAGAGTGTAGGGAGACTTTTCTGCATTCAAGCAGGTGGGTATAAATGGATAAATCTCTTTAAAAAGCAAGTGTGTCTATGAACAAAGTAAATAATTACAGAAAGGGAAACCTCTTCATAGAGAATCCTACAAGCATCATTAAAGCCTCTTGATACAATTGCATTTCATTATGAGATTTCTCCTTCATTCAGATACAGCCCTCTAGACTGATCCTCTGGTATTTTGATTGTTTCTGGATGAATCATATACAATAAAAAATGTATTTCACTAAAATGATCAAAAGCATGGAATATTAAGGAAAATATTTTTCTTTTATTAAAAAATATATAATGATGATAGTGTATTCTATTTTTGTAGTTCTCAAAATGTAAAATATTATCACATTTACTAGTTCTTTTAATTCTAAAAAATGCATTTCAAACTAAGAATTCTTATTACCTACACTTTACACATGATTGTTGGTCAGGGGAGTCAACCGATTTGCTCAAATCTAGATAGTAGCAATTGGTACATGCATTCTTTCCCCTCCCTCTAAGTCTAGTGCTCTTCCAGCTCAGATAATCTGCCTCCTATTTTCAATAATGAATAAGTTGTATTTGATTTTCTGGGATTCTATGAATAGTAGGTAATTTTTATTGCTTGTCAAAGCTTTCTTGCCTTGCTACTTCATTCAATCAAAGTTTAATAATGTGACCTCCTTGAGGTATACTATTAGAAAATAAAATTAATTAGTTGAAGCCCAGTGGTGCAGATAACCTAACTACTGAAACAACTAGTTCTCCCTTAGGACATGGACTCTATACAGGGCTAATTTTGAAGCACAGATTTCCTTTTTTTCTAGTGGGAAAAATAATTCACATTCTTTTAATAGACAACTGCACAAGACATTTATTTTTAAATATGCTCTTTAAAGGTTAAATTGATGTTAAGCTGGTTTTCTAAACTAATACACCAGATGAATCTTCAAGACTGGGGACAGCTGTCTGTTCTTTTACATCACACTTCCGACAGTGCTATCTCTAAGACATGCTGGCAAGAAACAGGAAATTGGTTTCAGCCAAATTCCCACATTGCAGAGTCTCGATGATGAAAGGAGGAAGAGTCTCTCGACAAGAAGGTGTGGGTGTGTGATCAAGCCCATATACACAGTGCATCACAAACTCACACTTGTCTAATTCTAGAGAAGGACTATTTTTATGTCTAGTTTTGTGTTTTCGATAAATACCAACTATTTCAGAAGCTACTGCTTTAGGCATGGAAACAAGTTTACTAAACAGTGAATTGTGATTTGAAAATTCAGCAATCACATTAAAAACTTTCCTAAGCTCAAGTGGTCTTTAGAACTACAGACAAGGCAGAGAAAAATTATATTTAAGTACTCGAGTATTTTGTGCATTTCAAACATATGTTTCAGAGTGTTTTACAAGTCCTAAAATATCTTAGTTCAATGAAGACCTCTAATGATACTCATGATATACAGACACAAACTGTATCTCGCATATTTAATATCTCATTCAAGTTTGATCTAAGTGCTAATAATTAAATTATGCTATATGTTACCATTTGTATGTGGACCTTGAGGAATATTAATTTGTTCTCTCAGTTCAAATTCTGATAAACACAAAGTTACCAATGGCGTTCAAATCTATAAAACATTTTGAGATACGTTTATCTATTATACTTTCTTATAAGCCACTGTCTACCCCTGACAAAATGCGTTTTCTTTATGACTATTTATTATTTTGGCACAATTTTTTCCTCTTTGGCACTGATTTATTTTTTAAATTATATTTACAAAAAGTAAAGCACAATATTCATTAAGTGATTTAAAAATTTTTTTGTTTTACTTAATTCATCTGTTTTCATTCTTGTGACCACTAAGAAAAGTGACAGAAGAAAAGAGAATGCTTTAGAATTTCAGTATTTTATAAACTGTGTATTATGTATTCCCTAGCCTATGGTTAAGAGTAAAGACTTTAAGATGTCCCATGAAAATTAATACATGTCCTGAAATATGTTACCTTTACTTTACTTACTGCGTTTTTGAAGGTACCTTCTCTCCACTGACATTGTAATTCCATTCATCTTTCACAAAGACGTTTGTGTTTCATCAGAGTATTATCTCTGTCCAAAGTGTTCCAAATTCACTTTGTACTTTCCTTAGTACACTCGAAATACTTTACCTTGCCCATTTAGTCACCGGATATAGTCAGCTTTAAATGGAAATTCTGGGATGGCTTTATCAATCTCTCTCTCTCTCTCTCTCTCTCTCTCTCTATTTATTTATTTACTTACTTACTTACTTACTTACTTACTTACTTACTTACTTATTTATTGGCTTACTCACTTATTCATTTATTTTTAGCCACTTATCCTGGAGATTCCAGCTCTATTCTGCCTGCTTGTGTAGAAGTTACAATCAGGCAGCAGGATTTTTATAACCTTGGTAGAGGGTCATAGATACAAAGTTAGATATAACTATAGATTTAAAGTTAGATTTTTCAAACTTTTTGAAGAAACATCTAGAGATACAGTCTGTAAGGAAAATACAAAAGTCTGGAAGAAAAAGATTAAGCAGAATAGGCTGTAACACATTATCTTCACTTATGGGGAAAAGGGTGCCTCCATGAAAGAATGAAGGCAGCTGACCCAATCTAATCTCCTTATAAACGTACTAATGACAGATCTGGCAAACAAAGGAAATTTCATATGGGATTCTTTAATAGCAAGTACTTGGTTGCCTACTTTTTTTTTTTAATTGAGATGTAATTGAGATATAGCATTATATTGGTTTCATGTATATACAACACTATGATTTGATAAATGTATATACTGCAAAATGATCACCACCTTAAGTCTAGTTAACATCTATCACCACACATATTTACAATTTTTTTCTTGTGATGAAAATTTTTAAGATCTACTTTTTCAATAACTTTCAAATATTCAATACGGTACTGTTATCTATAGTTACCATGCTGTATATTACATCCCCAGAATTTATTTCTAACTGAAAGTTTGTGCTTTTTGACCACCTTTAACCATTTCACCTTTGGCAACCGCCAATCTCTTGCCTAGAATTTTTAATGGAGAAAAAGAAACCCCCGGGATGTGGGCACTTATGGCACATGGCTCCTTGGAAACATCATATAAGCTATGAAATGAACTAAGTATAAAATAGGGATATGTCATGATGAGAGGGCTCTCTTGTGTACAAGTGAACTGTGTATATGGCTGAGAGATCTCACGTACTGGTTTTCTACTGCTGCTGTAACAAATTACCATAAACTTAGTGCTTAAAAACCAAAATTTTTAATCTTACATTTCTGTAGGTCAGAAAACTGATGTAAATCTCACTGGATTAAAATCAAGGTATCAGCAAGATGCATTCCTTTAATGAAAACTCTAGAAGAGAATCTATTTTATTGCCTAGTCCAGCTTCTAGAAGCTGCCAACATTAGCTCATGGCCTCCTTTCTCCATATTCTCTGTCCTCTGCATCCTCTTCTTTCGCTTTTAAGGACATTTTCGATTACATTGGGCCCACTTGGATAATCCAGGCTAATCTCCATATTTTAAAATCAGTTTGTCAGAAGTTCAACTGAGCTGCAAGTGGCATATATATATATATATAGTTGGGGGACAGGGAAAGAAGAGAAAAAAGTGGAAAAATAGGAGAGAAGTAAAGAGTAAAGAGGTTATTAAAGAACAAAAATTCAACTGAGTAAATTTAAAGATTTAAAATTGTAAATAAACACACAAACAAACAGCAAGCTAAAATGAAAGAGTAAAGTCTTGAATGACTTACTATGATGGTGTAAGCAAGAGTCTAAAACCGGAGAAAGTGCAAACTTTCTACTCTTCCATTCCCCCACGGAACGGGGGAACTGTCAATGGTCAGATGGGTCAGCACAGGTGTAAGGGTGGCCTAACCTGGGATCCTATTAAATCTTAAAACTCATCTATTACCACCCCGCTGGTCCAATTGCACTGGCCCCCGTGCTTGTCCTAAAAAATGCCAGGCACATTCCCACCTCAGGGCCTTTGTAATTCCTGTTGCCTCTAGCTGTGTCTTCCAGTCAAAAAAGAAAAAGAAAATCACTGGTCTTTCCTGGTCATTCTTTCAAAAACTACACTTCTTACAGCCAATATGCCATATCTCACCCCGCTACTTTATTTTTATCCCCAATGTGTATCAGTTCCATTCCATATAACTTATTAATTTATCTTATTTTATTTTAGTTCCTTTTCTCTCATTCACTGCTCAATCACCAGTAAGAAAAACAGTTCCTAGCACATAATGAACTCTATAAATATTTGATGAGTTAATAAATATAGCACAAATACAACATTATTTTGCTCATATATTGTTTTACTCTCATAGCATAAATTTTATATGTAATTATCATAATCCTGTCATTGATATTAGTACCAGGAAACTAGAGAGTTAAGGGGAACAAAGACATTTTGTCATCTTATCATCTTCGGCAGATAATTATGTGCTTGATAAAGAATATTAATGACACTCTATCAGGCAAAAGAAGCTGCCAATCATCTTATTATCTAAACAGCCTATACTCCAACTAGGTAAATTACTTCAACTCCATATTTTGCTACAGGAACATCAGATATAAGGATGGGTCAAACTGAGCTTTGGCAGGTGCTTCAAACTCAATATATCCAAAAATGTTATAGAAACACCTGGCATTAAGGACTAAAAGAACATCTTTCCTGTGGGGAACATGGGAGAGTGATATTTTACTTTCTCATTGTTTGATGTGGAGCCAATGAGTGGATCTATACCAAAATTTATGGATGCAGTTAAAACAATGCTTAGACTTAAATTTATAGCTATAAAATGTTTATTTTTTAAAAAGAAAGATTTCAAAACTATAACTGAATCTTTTGCCTAAAGACCTTGTAAAAAAACATAAAGCTGATAGCAAGCAGGACATAATAATACAGAGTAGAGCAGATGTTGATGAATTTGAGATTACAAAAACAATAGAAAAAATCAACAACAACTCAAAGTCTGAGTTTTCATAGAAAAGCCTTTGCTTCTTACTTGCTGAAACTGTGAGCCAATATGAGATCAGCTAGGCTTGAGTGTTCTTTGTTTTCAATCTGGGACCAAATTCTGAAGGGACAATAGCTTCTGGGGCATGCTTTTAATAAAAATGTCAGGAGGGCAAGGGGCCCTTTCAAACCACAAAAGTATACTTAAGACTCTTATTTGATTTACTTCTGCAAACATTCTTTTGGTAAAGCAAGTCACATAGGCCAAGTCCAGTATCTGTAGGGCCAAGCAGTCTCTGATACAGAAAGTAAGACAAGAGCATACATATTGGCTTAAAAATAATAAAATCCTCCACGTGGCATTGCATAATTATGGAGGAAGCCTTGTGTTGATATCATGGGGGTGCTTTTTATAGAAAACTGCTGCCAGGAACCTACATGTGAGCTAAATCTTTACTGTGTAAAGTCACTGACACTGAGACCATTCTAATACAAACATTTTTCTCCAAATTCTTCTTCTCGATGTTTTTATCTGTATTATTATTGGAAACCTGGGCACAAGATATTATAATATGCTCAAAATATACTTCTTTTTCTTTATTTATCTTCCCTAATTCCAATCAATTGATAATGCTCAGGTTCTATTTGCAAAATGTACCATATACTTGACTTCTTTTTTCCCTTTTCATTTTTATATCCTATTAGAGACTCTTACTTTTGCTACTAATAATTATTGCTAACATTTATTGACCACTTACTGAGTGTCAGAGACTGTCTTAATTATATCTATTAAATCTGGGTATTATAGCAATTACACTTCAGAGATCTAATAAATTTCCTCTCAGAATTTCAGTGGAGATGAGTTATTGTGCAGATATATGTTCAAAGGTGCACCAACCAATACCAATTAAATGAGCTTAAACTTCTCCTTCCAGCAAACACAGGCTACTATGAATATGTGCTAAACTAACTTCCACTTCACCCTATATTAAATTGGTGATCTCCTATTTGACTACTGTTATTCCTGTTTTTTTCCTGTTTTCATTAAAATGGTCACTCTGACTGAAATACAGCAGGAGATGCACGACTACTTAGATGAAAAAGTAATTCAAATTTCTACTGTTACATAAACTATATAAATTAATTTTCTTTTCTTCCTACACTTTCTTCTTTCCAAATCATTCTACTTGTTACAAGACAGTCTATAAAAAGAATATTTGTTTTTTCCCCCAGTTTTATTGAGACATAATTTACATACAACATAGTATGAGTTATTTAAAAAATAATACCTATGACAGTACTCCATAGGCATAAACTGTATTTTTCTACCAGTGTAGCTCCAACCACAGTAAAAGAAGCCATAACAAATTAAACCCAAAGATAAACTGGAAAAATCAATTGAGCCAATCATTTTACATCATTTACCATGAGAGATATGAAGTAGCAAATTGTCAAATTTAATTTCACCTTCTATTTCTTACCACTTTTTAGTGTAGGTGCTAATAAGCAGCAAAGGAATAAATGGCAGACACATGTAGAAAGAAGGCAAAATGAAATAATTCACAGTTGTGATTATTAGCTTTTCAATAGCTGAAAAGTAAATAAAATGGTAGCTAAAATTACAATCAAGAGGATAGCAAATTACATCTGAAGATGAATGATCTTTTGCATATAATAGTATTTTAACCTGTTTTTCCTATAAAATATTACTTGAATATAAGATTTTCCTCCCGAATCCTATTTAATACATATGCTCACACCACACCACACATGTACATATGCATACATATGCACACACGCACACACATGTATGGACATAGGAATCAGTAGTTTTTCTGACTCATGAGTATCTCTAATAAAATAATGTCTGAGAGCACAGTGATTATCTCTATATCAACCAAATGGAATACTATAGTATTTACTATATGGAGTGAAAAATGTATGAGCATCATCCCCTTATGTGCTAAGCTGTGACTTTTAAAAATTAACTTTTTATCTATTCTAGCTAGAATAATGAATAAAATATGACTCTTTTAAGCCTAGAGAATGGGTTCAAGCATAATTTCCTTGTAATTAAGTCATAAGGTCATAGCTTATGAGCTCTTTTCACTGAGTTCCATAAAATATTACAACAATTGTTCTGACTCTGCTTAACAGCTTATTCTTCTTGGGAGACTGATGAAATAACAAAGAATAGAGATTAATTAAGATCATAATCTCAATGACTACATTTACACTGACATTTTAAAAGCATGAAAACAGAACTGGCCCAATAAAAAACTGTGACATAGGCAAAAGTTTTGTCTTTATGACCATTTTAAGTCTTATATTCTCCATGTTTTCCATACTACAGAAGTTTGAATATATATCTTATAAATTGTGAGTTCATACATATGTGTGTACATTTTATTTGGAGACTGTATTTTTAAGAAGATCCATCCACCATGTTCCACTGTAACTCAGGTGAACTAACCTTTTTTGAAGTCTCATAGCTCTATGCCCATGACTATTATAACATCCATTCTATCATGCTGTAAATATATAATTCTATATATGTCCCCAACAATGTACTGTGTGTTTAATGAGAGCAGGGAATGTATCTCATCTCTAAATTCTAACATGGTGCCTATTACATACAGTTGGCTCTCAGTATCTGTAGGTTCCACATGTGCAGATTCAACAAATCCTGAATCAAAAATATTTTGAAAAAATGTTACACTGTAACTGATATGTACTATGTAGGTAGGCCTATGACAGTTGTGTCTGTACTGAACATGTACAGACTTTTTCTCATTATTATCTAAACATACAGTATAACAACTACTTAAATAGCATTTACATTGTATTAGTTATTATAAGTAATCTAGAGATGATTTAAAGTATACAGGAAGATGTGTGTTGGTTATATGCAAATACTATGCCATTTTGTGTACAAGACTTGAGTATCTTAGGATTTTGGTATCTGTGGGTGGTCCTGGAACCAATTACCCTCAGATACTGAGGGGTGACTGTAATAAGTAAACAGTATTTGCTATTTGAAAAAAAAAACCTGTGGAAATAATATTGCATATAAAGTAATTTTTAAATATAGAAAACACAATTGAGTACATCGAATACAAAATAGGTTGCTTCTCTGATCTTTTCCATGAAGTACAATAAAGTTAGTCTAATCATTGATAAATATTTTATTCTAGAATTATTGCTTATAAATTGGTTGGTATAAAAATAAAGCCTGCCTTTCATAATTTATCCACAATATTTTCAAATGAAATCCATTGTTATCTAAAATTCATAAAGAATCTAATAATTTGCAATTTCTAATATACTAGGATAGTCTTTTTCTTTTTCTTTTTTTAAATTATAGTAAGAACATTTAGCTTGAGATCTACCTTCTTAACTATTTTTTAAGTGCACAATACAGTGTTATTAAGTATAAGCACAATATTGTATGGCAGATGGCTCCAATTTATTCATTCCTTTATAAGGTATTTCTAAAATAATCACATTCATAGAAACAGAGAATAGAATTTTATACCATGTAATACTTCTCACAAGCAGCTTCAAAACCTTGGATGATCTTTAACTGGACCCTCCTCCTTATAAAAATATATTCCATTACTTATCCTTTCAGAAATATACATGTAGTCCCCTAGATTTGTACTTTATAATGACTCTCTTAATATGCCCTTTGTAATGGTCCATCACAGTCATTATGGACAAAAATAGGAGACTAAATATATATTTACTACATGACATATATCCATTTCTACTTACCACTTTATACTAAGTCCATATCACTTTATGCTAAACTTTTTGTGCTCTTAGTCTAATCTTTGAACACAGTTTACAAAATCTTTAATCATCAACACTCTATAAAAAAAAACAACTATGTTAATGAATATGTATTACAATAAAATAAAGTTCAAATTGCTATGTAGCATTTAAGTCTTCCATACTCTCACCTCTACAACTTCTCAGCCATCTTCTTTCCCCATTTGTATATAATAATTCTTTCTACCAGATTTCTTTGAAAGTACTACTTTTTCCTTTATGACTGTGTAATTAATAGCCATTCTTTAAGACTTTTCTCCATTAAAGTTTTTCGTAGTACCTCTACACATTTAAGGCATTTAACGCAAGCCACGTCTATGTGGAATTTTTACATGCTTCTTTGTATTAGATTGTTTATTTTTTTAACCATCATTTTTTCCCCCAATCTAGTTTGTGAGACCTTCAAAAGTGAGAATGATATTGCATATTTCCCTGTATTCTCCAGTAAAGAGTACATATATATCAGAGTATTGAACAAACATTGCCCATGTAATGAACATTGCCCATCTAATTGGTGATGATTTAATTTATAATTTGTCTAGCATTTGGATTTACTAGAATTATTATGCAGCTAAAGTAAGAGTGCAAAGTAGAGAACAGATAGGCTTTGAAGCCAGAGAAACTTGGATTGAAATCACACTATTAAAATATATTTATCTAACTTTAGAATAATTATTAAGGTAATATATTTATATGACATTGGAATGATTATTAAGACCCCTGAATTTCTTTTCTTTCATCTTAAGATGGAGATAATAACATCATGTTTTTCAAGTCATTGTGAACTTAAAGATAAGTAAGCAGCAAAATTAGATCACTCATGAGTTCCTGGGTACTCTCTTGAGTATTTAAAAGGAAAAAGTACATTATTATCATATTTTGATATATTCGTGGTATAGAAATGAAGGCTTTTCATTTGAAAATATATAATTTTACATTAAATACTAAGTTGCTAAAAGTTTTCCATTTAGCAATTAATAGACTATTATAAAAATATTCTATAAAATGATTATAGTTATTTAATTTGATGACTTTCAATTCTGCAAAAGATTAGACTTTATTATTTAGGCAGGTCAAAATCCTAATTGTTTTGCAGCACTTGGGAAGCTAGTCTAAAGAAATTGATTAACCCAGAGTGACTAAAAGCCACCCTGTGTGGAATTTGTCTCACTCGAACTTATATTTACTCTATGTATGTGGCTTCTTGGCTATCACAAACGCTGTGCAAAAAGCAATAACTTGCATTGACATTATCTACACCATGTATGCCTTTATTCAATTACATCCCACCTCAAGCAATTTTTTTTTTTTCTACATGGCATCGATTTGGTTGTTTTTTAACCTTTCCTCATTTCTTCCCTTCAGTCCTCTTTAATTCCAGATGGTACATCAAGATGTCTTTACTGATTGTTTTGTAATAAAAATCTCTCACAGCTAAGGAGAATAGCTCTTTGTGTTTATAAGAGAAAAATCCAGCAATAAGCCAGAATGCCAGAGGAAAAATTCTTTAAATATACCCAAAACACAGTGATGATAATTTTTTGGTCATCCTTACCTTACTTAAAGATAATTTAATGCCGATGTGAATGAATTTCAGGTCACATTTTCAGTTTGGAGAGGCAGGTCCATGGGGAAGATAAAAAAAAAAAAGGAAATCAGCCGACCTTTATTTGACACCTGGCTCTGTCATTCACTAGTTTCTTAATTTTGCACGAGTTGCTTAACATTTTAATACTTAGACTGTGCATCTATAAAATAAATAGTATATAATTGCAATAGTATGCTGGACAATTAAAAGATTGTGTATGATACCACTACATTGTCTAGGAATAATTCTCAAGTCTGCTGATTTACCTTCCTCAGAAATCAAAATTAGAGAAAAATTAAATTTGGCTGAGAAGTTTCTATCTATCTATCTATCTATCTACCTACCTACCTATCATCTATCTATTTATCATCTATCTATCTATATGTATATATGTACATATTTAGATTTATAATCACATGTTAATCACCAATTTGTATATAATTTTGATATTTTAATAAAAAATAAGTGAGATCCATTAAGTGGAGTAAATTATGGTTTATGGGAAAATATATCTTTGTGACAAATATGCGAACTTAAAACCAAAAGACGTGATGGAATATGAACAGATATATCTGTAATGTATATAGGACTTAAATAAGCTTATTCTCAAGACTCTTGAGTGCAGAGTTACTGTAATTAGTGTGCACCACACAAGGAATTTGCACTGCTCCATCACCCACATTTGACAAACGATGATGGTTTGCAGCTAGAATAAGCACAGTTGTTTTATATTCGTCATACAAGAGTTTAATGGTTGGCTTATCTTACTTCATTGGAAATCAATTGTAATCTATACATAATGGATATAAAGTGCGTCTAGGAAATGTTTTCCAATGATAGGCACTGCAAAGCTCTATACTAAGGATTTAAATATATTACAATTCAAAGTAAGCTTAAGTTTAATCATTCAACGAGATATGAAGAGTCAAGAAACACTATATACAAAGACATCAATTCTGAGGTAAGAGAACAGACACCATGGTAAATAAAAATTTGACTCTCAATATTTGATTCTTGATATATACATATATATATATATATTAAGTGATACAATGAATTTATGTAGAATTTGACTCTCTATTAAGTTATTTTTATCAAGTGTAAATTCCAAATACAGCTGAGCAAAATGTATATATACAGATATATTGCTTAGAGTGCCAATGTGAAAAAAGGTAACATTGGAATAATACAAACATCAATGTATGTACAGTGATATTATTTATAAAGGTCAATATAAGTGGAAAGAACAATATATATATTTTTTAATTTTATGCACTTACAATTATCGGGTAGTCTCCTAAGCATCTAGTTAAATATCCATAGTTTTTTAACCTTTAAGGAATTATGTTATGTTACATTGTAATTGAAAAGTTCTGTATAGTTATTTAGATCTTAGATATGTCTTATCTAAACATGTTCTTAGGATTTATTTTGTAGATTCAATTTTGAATTTGGTTCTTCAAGTGATTGGAGAGACTTTAGCTCTATAAATTGAGGATGTAGCCTATCATATTATTTCTCATCTATGTTGTCACTGGTAGGTAGTTCAGTGTAGTTCTCGGTGTTCCAATCAACTGTAGTGAAGGTTTTAGTGCAGAGAATCCCATTGTACTGAAAGCAACAGTAAAAGAGAATTTTATGTATTGGAGAATAGATTTTAGAATATAAAAATTCATATCTGGTGCATCAATGATACATTAAGAGAAATTTTCAAGCAGAGCAGCACTTAATACAAGTTTTTTAAGCTAAAGACAATTATTGATTTTTTTTTTAAATTAGCACATACAGGGTAATTAAAAAGTTATGTGGAGATTAGCAGTCTTTTTGTGGGCACACTAATTTTGCAGCAAATTGCTGACTATAAATTATTCCCAAATGCTAGTTTACCTAACAATTGGCATTTTTAGATTCCTAACTTAAAAAGATGATGAAAACGTAATTAACTATGTGTTTATTTTTCAATAGCTCCCCTTTGTCTTCATTATATTTTCTTAAAGTTATTTATGACATTGTATGACCAGTCTACCTTATTCTCTTCAGCCCCTCTGTACCTCATACTTTAGACTCAGAATTATAAAACTCTGAGAGTTCTCTGTACACAATCCTGCTTTGTGACCCCAAACTTTTATTCATTTCAAGTGCTTACTTTTGTACTTATTCCCTCTACCCCACTAAAGACACCAAAGAAAACCTGGTCCATGTGTTATTATTTCTAATACAAGATTCTTTTCCTTCCTCTCTCTAATCCTTGAAAATATAAGTATATCTGCACTTACGCCTAAGTCTATTACTATTCTTTCCTTATACGTTGACTCTTTCCTGTTATATCCTGGTCTCCAGTAGGCTATGGATTCCTTAGAGTACAGAGTATGCTTATTTATATATGTGCACTTGGTACCTGACATTTGGAAGGTTCTCATTTAATATTTGTTAAATTTTTGAAAGGAATAAATTTTTATTTATATTATTCTATCTTTTTTCTTTAGTGAGGTTATTCCCTTCAACTTTGTGGTCATCTTTTATTTTAACACTTTCTTAATATTATTTAATCATTTAATTTTTTTACATAATAACCTTTAGAAATAAGTTAATACCTCAGTGAATTTAGAATAATTGTAGTAATGAATTTAGAGTAATCTTGTAAAACTTACAGCTACTGGAAACTTAAAAAGATAATTTTTATTTAAAAATATTTTAATTGCATGTATGATATACACACAGTATTATGAAATGATTCTTTGAATATATATTTTATTAACCCAAAATCTGTTATTAAATGTATCAGTTTATACATGTGTAATTTTAGTATCTTTCAAAAATTTTTTTTTCCTAAATAGAATAAGCATTTCCTCTAAGCTACTGGTTTTCAACAATAAAAAACATATGTATAAGTGTAAATTTCAATTAATCTCCCATTATAGCTGTCTTCAATTACAAATTTATGAATCCAGATTAGTGAGATTTTGCTACTGTATTACTTTTTGGTGTTTTACTTTTTTGGTGTTTTATGGATATTTGCTAAAGTTTCATTTAATTCTAAGAACTATACGTTCTTATTAGAATAAATCATAGGCATAGAAAATTAAGGAGGTTGCTTCTGAGGAGGAAGCTGTACCATACAATGTATCATCAATCACTACTAAAGATAGACTCCTGGCAGCTCAGTTTTATTGAGTTGGAGGCTGGAAGAGAATAAATGATGGTAAAACCTGTTTGGAGAATTGGGGCAGACTAGAATCAGGCAACGAAGAACAATATACTGCAGATAAACACTGAAACAAAATATAGATTTATACTCATAGGCACCAACTCTGGGAAATGGCAGCAGCAGACATATCTTTTCATGCGTCATCTCAGATGGAGTGGTTCTTTTGGAGTCCATGAATCATTCAGTCTGCGAGGCAAACAAGCTGCTTCTAAAGCAGTAATGCATCATTGTTTTCCAGTAGTGGCTATAGTGACTAAGTACAGACTACATGTGTATGCTGGATGGAAGAAACCTCAGGCAAAAAATCAGTCATACCAGCACAGACATAAACAGGGAGCAGCATTGACAGTTCTCGTCATTATATCTAGGCATAAAGGATAGCATTATGTGAAATATAAAAAGATACTTCAGAAATTTCAGATGAGGTAATGCTCAGTTTACATACTTATCACACAATCTCTCTAAAAGTTGTTTTTTTCATATTTTTATATTTCAAGACAAAATTTCTAAGAATTTTATGTATTAAAGAAACATAAAAACTGGAGGCAGTTTTTGTTAGTAAACTTCCACAAAATTCAACTGTATCACAAACTATGTTTCCCACAAAAGAATTTTGGCTCATTTTTATATACAAAGTAGTATTGCACATAAAATGACATTGACTTTCTACTGTATACTAATTCACCAAAAGAAAGGTGTTTGTGTTAGAAACTCTGTGGACCCCCAAAACCATAATCACATAGTCTAAATATATTGTTATTGTAATCAATTTTAAGCTATGAAAACAACTGTGGATGGGTTGTCAATGAGATCTAAGGAAAAAATAATTGCTTCTTTTATGCATTTTTAAGTTAGATTTAAGACACGGTCATATTATGTGTTTTGGAAAACTCAGGGAGTGTACAAAATGTTTATGAGAAAGTAATTATTTAGATTTAGTCACCACTTTTTAAGTGTAAATACATGAAAATATTTGCAATTAGATTTGTGTGGAATTATCTATAATTAATATAGCTACTTGTTTACAGACTATTAAATATTTGACAGAGTTTGAAGCAGAAGTCTTTGTTGATTGAGAAATGAAGACAAATGCATCTTTGGAATTATGCACTTGCACTGAAAATCTAACTAATTTATAAAAAGGCATTTACATCTGAATTTTCTTCTATGTGTTTCATGCAAAGAGTGCTATCTCATCTTTGTATTAAGCAAGAAAGAAAAGATACTTAAACATTTAATAAAAGTATAATCTATACATGTATACTGAGTGCCTATGAAGTACAAAGTATTTGATGGCCACACAGTTAATAGTTTACAAAATACACAGTTAATAGTTTACAAAAGCTTGCTACCTAGGAAACTATCATAATATAAGACAAAATAGAGTTCTATTAAAATAAATCAAATAAAGAGTTATGAAATCAAAGTGTGGGAAGACATTACTACCTTTGGTAGAACTGAAGGAACTATGATAAACAAGGGAGTAAAACTTTAATCTTCTGCATGAGAAAAGTGTATTACAGTCTTCAAAACAGTTTGATTCCAGAAGATAGCCACAATTATGGGGAATACAGTTATTCAGGTAAATAATTTGGTGACCAATTTGGGAATGTTCGAGCTCTATATTTTATCACTGGCAGTGGAGAACTATTGATTTTTTTTTTTTTTTTTTTTTTTTTTGAACAGTAGAATTTAGTATCCAATTCCAGGCTCTGGAAAAATATCTCTGATAGTAATGTGGTTTTAAGATGAAAAAAATCTGGAAATATCATGTACAGTCAGAATTTCATTACAACTATCTAAGTAATAAATAGACAGAAAGAAGCAGAAATGAGTTAGTAGGAAGAAACTTAGAACTTGTTAATGAAAGAATGAAGGAGAAGGAGTATTCTAGGATGACTATATTTCACAGTGAATATTAAATGATTTAGAGGGAAGAGAAAGAGAATAGGAGTTCAGAGTGAATGTAAATAATCATCTCGGTCTTTTAAATGGTTGGAATGGCAGAATCAGAGTTGGAAAGGATATGGATTTGTATTATTTACATGGAAAAAAAGAGCCAGGTAGATTTAATATTACCACTTGTGAAGTTAAAATAGATCCTTGGGGAGGGTGAATAATTTTAACAGTCTTCACTCCATTAACCAATATTTTCCTTCTTGAAACTTTTCCTCACATGATTTACAGCAAAACATTACTTCCAAGAACCATTCTTATCTCTCTGGCAACTACCTCAGAATATCTTTTCTTGCTTCCACCTTGTAAGAAATTTTGAGATGCACATTACCCAAGGATTTCCTTTGTCTGATAGAAGGAGGCTGCCTGGGAAATGTCTAGAACATACCCTGTACACCTTCATCCTAAATCTGTGAGTTTTTGAAAATCTACTTTTGAAAACAGTTCTGGCAATAGCTTGGCTTCCTTGGCTTCATTCCTGCCACCCACTTTACCCTTAGTTTTATCAGAGTAGACCTGGCCTGGTTCCAATCCATCATAGATGGCCAAGTCCCAGACTCCAATCACAGTACCTCTTCAGTTGTCCACTCGTCCTAGGGTTGGTAGAGATCCTATTATTGCTGATTGCAAAGATCCTATTTCATTGTCTTAACAACTGTATAACCAAATTTCCCTATTAAATGACTTCTGTTATAAATATGTTGAGTGGTATCTGAAATTTTTCCAAAATGTATAAAACTATTTTCATCAAGGGCTATGCCACCTGTCGTGATTCAACACCAGTTAATTGTTACAAAAAAGCAACAAAAATTTGATAGATTTTTTAGAATTGAAGACACTCAGACGCTAGGTATCCAGTCTGCTTATTTTACAAATGATGAAACTAAAGTAACGAGAGTTCTATTTGCAATTATAGGATAGCTCTTTGCCTTCGCTCAGAACTTTTCTTCATTTGAGGTGTATCAAGTGATTGAGTAGTAGAAATCAAGAATTTAAGAGGTTATTTCTCAAAAGGCAGCTGGGGCGGAGCTGATATTAGTAAAAAGAAGTTCATGAAGTTTCATTTTTGTGTGCATTAGTAGTTAGGGAAAATTAAAGTTTCAATTTTAATATTTCCAAATGTAATTAGTTGAATAAACAAAAAGGATGTTAAGCAGCCACAGCCTTGAGTATACTGTAGAAATTTATAATTGATGGCTGTAAGTTTCACTTTCTGGAGATTTCATTGGATCTCATAACATTTATGTTAGAGAGTAGGATGGATATTACAGTCATTTTTCCCCACAAAATTACATTCTATATATAATGGCAGTTTATTCAGAGGGAGTATATTGACTCTATAACCAAAAGTTCCGTTAAAGCCATTATGGGAGGTTGTAATTTTGTATTCAGAGATTCTTTAATAGTGATTATCGACCCATAAGAATGTAGTCATTATAAACTATAAAGATTTCTTTATCATTATAGTTATAGTTTCTTAAAAGGGAAAAAATACTGGACAAGGAACTAGGAGAACTGATATTGATTATAACTCCTCAAATTAGCAGAGAGAGCAGCTTGTATAAAGCATTTAAATTCTCTAACTACCACCATCTTATCTATGAACTGGTCTAAGGTCTATTCTGACAAGCTCGCAGAGCTGATACAAATGTAAATAAAAACAACTCTATATATCATATATAGAATTATACATAAAAACTATATATATAGTTGTATATATTATATGTTAAATATTATAATATAAATTATATAGATATTTTGGAGATACCATTAGCATTTATATTTTTTAAAGTTTCTGTTGTATTTAGTGAATAGGTGTGGTAACTATAAGGTTAAAGTAAAAAGTGCATTTAACAACTAATTATAAATTCTTTACTGTTTTTGAACCTGATTCATGGAAGACTCAAATTGACTTTATTGATTATTTTTCTTTATTATTAAGTAAACAAATAAAATTGTGAAAGAGACAACTAAAAGGATGAATGATTATTGAAATGGAAGAATTATTCTCAAAGTAGAATAAGATTAATGAGGAGTTAACTAAAGTACACTCATATGCTCACTGGTTTCATCCAAACTTACTTTACATAATTTGAAGACTAATAACTTGTCGAGGCATAGGTTCAGGATTTCAGTGTTACGAATGATTTTATATTTGGCTGCACATTCTTTAATGTGGTGCTTAAACAGTTACAGGACAGTGAGATATCTGAACCCATATGTTTAAAACTGGTTATACACAGTTATTATCTAAATTATGTCAGTTGGATACTGACACCTTGAATATCTCATTTTCTCCTTAACCTCTTTTATACTTTTCTCATTGAATTAAATAACAGAAATTAAATATGATGTAATAAAGAATTATAATACATCAAATCATTTTCCGAACTGAGCTGAAGATGAGGTTGACATTTCAATATAATTGAGCAGCAAATATAGTGTAAAAAATTGTCTCTATTTCTATACAATGAAACAGTGTAGAAGCTTAGAGGATATTTATTTTAAAAGTCAGATTATCTTATGCTCCCACATTATACTCTCTAATAGTATGACTTCATGAGAATATAGATTGATAAGGGACTCAAAGTGACAACCAATTTAAAAGTCCCAAATTAGAACATATGCCATAGTTCTGTGCTTTGCTCCAAGAATGTATAAACAATGTTTCTTTTTTCAGGTTTACTGCTTGCAACTTTTTCTCTGAACAAAGGAAGGAAAGAAGGAAGAAAGGAAGGAAGGAAGGAGGGATGCAGGGAAAAGTAAAAAGGCAGGTCTAATTAAAACTGTAATGTTTATAAGACATTAACAAATCTATTGTTGCAATTTCTAATATGTAGGGTCTCTTAGTCAAATATAATATAGTTAGAAACATTTAAGGTCAGTGTTTTTTGAGACGCCTCATAAGAAGTTTTATCCTGATTCATTTACTGTGATCATGTTCAAATTTTCAGATGTGCTATTTTAGTAATATAACAAAGTAAAATAATCAGAAAAAAAAATCATTGTTCAACTAATTAACTGGAAGATATATATGTGTGTGTGTATAGTTATCACTCCAATGATATATAGTATATATATATAATTTCTTTTTCAATGGACTCTGGTATTCCTTAAAAGAAAGAAAAGGAGGTTCTATTTTCCAGCAAATAATGAGACTTAAGCAACTGGCCTGACTGATCTTAGAGTGCTAATATAGGGTCAGAAGTCTTTAAGACACAACACAAAAATAATTTATGTACTGGAAAATTGAGTAACACACGGTCCATAAATTTAGCATAACAAATCAAAACAAAGCTCTGTTTTAGTATATTAATTCTTTCAGAACTCAATATTAACTATATGCCAACTTTTAAAGGGAAGTTGAAATTTTACTCAATTGTTTAGTTTTTTTTTATAAATTTGAATTTACATTATTATCTTTCAGGTTTAGAGAAAACATTTTATTTGTATATTTTGTGAGAAAAGTTTTGATAAGTAATAGTCCGATCCTGAAAACTTTAGAATTATTTATTGCTTTTAAAAGCATTTTATTTCTTGGGTATAACTAATAGTTTGAAAATACAACAATGACTTTTAGTTATAACTTCAGGTATGATAACATTGAGTCCATAAAACCACAGAATAGAAACTTTTTCGTCTGCATTTTATTTGGACTCTTTTAAATAACAGAACTGTTTTAAGTGATATTGGTAAGTTTTTTTAAAGGTAAATATTTAACTACCCTGTAAAAACAATGAAGGTAGCAGATATTATTGAATATATAAGCATATATATTTCTGTTTGCCAGATCACTTATTATTATTTCTTTTTTTTTAATTTGCTCACTTAACAATTACATATTAAGATCTTTTGCGCTAACTCATGTCACATATTATTCTTGGTGATGGGAATGCAATGTTGACTAAAACAGACAAAAGTCCCTGCCCTCATGCACAACAGGTCCCCATATCGGAAAGCAAGCAATAGGTAATAACATTTTGAAGAAAAATAAAGCAGAGAGAAAAAGAGTGTTGGTAATGCTATTTTAGTGTGAGGATATGACAATATAAAGATTTATCCGAATAAATTATGGCAGTTAGTATTCAAGCCAACACTATTGGAAGTAATAAACTGATGGCATCAACGATAGTCATACAAACCTATTGACTACATCTTTGATAAAAGGAATTGATAGCTGTACTTGCTCTAACTTTCAGCACCTAATCTTTCCTGTGCATTTAGAAGCAAATTGGTTAAAATTTCAATGTCATAGATTACATTTTTTTTGTTCGTAAATCATGCAATTTACCTTAATATATTATGTTGACTGCCATTGAGATGGTAACAAACAAAATCTTTCTGAAAAATTTTCCTCAGTTTACTCACCCATAATTTAAATAACACATGATATTGTAGCCTCACAGTGTTTTAAATAAACCAAGATCACTGATTCTGTATGTTAAATTGAAATTATAAACATTTATATTAATTTTCTAGTCAAAACTCTGAGTTACTTTTACCTTTTTATATCCCCAAATAAATATGATAGATTAATTCTGTGAATGATCCCTTTCTTAAATTTCTAGTTCCTTTACCTTAAAAAATTGGCAGAGAGAATGTAGCTATTAGGTAAGGGGCAACTTAGATGAATGTAAAAAAAATAAATAAATTACGTATATAAACACCCAGTTTCTGTACTAAGACAGTTGTGTCCTTTTTTGGAAAAAATGTAATTCATTTGACCCATGGTTTCTTTATATTTTGAAATAAGGAGAATCTATTTATCAAAGGTTTTTATATGTTTTAATTTTTTTTTCTAAAGTTAAATTGTCCGAATACTAATGTATTAAGTCAACTCAAGTGGAGCTGCTCTAGATGACGTGGTGGTATAGTTGGGAAAGACTAGAATTACACTAAATTTATCTCCTTGAAGTACTTTCCTCACCTCTACCCCACAAAAACTGTTGGGAAATTTTATGACATGTGTATGACAATATGAAAATCTTTTAACACGTGTATGACAATATTTAATTTATAGTTCCAGAAGTGGCATACATGCTGATTAATAGTTCTATAATGTCTGAAATTTCATTTAACCAATTATTATTTAAACAAGTGTTATGTCTTAATATCATCTTAGTAAAGAAATAAGGCATGTATAAAAAAGCTGTTTTTAGGAATATTCTATAACATATATTGTAGGCAATAAACTGGGTCAGAAGGATAAATATGGATAAAGACTAATTAAAGAGCTTGCTTTACTGTACTTGATGAGGCATACAAAATGTGTTTTAATAAGCAAACACTTTTGAAATATATTGAATTACAAACTGGAAAACTAAATAAAGGTACAGATGTGAAATTCCCACATAAAGACAATTACTTTAGGCAAGGTTTTAATTTCTGGAAAAAAAATATTTTTATACCTTTAAAAAACTTTCCAGGATATTTTGAGACAATGAATCATTATCAGAGTAGCATAAACAACATTTATATTGATTAAACCATTTTATGTCTTGCAAGCTAATAATTTTAGTGTCAAGTGAATAAAGAATAGCAGTTTCCAGTGAGGAAATGGCCTTAATTGCCATTGCAATGCAGAGACACAATGTTTACTAGATACCCACCATTACAATGGCCAAATTGTTCTTTGATGATGACATTTACAATCCAAGCAACTGTTTACAAAAACATGAATTCATTAAATGCAGTATGTTGATCTACTTATACATGGGCTATCATTTTAAAATTAAAAAAATAATGACTAAAATGTCAGCAAATATCCTTGTTTCCCTGTAAGTTATATATATTTTAAATTTTAATGTTAGTATGAAAATTTGGTAGACATAGACGTTAATCACTTCATTGTCATATTTATGTTTTATACATTGTATTTTGTATAAAAATCAATTTATATCACTCTTTTAAGGCTATTCCTTAGAATCTATGGAACATTGCTGAACTCTGATTTTCATTATATTTTTAAGCACAATAATACTAAACTAGAAATAATATAATTAATTTTTGCTAGGAATGTATTTTATTACTTATCATATTTAAGTTAAAATAAAGTTAAATGAAGCATAACAGAAATCATAAACTTTTCAAGTCCACATATGCATGTGCTCACATCCCTGGAGCAATAGAGAGAGCTAGGGACTCCAGACATCTGAGTCAAAATATCATTAATGGCACATATTGCCTTTGAACTACATAATGCTATTTTATAAGTCTGATATGCAATTATATTGAATTTCAATATTTGGTAGTGATAACATATTCTATTAAAATGTGTTTGAATAAACTTATTAACTTTAATGTCAGTTTGATAATGTTGATATTTAGAACATTTGTAGTTTATAATCTGTTGATTATAAAACTTAGAAAAAGGTGTTTCTTATTATGCATATGTTGCTATTTATAAGATAATATAATGGTGTATGCTAGCTCATAGTTATAAAAATAGTCCCTTTTTAATGCCATTTTGTCTTTGATTTTGAATGTTTTGGGAAGAAGATTAATTGGCTGAAAGGACTGAGTATTGTATAAATGTTTGACAGTTATCAGTTGTGCTCCAGAATATGGCGTATTTCTACTTTTAAGAAGCTTACACTCTGTCATTCATGCACAAAATTTTTCATTTAGTTAATAAGATTAACATTTATTATTATTTTTTTTACCTACTTAAAGACTAGTACCTTAGAGGGGTATGAGAGAATAATGTAGCTATCTAGAGGTCTCCATTTACTCATTCATAAATGAACATTACATCACACCTAGATTATTTTTTGGAGTGACATGAAAAATTACAGTTTCTTATGACATCCCTATATTGAGCTACCTTGGTAAACCTTTTCTTGGATGAAAAAGCCCAATATATTGTAGTATTTTAGAATTGTGGTCCCATGGAGTTTTCCCTTCTCATTCTAGTCTAAATTCAGCCTTAGTAATTTGTTTAAGTTACCACTAAAATGTTCCTACCAGCTTATAGCCTCAGAAGCTTCTGCTTCTTCTAAGCAAGTCTCAGTTATATGTCTCTAGATAAAATTGTCTCCAGATTTAGTAGTGGTGGTTTGCCCTGCAACCTCAGTTCTCTGATGGGTCCAAGAAAAGTCATTAATTTTCCACTTCTCAGATTTTCCTTGTTGTAATGACATGTATGGTGAATTCTGATCTCTTTACATGTCTGAGTTGAAATTGGAAGTCCTGCCTATTAAATATTTTATATAACTATATTTAGCATGTTATACTGAATTAATATGCTTATAATTCTGTATCTCCAACAAGGTTGCAGGTTCCTCAAGGATACCACATATTTATTTATCTTCGTATCTACAAATAATTAGAATAGAAGCAGACACATATATGGTGCTCTAAGTCTGTTTGAATGGAAGTTTTAAAAATGACTTAAAGATATATGGCAGTGAAATTTACCAAATGTTTTCACTAGTGAAATAATCCTGGCAGAAATGGAGTTTAACAAAGATTATTCTGGTCATAAAAGCTACTACAGGCCTGTGACAGGGAGGTGATTTGGTGTCTGTACAAAAATAGACACACTGGATTGTAGAAGAAATGACTGGTTTGAGATACACTTACAAGTAAAAAATGACATTAATAGACTTATTTAATTAATGAATATTTATTGCACATACTTTAAATCAGGATTGTTGAACTTCGAAAGAGATACATGATCTTCTATATTAGTTATCAATGAATTGGTCAAAGAACCAGAATTGAGTAAAGAGAACTGGAAGATGTTCAGTAAAGATCAGGTGAGAAGACAATGAAAATGTATCTGAATGTTACAGATGAGTTTGTTTTTGATAAGTTTATATCATTTGAAAATATTTTTAGATTGTTAACAGTCTAGGCACCATGATATACATTATTTATTCTGTCAGTTAACCAAATATATTTCTTCCACAAACATTTATTGAGCACCTAATATGTAGAAGACTCTATGCTATCTGAAGGGATTGAAAAAAGAAAAAAAAGGGAGGAAGAGTAAGAAGAAGAACACCAGAGGAAGAGATAGAGGAAGGTAAAGTAAAAAGAGCTCAGTACCTGCATTCCAAAACTCATATTATAATCCAGAAGAACACACTTTAAAATAATTATAAAATATATTAAATGCTCCTGGCTTTACCTTAGAATGTCATGGAAGTTGTTCAGAGGATTTGATTTTAAATGACTCAAAGGATTTGTGGCGTGATCATAGAAGGAATGGACGACATCCCAACCTAGGTTGTTTGGATGAACAGAGTCTCAAGGGCTAGATATACCTTCAAATGCAGAGAAATTTGTATCATTTGAAATATCTGTCACGTAAATTTCTAGGGTGCTTGTGGAGGGATTTGAGGCTGGAGCCCTAAGCTTTCGCTAGATTATGGAAAGCATTTTGTGTCACAGTAAGAAAGCTGAATTTACTCCTTAAGCAAAAAGAAACTATCATAATGCTTTAAAAAGAGGAATGACATGATTCAAATTTGAGCTTTAGAGGAATCGTTTTCATAATTATATAGTGGTATATTGTAGGGAACAAGACTGATGGTAGGAAGAATAAAAACACATTTGGTTTAGTTGTCCAAGTGAGAGGTAACAAGGGCCAGACTCATTTATTTGTTACTGAAAACTTTTTTAACATTCTTCATTCATTCTTATCCAATAAGTAACTTCTATTAGACTTATTATTAAGTTAGTTCCCTTTCAAGAAATCTGAAACAACTAAGTTAATACCTTTTAGTTTTATTTTCCATAACTTGATATTACTCCTTCAAAAGTTAATCTATTAAGACAACATGTAAGTAGGTGTTTGCTTTACATTTCCATGTATCTTGTTTACTGGTTTATTGAAGAACGCTCTAAGCAATATACTGTTTTAAATTCAATTATTTGTAATGGTTCTTGCATGTTTCCATAAGCATCCTTTACAATTTAGCATTAATGGATATTCAAAATCCTTCCAGCAAGAGGCATTCTTAAATAGATAGCGCCATTTGATATTATAAGTGTAGAGTTAAATTGAATATTAAAATTCAGTTTACCAAAAATATCAACATTATATGCATAAAGATAAAATAGGTTGCCTTAAAGATTGACATGTAGTTCATATTTTATCTGAAATTTACAGGCATTTATCTTGAATGATGTTGATCAGTATGACCATAAATAAGATGTGCTTATGCATTTTCTGAGAGCAGATTATTCTGAATAAAATGTCATTAATATTTAGTTTCAGCTTGAGAGTTGTACTGCATTCTTATTTTTATCTTAGAAAAGTATAATGGAATAGTAAAAATATAAAAGAAACATTTATTTTTCCAAAATTGAAAACAGCACAAATAAGATATTGCTATTTAATTTCATTCTTGTCCTTTTATATATATGAATATGTATAAATTTATATAATCTATATGACAATTATGTGAGAATGGTATCTTACATATAATAAACTACTCATGTAAAATTTAGATATTCTTGTTTTATTTTATAGTATTACATATGCTTTTTAGAATGAAAATATAACTTCATATTCAAAGTTACATTACAAAGTTCTCTTTAGTACTGATCATCAAAGAGTTAGACACTTGTTAGTGTGAAGAGATTTCAATATGCTTCCTCTTTGATCTGTAAATCCTTCACTGACTTATATTAACTTTTGTCTCCACTTCTCTTCACATGAAATAATGTTTCATTACTCAACAATAAGTCTTTTGAATGATGCTGTAAATCAGATATGCATGCTTTTGATAGTACCATCATTAATACGGATATTATCCATTGACATCTAGGAACTTGAATTTGTACAGTGCTCCAGAACATCATTAGAGCAGCCATGCAGATCATTATGTACCCAAGGCCTAAGGGAAAGAAATCTGAATCTTAAGAAAATTCGTCAGGAATTTGAAGTCTTTCAGTGGTTACAGATGGCAATCATAATAAAATCCAAACTCTTTCTGGAAGTCCCATTGTAATTTCAACTCTATCTAACTCATTTCTTTACTTTTCTTCCATTTTGTCCAGTCTTAAATCAAATTCTCTAATACTCTTGGAAATCTAGATGTTTGTGTTTTGCACAGTCCTTCCCTCTGTCTGGAATATCTCTCCCAATTTTTACTCTACTTGGATAATTTCTGCTATTCCTTCAGGTTTCCACACAGAGAGAAAATCACTGTAAGATAATAATAGAGTTTCATGTAAATAATTGTACAGCACTAGAGATATGATAATGAATAAAAATAGCTTCTGTCCTCAAGTGGCTATCTACTGGTAAATCTTTTCGACTCCTTAGTCTGTGACAGATGCCCTTCTTTTGTTTCCTCAATAACCTTTGCATATTTCAAAGGCATTACTTAATTCCTTAATTATAATATTCATCTACTAGTAAGAATTCATATAAACTCTGAGATATAGTAGAGAGAGAGTCTTTCATCCTCATATCCTAGAATCTAGCACAGGCACTGGCAAAGAGTAGGCTAACTCCAAATATTTATTGAAAAGATTAATGAATAAATTGAATGAATGGAATGTTATATTAATTTACCAGCATCTAAAAAAGGACATATAAGTATAAATTTTATAAAAAAAGAAAAACATCTCATTTATATGCAAGCTTTTTTGCTTTCACCATTTTAGGTATACATCTTCACAATTTCTTACCAATTTAAGTAGTGTTTTCATGATAAGATAATCATATTTCTTATGTCTTTGGTTATCCTTTGTGATGAATATTTCTTTACTCAAATTGTGGTGTCTTAAGAACATTGGTGTTAGTAGGTTATTTATATTTCTATTTACAATTCCAGACTGTCTTGACTTCTTTTCAGACATTGACTTGAGTTTTTATTTTTTTCAATAATTTCTGTTATTTCCAGAATAACTATAAGAATGTTATAGTTATCATGCTGATCATGCTGATGAGTACCTCAAAATCTCCTGTAAACTCAGCTAAATATATTCAAAGTTTAATTTTTATTGACTGAGAAAGCAAAAAGAAAACTACTAAATGAAGTCTTAAACTGTCATTAACACATTGGAAAAGGCTATACTGGCTAGAAAGGATTTTTAATTTTTTTATTCTCTCCTGCTAGCTGACATATTCTAGAACTATACTTTTTAGTAAGAAAGCTTCTAGCTACATAAAACTATTTAGATTTAAATTAAATAAAAATAGATAAAATTAAAAATTTGACTCTTTAGTTGCATGTCACATTCCAAGTGCTGTGACTACTGGCTATTCTCTTAGACAATGCAGAAATAAAACATTTAAATTATTATATTTCCATCTTACTAGACATTTTCATCCTATTGAAAGTAGAAGTTATTTGATAAGTGAAACACAAATAAGTAAAATGTTAAATTATAAACTAGAACTACTTTATACTCTTTCATATTTCATAAAAATCTATATGGTTACACCTTTTATATTATGTACCCATCACCTTCATATATTGAGCATAACATTTTGTTTGAAGTCTTCCATTGAATAACTCATTTCATAATGTATAATGCATAATAAGCATATGAACTGTTAGAAATGAGGCACTTACCAAATTAAAATGGTTTAAGGTTAATTGGATCAGAGCCAATACAAATTAAAAATAAATGAACAGATTTTCACTTAACAAAAATAAGCTGTGCTTCAATTAAATTCCTTTTTAACATTGTATAATTTATGTTTTGAAAACAAAAATCATGTGTATACAAGAGTATATTTTTAAAAGTAGCCATGTTGGTTATTTAATTTTCAGGCTTAATTGTCTAAAATTTTCCAATAAATAGTCTAAAATTTAGTATCCATCCTTCTGAAATACAATTTTGCTATTATTTCAATAACATTAGACATATCAAAATTACTGAGATAGTGTATTAGTCAAGTTCCTTATTGTTGCTGGATTGTGAAGTGAAGGCACACATTAAGCTGGTTTTTAACTTATTGAGAGATAATATATTTGAGAAGGTGATTAATGCCCTTTAACTTATTCATTTAAGAACTATTCATTGATGTGCTAGGCTTTTTTTGCTTGCTTGTTTGTTTGTTTGTTTGTTTGTTTTGGGGGTCAGTACTGAAATAAATGACATTCTTTCCTTGCAAGGTTTTAATTATCTCTGAAATACAGCCTCCTTTTCTTGATCTTTATAAAAACAAAGGAAAAGAAAGAAACATACATTCAACAGTATATATCATATGACAATCGAAGGGACATTATTAGAAGGGACTGGAGGAATCTTTTATTATGGCTACTGTCCCCCTCCCTGATTAAAATCTCTTAATTTTAAAAAGTTCTCAGTATTTTGTAATGTTAAACATCAATTCATGGTTGGTTTCTTTTTGTGTGAATAATTACCAATGGTACTAGATTTAACTTGAGTTCTTGGCACCAATAGGACCAACTAAGTCAAGATATCTGAAACCTACATACTAATTAGGGGAAAGAGGGTAACTTTATTGAGTGGTATGAAAAACTTACTTCTTGTAATCAACATTTCTTTGGTTATATACTATGAAGAAGAATCACTACACAAAAACACAGGTTATTATGACCCTAATGAGCACACCATTGTGGCAGGCCATCATGATCTCCTTATTCTCCTCTTCCTCCTTGTCTTCCTTTTTCTTCTTCTTCTTCAAAAAAACTGATACTCAAATGAAAGTTCTGAAAAAATAATTTTGCTCCTAGCCTAAGGATTTTTCTAAAGCTTAAGTTATGCTATTAGAAAGGTGAAACTAATATAAACTAATATAAATTCCTCACACATTTTGTATTTGATAGGCAAAAATTCCACTCTTACACAATTAATGACAGTGTGAATATACTATGATGAAATATTTTCCTTCAGTCTATTACATCTTTCCTTTATGGTTGCAGGAGAGACTGATGGGATAGAAGAGAATGAAAGAGAAAAAGAAGAAAGAAGGAAAAAAGAAAGAAGAAGAAATAAAGGAAAGAAGAGAAGGAAGAAGAAAGGGAGGGAGAGAGGGAGAGAGAGTGAGGGAGCAAGAAAAGGAAAAAAGATAGACAGAAGATTGTGGTGTTAAAGGCTGGTTAGAAAGTTGTTGAAAGAAAAAAGTTGTTGTTAAAAAGTTGTTATGTTGTTGTTATGTTGTTGTTAGTGTTGTTATTGTTGTTGTTAAAAGAAAAGAAAAGAAAAGAAAAAAGTTGTTGTTGTTGTTGTTTATGTTAGGCTGAACAAAGAAAAGAAAGAGAAAGAAAGAAAGAAAGAAAGAAAGAAAGAAAGAAAGAAAGAAAGAAAGAAAAGAAAGAAAGAAAAGAAAGAAAGAAAGAAAGAAAAGAAAGACGGAGGGAGGAAGAGGGAGGGAGGGAAGAAGGAAGGAAGGAAGGAAGGAAGGAAGGAAGGACAGTGGAGGAGGCAGGGTGGAGGGTGGGAGATAGAAATAAAGGAATAGTTTTTGAGAGTAATAAATTGCCTTCATCTGAATTTGAACCATTTTTCTGGTGATCATAAATAAACTCTCACAACTCACCTCCAAAATATTCACTTAAAGAACTTGACAAAATATGACAGGTTTGATCCTCCCACTTGCTATATAGGTATTTTCAATGAGAGAGTTGATGCCACTAGTTCAAACTGTACTTATACAAGCTGAAGAAAAGTGGCAGCTTGGCATAAAATCAGACAGGGTTAATGATAGTGAAGCTGGTGGGTTGACAAATGTAGGCAATCTTTAAACAGCTTGTTGAAAGGTTGGCTGCTGAAATGGTAGACAAAGTGATTCATTTGCTAAAAAGGAAAATAAAGTATAAATTATAATTAAGAAAAGAAAACAGCCTTAAGAAAATAGATTCTGTCTTAATTTGCAAATCCCTGGCTTTCAGAAGCAAAATAAACTTCTCCAAAATAGATTTTTATCTTATGGGTTTAACATGTACCAAACTAAGATAATTAGATTTATTTTTTTCTCTATTCTATAAACTTTATGGTCTTTAAATTGACCTTTAACTGACTTTGCTACTAGAAAAGCTTCATAGAAAACAATAAGAAAAAAAAATGGCTTGATGATTTACATAAATAAATGCATACTTATTTTTCTGTTTAACACCGTCATATTTACAATGCTTCACTGATATATATTCGTAAGTAATTGGATAGTTCCACCTAGATGAAATTGGTTATACAAGTTATTAATGCAGAACACTGTTGTTACGCTCCATCATCTCTAAGTGGGTTAGTTGGGTTTATTCTGTTATGAATCATATGTTGTTGTTACTTCATTTTTATATTATAAGGGAAATAATTCACAAATATTCAAGCCATGTGAATTTTAAGTGTTGTGAAATGTATGTGAAAGAGAGAAAAGTGGGATGAAATCACATATATTTAGCCTGTCACAGCTGGGATGAGGTGAAATCTGGCATCGCTCCAGTGGCATGGGGTAGGAGGAGGAGGCAAATAGTGGAGAACAGTGGAAGGTGGTGTTGTGTGTTGTTGTACCTTGGCTCTTCCCCAACGATCCAGTAAAGAATGACAGGTCAGCAAGATTTAGAAAAAGTAAGATTTAATGAAAGTATATTTTAGAAGGACAGGAGTGGTGCTAAGGAAGGCTTCAGCCCTGTGCAGTTTAGGAGATAAAGAGGAAAGATAGTACACCTCAAAGGGAAGGATAGGTTTTCAGACAGGAAAACTATAACATAGAGTTAGGAAGATCTGTTCATATTTAGGCTGTGATGGGAGGGCCTATATGATACTTATGTGAGGTCATCTTGACTGACAGCTGCTATATAACTTTTTGCCTACTGTCTTTGTGCTTACCCAGAATTCAGTCCGTTATGATTAGATTTATGAACTTCCAGGTCTAGTCATGAGATTATAATGATGGCATAATGAAGCTGAAGTTATGGGCAGTACTTTCTGCACATGTGTTTGCAGCTGGTTTATGCCAGCCGCTTTTATGGCCTTTGTTCTCTAAGATTTGGGGTAATTTATAACCCTAAAAGAGAGATATTTCTGGGAGGTGCTTAAGGAAAATCTTCAAGGGAAGTTTTGTATAGTTAGAAAGCCAGACCTTGGCTCCTGTCACTCATGCCTGACTACTTAACAGGCCTACCTAAAATTTGAAAATAATTGTCCATCTCATCAAAGATGCTTGTTTTCTGCATTTTAGCTTTTAGATGTTACCTTCTATTAAAAGAAAGTCAGTATTAATTATCAAATAACAGCAGTAACTCAGTAAAAAACTATATTTTTAAGGAAAAATCTTTTTTGTATTATTCTGCCTCACTTGAAAATTAACAAGCATAAGAATAATTTTTCACTCCATGACCATCATGAATGACAATCATTTTTGCCTAAGAGATCGTATTTTGCCACTGCTAACTAACTATTGTACTACTAATCATATTAAAACTAATATCTTAAAGGGAAGCCAGAGTCAGAAGTTATAGCAATGTATCCCTTTACTACTTCTAAACTCTGAATTGAAAGTTAATGTTTGCAATTCTCTCCAGTATAACAAATTTGTCAAAGGAAAGACTTTATAGAGCCAATTGATTTAAATAACTTCTGAGGCATATTTTCCACACAGATATGAATATCCACTTTGAGAATTCTAGGAAAGATTTTAGTGGCTATACAGATGAGTAATAAATGAGTGGTTTCAATGTTTTCCAGAAAAGTCTAATACTGAATATCAGTAGATTGGCTAACCTCCAGCTTGACTTGAGCAGGAGTTTCTAAAGCACATAAATACATAAATATGGTTGAAAGTGTTTGTCTCAATGATTCTCTCTTTCTGTAAATCTATGATTTAGAAACCTCACTCTGAATTTTAAGTTCATAACTTAGCAGGAGTACAGTTTTATCAGGTTTTGCTGATCCTTAAAGACACTGATTTTTTTATGCTAAATCCCAGAACTTGAGCTTTTCAGAATTATTTTTAGATGATTTAATAGAATTTATCTTATGTAAAGAACTCTTGCAGCTCAATAATATAAAGACAAAGAGGTAAATTGAAAATGACTAGAGGATTGGAATATACATTTCTCTAAAGAAGATATGCAAATGAAAAACAAGCACAAAAAAGATGCTCAATATTATTAGCTATTTGGGAAATGCAAATCAAAATTACAATAGGGTATCACTTTACAATTACTAGAAGAGCTATCATCAAAAAGACAGACAATAACAAGTGAGGGGATTGGAATCCTACTAAATTTATTTGGAAATGGAAAATGCTATAGGTTAATTGGAAAATAGTTTGGTAGATTCTCAATAACGTAAAAACAGAGTTACAAAGTGATACAACACTTTGACTTCTAGGTATATATCCAAGAGAAAGTAAAATACATATTCACATAGAACTTGCATGTGAATGTCTATAGCGGCATTATTCATATTAGCCACAAATGTTGCACATTAGCTAGAGTTGATGGGCAACAACTCTGATGCCCATCAACTGATGAATAATAAAAAAATGTGGTATATCCACACAGTGGAAAATTATTCTGTGATAGAAAGTGATAAAGTGCTCATAGGAGCTACAACATGGATGAACCTTTAAAATACTATGTTAAATAGAAGCCAGCCCTAATAGACCACACATTGTATCATTCTAACTATATAAAATGCTCAGAATAAGAAAATCTATTCATAGAGAAAATAACAGAGTGATTATCCAAGATGGAGAAAGGAGGAGTGATTACTAATGTTTATAGCATTTTAAGGGAGTAGTGGTAATTAAAATACTTTAGAATTAAAATGTGGTGATAGTTGCACAGTTATTTAATGTATTAAAAAATATTGAACTGTTCACATTAAAGAGGTAGATTTTTTCATATGTGAATTATACCTAAAAAAGTTGTTAAACTAAACAAATACAAACATACATCCAAAAAACTTAAATTGAGAATTAAATTTCACTATTATTCAATATTATAATGTTTATTTAAATCACAAAAATGAATGAAGTAGAACACTGAAGTACAACAGAGAATATTAACAAAGTCAAAAACTTAATCTTTAAAAATAATAATAAAATTGAAAAACACTAACACTGATCAAGGAAAAAAAGAGGAACGTAACTCTAGTAAACATTATTGCCAGGCACTGATTTGCTCATATCTAAAATATGCAAGTATCATAATGATTCCATCCTTCTCACTCTCTAAAGCAGGTGAATTATAAATCTATTTATGGAAAGTATCAAAACATGACTCAGAGGTAAGTATTGAAGACTTTATATATAATTCTAAATATATATATCATAGTAAAACTAACAAAATTACAAAGTTTTTACATGTATTATCTCAACCTTACAGCCATGCTATAGTATACATATCTATTCAACATTACATTGTTTGTAGTTTTTAAAGATTTAATGTATAAATTGTAATGCATTTTTCTAAATTACTTCATAACAGAAACTTTATTTGTTTTTAATGAAAAACTGTTACTTTCTTTAACAACAATCAATATGAATCTAAAACAATTGTTCGTATGCTTAAATATTGAATTTTTTTGAAATGGAAATATAAAGAAAATATGCATTAGTTATATTCACATATGTTTAATTGTAATTTATCTTAATAACTATAAGAATAACATGAATAAAAGTCACATATAAACATAAAAAGAAAGTGGAAGAAAGAAAGATATCCCATAATATTATCCTTCCTATTTTAATATTCCTTAATGGATTGTTTTGAAGATTCTTCTTGTAAATAAAATATAACATTCTAGTTAGTAGATTAGACCTTAGTCAATTAAAAAATTGAAATATAATTCCTTTTATCTACTTGGTACAGGTTGGTCAAATGATGAACAATGCTCATTCTCCATAATTAACTATTTCTACTACTACCCATATGGACAAGAAAATCTCAAGTTGCCCTTGTTGGTTAAATGAAGAAAATATTGAGAATACTAAAAAAAAGACATTGATTTATTACTATTTATTCCAGATTATGAATAATTTCCCCTTTTAGTGTCTTTAATACTGCATCTAGAAAAGTAAAATTTGAGTTTTATTCCATCCTTTCAATTGGAAAACTTTATTGTCTAGTCTGTCTCTGTGTCTTGTCTTTCCCTCCTACCCCATCCCCATTCTCAAGGTAAATTAAAAGATAATTGTTCTTACACACAACACCTTTATTTCATCTCTTATATCACTTGCTTATAAACTTTTTGCAAAGTTTCAAAATGTATGATTTTTCTATTCAAGGTTTAACTGGCCATGGCTTTCATTTTTGTCATCATCAGGACATACATTTTTATTTTCATGATTTGAAGTCAGTCCTCAAGGAGGACTATACCTTTGGAAGGGTGAATTTGTCAGTTGATTTCCCAGCAAGCTGATGGATTTCCCCATTTTGTCTTTTTACTTTTCATTTCTCAGCTTTTTGTTTAAAGTTCCTGCCTTATTGGCAATTAAAGGCATGATAGAAAAGACTCACTTTTAACAGCATTAAAAATATATGTTACTGAATAAAAAAGCAGAAGACCAAGATTTTGTGTTCTTTTTTCTGTCAACAAATGACATATTTGATGGGAGAGATATTTATGGTTTCATTTTACTATTATTCTGCTTTATAATAATTTTAGTATTATTCTGAATTTGTATCAATATAATATTATTTTAAGTGTAAGTCCAGTTACTCAACATAATACTCTGCTGTGAATATAATTAAGACAATAACACATTCTTGCTACATTTATACACATACAAGTTGAGATTTAATATTTATAAGATTTTGTTGTTCTTAAAATACATTTTAATCTAAACAATGTTCACTTTATTAGTTCAAATAACATATATGCCATATTGACTACATTTGTGAACTCTTGATGTGCTGGAATATTACAAGTTGACTCTCCTTTTTGTAAAGGATATGTTTATAGTTTTATACTATTTTTCAACAAATTATTTAATGAGTTCCTACTATGTTCAGTTAAACAAACAAGATTCATGTTCACATGTAACTTTCATTAGTAAAGAGTGATAAATAATAAAGTTAAGAATCAAAATGTGTAGTATATTGCTAATTATTATAAGAATGATATGGCATACAACTAAGCATGAAAGAAAACATTGATTAAAACCATAACAATTAAAATAAATTTGCATATGACAAAGCATGAAGTGCATCTGTGTGTGTGTGTGTGTGTGTGTGTGTGTTAGAGTTGGGGATAAAGATTGTTGAAGTAAAGTAGGTAAGAAGCAACCATCACTTATTGAGCTCCAGAGTTAGTACTTGAGAGATTTCCAAGCAAATAAATCAGCCCGTTTGGAAAAAAATCACTTTTTAGAGAAAATGAATGATATTGATTCTCTGAAACAAAAAAAATACTGTATTGGACTGTAGTATGTATAAGTACAGAATAAAATTATATTGAATATAATTTCAAACTCTGTAAAATATCTTTGTTAGTCATTTAATAGTTGTCTAAATGTGTCACTGTTGCATCGTTTTCATAATTTTCATGACTTTATTTATCACATGTCAATAAACTCCTGGGATTTTTTTTCCAATTTTCCTCTTTTAAAATATTGTCTTGCTATAGTACCTTGTTGACTGTGACCTTATCAACTCCATTGTCACAAATAAAGAAGATCTGATTTAATCTCCAAGTGAATTGCAGGTTAATTCTTTTCTAGGTCTCCTAAAAATATAAAATCATTTATTTCTAGTTTTCCAAAGTGAATAGTGAAAGTATTTCCAGTGCTTTGAAACTTTTATTGAGATTTTCCTTAAAAAAAATCTTTTAGAATATTTTACACCTCATAGAATTCAGAATAAATTTAGGTAAATTCATAATAATTGTTTAAAAATAGTTGTTTGAAGACCTTTAAAGGTACTCAAACTAAAACAATGAAGGAATGTTACATTACAGTTTTTAAAATTCACTGTTGTGAATTCAACTTGGGAATATTAATTCAAGAGCAATATACAGGCTCTAATATGTTGGTCATTTAAGCTGTAGGCAAAATATAAAGTCGGTGACATTTATTCTCCTTTTGCTATTCTGCTTCTCCATGAGCAATTTTCCCCCATTAAAACTTACTAAATTTGTTCTATATCACTTAAGTCTGCAAGACAACAACTTATACATGCATCTCTGATGATATATTAATGAAATAAGGCTAGAGATCGACTTGCCAGGCTACATTTCTTTGTTTATTTTAAAAAAACACATTTTCCTTATTATGAAAGTGACACTTGTTCATTATAAAATATTTAGCAAGAGAAGAAAAACTATAAAAACATAAATGATTTATAATTCAACCAGCTATGATAACCTCAGTTGGAGTTACCATTGAATAATATTTATATGCCAATATAGGAACATTTTATTCAGAACATCTACATAGCACTGTATACACTCCTAATAATGTTATCTGTATAGCATGTTTCCATTTAATATTAACCAATATTATAATTGTTAGTGCTTGCTTGACATAAATTATATAGTTCTTAAAAATTTTATATAATTAGCAATATTCGATTGTTTCATTCTAATGTACCTATAAAGTAATTCATATAACCAATAACATTGATGTAGTTCTAATTATTTCTCTTCATATGCTCATGGACATGTGCATTTTATATTGACTGTATATAGTGATTTCATCCAAGAAATAGACTTGCAAAACTGAATAATGTTTTTTTTTTATTTTTGATATAAAATTTTACAGTGTGTTCAAATACATATGTATGAGAATGCACCATTAAAATCACTAAGTAATAAAAAACTTCAATCTTCCAATCTAGAAAAAAAAACATTTATTTGTTTTTCTAAGATTACAATCAAACATTTTTATTTCTTGATTTTTAGTGTGTGTGTGTGTGTGTGTATGTGTGTACTGCTATGCAACTAGTTTGCCAATATTTCAGTTTGGTGTCTATTATTTATTGATCTTAAAGAGTATTTTATTTCATATATTAAGATCATGCATATTTCAAATTTGTTACCAATTCAATATGTCTCAATTTTATATATGTATCAAATGTAGCATAATTGCTTTTGAAAAATATGTATTAAAAGTCATGAGTATGACTACAAAACAATCAGATAGTACCAGAGGAAAAACAAAAAAATCTGTTACAATCTCTTACTTAATGCTATGTTTATAGCTATAAACAAATCTAAGATGCCTATATCTATCATCTTTCTACATTTCATCTTTCAGTTATCTAAGATATCTATCTTGGAAAGTGATGATTGGAAGACATAATGAACTAAAGCCATATAAGTTGGAAGACGAAAAGCTCATAAGTGTTCATGACAATAATAATTATTCACAATACCTTCCCAGAATGTTTATAAAAATATTGAATTATTTAAAATCAACATATATTTGGATATAGGTTATTAATCACTTTTATCATTTGTTTTAATGACATAATTTTCGGTTATTAAGGAAATGAATTCATATGGTATACTCACTACTCCTTTACCATAACTGGAATAATTGTACAAAAAATTAAAGAAAATTATTTTCTTTTATTTCATTTCTGAAAAAATTGAATAAAATCCTTACCAAAGAAAACATAGATTTGAAAATACAGCTTCTAAAGTTTTTAATGTTAATTACTACTGTACATTGGATTTTTAAAGTCAGTTAGTAACTCCACTTTTTTAAATTTTAGTGTTCAGACTTGTCTAATAATAGCAATGTTGATAATAATAATAATAAAGAAATCTATTTTGAATTTGTCTAGCCCTCTGGCTGATTAAAACACTTGAGTCACTTACTAATTAGAGATGGACTTGATTGGACATACATTCCTTCATAGATATTCTTATAGTTTTTCTATATACTCAGTATATTATTTATTCATTCAACCAATATTTAATGGATATTTTTAAATATCCGTATTTAGTGCAATTCTGGAAACAGTGAAGAACAAGAATGACATCTGGTACTAATGGAATGTTTGGGTAAAAACTGATAGTAATTAGATAATCATGTCAACTAATTTATAGTTAAAAACCTTATTTGCCATTTTTTTTCCAGCTAGATAACTGCTCTGAAGAAAGGAAACAGGATCAATGTGAGCACACAACAAAGCAGCATCGTCTAGACTGTGGAGTAGCTTTATGTGAGACCTAGGTGATGCTGAACTCTCAATACTAAGCCCTTTCTATGCGAGTATTGTTATATTTATCCTTGTATCTACAATAACATGTACATTAACTAGCACATAGAAGGTAATGAAACCATTTAATCAAGTGACTTTCTGTAACAAAATTTTAAATTACCGAATGTAGTCAGCACTATAAGAAGAATAGCTATTATTAAAATTAATAGGCTAAAATAAGCCATCAAGATGTTGCAGTAAGAAACATGCAAACCTATAGAGAATTTTCATAGAAGTTTGCTTGAGCCAAAATGACCACATATGCCAGGGAGCGAGATCTCAATTGCTCCAGAGTAATGGTTTTGCAGTTTCTTCTATGCATTTGAAATTAAGGAGAGAAAGAAAAGAAAATTACATGAAGATGGGAAAAAGGAAGGCAGGGATTCAATTACAGAGTAGTTGAGATTTTGTGCTCTCTTGAAAGTGGTCATGCTTTAGAAGGAGGGGTCTGAAAGGATGGTCACGTATAAGAAGGAGAGTCTGAAAGGAGGCACTTTGAAGATGTGTTAACCTAGATGCACAGAAACAATGGATGGGTTAGCTTAAGGCAAATAGAATCCTTTCACTACAGAAGTTACGTGCCTGGGTGTGACTACCCACCATGACCCACCCAGTTATGAATTTATGATCAGATCACTCTATGAGGTTACTTTCCATAGAACACCTTCTTTCATCCGCAGAGATAATATTTAGTTCATTGTTGGTAAAACATTTTCTATATTATGAAAAGATTATTTTAAAATGAGATAACCTATTGTATTTCTAAAATGTCGAGAAAATATTTTTTCTCACACCTAAATCTGTAAAAGCATTAAATATATTATTTATGAAGCATGACCAGAAAAAAATCTTATTTACCAATTGTTTTTTGCCTAATCTTAGGAAGCAAAATTCACTGTACTCACCAGAAAACCAATTTCCACATATAAAGATTCATTAGATATGGTTTTTCCTCTGCACTAATCATATATTATCAGTTCTTATAAATGATTATGGGATAGATTAATGACTATCACCCCACTTTAATTCAGCATATAATTTTTAGGTCAACCTACTCCATTCTGTAAAGATAGACAAAATACACCATAGCCAGAGAAAGACAACTGATTATGTTCTTGTGGATTGACTTCTTTTATTTTATTTTGAATAGATAAGAGATAGGAACTGTTAGGTTCACGGAAGAAGGAACGCACAAGGCCCAAGGAGTTAAGCAAGGTTTATTGTAGCAGAATGACAGCCGGTCTGAGCCGAAGGTCAGCCCCAAATGAGAGGGGACTGAAACTTATATGGGGCTTGAGGCAGGCTTTTTCGGTGGGAATATTTCAGGCAGGTAAATTGGCAGAGAAGGGAGGAAAGTCCAGTGAAATGGAAGGTGAGCATTTAGTGTTGTCAACCCCAGATGCAAGGTCCAGTTCCCACACAAAAGGTAAAGGAGGAGTCTAGTTCCCACACTACTAGGGTAAGGGATAGGGCCCTCCTGGACTGAATATTTCAGCCTTTTTTGTAGAATAGGGATGGCGATTCGGTATTCTGTAGCTACTTCCTGCTGAATAGGGGTGGTGGGATCTGTTGGAAATGCGTTCGGTAGTGGATAGCCTACTGGAGAGTGGTGTTGTTGACTGGTAGGTTCTGCCGGCCGGAAGGCTTGATAGTATGACACGGATAGAATGCTGTAGACTGGTTGATAAAAGTGCGAAAATGGTCCTGGAGGAGGGAAGAAATATGGCACAGTATGCAAGGCCCAAAGGCCAAAAAAAAAAAGGAAGGTTAGAAGCCCTATGAAGGGTAAGAGCCAGATAACCCAGTTGGTTTTTAGCAATGTGTCCCAAGAATTTGGCACTGTCTTATCTTACTGGCTTTGTCCTTTAGATTTTTAGCTGCATCTCTTACTAGTCCTGATTGGTTAACATAGAAACAACATTCTTCTTTTAAAAAGAGGCAGAGATCCCTTTTTTCAGCTGTCAATAAATATAGCCCTTGTCTGTTTTGTAAACTGGCTGCTAGGGAGTCAGTCTGATCTTGTAATTGAACTATACTTTTTGTAATTTCATCTAGGTTTTCTTGGAGATCATTGGATAATGCTTTGAAATAGAATGGAGGGTGGCAAGTCCCCCATGCCTGAGTCTAGTCTGATAGTAATCCCCAGTGTAACTAACAGTGGGATGAACTGAATAGCCCTTTTATGTTTTATATAGTGTGTAATGGGAATTGGTAAGGACTGGGATAGGGGTCTCCTGGACTTAACAGAAACTGAATATTATAGATTAGATAACTAGAAGGTTACTGTGATGTCCTACTTCCTTCACATCATTTTGCTATTATCATCACTCATTTAGGAAAATATAGCCACAGTAGAAGAAGTAAGGAATCATTTTGCTTTAATGGAAAGGACACTTCCTTTGGGGAAAGAAGTTGAGAGGAGTGGGAGGGAGTGAGAGGGATCTAGGAGAAGAAGGATTTCTTTTATGCTGTTAGATTAATGAATATCACACTTAGTCTCAGGACTGAAATCAAAAGCTAAGGGACTAAAAGTGGGAGTAATTGGTTCAAATATTAATGAACCTAGGTGATTGTCAAGCATATTCAGGGGTGTATTTTGTGGTGTTACTTATTGACATTTTGCATCATTTAAAAATCTGTTGTTGAAAGATGTACTATTTATATACCTTTAAGATGTTTATAATTGTTCAATATCTCATCAATATCTCTAATAGCCATGGGAGTGTATTTTCTTATAAGATATATTTTAATAATATTCACAGTTTAATTTCCATGGCTTCCTGCTTCAGAAACTATTAATAGAGCGTTAATCTATATTACATATTGTATTCAGTCAAGTCACTAAGGCATTTTTAAAATTTAATTGAAAAGGAAACATTTGAAGAGAACAAAAAGCAGTAATAAATTGAAGCAAAGCAATGGTTCAATTTTATACTTGTTTTTCAGCCAGTGTTGATAATGGTGACAATTGATTTAGTCACTTTCTTTGGTTTGAGAACTCTTAGTGATAAAAATATTAGTGGTACTTATCAAAAAATTCCAAACTTCAATTGCTATTTATATGTTTCAAGCAATGCCCTTTGCATTACTGATTTTCTTCTGAGACAGATCTGAAACAAAGGGGAGTTCACCTTGTATCAGCCCTTTCAGTAGCCCCCAAAACGTCAAAGAACACAGACACAATTCTTTGTGAATATAGATTGGTCTGATCTCTTCAGAACCAGGAAGAAGCTTTCCCATTGAGAATATGGGCTGCTGTCTTAGACATGGACATTGTGCCAAGGAGAAGGGTGCGTATGGACATGAAAGAAAGTCATGATTATTTTTACCATTTTTTTAACCTGAAGACTTTTAATGAAACATTTTGACCATTATGGTCATAGGGGAAAGAGTAATTTCAATTTATATACATAATTTTATTGCAAAGAAATATGATGGAGGTAATTAATATGAGACTGAAAGCGCAAAATATATCATGTTAACACACAACCTGTAAGGAAAGTGAAAAGGAAATAAGAATTCAAGGAGCAAAAGAAAATTTTAAAGACCTGGTCACATCTTTTCAAATGAATGATGGTGACAAATCAACATATTATTTATATTATTTGATACATTTAAAACAATGATCTAACTATTTTAACTTTCAGACTTGGGTAGAATCAATGGGCCTTTTCAGTTTACGTGTAAACAGTAGGTTATTTGAGGTGAAGAAACATACATGGAAATGGGAATATGTATACCTGTGATTTTTCTCCTTTTGATGAGGTCTTTTCTTTCAGTAAAGGTTGAAAGTATACTTTCTTACCCCTACAGTATTTGATACTATCGCATGGAGATAATCTTGCTGAAGTGATTCTACTCTACATGGTTTTCTTGTATCCAAAACAAACACATGTTTCTGGTTATTTGTACTTTTTCAAATAAGATTGGTAGACTCTCAGAGGTGAACTATATTTATATATAGTTATAGTTAGAAGGTTCTGCAAGTGTTTTCTAATAGAACATTGTATATACCTTATTCGGTTTTTGTTTTTTAAACCAAAAGTTTGGGAAGAATAAATCAATAGAATGTTTAAAAAACACTTTAGTTTGATTTTTCTAGTAAGGAAAAAATATTAGACTTGTATTAGCACACTGATCATGTTTTTAAATATATAAGATTGGGGATTGAATATCATTTTAATAGAACTATAATTTCTCTTTAAGAGAAATTTCTCCTTTTATATAGTTCATATTGTTTTTTTTAAGCCAACTATAAAAACGACTAATAAAGTATGATATAATTTGTCTTCTCACTGGAATATGTTGATTTTCCATATTTCCCACCAATCTGTCCTATTAAAAAAAAGGTATAATACTTGCTTTTATTTTACTGCAAAGCTGGATACTCGGTAGGAAATCTACTGAACCAAGTTCCTCTAGGAAGTCCACAGGGGAGTTGACCACACAATGTCCCTTCCCCTAACAGTCTTATTTCTATGAAAAAGCCCACTTCCAAAATACTCTTTTGAATCAGGGGTTGGAGCCCTCTTCCCCTCCCCAAACTGAAACAAATCAATCAAATTCTCTCCCAAAATCTGGGAGTCAAGTTGTGAGACCAGAGTTTGATCTCTGATTGAGCCTATTGCTTGTTACCTTGATGCTAGGGATACAACATGCCTTTGAGAAAGAAATTGATTTATTCCTAACATTACTGGGACCAGGAGCAAGTCTACCTTTGTTGTTTATTTTTCTTGGTCAAGCACATGCTGGATGTCTGTAAAGCTTTGACTATTTTCTTGAGTTATTACAAAGTGATTCTGGCAGGTTTTGCTCAATTTTTAGGTGGTTCTACAGAAGGTCATGACTTTGGAGCTATCTACTCTGCCGCTGATGTTATATTATCTACTTTTGTACTTACTATAAAAGTACATTATTAGTTGCCTATACATTGAGAATTGAAATATTTTCCTGTCTAACTGATCCTTTTATTATTTTAGAATATATGTCCTCATCTCCAGTAGGACTTTATAACTTAAAGTCTAAGTGGTCTATGTTATATACACCAGATTTTCCTTAGGTGCCTGTTTTCATAGTATAGCTTTTCCCATTCTTTTACTCTCAAACTGTCTATGTCCTCATAATATGTGTCCCTTGTAGGCATCATATTACTTGTAGTGTATCTTATTCAGTCTTAAAAAATTTTGCATTGAAGAGACATTACAGGAGAACTGTATACATTATATCATTAGAGAGAAAACGTGTTTATTTGCTTTTCTAAGATTAAAATCAAACATTTTTATTTCTTGAATTTATTGTGTGTCTTTTCACACTGATTTGTATGTTCAATGATATTTCAATAAAAACCTGAGATGGGAAGAGAAAGGGAATTAACAGACTGATTTTTTAAATGTAGCATTTTTCTGTGGTTCTTGGAAACTTTGCTATACAGATGGCTAAGGTTGATTTCTGTCTCTTTGTGTTTATGCTGCTTGGAGTTCATAGAACTTGCTGCATCTCTGGTTCTATGTCCTTCATCATTTTTAGAAAACTTGGCCAATATAATTTTGAGTTATTTACTGTCACATTTACCCTTTCCTCAGCTTCCAGTTCTCCTATAAAGCATACGTTGTTAGGCCGTTTCACTGGTTCCCACATATCTGTTAGAGTATTATCTATATGCTATCATTTTTATCCACCGTGATTCAAACAGATATTTTCTATTGACTTGTTATTGAGCTCATGTATTTTTTCTTCTGTTGACTTACTGTTGAAACTCATACTTAACTTCAGTAATGATATTTTTTATTTTTAGTATTTCCATTTTGTTTCATTTTCCATTTAATTTTCAATCTTTCTACCTGAAAATTTTGTACTCCATTTTCTCTCCTTTCTTAGAATATGAATTATCCTGATTTTTCTGCTTTTTTTTTTTTTTTTTTTTTTTTTTTTTTAGTTCTTGTTGCCCTAGAGATCACAATATACATTTACGACAAATTCAAATTGACTTTCAGGTAATACTCTACCACTCCACAATTAGTAAAGTACTGTATGATAGCAAATTATTCCCATTCTTTCCCTACATCCTTTGTATCATTGCTGTCATTATTTTCATTTATTCATAAACTGTAAAGCTATAATCATCGATATATATTATCATGATTATTATTTTGAACAAACTTATTGGTTAGACAATTAAGAAAAATGAAAGCTTTTATTTTACTTTTACTTATAACTTTTCTATGCTCTTCCTTTCTTTGTGTAAGTCCTCACATAAATCTCTCTCCCTCATTCTATGTCTTAGCAATGATTCTATAGATAAATGTCCATAAGTCCATAAGTTAAAAGCTGAAATATTTGACTCCACTGTATATATGCACTATTTTTATTAGTTAAATTTTCCAAATACTAGGAACTGTTTCACTTCTCCTACCATTAAGTTACGTATAAAGGAGTGAACAAATGCATTAATTCTTTAATGCATTTGTTTTTTAGTACAGAATATGCCCATTGTGTCAGGAAAGGCTTAGGCCAGGTTCTGGTTGGTTTACTTTCTGTGTCTGTGACACTGATAAGATGAATTTAATTTTTTTTACTTTGTGGTTAATTTCAAATAGAGTCTTTGCCACTTACTAATAATTTGTGTATCTTTATATAATTTTGATATTTCTTTAAGCTTTTTTTCTACTCTATAAAAACAGTGATATTATTACCCATCTCACTTGACCTTGTTAGTATGTAATTAGATTTGCCATATACTCTATTTTGTATACTGCTTGAAAGTACTTAGTATGCTGTTTGACAAATATTAAACATTCAGTAGCTAACATATTTATGAACAATGTTATAATTATATTCATTGATAATAGTAAACCACTTTTAGAATCATTACCTTACCTTAGAAAAAAATAAACATGGCATCTACATAGAGTTGGTTAGTCAATTTTACTAAAAACGAGGTCAAACACCAATTCTTAGATCTAAAATTATTGCTGGAATTACTGTGAAACAGTTCTTCATCTGAGAACATCAGGGATTTTAAGATCATAGCTTGTGTTCTATGTCAGCTTGGGCTACCATAACTAAGTGTTGATGAATATGTAAATAATTATGTCATGTGCTTATTCTTTTCATTTTCTTTAATTTGTCATATAATGCCACATTGAATGAGCTATTTCTGTCTAATTGACAAATGTAACAATTTATTGGGCTAAGTGCTTAGAGAGTTGCAATGAGAGATTTTTAACTCCCGTATCAAGATCCTGTTGCTGCTGTAAGCTATTCACCTCTTTTCAATAGCAAGGTCACCCCAAGAACCACCTGTATTTTTAGATGTGCAAACTTCTTAGCAGTAAAGGGGCTTGGAATTCTCACAGCTGGTCAAGGGGGACAAAGTCTCTCAATATTCTGCATGTCACACACACACACACACACATACGTACATTTTTTTCTAAATAGCTGACTTACATCTTCATATCAACTAGTCTTGTTACGTGTGCCTCAGAATACTTATGCCTTGGATGATTGGCATGAGATTCATGTCTGTGTTTAAGCCATTCTCAGCTAGAGCACATACAGGATATCATTTCAACAATGTATCTGAACAAAGTTTATATAATGTTGTTGTCCTTCTATTGGCTTACAAGTTTTTATTTTTTTTTACTCATTTCATGTAAAAAAAAAATGTCATCTTTCGTTTATTTAACTCTCTGCCTTACAAGTTTTTTTTAACAAATATATGTATAATCTGTCTGCAAAATCCATGTTCTCTCTTGCCAAATTATTATGCTTTCATCTATTATTTATGTTACAAATTTTTCCCATATGTGATTTCTACTTTTATTTTTGACCATGCTTTTAAAAATTACTAGCATGATTTATCAAAAATGAGCAGTTAGTAAATGCACTAAACTAGATAGCCTAGAGATCAAAGAAGTATGATTTTCAGCCTGTACTTTCCTCATAATTTTACTTATGAAGGAACTAGTCATCTTTGTTTTTGGGCTTCATCAACTGTCTGACTTATAATACAAGCATCAATGGGCACAAAGTTAAATAACAGTTTCAGCCTCACCAGCTTATGAAGACGGGGATACATTTTGCTGGCTGTAGACCTCATATTTGGTGAGTCAAGTTTAAGCCATACCAATAATCTTTAGCCTTTGGTTTCCACTGTCCTCTCTGTTTATCCCTTTTGTTACATTGATTTAGGTTGTCACCTTACATTTCTGCCTTGTTTCCCTGTTCCTTAACATGCTAATTTCTCTCTAAAACTGTAACTTTCTCATGAACTTCAGCACTAGTGGGAAGAAAAGTAAAATCTCTCTTCCTCCATGGCACAGAGCAGTTTAAGATTCTCTTGACCCTTGAGAGCCTCCCCTAAGTTGTGGGGAAGAGTAAGTTTGTGCTGCAAGCTCAGGATGTGACAGAGGAGGACACTGGAAATAAGGGCTGTAAGCTAGGAAATATGTCTAGAAATGTAATACCTGGAAACTGATTCAGACTAGCTGACACAAAGAGAGAAGTTGGGGACACCCAAGACAGTAATAGACAAAGGTCTCACTGGCGGCAGGCTGATTAAGTCCCAGGTTCCCAGTGTTTTTCACATATGAACTTTTTCACTCCTCATGATTACAATAGGTACCATTGTTCTGCCCATGTTATAGTTGAGTAAACCAAGTCACAGAGAAGATATATAACTTGTTTAAGGTTATGCAGCTAACAGGTGGTCAAGGCAGTGTCTGAACCCTGACAGTTGCCTGCCCCACAACACATACTGTTAATCAGTTTTACTATGTTATTATCTCGGGAGGAGTGGCAAAAATTAGATGTGCTAACAAAAGGAGATAGGAAGGCAATACCTGTATTGTTGCAGAAGGGACCAGACTGAAAAATTATTTTAGATAGTAACTGTCATGGTTAAGGCATATAAGGCTGCATCATAAACCTATGAATAAGGAGAGTGGCAAAACGACTTATCCAAAACTGGGCATTTTTGAGAATAAAAAAGGGACTATTAATAATTACGCTAAAATTCCAGGCTTAATTCAACCATCTCAAGTAATCTGGACATATGACACTCCACATGTAAATGTATAAAGACTTCTCCAGTATCTTAGGTGCTAAAAACAGGACCCGATTTCTGTGCTGATCTAGCCAGTGGGAGTGAGCCAGGAAATAACTGTTTTGTACCAATTTTGTAAATATTTGTGCTGTAGGTGGGTACCTACTACGTTTATTATAGGTTTTCAGACAATATTACAATTTCCAGAATATCCTTTACAGACTTTCATTTTAATGCTGCTCTAGTGATTTATATTTTAAGATATGACGAGAAATAACCATATGAAATCTCTTACTGCATCTGTTTAAAGATGGGTTTGTGACAAGTGTATATTGTACCACCCAGTATCCTCTTTAAAAATGTCATATGTGAAATATTTCATTTAGAAAACAATATTAAAAAATTATTTTCTCTACAAAATATATAGGTTTACTTTTCTCTGATTATGAATATTATTTAACTCTCTGTTTCATTTTGACCTGTAAAATATGCTGGCTCTTCTAATCTGCATTGGTGCATTCATTCTCATGCCCTTGGTCTTCAGTTTCTCTGTATATTTTTATTTCTTATCTGGATTTTCTACTTCAATTTTATATTTAAAAAAAATTGTAAGTTCTTTTCTCCCACAGCTTTCGTGACACAAGATTAAGTAAAGCATCATAGGCCCCATTAAGTTGTAGAAAACCAGTAGAATCTGATTATATCTTTCATAATCATCATCCTGTAGATAACTGTTAATAATGTTCTTATTTTAAAAAAAAATATTTTCAGGAAGTATCTAAAATAATGCCAACTGGTTGCATCATCAGTGTTTCTATATAGCTAATTATATGTATGCTCAGTCCTCTAAATCAAAATCAGCCTCATTCAGAAATACTTCGATTCTTGCCACTAGCTCCCCTAAGTGGGGAAGGCCAGTATAACACTGATCAGAAAATCAGATGTCAAATTGTCCATAGCACAAAAGCCAGCAAGAGTCATACCTACCCAATAGATATTTTTTTATACCTCTCTAGATGTTATTTAGATGAAAACATGCTGGACACAGGAGAGAATAAGTATTGATGTACTTAATGTAAAAATTAATAATTTGTATCAGAAAAGGAATTTTTTGAGGGTTAAAATTTGAAAGAGCGTAGAGACCTGTTCCAATTAAATGTGTTATATTTTAACTGAAGTGAACAAAGCGTTGTCAACTGCACCTGATTCCAGAACAACCACAATTCAAGAAAAGCTTGCTTCAGTGTGTCTCTCCCCAACATGCTGAATGACTTTCAGAGAAAGAAATTTAGTTGGTTGGTATCACTAACCTTTATACCATACTAAGATACGAATATAAAGAACATGAAAAGGAATAGAGGGCACTTCATTACTTTAAGGCACTTCTCAAAAAATGGATATTAAAAAAAAAATAAAAGTCCTGGACTGATCTATCCTTAGATAAAGGAATAAAAACATAAAAAGGTAAGTATGAATCCCATAAATAATTTTGCAACCATTGGAAAAGAATAGTGTCCCCAAAGGTCCAGAAGAAAAGCACAATTCAAAAGTATTTTCTGTGGCAAACATAAGAATTAGGATAGTAATGTTTTCTTTAAAGATTATGGGGATCAGGATAAATGGATGAACATAAAGAGAAGTAAAATGAGAAATGTGAGGTCCAAAAAGTGTAGATTTAAAATATAGATATAAAGAAGGTAGGTGGTACAGATTATTTAGAACAATTGAAAGAGTATAATAATCAAGGGCACAAAAGGATATTTTTTTTCTTCTAATGTGCTTTAAAGATATTCTTATCAAGTTATTTAAACTAATCAAAACTGACAGTACATAATAATATTAATCTTAAATAAAAAGCCAATTCTCATTGTAAAATAGACCATTCCTATTAGATATATGGTTAGGAAATATCTGACTTCATCTTTCAATTTCAACAAACATGCTAATATGTGTCGCTGATACTCATTTTTTTAAAAATTCTAATTCTAATATTGGGTAGATTAGAAAAAGACAAATAAAAAGTTGGTTGGTTGGATGTATGGATACATGGTTGAATGGATGGACAACCACTATTTTGCTCTTCAGTTCTATAATTTTGTTATTTAAAAATTATAGCATGTGGCTTTTGAATTTTTTTTCATACAGTATGATTACCTGAAAATTCATCCAAATTCTTGTATGTAATAAATTTCTTTTTATTGTTGAGCTGTATATTCTTAGTATGACTATACAAAATTGGTGGGCTATATGGTACTTGCATGTTTAGTTTTATAAGAAAGTGTCAAACCATTTTCTCGAGTGTCTATGACATTTTATATACCCATCAGTAGTGTATGTGCAATCCAGTTTCTCCATATCCTTGTCAGCATGTGGTGTTATCACTATTTTTGATTTTTAATATTAGCTATAATAAATAAGTAGTCATATTTGATGGTAGTTTCTTGATGACTAGTGATGCTGAGTATCTTTATATGCTTATGTGAAATCTGTGTAACCTCATTGATGAAATATCTGTTCATGTATTTTGCCCAGTTTGTAATTAGACTGCTTGTTTTCATGGTTGATTTTTAAGAATTTAAAAATATATTCTAGATATTTGTTCTTTGAAGGACATGCAGTTTACATATATTTTATACAGTCTGTTGCTTGTATTTTTATCATCTTTACATGGTCTTGTTAAAGAAAAAAATAATTTGGGGTCTAATATATCAAATTTTCTTTTATAGATTATGCTTTTGGTGTCAATTCTAAGAACTCTTTGGGTAGCCCTAGATCCCAAAGATTTCCGCTATATTTTTCTAAAACTATAGGTCCCTAAAGCTTTTCTTTGTTTGCTTTTTTTGTTTGTTTTTTACATTATTTTGTTGTGTTTTATTTTGATTTTAGTCCTTGCTATGTTGTATAGATAAATCCTATCGATTTGCCCTTGAACTCACTAATTCTATACTCTATCTTCTCCACATTATTACTGAGGTCATACAGTAAGTTTTTTTCACTTGCTATTGTATTTTTCAGTTCTAAGGTTTTTATTATTTTAATAACTTCTATTTTTTTGCTGATATTTTCTATTTTTAATTTGTTTGAAGAGATTTCAAAACTACTTATTAAAGCATGTTTGTAGTTGCTTTAAAATACTTGTCGGATAATTCTAAAATCTTATTCATCTTAGTTTTGATGTCAGTTGATTATCTCTGCTCAATTTGTGATTTTCTGGTGTTGGTATTACAGATTATCCTTTGTAAACATGCTAGACATTTTGGATATTATTTTAGGAGACTCTTGGTCTTATTTACATAATTTATTTTAGCAGTCACCTTGTTTAGGTTTAGCATACAGGTCTGAGACTATGTCTGTGGGCTATGATTACAATGAAATCTAATTTTTAAAGCCTTTGTGGTGCTATGTTCATATTCTTGGTTTATCTTTTTCTGTTTACAATATCCCATTGTTTCCTCCTAGTACTGTTTGAGGAGATGAAAGTTGATTTCCAGGCAGGGCTACCTGGTACCTCTAGGTGGAGAAAAGGTGTCATCAACCCCAAGAAACCAAGAGCTCTTCTCAGATCTGGTGCTTGTTGTAGTGTGATCTCTCCTGCCCTTTGAGGGTGGAGAGTACTTCTTAGGCTGTGTACTTGTGATCAAGCTTGCTAGTATTGCTCACCTACCTGGTGCCTCTAATAGAAAAGAGGAATCTCAGGTTCATGGGGACAGAGAGTTCTTGGGCTGGAAACTTGTTGTGTCAGGATCTTCCTTGCTTGTATACACCCCCACCACCACTACCTCACAAGTCTTTTGGTGAGAGAAGGGATTCTCAAGACACTCAGAAAATAAGAGTGCTTCAAGGCCAGCTTTGCTTATTGTAGTAAATTATTTTTTGTAGGTGCTCTAGGGCCATGTGCTGTCTGTGAGTATGGGAGGGGAGTCTCAGTACCTGCAGAAAAGTATACTTTTTCTGGATCTTTGTTGTCAGCATGGGTTGCCAATCAATTCCCTTTGCTAGTTCTTCCAGGCTGACCTGGTGTTGTCCATGGGACTATCTTTTGATTCTAGGGAGTAATGAGCCCACCTGGGACTTTTCTTTTAGGTTGGGCAATCAGGAAATACCAAACTTGGGTCAATTTATTTCTATTAGTGGGAGATCATGAGACACCTTGCCACTCTGTTGTTCCTGGGGTCTCCAATCAGTTCTTCTTCTTACCACCTTTCATGATTTTCCTTTGGTTGTCTCTTGCATTATTTCCAAGATTTATAGTTGAACTTTGGAAGGAAGAACCAAGAGATACAAGTTTACAGCATGTGGTCTGGATAGAAAATGCGTGGACCCTTTTTAATATTTCTCTCTCTGATTTTGAGCTAGTCAATTATGATGTGCTTCTTTTTTATTTTTCTGTTTCTTGTATTGATGTTCATTGAACTTCTTGGATATGTGAGTTTAGTTTTCAACAAATTTGTAATACATTCAGCTGTGATGGCTTCAGATATTTTTCTACCACTCTCCCTACAACAGGGATTGCAATCACCACTTAAAGACATAGCACAGCTCACTGATGCTTTTTAATTTTTCACAAACTTTTTTCCCTTCGTGTTTCATTTTTGATATTTTTTTGCCATGTCTTCAAGTTCAATATTTTTTTCTTCTGCAATGGTTAATTGGTCATTATCTTATCTAATACATTTTCATTCTCAGACATTGTAGATCCCATCTCCAGAAATTCTATGAGTCTGAAAAAAAAAAAATTCTCTTTCTCTACTCTTCTGTGTAAGGCAATGATAGTAAATCAAACTATTTAATAGAATTTATTCCAAAGAAATATAGAACAATTTATTCAGAATTATGATGCCTTATATACTGGCTTCAGTTTTGTAGCTATCAAATTTGTAGTGCTAAAAACACAGTGTGTTATTTTCAGAGTCATACTGGGTAATGAAGCAATGAAATCATCAACTGTAAGAAGTGTTTATATATACAGTAAACAACTAATTTCAAAACCAAAGAACAATGAAATTGACATAGTTGCTTAGAAAAACAGAGAATTTGCAGCAAAGCATGAGAAAGAAAAAAACATTACTTTTTCACTCTTATTTAAAATAAAATAAAAATTACAAATTTGGATGATTATATTGTCAACAAATATAATATGGAGTTTAAGTTTTGTGTATGAGTATGTTATAATAGTACAGTTCGATGACACTGAAACATTCTGAAGCAATTATCCAAATTAAGGAGATTGCATCAAGACATAAATATTAATGAATTACTTCCTTCATTGAGAAAATTTTGGTAAGAAAAATGAAATATCAGTTGAGCTATATAATGTACTGAAATCACACAGTAAAAAATTTAATTGTTGAAAACAATGTATTTTATGATTATTCTCCTTATTACATGTTAATATAGAAATATATGATAAAGTTCTGTTGAGAAGTTCTGTTAGTAATATTTTACTTACAATAAGAACTTATTAATTATGTAAGATGGGTTTAGTTCAACTATTTTACAATGTGAATTAGGCATCCTGAACTATTATTTTGTCTGACATTAATTTTAATGATTTTGATATTTTACGAAAGGAAGGTAAGAAATACATGTTTCAAAGGGCTAAAAGAGAAGTAGATTCTTGAAAAAATAGTATTTCTACAGTTTATAATGACATGTTCCATAATTTAACAACATTATAAGTGAAGTGATGAGTGAGGTTGGTACTAATACTGTGTAAAATTATTAACAATCACCTTCAAACTTGGTAATATTTCTCATTTTATTTTCCATCAAAAGATGATCTATGCATAGAAAATACATGAATTCAGAATACATGTCTTATACAGAAAAAAATTATTGAATTTTAAGTTTACAGGATGTATTACTAGAACAATCTACTGTAAAAGAATCTAAGATTAATATTTAAAAATCTAAAATGAGCATCAATTGCATCATTTTAGATAAAAGTTAAGAATTACTATCCTGAGCATGGTTAAGTCATGCTTAAAACTGCTTTATTTTCATCAATTCACTTTATCTTCTTATTTCATCATATTTCTTTGAAACAGGTTTCTCTAATATGATTGTAATAACAGAAAAGATAACAGTCTAGATAAATATTTTTTCTTGAGATTAGCATAGCTACAGTAGATATATTTAAAAGCAAAAATTCAAACTCAATTTTCACATATTTAGGCATTAAATAAAGCAAATCAATACTCATCACTTATTTCATTATAAGTGCAAAACAAATAACAGACATTAATTCTTTATAATATTTATACACAATTTCAAAAATTTTATATTTTTGTATAATTGTTTTCTTTTTCTCATGTTATATTTATTCCGAGTATATTATTGAAATGTTATTTTATGTTCGATGCTTTTAATATTAAAATTTTGGTTTGCATTTGATGTGCCTTTAATTTTTAAAGTTTTCCTAAATCACCTTATTGTATTTTACAAAATACTTGGACCGTACAATTTGGAAACTAAACAAAATATACTTGTCCTCATCATCTATAATTTGAGAAGGGCTGTCCTAGTGTTCTCATTAAACTTACATTCACTAGCAGTCATTACACTCCTTGGGCTGGCCTTTTGGTTAAGCATGCAGCTTGACAACTGAGTTGCTTGTGTATTTGTATTAAAAATTAAACTTACTCTAACTATTCAAAAGAGTTCTGATTCAAATTCTCATTCTTAATTGTTATATCTAGTTTATTTCAAGAGGACATGAGGACAAATGGCAGGAGAATGTTGAACATTGAGCTACTGCCTCAACCATGGGAAAGATTTTAAACCCTGGGCAGCTGGGTTATTTTGTGCTTAACATTGTTTGAATTGTGCTACAATGAAAAGGGTATCAGGTTGTTAATATCACCACAAGAATTTTTTAAAGATTCCTTTAGCAAAGGAATATCTTTGTACTTATTTTTTAAAACCTTCTAAACAGTAGCTTGTAACTGAACAGTATAGCTAAACAAGTTTCCTTTTGCTATTAGAAATCATCAGTGAAGGAGTCATCCTCAAGCAGCAGCCAAACAGCATAACAGGTGGTAGGTAACGAGGTAGCATATGGATTTTAGATTATGCAATATTAATTGTATGAGATATATGAGAAAAAGCTGAGTATAAAAATTTTAAAATGTGTGATGTTGGGGTGCATTGGGTGTTAAAATTTGAATAGTGTATTCTTGAGTGTAAATTCTAATTGGGGCAGTAGAATGTACACTTTAGAAAATACGTAGTTAGGAAAATCTGCTGAAGGACCTGCATAGCAAATGAATAGTGTACTGAGTTCCATTAGTTAAGTTAAAAATGTTAGAACATTTGTGTCACTGGATCCATACACAGTTCGTAGACTCCACTTCAGTTCTCTTTTAGTGCATATTGATCTAGCCCAAAATTCTAGAGTTCACAAACAAGTGCAATTTGACACAATTCAAACAATATGGAAATATTGAGGAGATTCTCTAAAAAGTCAATTTGTAGTTTATTTTGAAATTTTAAAGTTTCTTTCTTAGTAAATGTCAGCTTTTAATCTAACATGATTTTAAATGCTTGAAATAACAATTCTTTTAGGTCTTTCCCAAAACAGTAACTGAGAGCTACATGTATTACATACTGCTCTAAAAATGATTCAGTAAATAATGACAGTAAAAATATTTATTGAGCTCTTACTGTATCAGTCAGTGTTCTAAGTATTTAATATGAACTTTATTACTTTAATTCTTATGGCAACCTATGAATTAAATATTTATTATCCATCTTTGTATATCAGAAACCTGAGGCATGGGAGTAAAAGTAAATATCTTTTCTAACGTCACATAGCTGGTGACAGAGCTAGGATACAAACACAGGGATTCTGGTTCATTTTCCTATACATACTATCAGGGAAAACTTTAGATAGTAATTATCTAATTCAGGCAATTTTGGGGGCAAATAAAATAAACTGTGAATACTATGGGTGTATCAGATTTAAGAAAAAAAGATACATTTTGACATAACTAGTTTGTTACATATCCTCATTAATACATGAAAAGAGAAACATATTGGTTTACCAGATTAGGCAATCTTTCTTGTTAATGTGAGCATAAAGTTTTGCTTTGTCAATGATAAGAGTGTTTTTGCGTTTTGAGACATTTTTATATAGGAAAGAAGGATTCTTCAAGGTAACTCTGACTTCTTATTTTACAACTCAGCTATTCTCATTGTCTGCTTTGAGATCATAGGCTACCTCACAGTCCACATCTGAGTATAATGCAATATTCGTCTTTTTTAAGTTATATGGTTCGTCCTTGGTCTTTTGAAATTACTTATATACCTATTAAAAATGATAAGAGAGATTAAAAATGATCCTATGCACTTTGATAAGATTACTCTAAACCTTTCCAAGAGCTATGTTTAATTTTGCATTGAAACTTATGAGAGTTTAAAAAGAGATTTAAAGACACTAATAATTCACTACTTAGGTGCCATATTTTAATTTTATTTTCTATTTTCTTGTGTTAAACTTTACAATCTAGTGTAAAATAGATTTTTTTCCTATTGAATCACAGAAATGTTGCAGCCAAGCTGAAATCAGTTGTGATTATTTGGACTAACCTATGTGTTCACTGATGTATGTAAACATTTGTAAGAAAATAATAAATGCTACGAGTTTATGATTATTATTGTACAAGGAAGGGAGCATAAATTAGTAAAATTCTGCTGAATTTTACTGAAAACAAACATTTAGTTAGAAAATAGAGCCAGTTAAAGGTAAAATGATAACCACAGTTTTGTCAACAACACATTTTCTTAGAAATGATTTTACCAAGGAAAAGTCATTTAACATTTAAAAATAATTCATTTGGCATTAATAAAGTTCATAAAGATAAATAAAATTGATCTTGGATTTCATTAACTAAAATTATAATGCTATAACTGTTCTTAATGAGAATACTTTCATAGGAATACAATTTTGGCACTTTCTGGTAAGCATAACTTCAAAGAGAAAGATTGGGAAAGTTTTTAGGTTAGTAAAGTCTACAATACATAGTTTTGAAAACACTGCTTTCTAGTCTTGAAACTTTGGCTATCATACCTCTTTGTATTTAGGCAAAAGATGACAGGGCACAATGATGTAATATAAGAGCCCTTATATACTAAAGAGTCATTTAAAAAAATTAATAGCTTGCTGAAATAAAGAGATGGTCATCATTCCTCCAATTGTGGGCTTGAAATAAGTGTTTTTAATGAAAATCACTTTACAATCCTGTTTTGTTTGCTCTAAGTTGTGAAAATACTTTTATTGTTTTATCTAAAAGCACCAGGTTCATCAGAGGGCAGGAAAAAATTTTCTTTGTTTATTCAAGTCATATTTTGCTGTGCTCCACTATCATGGTAAATATTGCCAGTATTTAAAATTTTAAATTTGAAATTTAAATTAAAAAAAAGATAGCTGTATCAAGATTTTCAACACAGCCACAGTTTGGATAGAAGGAAATATAACAAATTAATTAAATGTCATTCTAATATAAAATTTAAGCACAATTTTGATTGTAGTACTAAAACAAAGGCATTTTACATTTAAAAGTAGATGTTTATTACTCAATTAAAAATACAGGAAGAAGGAAATTGATGAAAGCTAATGTGATAATAATTTAAATGGATCTATATCTGGTATTTTTATGGAAAACAGTATATCTTTTAAATATTCAAAAGTAAAGTATCGTATTGGAGTATTTGTTGTAAGTCCTTCAATTTCTTTTTTTAAAATTAAATTTATTGGGTGGCATTGGTTAAAATATAGGTTTCAAGTGTACAATTCTATAATATATCATCTGTGTATTACAATGTGTGTTCACCACCCAAAGTCAAATCTCTTTCTGTCACCATATATTTGACCCCTTATTTACCTCCTCCCCTCCCCACTTTGTCACTGGTAACCACTGAGTTCTTAAATTTCCTGTTGCTCTAATCATCATTCTTTTAGTAAAAGATTGATTAGCCAAACAATTGACGGACAGAAATATAATGTGCCAACCCAGCTAATCCCAAATTAACTTTAAAATATGTGCTTATTTCTGGCATGCGCAGGGTGGTACAGAATATTAACTACAATGGTAAACCATGAAAATAACACAAAAGATAACCAAAGGAGAATTCTGAAAGGCAGTGAGGCAGGCCACTCCAGGACTGAAAGAAGAACAGTGTTAGGATGTCTTCACATTCCCTTATACAACAAAGGAAAGAAATCCTGTCTTGGTATTTTCTGTCCCCTAATCTAGCAACAGAAGGCAGCACAGGTTAGAGTCATTCTTCCCCTGATTCAACCAGGAGTTCCTCTGACAACACCAGGAGAATCAGATTACTGTAGCTAAAGAGTATATGTACTATACGTATACAGACAGTGCAGTATTGGTAGGAGGATAAACTCAATGTATCAGGATAAAGAAATCTAAAATAGATCGACACAAGTATATCCAACTAAATTTTGACACACAGGTGTCAAATCTTTTCAAAAAATAGTATTGGAGCAATTGAACATCTGTAGGCAAAGATATGTATGTACCTCAATGTAAATCTCAGATCTCATACAAAAATTACATATTTTTTACACCTGGACTTAGATGTAAAATGTTAAACTATAATCATTTTATGAAAAATAATAGAATAATATATTTGAGATCTAGCAATAGGCAAATAATTCTTATATACTCTCATACATATTACATATATACATATTATGTATTATATGAGGATATACCATACATGAATATATGCATACATGAGAATGAAGGAAATCATGCTGTTTGCAACATCATGGATGGACTTTGAGAGTATTATGCTAAGTAAAATAAGCTAGATAGAAAACAATAAATACTAGATGGTATCATTTATATTTGGAATCTTAAAAAAAGTCAAATTCATAGAAACAGTAGAAAAGTGGTTGCCAGGAGCTGAATGGTAGCAAAAATAGGGAGGCATGTATTTCTTGACCACTTACAACATTCAGAGTTTAGTCATTAAAATAAAAATTTCTCTAGGCATCAAGAAGAAAGGACTTAATAAAAGAAATTAGGTCATGAAAAAATCTAGGGGAGAGTAAGAGGGACAGAAATCAAGGAAACTGCTGGAATATTGGTTTTAACATCAATCATCATTGATGCAATCCAGTGGCCAGGACCTTGCTGCTGATGCTGCTCCTGGTACTGCTATAACTTTCTCTCATCGTGAAGATACTGATTAGGCAGTGGAGTGTGGAGTCCAGCCACTGAATATTTTCAGTCTGCCAGATTCTGTCACCAATTGACACGGAAGGAAGATGGCTTCTTCTCACTTCTGCCTTCCAAATCTGTTATGGGTGTGTGTCCTTCTCCAAATCTTAATTTCATGTAGGACTCAAAAGCAAAAGTGTCTGAGAAATATGTTTTGAGCCTGACAGTGCCAGCAATGCATGGGTAACATAAAAAAAAGGTGTGAAGGATGAGACCCTATTCAAGGTTGTACCTTATCCTAGTTTCTCTTACTCCATTATTTTGTATAGTGTATACTTTATATCAGTTTTTCTTTATGTCCATTTTAGATTGTCATGTTAGCTATCAATTTTCCCCACTAACATATGGCTGTTGCTTGGTGTATATTATTAAATGAAAATATGAATGTTGATTAATAACCCCCAATTCCCTAGTTGCACCTTTAGACAGCATGGAAGCTTGCTAATAGATTAGAAACAAGAATATATTTCCCCCAAAATCACTATTTTCTGCTCCCCTATTAGCTCCTTTTCTCCTTAATCAGGAAATGTTAGTAAGGTTTTGTTCACTCCCAAGAAGTCTACTATTTTGTGAACAATAGTGGTTTGGTCTTTCAGTCCACGCTTGCCAGTGCCACAGTTGGTACATGTTTGTCAAAGTTCTGGTATGTGTGTACAAGTATTCTTAGTTCAGAGCATTACTGTTTATTTTATCCTCATTTTTGTTTTTCATGTCTTATAAAAGAATGGTCACATAGCTTTTTTAGGGTATCTCTTTTGTTTACCCAGGTACAATTTATTATATGTCTGGTTACCACTCACCCCCCCCAAAATTCTGACTTGTAGAAAGTAAAATAAATATTGGTCAATGGATGAATGAACTTATAAATAAATGAATGAATAAACCAATCAGTTGAGAATGCATACTTCCTCGGTTAGATTGCAAATTTGTACAGGAAGCTTACTTCTCAGATAAAAGCATAAAGCCTCTTGTCTATAGGGAATACAAATAAAACAAATATTTTAAAGATATTTTCTTTTTTTCTTAATATCTATGTGATACTTGAATTATTTATGGTGAGTGATTGTTTATTCAATTTACTTAAAAAAACTAAAATGAATTGTATAGAATATTTACAGAGAGATACAAATTTAAATGCTATTTCGTAGACATATTAACAAAATTAATGATTAAAGTCTATGTTTTAGTCCATAATATTTAATTATTATGAAATCACTGTTTACTGAGCTCAAAGTATAATGTGAAATAAAATGAAAAATGTGCTTTATTCACTTTTTCCAAGTTTAGAACCTAGAAGGAATCCAGGTGGCAGATGGCAGTGCAAGACCCTTGTGACCGAGACTGGTGGGGCAATGTCAAGGGCATGGAAAGTTACGCTCTTGCCAATCTTTAGCTTAGCAAATCTTCACTTAACTTTTAACTGTCCTCACAACATGGTCTTTTAATAAACTGAAAGTGTAGATAAATTAAAGTTACAATAATTCTTCTAATGCTTCTTCTTATTTTAGTTATGCTTTACCTATTGTTGAGACCTGTGAAGAAAATCATTCTTGTTAGTCCAGAATATTATAAATGATGTTTTATGTTTTTATCTTCCAAAGTAAAGAAGTGACCGAGCTTTTCATTGTAAATAGGTGGCCTCATAGTGCAAACAAATAAATTAGATCACAGTAAATTAGGTTACATATGTTCGCAGCTTGTCGTTATTTTAATGAAAGGAGTTTCTATATGCTACTAGTAGAACCCAAAAGTTAGTTTATTTTCAATCATTTATTCCATTGCCATAGAAACAAATACTATAGAAGCAATATCAAAATAACCAACGTTAAAAAAAATCTCTCATTTGTTATATCTTAGCTATTCTATTTAATTATGAAAACCATAAACTTTTAAAACATGCAATAAATTTTTAGCTAATTTTCAGAATACAAAACTTTTAATTATATCTCTAGAGTCTAAAAGTGTTTTCATTGCATATAGGTAATATATATTCCAAGTACCTTTTGAAATTAGTTATCATTGCATTTTAACTAATGAATACAAAGCCTTAGAGATCCACTGTTTTTATGTTTCAGAATTTATTTATTAATTTATCCATAAAAACAGACTCATCTTCATCACATTTTATTACCCTCAAACATTTCTGCGAGAATTTTAGAAATTATATTTATGATGATCGTTCAATTACACTTTTTCTAATAAAAGTGATTCAGCAAATGATATTTTAAATATTTCTCATTTTATTATAAATAAATTATTCTTTAAGTAAGGTTGATTTTACATATGACTCAAGAGTGTAAGTAAAGGAGAAACAGTAAGTGTAAGTGAAAGTGAAAGAGAAACAGCTCTTTCTAACAATAGTAAAATGACACCCAACAGTGGAGTCAAAGAGACACATTTCAAGAGGACACAAAAAATTATTTTATAGAATCAAAAATTCTGGTATTTATTAAAAAAAAAAATCTTTCTTTTCATGTTGAAAATTCTACTGTCATTGTAAAAATAATCCTAATAGAGTAGGAAACCCATTCCTACTCATGGCTTTATGCTTTCTGCAAATGATTTCTTGTGCAGTAGGTGGAAATAAAACTCCACATGTACTGGAACCACAAATTACAAATGTGGAAATATAGTAGTTCCCACAGTTTAACTGCAGTGAGCCTGACATCTGGCAGCTACACTGCTGGGACTCTCCACTTGAGGGCAATTCTCTGCTCATTTTTAGGTTAGTGTAACATTTTTCCCGTGCAGCAACTTGCTGTGTCCATAGTATAAAATGTTCTGAGGTAGAAAAGAAAAGCCAACTGTGAACTGATAGAAAGGTGTGGGAGCTCACAAATAAAGCCATTCTTCCTTATCCTTTCCTTTCCTCAAGAGGAGCATATGTCATATATAACATAACACATAAACAGCATGGGGTAGGGAGGATTCCCAAGTATTTCGCATTAGCTATAGGATATAATTTGGTTCTAGAGCTTACTACTCTCTTAACCTTGATTTATTTTGTCTTTTTTATAGTTTTGATTACCACAAGTTGTTTTAAATAATTTCAGAAAGTTACAAATGAGTAAGTCAATATTTAATGTTACTGGTTGCAAAAGCTGTTGCATGAGTTAGTTTTACCAAAATGGAATAACCTTGGAATATGCTGCATTTTTTAGCCGTGTTTGAAAATTCACAATGACTATTAGCATAACAAAGACTATGGGAAAATCTGAAGTTAAATTTTCAGTTTTTTTCAACAAGATTTTTTTAATTCAATGCCCTTTTGATATATGCTTTTTCCTTTTGATATTGATAAGTACTACATGGAAGAAGTTGGGAAACACTGGAATAAATGATTTGATTAATTGATGATCAAACAAATGTATACCTAAAAAAATAATTTTTAACATGATGGATTCAATTCCTAGTAAAATTTGATGCAAGTTTTAATAAGGATAGTAAATAATATCAAGTGACTTCAAGCCATCTGCTTTACATGACATATCCATAGGAAGTGCTGGAAGGCAGACTGATATTTTTACTTCCTAGAATGTTCTCTACAGGTATTGTCATTATAGTTCATATTATACCAGATGGAGTCATAAGATAAAATAATGCTATCTATTTAAAAAAAAACAACAACAATAAACGACAACAACAACAACAAAAACTTTGAATACAATGCTTGAGTGTGAGCCTAGATTTTAAAAAATAATCATCAATACCTTGGAGTTATGTGATACGTTATTCCCAAGACCCAGAGGCAAATATCTTGACTTATTTATATAATTATGAGATTGGGGTGCATACATGCAGTTTTTAAATAGCAAGAATGTCTTTCAGTGAGTTGTGTGTTCCATCTGTCACAGTCTCCACATTTTACTATTGACAACATTTGTGATGTGATCTAAGAAAGTGTTCCCAGCAGGTCCCATCATATTGAATAATGGTTTCTTTTACATGAGCAGGTTGTTAAATCAACAACATTCCCAATTTCAGACTAGAAATGAAAATCAACATTTCAACATTTAGCAGATGAGTGGAACTGATGGATTCCCATAGAGAACTGTATGTTTAAATTTAGAAATGTAGTCAATGTGATGCGGACCATGTAAAGAAAAATAATAAAACAAAATTAGGTTCTCTATTGAAATCTGACTCTACTATAGAAGAAAAAAATGTGACTCCTCTCCAATGCATTTTTCTAATTAAGTCAATACAGAATTAAGTCAATACATATTTTTTTGTGATTCTTGGTTTAGTTATAGCTTGATCTCTAAAAAAAAAAAATGCTTACTATAAATAAAGAGGATATAAGAAACTTGCTTTGTTTTGGTTATTTTTTTCTTCATAACAAATTACCCCAAAATGTGGTAGTTGAAAATTTTTGTACGTGAGTAATTAAGGCAGATCTTAGCAGGTTTATTTTCTTCTTTGTGGTTTATAAAGGGGTCACTCAGTAGATTTCAGCTAACAGCTGGGCAGTGTAAAAGGTTTAAGATAGCACATCGTTCATATGCCTGATGCCATGGTGGGAAGTCTGGAAGACTGCTAAAGTAGGACCTTTTTCATCTCCTTATAGTGTCATTGCCTCTCCAAACGGTTTCTCCAGCAGGACAGTCTGACTAATTACATGAACTCCAAAATGAAAGAGATTTTTAGTTCTCTAAAGGGCTAGGTCTGGAGTAGATTTATTCAAAGTAGTCTCTGAACAAGCCCAGATACTCAGGGAAGGAAAAGATACTTTCATGTTCAACAGAGGAAGTATTGAATAATTTGTAGACATTTAAAAACTACCAGTCTACTATCTTGTCACAAAAAATTTCTATTTTTACCACATGCAAAATACACTTACCCCCTCATAAGACTCCTGAAGTTTTATTTCATTAGGAGATTGAAGCAAATTCCAAGATCTCACCTTCTAATTCATTTCCAGATGCAGTTGAATCTTCTTGGGTGAGGTTCCTTAAGGAAGATTTCTCTCTTTCAGAAAGCTTGTGATCTAAAGTGACAGGATGTTTTCCCTCAGATATATCCAACACACAATGGGCAGATGGGGATAGGTACTAATGTTTAGAAAGGAGAGATATGGGAGAGACATAGTGTTTGTTGGTTCATATCAATTCTGAAATCCAGTTGAACATATGATGCTAGATCCTTGATGAGGACTTCATTCTATTTCTTGAGAGTGGTTCTTCATTCCTTTTAGTTCCACCTCTGGGATCTTGGCTCCAATATCAGAATCATTTTTCTTTTCCATAAGGATGGTCTGTGTTTTCATATGTTCTCAGTTCTTTATCAGCCTATTTCCTGCATATATTCCTGGTGTTTGAATATGGGTGAGGCATCCAGGGGTGTTTTGACTGATCTGTCTTTCAAACCTAACTGGTTACACTTCCACAAGAAAAGTATCTTTTTTCTTTGTTGTGTGTTTCATTGTGACAGATGGAACACACAATTGGCTTAAAGATATTCTTGCTATTAAAAATTGCATGTGTTCACCCCAATTTTCATCAAAAAGTCAAGGGCAATAACCTTAAGAATCTCAAAGTCCTAATAGGCATTTCCTTAATTGTTTTTGAGGTGTTAATAAAGTGTCTTGGATCCATACCCTTGAGAAATTAATTCTGATGCTATACTATAGTGCAAGTGTCCTGGATTTTATCTTTAAGCGTCTCTTTCTTACTTTGAAAGTCTTTGCCATCTAAAGGGATTAGGACACAGAAACAGTTTTATTTTAAACAATGTAGTAAATCCTGTTTCCCTGATATTTCCTCTACATTCTGCTCCAAACAGTATTTCTTTCTTAGCACATATCTTATTTCTCATATTTTATCATAGGAAGTTAGAAGAAGCCAGCTGGCATTTTGTACGGTCTATATGGAGATTTCCTCAGCCAATCCATGAGTTCTTTAAGTATCTTTTCTACTCTTCATGTTACTAAAAGTCAGTGCTTACAAACTGTGTGCCACTAAATATCAAATGTCTTTATATTTTCCAGCTTTCAATGGTAAATTTTCCCTTTGTCTTCTCTAATTTTTCTCTTTCTCTTAAGTCTCGTAAAGGCCCTTCAAGCTTCTTCACATTATCCCATCCCAAAGTCAGTGTCTTAAGGTTTTTGTTACTGTATATTTCTAGTAACGAATCACCCATTACCTGGTCCCAACACCATACCACATGCTCACTGACTCAGTGATTCCATTTGGCTTTGACACAGTCCCAATAACTGCTTTCTGGTTGCTTTGACAGATGCAGTTTTGAATTGAATAGAGTTCTCTACAGAGTGAGTCTGTCTAGGGATATCATTGTGATAACAACACATAACAATGTGTAAAAGATAAGAACATGTATCATACCAACAGATATGAGTCTGACTACTGATCTCTGGTTTTTTCTTCTTTAAAATATATTTTTCCTTCTATCTTTTTTTAAAGCTTAACCCATAGAAATGAAGAATAAGATGTTGGCACTCTTTGTACATGATATAAAACATTCACTAAAGTCCTATCTCTACCACATTCACTAAAAAAATGACTAGGGCCCAATAATAGCATATAACACAAAAGTTGACAGATATGTTTGTGGGGTGCTGTTTTGGAATGAATATTTATCTCACCCCCGCCCCCCATCACAAATTCATATGTTAAAGTCCTAACCCAAATGTAACGGTGTTTGAATAGGCTGAGATCATGGAAGTGAGGTCTTTATGATAGGATTAGTGTCCTTATAAGAAGAGATAGCAGAGACTTTATCCTCTCTCTCTCTCCCTGTGCATGAACCTAGGTCATGTGAGGATACAGAGAGAAGGCTGGCACCCTGATCCCATACTCTCAGCCTCCAGAAAAGTGAGAAATAGATTTTGTTTAAGACACCAGTCTGTGGCATTTTGTTATGATAGCCTGAACTACCTAATATGGGTATTTACAAATTACATTGTGTCATGCAGTGATTCTAAGGAATATTTATAATAGCAAGATATCAGTGCGAGTTAGAGGTACTTCAAAATTTCAAAGAGAAATTCTTTAATTAATTTAGGAAGGAGTATCAGAAGGGTCTTGGGAAAATAAGACTAAAAATCTGTTATGCTTCTTATTGTTTTTTTAAATAATAATATCCACAGAAACAATATTCTCATATTTTTTGTCTTATTTCCAGATGAAATTTTTGCCTGTGATAATAACTGTTAAATTATCAGCTGGAATAGAAAAATAAGTGCACTTTGGTTTTGAATATTGCCAAAAGTTCCATTAAAATGAAAGAAGAAATTGAGCATAAACGTTCCTCTTTAGGAACAATAAATGAAATGAAGAATTACTGAAAATTCAAAGATATTTTTGTATCATTTCTCTCTGTCTATATAACCCATACGGAACTATTGAACATGACCTTTTAGGGTCATTGGAAAGACATTACATAATATATTTAAAATACCTAATTCTCTGTCTAACTCCTTATGTGCTACTTGCTTTTTTAGTGTAGTTTCACAGTATAATTCAAAATGATTGTGTCCTGTTGTTACGAGAACTATGTAAATGGTATAGAAGCCCATGTAGATAGCTGATGGTTTCCAAAGTAGCCAGGAAACAAGATATGATGGTATAAGAGTAGTATGAGAGTTAGTACACATTAGGCAGGGAAATAAAATGATGTTCAATTGATAGGAGCCTGTATGACAGTGAATATTCCTCTATGTTCTGTCACCTATGTGATTTGCTTTTAAATTATTTTGTACTGATCTTAATTTATGAGAACCCTATTTATGCAGTTCGTATAATATGTATATGATATGGCCATGACTCTCAGGTGGCAAAGATCTTTAGTTATAGCATGTGAGTAAGTATTATATCCCTCTATAACACTAGCAGACAATTTCGTTTCAGTAAATAAAGAAGGCTGAATCTAATTTTAGGGGCAAAACATATAGAGCATTTGGATATTGTTCTGTGAGAAAGTTTTAAAGAATGTCTAATTAGTTGTATTTGAAAGAAGTTTGAAGTGTACAAGTTTCCAGATATATGTGTAGGTGATGGAGACTGTAGCTTTTTTTCCTCTACCAAATACAATAGAACTCTTAAAGAGTAACTTTTCATGAGGATTTGAATTGCCATTTTAACTAAAAATAATTTTTTTTTGTACAACCTTCTTAGATTATGATTCGTAACCTCTACATGATGTTTTAAGGAAATCCTTTCTTTAATATTAGTGTTTAATTTTGGGTGGGAAAAAAAAATGTATATACCTCTCTCATTCCAAGAACTGGACAATACTGAGGGAAAACATCTCTGAAATTTCAACCACATTATATTTTTATCTGAGAAGCACATACTTTATACCCATTATTTCTCGCTTCCTTTATATGGTACTTCCTGCTAAAGATCTATACTTTATTCAAGTATTTAATTCTGCATGCATGGATTATGAATACTCAGAATATTGCTGTAGCAATCATTTTAGAATATAGCTTAAGTGAACTTTTTACATTTTTAGAGTCTTGCTAAATACTGTACAAATTTGCATATATGTGAATTAATAAAAAAAGCCTGAATTATAATCTTTGTTAAAGTCAATCTATTTTAATACTTATGACAATTTAGTATTGGGAAGTACACCAAGACAGTATTGTCTTACTTCAAAAATTGCACAGAAAAATGCAAAAGATTGATTAGGTAATTTGTAATTAGGATTCAAATTTTTACAGATAGGCATATTTCTAAAATATATGTAGTTGATTAAAAGTAAATTGTACTCAAAATTTGTGTTTGATATATCACCATTTTATATTTGGACTGCTATTTTAAAGATGATAAATGTGTACAGCATTTATATTTATACATTCTAAGTTGATTTTACCTAATAGCCTAGTGTGATTCGAGAGATCAAAATTATATCTTAAGCTATATTTGACAGTGCTATATTATCTATAAATCTGTATACATTTCTGAGGCATTCTGCTACCAATTATGCTCTAAATTACTGAACCATTATCCACTTTTGATCTGATATTACAAGTAATCTCTGTAAATTTCCTTGCATTCATGTAATAACTTTGAATAAGTTTTCATTATCATAAGACTGCAACAAAAATAATGACATTGTTCTATTAGAACAGTCTAATTACCTTGTCAAACAACAAAAGAGATCATGCAATACGAAAGGCCATGAATGGATCTATGCTCCAGCTCCGTGATCACTGTCTCTTTTGGTAGTCATAGTCTACATCTTTAAGAGCTTACTGCAAGGTCTTCTCTAGGTTTTATAATAATTTATTCTAAATAGAAGAAAATTTTTTCATTCTTCGAAAATCTGAAAAATATTTTTCGTGCCCCCCTTTCTACTTCTGTTCTCTACAATTTTCAAAATTAGTCTCATTCATGGCCTTCATACAATATTTAAAGTTAGAATCTGCTCCAGCCTGGCTCTAGCTCATCATTCATTTCTCAGTTTATATATTTCAAAGTAAACTCTAATTTTCTATAATGTCACCACAAATGTATTTTTATAAATAAATGTAGAAAAATATTTTGAAAAAATCACAGTGTAAGACAATCTTCACTAATTAGAATGAGAGAGGAAAAAATGGAGAATGTTATCTTAAATTGATCAAAAGTTTTAATCTTATAAATTTACTGAACGTAAAACATAGGAAAAGGCAAATAAAGTTATATAGTAATTTCTGAAAAAGAATTTCAAGAGAAATAGCCATGAAAACTTGAATGAACCATTTTTTACCTTGTTTCGAATGACAGAAATGATCATGAATTTCCTTGTCAACATTAGGTCACTTGGAAAGGATATAACTGTGAAGTCATAAATTCTTAGAGTAAAACTGCTAAAGAATGATTGAGGAAATGCTTCAAGCATAGTCTTAAGAACTATCTATTTAAATATAGGAGAGAACAAGCTAAAATATTTCATATGTATCTATTATTATTTTTTACAAAAGACTTGCATAATTATCTACCTTCAGCCAAATTTACGAAATCTAATCCAGCAATCTATCTCTATAAATAGTGTTTAAAATATGCATGATACCAGAAATTACTGGATGGTGATAAATTTTGTATGGGGCATGTAAAAGTACTATGGTAACTGGCAATTAGCACTAATCAAACATTTTTCCCAGGACTCCCCCATTTCTCTTTTGTATTATTTCCAATACATATCAAGGGAGGTAAAAATAAAGTGATGTTTTACTACTTTGTGTTCTGGTAACATTTTTTACACGTCACTTATTACATTTTGACTTTAAGAATTTTAAATTGTATCAAACTAACTACATAATCACTGCAATTCTTGAAATAAAAAAAGTCGATAGCACTGACCTATTAAATTTTTAACATTTTATAGATTATTGGGGAATAATATTGCTTACACTAAAAAAAAGAACAAAAAACCAAACCCCCAAAATCCCTGATTTTGCTATTTCAGAAAAAATGGGCAGCTGTGTGACGTGACTGATGACTTGCGATGCACTAGTTCAATTAGACTTGTACTCTCATTCTGACTTTTAACATAAGAACGTGGCTCAGATATTCACTGGTCTTTAAAAGAGTGAAAGACATGGAGTAGACCTGGTCCAAGCTTAAATCTTGGAAATAAGACTTTGCAACTTCAGACTATATCCAGTGAATGCTAGCAAAAATACAGATATATAAGAATAAAGAAATAAATACTTACTAAGTCACAGATTCTTTTTGGATTGATTTCTTATATAACAGTCATATGATAATGGCTAAATAATTCAGAAATTGGTAGATGGTGTAGGGTACCAAACAAGTAGCATTAGCTTGAAAACTGGCATCAAGAAAGCTGTTACAGGAGATCAGAAAAATAATGACCAATGTTATACAGTGTCAAAAATTTATTCGAAATTGAAGTGGATCATATCTAGTTTATGGTTCCATATGTAAGAAGCTTAGAATTTGCCACTCTGTCCTAACGAGTAGAAAGCTGAACAAACAGAATAACCAAGGACTTGGGATAACTACAAGAGGTGTAACATATGCATAATGGGAATATGAGAAAAAGAAAAAGTGAAAGAATTAGAAGAAAATTTTGAAACAAAAATAACTGAGATTTTCCCCAAATTAACGTCAGACACCAAATCACAAATCCAGGATCTCGGAAAACACCAAGGAAAATAAATACCCACAAATCTGCATCTACACATATCATTCTCAAATAACAGAAAATAAAAGACAAAGAAAAAATTTTTGAGAGAAGGCAGTGGAATAAAACATCTTACCTATGAAAGAACATAGGTAAGGTGTTCCATAGAAACTATGCAAACAAGAACAGAATATTTATAGTATTGAGAATAAAACACACACACACACACACACACACACACACACACACACACACACACACACCACCTATATTTCTGTACTCTGTGAAATTATCTTTCCAAAGTGAAAGTAAAGACTTTCTCAAACAGGTTGTTGTCAGGAAACCTGTCTTGCAAGAAATATTAAAAGAAGTTCTTTAGCGAGAATGATCATAAGCTCAGAAACTTAGCTCTCCATAAATTAACAAAGAACATCAAAAAAGAAATTACGAAGACAAAATAAAGCTTTTACATTTTTTATTACTTGATCTAACAGATAAAAGTTTATTCAGAATAATAATACCAATAATGCATTTGAATATATATACTTATGTATATAATATTTACATATAAGCTTATACATAAGTGAAATAAATGATAGTAGTGTTATTGAAAAGGGGATATGGAATAGTTGTAAATGTAGATATCGATATATATGTCAAACTTTAGGGCAACAACTGAAAATATTTTAAAAAGAAATAAAACTGATATTTTAAGAAAAGAGAGAGAATAGAATCCTATAAAATGTTTAATTTTAACCACAAAAGTCAGAAAAAGAGTCAAAAGCAAAAATAGGAGCAAAAATAAAAATAGTAATAGTAATAAAGATAGTATATATTAATCCAACTATATAGAAAATTCTATTGACTATCAATGGTCTAAATGTACCAATTGAAAGACAGAGATTGTGAGAGTGGATTAATTAAAGAGACCCTACTATTTGTTGTCTACAAGAAACTTTAAATATAAAGACATATAGATTAAAAGTAAGTGGATGGAGAAAAATATACTATGCTAAAAAATAAAAAGAAAAATAGAAAGCAAAGGCAGTTATATTACTTACAGACATAGCAGCCTTCAAAGAAAAAATAATTATCAGGGATAAATGGGGAAATTACATTATAATAAAGGAGACAATTATCCCAAAAGACATAAAAATTAGCATGAATATGCCTAACAGAGCATCAAACTACACGAGGGAGGCAAAAACTAATAGAATTGCTAAAAGAAACAGATAAAGACACTATTAAAGTTGGAAATGTTAACATCTCTTTCTCAGAAATAGATAGTTCCAATGTGCAGAAAATCTGTAAAGTCATACTTGAACTCAAGAACACCATCATTCACCTGGATATAATAGACATATATCGACTACTTCATTCAACAACAGCAGAATGCACATATTTCTCAAACTCGCATGGAATATTCACTAAGACAGATCACATTCTGGATCATAAAATACACCTTAACTAATTAAAAAATAGAAATTGTGCAATGTCTGTTCTCAGACCACAATGAAATTATACTAGAAATCAATAACTGAAAAATCAAATTAGAAAAATAACTGGAAAATCCAAAAACTTGTGAGATCAGACATTACATTTCTAAATAACATAGGGATGATATAAGAAATCTCAAGAGAAATGTAAAAATATTTTGAAAGAAATAAAAATGAAAAAACAATTCATCAAAATGTGTGTGATACAAAGCAGTGCTTAGAGGAAAATTTATAGCATTAAATGCTTATATTAGAAGACAAAAAAATGTAAATTCAATCATGTAAGTTTCCATCTTAGGAAAATAGAAAAAGAAGAGCATGTTAAATAAGGATTAGAGCCAAAATTTATGAAAATAAAAACAAGAACTCACCAGAAAAAATATCAATGACACCAAAAGCTGGTTCTCTGAAAAGATTAACAAAATTGTTAAGCCTCAGTCCAGGCTAACTAAGAAAAAAAGAGAAAGAACACTACTAACTTCAAAAATGAGAGGACATCTCTACAGATTCTATATACATTAACAAGACATAAAGGAATACTCTGCCCATAAATTTGATAACCAACATGAATGGACGAATTTCTTAAAAGGTACAATCTGTCAAAACTCACAAATGGAGAAATATACAATCAGAACAGGCTTATATCTATTAAAGAATTAAATCAATATTAACAACTTTCCAAAACTGAAAGTACCAAGCCCAGATGACTTCACTGGTGAATTCTGCCAAACATTTAAGGAAGATATTATACCAATTTTCTACAATCTATTTCAGATGCTAGAAGCAAAGGGAATACTTACTAAGTCTATAAGAGCAACTTTATCTTAATACCAAAACCTAATAAAAACATTACAGGAAAAGAAAACTGCAAACCAGTACCTCTCATGAACATGAGAGGCAAAAATTCTCAACAAAATATTAGTCAATTAAATCAAATAATGCATAAAAAGAATTACACAGCACAACCAAGTGTAATTTATTCCAGGTATGCAAAGTTGTTGTTTCAACATCTAAAAATCAAATAATGTAATCTATTACATTAAAAGGCTAAAAAAGAAAAAAAATCATGTGAGCATATCAATAGATGTAGAAAAGCATTTTACAATTCTAACACTCATTCTTTATGAAACTTCTCAGTAAACTAGGAACAGAGCTCTCTTAACATGATAAAGACTACAAAAACCTTACAGCTAACATTATATTTAACAGTGAGAAACTCAAAATTTCCCCACTAAGATCACATACAAGGCAAATATGTCCTTTCTAACCACTCTTTCCAAGACATACTAGAAGTCTTTGCTAATACTGTAAGACAGGAAAAGGAAATAAAAACATATAGAATGGGAAGGAAGATATAAAAATGTCTTTGTACACATATAATATGATTGACTATGTAGAAAATTAAAGGAAGAATCAACAAAATACTCCTGAAAATAATAAGTGCTTAAAACAAATTTCAGAATACAAAGTTAATATTAAAAAGGCAATCACTTTCCTATTTACTAGCAATGTACAACTGGAACTTGAAATTAAAAAAAAACACAACACCATTTACGTTAGTAAATATTATTCCATTGGAATAAATAAACTGTAGTACACTCAAACAATGGAATAGTATTCAGTTCCAAGAAATGAGTTATCAAGCTATACAAAGATATGGAGAAATCTTAAATACATATTACTAAGTGACAGAAGAAAATATGAAAAAGCTACATGCTATATGATTCTGATTGTATGACATTCCAGACAAGAAAAAACTATAGAGACAGTAAATCAGTGGTTACGAGGGTTTGGGAAGTGCGCAAGAATGAATAGATAGAGCACAGAGGATTTTTAAGGAGGTGAAAATACTCTGTATACCATAATGATGTATACAAGTCATTCAACATTTGTGCAAACCCATGGAATATATGCCATCAGTGTAGGTTCATAAATCGTAACAGATGCACCACTCTAGTGGGAGATTTTAATGATGTGGGAGGCTATGTTTGTGTGGGTCAGGGTTATACATGAAATCTCTGTACTTTCTCTTCAGTTTTGGCTGTAGATTAAAAGTGCTCTTAAAAACTTGGTCTTCGTAAAAACATTTTTAAAAATTTAAATATGGATCATGTACTTAATAAACCTACAACATTGGGTGAATAAATCTCATGGTCATATATTAAAAGTGCAGCTAGTTTTATATACCAGGAAAACAGGAAATAAAGAACGACATAAAAAATGACTAATTTACAAGCAGATTTAGAGAAAATATGGATAGTCTAAAAAATTCAGAGGTGAAAAATAACCAATTTGTGGCCATTAAGAGACAGCTTCACAGGAACATGACATTAAGAGTGTGGCTGTAACATTCATAAGACCTCTGAAGGTGTCCAGTAGATCTTTCTGACTTTGCAAAAGAGCTCCCAGAAAGCTTAAGGGTATCGTACCACAGAACCTTAATGTACCAAAAGTGCCTATAAGTAAGTCTAAAGAACTGTCTAAAAAAATATGATGTGTGTGGCTCTAGAACATGGGGTTGACCCCAATATTTCACTCATACACTCCTGGGTTTTGCCATAAGATGACATGGGGAGCTTTTGTTCCAAGGGAAAAAGATATGGGAAGAAACCCCAAATTTTATCTGCAGTATAGAGCCAAATCTAGCCACACCCAGCTAGATTAAGTGACTCCAGTCTAACTTGAGGATATGTGAGCAAGAAATAAATGTTGACTGCTGTAAGGCAGTGAATATCAACTTTATGTTTTATGCAGTGGTAATCTAGCAATTGCTTCCTAATCTAACAGCTCAAATTAAAATTTATTAACTATCTATATAGTATGCCAAATTTTTGTTAGATAATTTGGATATAAAGATGTGCGAAAATTTCTCTTGCCTTTGAGGATATGTTAATCAAATTATTAACGATGTCAAACTAACACAGAATTTAGTTTTATAGTAGAATATTTGGTAGGAAAATTATCAAAGAATTGAATTCCTTGACGTGGGTTATTTTCTTCTCTCAAACTAGTTAGTATTTGAAAGTGTTTGTCTCAATGATTCTCCCTTTGATTTAGCAAACCCACTCTGAATATCATGCTTTTAAGAATTATTTCTAGTTACAGTCAAATCTTGCTGGACAAGTAGACAGTGCATACATGAAAATGATTTTTGCATGGCTGAAATCTAACTTGTTATGAGCAAATTTATATTTACTACTAGTGTGAGAATTATCTTATTCCTAAGTCCTTGACTGGACAGAAACTCAGTGTTCTTTTGGAGCACATAAATAAGTTAATCTAAATATAAATACATAAATAAAAGTGAAAAGAGTGAAGAGTAAGTAAATTTATGTAGGCTGATAATTTTAATCCTATTTATTTGCTTATTTATGTAGTGTCCTTTGTAAAGGTTTTTAGATTTTTTTTAACAGATTTTAAATAGTATAAGCTCTAAATAGAAGGAAAAGAATAAACAAGAGTAATGTATTTATTATTACAATGATGAAAAACCATTAATAGACTTTGAAATGAGTAGTTGTTCTAGAATACAGGCATTAAGAATGTGTATATAAAAATTTCATTACATTTTGTCTTATTCATTAATATATACTGTTGCATAAATATTTTATACCATATATATAATCTTTATCACTCATGCAATGTATAATTTTTACACAATGACTAAAATATAAACCCAAATATTCTTTTGAGAGCTTTTATTTTTCTTTTTAAACTTATTTTCAAATTATACTACAAAGAGACAATAATCAATACAGCATGGTATTGACAGAAAAACAGACATACAGACAGACCAGTGGAACAAGAGCCCAGAAGTAAACACATATTTTTGACAGAAGAGCCAAAAACATGCAGTAGAAAAAGGAAAGCCTCTTCAATAAATGGTGGTGAGAAAACTGGAGAGCCACCTGCAAAAGAATGAAACTACACTGTTTTTTATCACCACACACCAAAATTAACTCAAAATGGATTAAGGACCTGAATATAAGACCTGAGATGATAAATTGTATGGAAGAAAATATAGGAACTAAACCCACGGACCTTAGACTTAAAGAGGATTTTATGAATTTGACCTCAAAGGCAAGGGAAGTAAAAGCAAAGATAAATGAATGGGACGACATCAAACTAAGAAGCTTATGCACAGCAAAAGAAACTGTCAACAAGGTAAAGAGACAACCATCCAAATGGGAAAAGATATTTGCAAGCAACACCTCCGATAAAGGCGTAACATAGAAAATATAAAAAGAACTCATGCGACTCGATAACAAAACAAACAAATATTAAATTAAAAAATGGGCAGAGGACTTGAACAGTCACTTCTCCCAAGAAGACATACAAATGGCCAACAAACATATGAAAGGATGCTCAACATCAATAACTATTAGGGAAATGCAAATCAAAACCACAATGAGATACCACCTCACACCTGTTAGAATAGCTGTTATCACCAAGACAAATGATAACAAATGTTGGAGAGAATGCAGAGAAAAAAGGGCCCTCACAGACTGCTGGTGGGACTGCAAATTGGTACAGCCACTATAGAAAACAATATAGAAGTTCCTCAAAAATCTAAGAATTGATCTACCATGTGATCCAGCAATCCCTCTACTGGGTATTTACCCCAAAGACTTGAAAACCCATATCCGAAAAGATATTTGCACACCTATGTTCATAGCAGCATTATTCACAGTGGCCAGGATATGAAAACAACCGAAGTGTCCTACGATAGATGATGGGCTAAAGAAGCTGTGATACATATATACAATGGAATATTACTCAGCCATAGAAGAAATGAAATACTGTCATTTGCAACAACATGGTTGGACCTTGAGATAATCATGCTAAGCAAAATGAGCCTGACAGAAAAAATTGAAAATCACATGATATCACTTATATGTGGAATATAAACCTAAAAGCAACAAACAAACATGACAATGAAACAGAAACTCATGGACATGGACAATAGACTAGTGGTTACCAGAGAGTGGGGGGAAGGAGGGAGATAGTGGGGTAAAAGAGGTCAAATATGTGGTGAAAGAAAGAAATCTAACTATGAACAGTGAACAAACAATGCAATATATACATGCCTTACTGTTGAATTTTACACCTGAAACTTACTGGATTTCGTTAACCAATGTCATCATAATATACATACATACATACATACATACATACATACATACATACATACGTATATAAAAAATAAAAGCACATGTAAACTTCTTTTCTTTTCTTTTTGTCCATCTTTCACTGGCAATGGCTACCTATATGAATATAGCTGAAAGCATCTCCTGATTAAAAACTGAAAATTATTTTAGTGAGTTATATTGTGACAGATAAGTAGGCGATTCTTTGATTTTTTTTTAAACAAGATAAGATAAAAATCACAGTTTTACTTTATTTTAAACTTTAACAATTTTGTTAGACAATATTTATGCACCATGTTAAATGTATTAAATAATATCAGTATCTATAAAACTTAAGTGAAAATGAGAACTAATTTATTTAGCAATTATCTCAATCCTCCATCCTCTAAGTTTTTAATGCTATTTTTTAAAAACAGAATAATTAACATAGTTATACATCAGTGTCATTTGCACAATTAATTCTGTCTCAAATTTCTAATCTACTACTCATCTTCATTTTTTGTCATATATGTTACTGACTTACTAGATTTTTATTATTAATTTTACATTATATTCTTAGCCATTTATAGATAAATATTCATAATACTTTCCCACATTTAATAATAAATTATAAATCATTAAATAAAAGTCACATTGAATACCCCTAAATTTCAATATGTTAATTAACAATTACATAGACTATTACAAAGAAGTGAATGACAATTTAAAAGCAGAATAATCTTGGGAGAGTGGGGGAATCCATGGAAAATAAGATTTCTCAAGATTTTAAAAATTACTATAATTAATGTTCCCCTCTCTTGAGTGAACAGTTTATTTGCTACCTGGATTCAGGATGACTGACACTTTTATTGATTAATTTCATTTTGTCAAAATATATATCTCCTTAAGCTATATTTTATAATGGTTAGTCAGAATTACTAAGTGAAAAACAGCTGCAGGGTAAAATGTTTAAACCAAAATCAATATTGAGTTGCTTGTTGTTGATAAATAATACTTTGCTGACTTTTTTTTCTGCTTGGAAAATAAAGCACAGGGGCTAAAGATACTCACAGTCAAATCCTCCTTGGCTGCTGGAGGTCAACAGAAAAATGAAAGTAGTCAAAGAGATGCCACCAGCTTATGTGACAGACTAGCAAGATTCCAGAATTAGGTTATGTTTATGTGACATTTATCTAATAAGGAAAGCCAAGCAGAATGATAAATGCTTTTCACTGTGTCTGTGCAGAAATGGGTTTATAAACGAGCACCTGCCATAAATCACAAAAACAGCTTTGTCAAAAGTAACTAGCGACGAGATGTATCTTTATAATTACTCGAGACATCATGTGTCCTGCTTTCATATCCTCCACTCTGCTCTTAGATCAACTATTTTATCCTGCTTTAAACCTAAGTTATTTCTATTCACTTTGAAAAACGGGTTTATGGCCAGAATGCTTTTAGGGTACACCCCCCTCCATTGCATTAGTATCCACAAATAAGTCTGGGTATTTGGTTAGATGGCCAATAATAAATACCACAGACGAATCTATCATCTTCTCTCTCCTTTCCTAGCTCTTTCTTCCTCTCTAAATACTAGTCTTTTCTATAACGCAGTTGATCTTTTCACATGTTTATAGTAAATTACTGACCTCCAGATATTAAAAGAGAATGGTTCAAAGAAATTAATACCTTATTCAAGGCAGTGGCAAAAAGGTTTTATTGGAAGATTAACCATGTTAAACAATATATGAAAGACTAGAACAAATGAATGCTTAATAATAGAAATGGCACCAAAATGGTCAAACCGTTTCTTTGGAAAAGTATGTTATATTCAGAAGTAATATATCAAGTCCTAGCAGTTTTTCACGCTACAGTATTACAAACCATCAAGAAATGGTATGAGTGCAAGAAAATACTCAATTCATAATAGACATTCACAGCAGAAAGAATAAAAGATTAGAGAGGACAACAGCTTGAGCATAAAAGTAGATTGAATCTGACTTCCTTTAAAAATGTATTTGTGTTTCCTCCTGTGGCTACAATACTTAATTGATGCACAATTGCTCTAATAGTGTTCCTTCATATTGGTTTACAAAAAAGCTTTGCAGTAATCATAGATTAGAAAGTGCAGAGCTACACAATAAATGTCTTAGCACTTAGGTCAGTCCATTTAATTTCCCTTTCAAATGCAATTGTTCACTGCTGTGCTTATTAAATACAAGCATACTGTCTGTATTTGAATGCACTGTCTGTGTAGTTTTGGCACCGTCTACCTACTGCCTTTGCCATTTCTAATGAGAGCTGACTGTCACAGCAAATTCTCAGAATTTAAATTAGGTGTACTTTACCACATGCATTTTTTACTTATTTAAATCACCATATAACTAATTTATAACTATGGCATTGCTACTGGCTAATCAACTTATTATTTTTACAGTAGCTTGAGGAACAATATACATTGTCTGAGGGGACATTTTAAATTAGTAAGGTTAGTGAAGTATGTGATTTCCTTGGTTATTATGAACAATTAGGGATGCTTTTGGATTTCAGTACATTGATTTGGTTACTCAGATATTTGTTGATAGACTCATAAAAGTAGAATTTCTTTTTTTTTTATTTTTAAGATGGTCAGAATTAGAAAAAATAATTACTAAAATTCTCTGGAGATTGATAAAATGGCTTACATCAAATAGGGAAATATTTATTTAAGAAAAACTACTAAAACTTAATAAGAACAGTGGGAAGTTGTAGCATTAAATATTGTAGAAGGGCTATTCTAGAGGGCTCAAAGAGCCAAGTGATATTTCCTTAGTCCCCCAGCTCCCTAAAGTGGAAGAACTATTTTGGATGGATTTTAGGCCACTGAACAGAAGCATATCCTGTTTTCCACAATTCAATGGAGAAAGAATAATATTTTTAAATGGTACAAGGACGATTGGATATCCGCATGACCCTCCTTCATACCACATACAAAAAGCAACTCTAATGTGTCATATACTGACATTTAAGAGCTAAAGCTATAATTATAAAACCCTTAGAAGAGATGAGAGTAAACCTTTGTAACTTTGAGTTTAGGAAATGGTTTCTTAGATACAGTGCTAACAGCACTAGTGACAAAGGAAAAAAAAAAACAACAACTGGATTTTAACAAAATAAAAAATAACGTGCTAAAAATAATCAAGAAAGTAAAAATGCAAAACATAGAATGTGAGGAAACATTTCCAAATCATATATGTTATGAGAGAAGTGTATAATGAATATAGAAAAATTATTATTCGGTAATAAAAAGACAACTCAATGTATTAATGGGCAAAGGATGCAAATAAACATTTCTGTGAGAAGATAAATAAATGTTCAATAAGCATATGAAAAATTGCATATTAAAGAATGCAAATCAAAGCCTCAATGAGATACAAATTCATACCCATTAAGATTTCTACAATAAGATGCACAGTTACCAATGTTAGTGTTATGAGAAGAATGTGTCTCTCTCAAATTTATGTATTGCAGCCCTAATCCTCAGTATCTCTAATTGTGACTTACTTGGTGATAAGAACTTTAGAGAGTTAATTAAGTTAACATGTGGCTGTTAGCGTGGTCTCTAATCCAACATGACTGGTGTTCTTATAAAAAAAGGAACTTAGGATATGGAAAACAAAGGCTGAGACACTTAGTGCATGTAACATGTGTCCTAGTGAGTACAACCATGTGATGTGGCAGCAAGAAGGTGACTATTAGCAAGCCAGAAGAGAGGCCTCACAAGAATCCAACCTTGCCATCTCCTTGATCTTGGACTTCCGGCCTCAAGATCTGTAAGAAAAAGAAATATCTGCTGCTTAAAAATTACCCAGTCTGTAGAATTTTTTAATGAAACCTTGACAAAGATGTAGCGTACTCTCATATACTGCTGAAGTGAATGTATTTTGGTGCAGCCAGTTTTGGAAAACATTCTAGAACTTCCTCAAATAGTTGCATATCCATTATCATCTGACCCACAATTTCATTACTAGATATATACCTCAAAACAGTAAGTATATTTGTCTATACACAAACTTAAATACCAATGTTCAGAGAAGCATTATCATAACAATAGAAAGTAGAAATATCTCAAGTTTTCATCAACAGATGAATGAGGGAACAAAACGTGGTACATTCATATCATGGAATATTATTCAGGAATAAAATAAATGAAATACTAATGATTTCAAAAACATGGGTGAACCTCAAAAACATTATACAAAGTGAAAGAAGCCAATCACAAAATACTAAATGTAGTATGAATCCATTTTTATGTAATTTCTAGAACAAGTAAATCTATAGAGACAAAAAATAGCGATTGCATAACGGTAGAATGATAGCTGGGGATGAAGAGTAATTAACAGGTACAGAATTTTGGGGAGATGGATAGGTGATGAATATATTCTAAAATTAAATAGTGATGATGGTTATACAACTCTGAATACACTAAACAAAATATCCTTTTATACTTTAAAAGGATAACTGTTATGTTATGAGAATTATATCTCAATAAAGCAGTTGAAAATTATAAAACTATTTAAGGTTTTGCTCAAAGGTTTTAAAAAGCAATAACCATTCACTCATGTTTCAGATATTGACAAAACTTGATTTCTCTGAATCAGTAAAAATTATTGGTATAAAATTTGAAAGAAGAAAACTTAAAGGGCTGAGCCCATTACTTGAAACTAAGAATCTAAGCTTTTAAATATTTCAAACTATGAAAAAAAAAATGCATGTCATGGCCTGCAAAGCAAGTGGAGAAAAGTAAACATTCTTCACCTTGGGCTGATACCACAAGGCTACACCACAATTGTAAAGTTGTACTGAAAATAGCCCAGTTATCACAGGGACTAAAATTCTTGTTCGAATCATGTCAATACTTTGAGATTAAAATGATTTTGGAATGCTGTGATCTTAGCCCAGCTAGGTCTTGCAGAGCAAATTTAAATCCTCTCTGGAGTGAGATTTCACCATTCAGAACATTAAAGTTATGTAATTTGTCATATGTAGTGTACTGACCAAAAGGAAAGAACAGATAATAGAAGCAAGTGAAAAGGATCCAGACAATGTAGTTATAAAACAAGGATTCTGAACAAACTATTTAAAAACATAACATTTTATGTTTATTTAACTAAAAGGCAAGATAAATATTTTAGCATAGAATTGGGACGCTATAAAATAGATAAATAATTAAACTGTAGAAGTCATGTGTTAAACTTAGTAGATGACTTTAACAGTATTTTAGTCATAGCTTATGAGAAAATTAGTGATCTGGTTGATATGAGAAGAAAATGCCTGGACATAGAAAAAAATGGGTATTACAAAAAAGAGCATAAAAGTCATTCTTGGTATAATGAAACATTACAATATACATTTATTCAAATTTCCAGGAGAAAGGGAAAAATGGAGGGAGTAGATAGTAAATATAAAGACATAATGGCTGCAAATTTTACAAAAAGAACAAATCATCAAAATACACATTTGAAAGTACTAAGAACTCTAAAATTTATATATAGATTTTAGAGAGAAAAATATGTATGTGTTTAATCTTCAGAGAAATGACAGATGACTTGTTAAGAGAAACAATGAAGTCCAGGGAAAAAATGGAATGTTTTCTTCAACAAAAGATATAATTGCTGACCTAGGAAAAAATAAGGACTTTTTCATGCAAACAGAAACTAAATTAATTCATCACCATTGGAACCATGTTAAATAAAATACTGAAAAATGATCTTGGACAGAGGAAAAGATACAAGAAGAAAGCTCAAGAATGAAAAAAAAAAAGTAATGGAAAGGCAAAATATGTGAGAAATTTGTGTATATTAATTATATGAAACAATAATGATGTTTTTTGATGTCTCAAATATGGAGAGTTAAAATACCGTATAAGACTTGAACATAAACCAGAACATAAATAGAATTTATGTGTTCAAAAGTCTTTCGCTTTATGGGCATTTGTGAAAGAAGAATTTATATTAGCAAGAATACATTATATAAATTACTCAGTACCCTCTAAAAATAGCAAAAGTAGGTATAACTAAAAGAATAGTAAACAAACACAATTAAGGAGAAGATTTAATAATGTAAAATAACAAGTAAGTGGAATGAAAGCAAGAAAGTAAAGCTAAAGGAATACAAAGTTGCTGGGATATACAGAAAGCAAGTAGTAATATGGAAGACTTAAATTCAAATATATATTATGTAAATAGAATGGCTGCTCCAAATAAAAGATAAAGACTTTCAGATTGTCTTAAAAATAGTTACACCTAAAAAAAAAAATGTTAACTATAACATATTAAAAGTTTCATAGGTATAGAAAGATTTAAAGTAAACTTGGATACAAAAAGGAATATGTGTAATTCCATTCATAAAAAACCCCAAATACAAAAAGGTTTGACAAAATCTACAAGGTAATGGTTACCTTGTGGTGAAATAGAGGACAGTGATTGCTTAAGCACAAGAGTAAAATGGATGATTACATCTTGTAATAATCCATAATTTATTTTTAATTTGTACAATTTTCTTAACATACTTTCTGCTTCAAAAAATTACAAAATGATTAATTCCCTCTATTAAGTGAACTTTCATTCATGCATATTATATGTTTTTTTTGAATTTACACAATCTTATTTGCATTTCACATTTTTCTTTCAAAATCCAATTCCTTTCACTAACAGAATTTAACTTCATATGTAAGCCATATTCTAACAATTTGATAATAATTTGAGGGATTTTTGAAAACTCTTAATATATTTTCTATTATAATTTCTATTATGTAGTCTCATAAAAATTTAAATCCATTTTAAATTTTAAAATATGAGAAATAAATGACAAATAAGTTTACTTGTCATTTTTTCAGAATCTTGACATGGTTTTATAAATAGTATCAAAATACAACTGACTGAGATAAAATAAAATGTTTTTCCCTGGCCAGTTTTAAAGGTGCATAAATAAAACTTTGACTGAGAAAATCTACTCATGTATTATATGTCTTGGACATGCTATAATTATCTGCATCATATATTTATCTTAACAATCATTTCAATTTATTTTTAAACCATTGCAATTCTCTACAGCTGTTCTAATAATTATATTTAATAGCTATCATACAAATAATTTTTCAAGAATGAGGCTATGAAAATGAGAGCAGTAATGTTTTTGTTCTGTGCTTCCATTTAATGCTGTACTAAAATTAGTGTCAAAATTTGAGAAAATTGAATATCTTTTTTTCTGTAATCTTAATTTGAGATGTACTAAGTAGTTTTATTTAGGCTTAAACAATGCTTTGAATGTTCATGATTAGTCTTACTGCCATAGAGACATAATAATAACAACAAATACTAATATAGTTTAATCTTATGCAGTACTTTCTCTAAACCAGGCAGAGTTCTAAAGATTTGCATATCATCTCATTTTCACAGCCACCTAACAACTATTCTGATGTCCATTTTACAAATGAAGAAATTGAGGCACAAGAAAATTAAGTAACATAGCTACTCAGTGTCAAAGCAAGATTCGAATTTAGAAAATCCAAGTTCAAAATACACTGTACTTAGTCTCTAATCGTCTCTAACACTTAAGAAGTGGTAGACACTGGCCTTTTAGAAATAACGTTAAAAGGCCAATATATAGCCTGGTAGAAGGAACAGTCATTTAGCTCCCCACCTTCTAAGCTTGTTGATGGAAAGTATTTATAACCTTTTAGTTGTGGCTTTTGTAGTCATAGAGACTCTGGCTTCTGTAGGAGACACCAGGAATACATAAATTTCCCTGAGGCACAGGAAAAGCTAAAAGGTGGTTTATAAATTGCAAGTGAAATACCCAGGTTTGGCACACCCACTTTTGTATTTATGGATCCCAAAGGCTCAGCACTGGGCTTGAGTAGTTAGATTCAAGGATATTTGGCAGAATTTGGCTGTCAAGTTCATGTGGCTTTATTCCCTGTTGCTTATGTAATTTCTAATTTTTCCCCTTTTCTGTTATCTGCTACTCTTCTTGTTATCTGTTCTACTTCTTCTGTGACTATACCCTTTAGATTTTCAAAATATTGGTGGAATGGAGGCCATTTAATCTCTCTGAAAGAATTCTGAATATACCATATAATATAGAGTAGAAGAAAATTATGCTCCTTCTGAAATGGAAATTGCCTCACTACCTCTTGGGATGTGTCTTAATACTAAGATTAATGAAAGTAGTCAATTTTTAAAAACTAAATCAAAAAGATATACTGAAATGGACATTAATGTATGCAGACTCAAAAAAGGTATAATGGAGATCTTATTCAAATACTGTTTCAGCTTATGTTCAGACCACAATTACAAAAAAACATTTCTATCACATCTTACTGTATAGTGCAATCTCAAGGAAGAAGAACTAAAGGAAAAGGGGCTCGAGACAGAAAAAAGAGCAAATGTGATGGGCTTCATTGCTGTTGTAGGTACAGCTGGTGCTCGGTCTTGAGCAACTGAATAGATAGGATTTATGAACTGCTGCAAAATCCATTTGGGTGGAAAAGGGAAAAATAATTTACCAGTGTTCTACTTCTCCTTGCCTCTCCGAGGTCCACATCTACTCTATAAGCATTCCCCATACTTTCAGATTATATCACTTGGCCTCTCCAGGTAGCAGCTGGGGAAGCCATCAGACAGTTGGCAGGCACCACAGCACATGCCTGGCTCCACGGCAATGGCAACAATGCACTAAAGCTGTTTCTGAGCCATGTCAAGCCAGAAAGCAAGTGACAGGCATATCTCCGTGGAGGTGATTACTGAATACCATACATCAGGGTACAGCCCTCCAAGAATATCTGAATTAAAAAAAAAAGAATTATAACCTATATCTCTACAGGCCTTCTGGAGAATAGTCAACTATTAAGATAGATCATCTTGTGTGCAGTGTAGAATCAAGAGGCCCTGGAATGAAATGAAGGATGTCCCTTCACTTTAATGCTGGTGGCTTACTACCACCAGACAACTTCTAACAGGATCAGCATTTGGCACCTGGTATTAATCCACCCTGCAACAATCCATTTTTCAATCTATCCCCCTTAATCCTGTCTACATTTCATCTTCTTTCTTATCTGTCCACACGACTATCAGATTCTACTCTTTGACTGTAACATTAGATCTTAATAACCCATTAGAACAGATCCAAAAACATTTACGACTACATGAGGAAATAAACTTTTCTTCTTCATTGCAAAGGTGGAAGGAGGTAGAGGGTACAAATATATTTCTTCTTTGAAGTTTACAAATTATGATATGGAAAAATCAGAACCCAATTAAAAATAGCTAGCAAATTTATGGAAATATATTCAATTTCAGAAGTAATAAGGGATATGCAAATACAAAAATATATACTTATATTTTTTGCCCAAAAGTTTGCTGACAATTATGTCAGGAGCATATGCTGAGATGGGCATACTTATTTGTGAGGATGCAAAATATTAAAGCATTTCTGGAAGAATTTGGCAGCATACATCCAATTTAAATAGACAAATCCAAGATTATCAAATAAGCACATGTATATATGTGAGTGTTTATATGCGTGTGTGTGTTTGTGTGTGTGTGTATATATATATATATATATATATATATTATATATATATATATATTTATTTATTTATTTATTCAATCATGTAATATTGATAAAATAAATTGAAATATCCTATATAGCCATTGCTAGGTGAATGGTTATAAGTATCATACTTTGGAAAACTACTAAACATGCAGCAATTTATAATAATGGAATAGATCTATATGACTCAATATGGAAAATTTCCGGGAAAAATGGTGATGTGCTAAAAGCAATTTAAAGTAAATTTAGAACTCTATTTGGGTTAAAAAAATGCAGCACTTCATTTAGCAAAAAACAGGAAAAAAATCCCATTTATTTGAGTGATTAAACACATATGATTGTGTATATTTAGGATAGAAAGAGTTATAGAGAAATTTTATATTATATAATATGTTTTATATCCTTTTTATAATAAATATAAATTTATGTATTATTTATAGAATATTAAAACTGATTAAATACAAAAATATTAGAATAGAAATAATGCCATGTACACTCTTGGCAGCTATAAAGTTATAACAAGATATTAGATATTTTGTCCTTTTGTAAGTTTATGAAAATAAGAATATTGAGGTAACCACTTGCTGATAATGCTTTGTATTTATGAAGAAAAAATAAATCCTCTAGGGGAATGTCTTGGGAAATAGTAAACTTCTCTATCAAACAAATATAATTTTTAATTTTCATTGTTTCATTAAATGTGTTTGTTCAAAATAAAGGTTACATTAAAATTTAAAGTAAGTATTAAGTATACAGATGTATGGTTAAATAAACTTGTATTTCTGGGAGAATGGCAAATGAGATATAATTCATTTTATATATCACTGGATTTTATTGGTCAATAATTCATTTAAGATATGTATTTCTATGTCTGAGAGTAATTGGCTGAAAGTTTTGCTTTCTTGAAATGTCCTTGTTCGTTTCAAGGTTACTCTGGCCTCATAATTCAAGTGGTCATTTCTCTCATCTTTTCCTACCTTCTGTGTTTGTATAAGTTCCTATTATTTCTCCCTTAATGTTTGGTGATGTCATTAACAAAGTCACACTAGACTGGAAATTTCTTTGTTGTAAGATTTTTAAGTTGTTGATTTATTTTTTATAGATGAATGAGTGTTCAGATTTTCTTCTTCTTGTGTCCTTATTTTGTTAGTTTTTAAAAGAATTTTTTAATGTCATAAAATTTTAAATTTGTTGCCATAAAATTGTTTCTGTTCACTATTATTTAATGTATGAAAGTGTGATAATATTGTTTTTCCATTCTTCATATTGCGATTTGTACCTTCTCTTCTAACTTTATTTTTTTCATTTTATTTATTTATTTATTTATTTTTAGGCGAGGCAACCCTTTGTTGACCTCATAGATTGCAAGGACCTTGTCAGCATACAAGCCCTTATTTTTTATTTTTTTATGCCTACAGCACCTGGTGCTCCTAAGTGGTCTCTCATCCACGTACTAACCAGGCTCGACCCTGCTTAGTTTCCAAGATCAGATGGGATCCAGCTTGTTGAGGGTGGCATGGCCGTAGACTCTCCCAACTTTTCAAAAATCAATTGTGTTCTTCTTTTTAAGGAAGAACTCCTCACTGAATTTCTATATTTCATTTGTTTTCAATGTCATTAATTTCTGTTCTTGTTATTCCTTCCTTTGGCTTTCTATAATTTTAATATGCTTCATATTTTAACTTCTTGAAATAGATATAAACATCACTGATTTTCAGCATTTCTTCTTTTACATTATATATACCTAAAATTATACATTTCCTTTTAAGGATACCTTTGATAAATCAAACAAGATTTGCTAGGACATTCCTTTATTAACATTCAATTAGAAATATTTCATAATTTTTGTGGTGATTTTTTGTGAATTTTCTAACATTTGGCATTTTGTGGTTATTCTAGTTACTGATTTGTACATAATTCCACAGTGATCAGAAAATACATTTTCTATTATTTTGTTCTTTAGATATTTATTGACTTGATATATATCTTATGGAAAATATTTTATATAAGTTTGAAAACATGTTTTACCATGGCCTACTACTGGATCAATTATTAAAAGAGGAGCTGTATAATCTTCAACTGTATGTGTGGATTTTCATGTCTCCTTTTATGTATATATTTAAGCTATGTTATTTAGTGTATGATTTAAAAATACTTTCCTGTCGAATTGACTCTTTATAATTACAAAATGTTCTTAATATATAATATTTTTTTGTTTGTTTTAAGGTCTATATTATTTTTCTTTGGTAAATGTAAAAATAACATCTTTTTTTATCATTTATCTTTCAACATTTTATATATTTATATTTAAAGTATGTCTCTTATAAACAGCATATAATGGGTCTTTTTTGGCAAATTCATAATGAGGAAATATTAACTCATGACCTAGAAGGGAAATAATTCATAAAATAATCAGATCAAAATCTAACACAATAACATTCTTTTATTTTCTTTTGAAATTAACATAAACATATTATACATATAACATAATATAGTATAAAGTTTAATAAAAACCCTAAGGTTCAGATTCTAGTCTTGGAAGATGGATTAATCCATCTGCAATCTTTTTTTCACAGTGATTATAACTAAAAATTCTGGCCAAATGAAACACACAACACCACACACACACACAAATGCCTGAAGACTATCTGAAAAGTAAATAGCAGGGGAATTACGAAGGCAAGTCAACATTTGAAACAAGATCAATAGGCTGGAGGACATGAGTTTTCTTTTCTTTTATTTCTTTTTCATCTTCTTTTATTTTTCAGCTATTGCCCGAAGGTGAACCAAATTCATAACTGGGTAGCTGGAGGAGTCAGCAAAAACTCCAAGAAAGGCCAGTCTTTCCAGGCAAAGGGTCAAGAAAAAAGGTGCCAGTGAGCTAGAGAGTCAAGAGGGAATATACGTTATTGATATCATTTTTCTCTTTTTCTGTCCTGTGTCAGCACTGAAGTCAGCTCCAGTCCCAGATCTATACTGCCATCGTCACCCCGAGGGTGCAAGCACCTACCTGTGCCTCTGGGTAGAAGAAGTAGAAGAAGGGTCCTGGTTGTGCAAAGAATATGAGGAAAGATCCTTGCTGTTGGCTGCCTGATTTAATAATTAATTGGATTTCTCTCTTCTCTCACTGTTTTGTCCTAAAGACAGCCTCAGTCATGAGGAACTGTGTCACAGTGATGAATGGTAAATACTTAAAACTCTAAGAGATAACAATCTTTTTGGCCGTAGCAACTGGGGAAAGATAACCCTCACATGAGCAGAGTTTGGAAGAAATCCTGGAGAGGAGAAGGCTGAAAAAGGAGGTCTCTAAGTCTGTGTGTGAATGGACACAGAGGTTGGGCTCGGCCGCAAGCCGTGCATGTGCAGAAATAACCCACAGAACCATAGCAAAGGCTTTGAGAACTGAATGGTAATTGGAGCACTGCTGAGTCTCAAATCAGCCCTTCACTGGAGGATGGAGAGGCAAATCTAAGTCACATCCACAAACACTTTCAAACTCAGTAGCTGTTGGAGTTAGTGCCACAGAAAGTCCGTTGGAACTTGCATTCAGAACGTAAACAGGTTGACTGTCTGCTAAAATGAAACTGATGCCATTCCTCAGAGGACTTTAATAGGACCCGTAGTCTCAAAAAAACTGTTTCCAACATCCAGGATAGTATTCCAGTTCCTGGCAAGAAGCAAGAAGCCTATTTCATCTATTTTCCCCAACTGGGAGGAAAAACAAACAAACAAACAAAAACACCCTACAAAACCATAAGAGAAGGTCTGGGGAGAAGCTATATGAAGAGACTTTTAAGTGAGCACTGTGATACTGACAGGGAAGGCTCAGGGGTAGGGTTTTTAGCTCTGGCTTGAGGAATAGCAAAGAAAACTCCTAAAGTTCAGAGAAAAAGTGTGGAAATTTGCTTCTCTTCTTAATTTCTTCTCTTATTTTCTCTATTGTCTAGCGCAATCCCTCCAAGTCCATGGCAGTGGACATTAAAAGGGGCATCAAGAACCAAAACTCTGATAGAGGTTAAGTATTATCCTCTACTTGGTTAAATTGTAGGTAGAGAAAAGAAAATGGGCAAAGTTAATGGAGTATAAAAGTCCTTAGTTTGTTTGGAAAAGACAGAAAGTTCAGCATGCTGTCAAAGGTCAGGCTGTTTAGAATGAAAAATAAACCTCAAACACGAACCACCCTATGCATCTGGAAATGAGAATGAGGCACTATTCTGTAATACTCCGAACTCAATATTAATGCAATAATCACATGCACCAGGTCAATATCAGTGTGAACAGAGAACACAGAATAAAGTGCAACTAATAGGAGAAATGAATCAGAGAAAAAAAAGAATACAATTTGATGAAAACCCTCAAGTTTTTGTCCTATGAGAAGCAGATGCCAGGATAGGATAAGATGTACAAGAGATTTAGTGGAGTAATGAATGTAAAGAATAGAATGGGAGGGAGTAGGTGTGGGAAGCAGAGCTTTCATACCTTAATGGAAGCTTGGTTCCTGTAGAAGGAGAGCAGAAGTGAAGGATTGGGTAGAAAGAGACTCAGATAACACTTCAGTCCTGAAAAATTAACAACTGGCTGGTACTAGAATTTAGAAAAAGAAGGTTAGTACAGCAAACCACAATCCTTATCACTGAAATCAGCCTCAGGGTTACAACTGGTACTACTCTCTTTCCTGCATAATCTATTTGAATGTCCCTTGCCCTTAGTCATCAATTTGGCCAGTCCTGATATGACCCAGAATGTTTTTCAGAGATCTTGGTAATAATACTTAGGCCATGGTGGTCTCTGAAACTAAGAACTATGCAGAATCTAAATTGCAGAGTCTAAATTCACAAAGATCTCTAGTAAATCATTGGAAAATAAGATAAGTGGGTTTATTCCTGCTTTCATCCTTGATTTCCAGACCCATGCATTCTCCCTGTTAGGGACAAAGCACATAAGAGACAATCTGAATCACTGTCTGTGCTGTATCTGAGGGTTGACACTTTATTCTTGCAGAGTATTGCCTCTGATTCAGCACTTAGATTTGTTTTCAGTAGTCCATCCTAATCCTTTATGAGGATAGCTGCCTCTGGATAGAGCAGAATGTGATATGACCAGGTCATAGACCCCTTTCCTAAACCACCTTTACTATATAATGAGTCCCATGAATAGATAATATATTGTGTGATTTGCCATAGCTGAAAATGAAGTATTTCTGTCTGTAAGTTTCTGTATAGTGGTAATGGCTGAAGCTTTAAGATCAAAAGGAAAGAAAAAAAAGTAAAAGAAAACCCATTCCCAGAATAGGTATCTCTCCCTGTGAAGATAAATAGCTGGTCATACTCAGATATAAGAGATCCATCATAATCTATCTGTCAACAAGGGGACAGTGCTCTTTACGAGGATTAGTGTCATAGCAGAGTCTTTGTCTTTAGAGGATGGACATTCAGAGGCAGCAACAGCTAGATCAGCCTTAGTAAGTAAGAGTCCATGAAATGGGGACTCATATGTTTTCACAGTCTCTGCCATATGACCACTCTGCTCATGTACCTATTATGCCAGTTCCTGGTTAGGCAATGATGAAGGATGGCTAATATCAATAGCAGGGGCAGTATGTCAAATTAGTTTTTCAGTGCCTCTTTTACTGTGTATGCTTTCTGATGGGTATAAAGACATACTACAAAAA